>NC_077231.1:233155625-233834096 GCF_027887165.1 Monodelphis domestica | reverse complement strand
TCTTTGTTAACTCCTCTTGCCCCCTGGCGTTCCCTTGATGTAAGGACAGCTCACATGCTATGGCGAAGTCCACACTTTTTTGTCTTGTTTTTGGTATTTCCCAAACTGAAAACCCCTTTCCTCACATCGAGTTAAAGGAGATCCTTCCCATTCGATTCAATTTGTTATTGTTGTTCAGTGTCCAAAGCAAGATTGTTTTTTTTTTTAAGACTAAAATGAGCGCTGCCGAATCCTTACACTAAACTGGAGGCAAAGAGGTGTAGAATCAAATGAAACAGGGATGTTTAGGAAAGGTTCTGTGTTTTTTCCATTGTCCTTGCATGCCTCCTTACCGTTTAGGCTACTGAAATCGAGCAGATCTAATTGTTCCATCATGAAGTCCTATGGATTTTTCTGGACTTTAAAGTTATTTATGGTAAGCAAAATCACAGTTTGTGTTTAGCTGGTTAATTAAAAATTAACGTGTGTGCATATGTAGACAGCAACTGTAATTGGGAAGCCCAGTCCAGAATGTAAGTGTTTAGGATAAATGGAGAAAACTGATATTTGCAGATTAAGATACAGAGTCAAAAACCATCACCAAAACCTCGTCCTGAAGGAGAGCTCTACTATCCAGGGTGAAATGATGGATTTCATGGGGTTTTCTGCTAAATGAAATCCTTCCCCCCCTTGCTAATAGCCCCTATTGAAGGTTATAACAATAATTATTATTATTTTGCTAGTGATTGGAGGTAGTGAGAGTGGGAAGGGACCTCTCTGCTTGTGCTGTCTGTTTCATTCTCTTCACAGTGAGAAGTGGCAGGCTCCCAGGTTAGATTATCACGTGCGACAGGTGTCCCCAAAAGACCCCGGGTCAAACTTCCTGAAAAGAGCAGCCTGAAGCATTTCTGGAAGGGCTTCAGCAGACAGTTGTTTTTTTACACAAGAAGTGAAAGCGAAGATTACTTGGTCTGGCTTGTTTTTCTGCACAACCTTATTTAATTGTTGCTTACGAAAAGCATTTTGTGAGTGAGTGAGTGTGTGTGTGTAAGTGTAGGTGTAAGTGAGCTCAAGTGCATGGGGTTTTTTCTTCTTGCAGATGGTCTGCAATGTTTTGGGGTGATGTTTTAAAGATTAAAACATTTTGACTATAAAACTAATAACTACAAAAGAAAAGTTTCTTTCACTTTTTTTTTTGTTTGTTTGGCCTGGAGAGACAGTTTTCTTTTTCCTTCAACTTCTTATTGTCTACCTGTATGTCCACATGTATTTACATAAGTATACCTGTTCCCATGCATTTTATATAACCTAGAACTATATTTCTAGCTATAGATACATGATTGAAGGTACCATATCTTGCTGATTTTATTTTAAATAGTCGACTTTTCCCCCCCAAACTCTTGACTCATGAACTCCTTAAAAAAATCAGCAGAACAATGCTAAGAAGCCTGAAAACATGGGCTTACCTACATGTACCTTCTTTTTAAAAGAGTGGGAGCCATCCATCACTTGGTCTGAACAATTTTGGAAAATATGCATATGTGTATACGTATATTATATATATATGCCACACACACATACACACACCACACATCTTTGTGTGTGTGTGTGTGTGTATATATTTTAAATGACAATGGGAATTCCTGAAGGTTTCCGAATAACCTAAGTCTTTCTGGTCCATTTCACTTACTATTTGGGTATCTATATCTTGAAGTTTAAAAAAAAATAAAAAAAAAAGCTTTTGAAGAGTTTTACTTTATATTAAATATTTGCTGTGTGTCTGCAAGTTGAATACTTTTTGTAATATATTAGATTTTTCTCAGCTTTCTTGTTGTTGGTTCTTGAGATGCTGCCTATAGCAGGGCTGAGAGTACTGGATGAATGGAATGTCCAACATATTCCAGTCTGTCTGTCCCAACACACTAAATATCTTCTACTTGGCACTTCACCCTGTTTACCAGGTTCCAGGTCCTTTAGGATTGTCCTATGGGGGAGGGGGTCACAGCAAAGTGCTTCTAAGTAAGTGAATATTTGACAAAGCTACAATCTTTGAAAAACAATGGAAGCAAGAGCTGCCCAGACACACACTAAACATAAGTATTTTACTGTACTTACACATAAACATATCTAAATGTATGAACATTTAGTTCATGCCTGTGTATGTGGCATTATGTTTTCATGTATAGCAGATCACCCAGATGGATATTATTTCTTTTATTAATGTATAAGAATTGTGTTTTTTTAAAGGTTATTACAAAAAGCAGACTATATACAGAGAAGAAACGCCCATAGTGACTGTCCTCTTGGAACAGAGAGGCACACACCCTTCTCCCCAATTTGTGCTGAGGAATCTAGTATTTTTGTTTGTGCCCCTCAGCCAATCCTTAATCCTATGTCTGGCAATGCTAAGAGACTCAATCCTATGCATTGCATTTTGGGGTTACTTTGCTCTGCCTCTTCACTCCATCCTCCCGAAACCCAAAATCTAAAGAAAGTTCAAATAGGAATCTGTTTCAGCTGAGGCCTATTTGTTCCTTCTTTGTTGCTCTAGAGTTGAACAAGTGATCAAGGAAGCCATGGACCTTGCCATGGAGGGATAAATAGAACCCCCAAGACATTGAGGTTGATTCATCCTTGAGTCGAGGCCAGGGCTGAGGGGAAGGGGCAGGGAAAGAAGGATCTCTAGTTAGAGCAATTTCAGCAGATGCTCTGTATGCCCAGAGCTGCCTTTTCCTGGGCCAGTTGGAATACAAAACATTGTGAAAACACAAGTTTTGAGAGTTTAAGAATCACAGAGATCATAGGTTGAGGGAGTGGCACAGAATTCCTGCTGACTGATTTTTAAATTATTTCAGGAAAAGACCTTACTAAGCAAGCTTTAGGAGAGAGCTAAGGTGACATCTGGTTTGGTGCCGCCATTCCCTCATAACAGGAACCCACTTAGCATGGGTCTTAGGAGAAAGCCATCCTGGCATTTTCTTGGTGCCATCTCTCCATCCCTCCCTCGAACCCATCTTTATTGGAAAGGTTTTGGAAGTCAACTCAGCTGCTATGCAGATTCAATAAGTGGCAAACACTCAGACTGTGGGTGTTAGTGGCAGAAATGTTGGACATTTTGATCTTTTGCAGCTTTTTTGATGATTTAGTCAATGCTAGCATACAATAGAATTACCAGCAACTATTAATGTTAATTTAAGAAGAAAGCATAGGTGTATGTATGTGTGTGTGTGTTAACCCACTTATACATGCAAACATCTATCAAGTTCAGGGCTATCAACTTCAGAGGAGAAATTGAATGACTCAAAATGAATCGGACCTAGAAAAATAGGGAGAAAAATGACTCACTTTCCAATAAGTTGGTCAAAAAAAATTCCTGTTCCCCCCAAACTCCGACAGAAACAGAATAAAACAAGAGAAAATATTTAGACTCCCATCACCATTCTTCATCAGTGGTCCTTTGTTCAACATTTAAAAATCAGCTTTGAAATAATTTAGACTCTTCATTGGACAAAGTTATACAGTATACATCCCAGTTTCTATCTTCTGTAGATCTGCCCATGCATTTTATTTATACATGAATATATTCAAACTTATTTTTGAACTACATTAAACCCATTTTATTTGGCTAGTAAAGATTGTGTTTAATTCATTGAATATGCATTGTAAAAGTTTAGCAGCCATCGAATGCCTGACATCCAAATTGGGAAGTTAAATATTTGTTTTTAATTTTCTGGCTCAAAAATTTTAACTAACAGAAATTATTCTTCCCATCCTAATGTGCTTGCATAAATGGGTTTGTTATTAGGACCTTCCAGCTAAAACAACATTTGCCTCCTGTCCTGACACATAATGTTTGGCAACCCAAACCTGAGAAGTAATTTGAAATGGATTGGGTTTTTAAAAAGGAAAAGTATCTCAGCTTAAAGAAGGTGGCAAGGAAAATGCCTCAAATGTGACACTACTGGACATGTTTAATTAAGAAGCTAGGAGATAGACACATTTAAGCACAAGATTACATATTTGTAAGAGATGTTCCTGAGAGCTTGTTTAATGGAAGGTATTCACATTTAATGCTGGATATTTTGGGGGACATGAGAGAAGACGGAGGAAATAATATGCAGGGATATTCTCAAATATTACCTGAAAATTGTGAAGACTTTTTCTTATTTTGTTCCTTTGTGCTATGCGGTTACCTTTTCTTATATTAAACAATTTGTCCTTTTCCCCCTTAAAATGCAACTGTCACAGGCCACAATTTATTTTCTATAGCAGATGGGTAATTCTGAGCGCAAAAATATATTATTCTCATCATACAAAAAGAAAGCCACTCAAACAATAATCAGTGCAGAAACTGTGCACTTCTTTAAGGAGTAGCCTAACCAGGTAGATAAAGACATCATAAAAAAATGTAGAACATTATAAAAGGCTCCAGTAAGAACCTTAGGCATATATAAACTGGCTGTGGAAGAATAAAAGTTTTGTGTGTGTCACTTTAGACCACTGGCCATTGCTTTGATTCATTATGATGTAGGGACAAAGATCGAATTACTTAATGGGCAAAATATCATGATGGTAATGATAAATAATAATTGTGCTTATAGTGATGTTCCCTGATTTCCTTTCCAAAAGTCTTCTTATTTTAAGGGTTAAAAGATTATTTTCTTTTGTCTTCATAATGAATGCCACTCTTTAATTTCAATTGGCATTCTCTAATTGAGATTCACTTAATAGTTGTAGGATGAGCTGAAGCTGAGGGGGTACAAGGAGGCTCCTGAGTGGTTGGTTTCAGTAACAGGGACACCAAAATTCCTTTTCTGTACTCTTTTTGGCTGGTCTCAGTCAACCTCTTTCTCTAAACTGGAAACTCCTATAATAGATCCACCCTTTCATGTCTCTTTGAGTCCAAAGGTTTAAATTGTCCTCACTATCGACAACATATTCCCTATATTAGACATGCCACACACACGAAGAGAAGGTTAAGTTTTTGTATTGGTCAGAGACAACCACTAACTCTGACTTTAGAGACTGATTATAAATATATATCTATATTTATCTATATCTATCTATATGTTTTTATTATTCTTTTCCTCCCCCCGTAAAAATAAATTATAATGGGAGGGGGAAAGAAGTGAAGGGAGGTGGGAAGGGATTCGTAGCTTTCCAAGTTCTGATTGACTACACAAAATAAATAGTGGTGAGGAGATCGAGAGGTGGTTTCCAAAGAGTAGGACATTCCCATCACCAAACCGAGGTGCTTAGGAGATCATGCAAGTTATTAATTCAAGCAACTTATTCTGTTTTGAATGTCATTTTAAAACCAGCATCAGAAGTTCCACTGGCTACATTTTTTTTCACCCTATTCTTTCAGTCGTCAGGAACTTATAAGAAGGGGGGGGGGGGGAACAGCCTCTATTCTACTATTAGATCTGATTTTCCCGGGCTTTAGATGCTTTCATTCCCCCCTACCCCCTCGTGTCCTATCCTTTTAGGACTCTATTATGTGGACATATCTACATCCTAGCGGTCTTTATTTTTAGTTTTCACCTCCCCCCCCCCCAAGTCTTGGCCTATGACGCGTGATGGGAGAGGGAAATAAAGGGAGTACACCTCCCCAATATTTAAATGATATTTTATTTTTAAAAGACTGACGAGATCCAGTCTGAAATACTAGCCTTCCAATTCGTTTACCATCCTTGATTTTTAAGTGACCCCTCCCCGCTTTTTTAAATACTGTTTGGGAAATTGATATGGGATTTGGCTGAACCGAAATGAATTTGCTGCCAACACGTGGACGATCCAGTGTAGGTGTCTCGTGTGCAAGAATACCGTGTGCGGGTACGTTTCTGGTGTAACTGATTTCTCCTTACATGTACATTCAATCCTCAATTGCTCTTTGCAAAATGGAGTGGAGTGGGTGGGTTTTAAAGGAAGCCAGAGGAAGCAGAACTCTGAGTCAAAGGCAAAATTAGAAGAGAGCATGTGAATGAAGGAAGAAAGAAAAATTAGGATCAAGCATCAAACTTTCCCACCTTGATTAAGTGACCTTTAAAAATCCCACCGTTTTCTTTCTCCCCTGTAGCTTGAAAGAAGGTAAACAATATTGATTAGGGACCTCTTTCCGGTTTTACAATACCGTATTCCACTGAGCAAAATGAACCATTAGTGGACGCTATTGATCGAACACGGTGCTGAATTGCCTCTCCCCATTCACATGTCCCCCCGTAATGAATTCGTCCATTTAAAAACATTACGAGGAATATTGGAGATTGACTGGCAGAGGAAGTGACACTTGACCCCCGAATTCTGCACCCCAGAGGGTCCAGCCAACGGATTTCAAAATAGCAGTCCTTGCCCAGCTTGCTGTGAGGCGGTAGCCAAGACTAGAAAGCGTGTGGGTCCCCTGCTCGTTTCCTCGGCTCTACTCCCCTTCCCTCTACTCCCCTGCCCCCCCATTTCCTTTCTCGCTCTCCATCTCGCCTGTCTTTCCCTCCCATACCGCACTCTCCGCTTTTTCCTTGATTTTTCTTTCTTCTATCTCTCCTTCTCTCTCTCTCTCTTCCCCACCCCCGCTCCCTTCTCTCCTAGTCTCTCCCTCTTTCCTCGACACCTTCCTTCCAAGTCGCGTTTCAATCAAACTCACTGGAACGGTAAAAGGCAGTAGCCAATGACAAGAAACAGAGTATCAGCGACAAGCGGGAGAACAAGACATAACACATCTCCTCCCCCCTCCCAGACGCTTGTGACTCGTGGAAACCCAGCGCCGACACACCGGCTGTTCTAAAAGAAAGCTAGTTAGTTTTCGGTTGCAGCCGCTGCTTGTCTCCCTGACACCACTACTGCACCCCGCCTTACCCCCCTCCCCCCATCACGAAGATTCTAGCCCAGCGGTTATTTATCTTCCCTCTCGGGTTCAGTGCTGGCAAACCTAAATAAACTGGTTGGATTCCCCTTGAGGGTGGGCTGTTTGTTGGTTTGGGGTCTTGTTTTTAGACCAAAGAGGGAAAAAATTACAAGCCAGGCATACTAGACAGAGGCGGTTAGGTCTAGAGGTTAGAGGTGAAATTTTCTAGATTGAAGGGGGTGGAGTTAGGAGGAGGTTGTAATGAAAAAGAGAGGAGGAAGGGTGTATTATAGCCTCTTTACTCCTCAATTACCCACCCAGTAGGTTTCCAAAGAGGGATTTAAATAAGAACCTTTAGGAGGAGGAAGAGGAGGAAAGAAGCTGGGGAGGAGGGAGAGGGGAGAAAAGAGAGGGGGAGGGAGGAGAGAGAGACAGACAAACAGACAGAGAGAGAGAGAGACAGACAGAGAGAGAGAGAGGAGGAGAGAGAGAGAGAGAGAGAGAGAGAGAGAGAGAGAGAGAGAGAGAGAGAGAGAGAGAGAGATTCTCAATGTCCGTTTCCTCATCTCGCTGTCTCCCAGCCAGACTCTTAAACTCCCAATCTATGCCCCTGGTGGCCTAGTCTAGGCCCAATGACTGCCTTAGACACCTCCAGATAGTGAACCCGGAGCTCAGGCTCCCTGCAGCTTTCCTCTGTTCCTCAGTGAGTTGGGGGCTCGGTAGTTGGGAGGCCCCAGGGTAAGACTGAGACGGGAGCGAATTTAGGGCACAAGGATGTATTAACATAAAATAATAGGGCTGCCAAATTTGGCTGTTTAATTTCAAAGCCAGGGAGGCTGTATGAAAGGAATAGGGGTGAGTGAAAAGTCCCCCGACCCTCGTCCCCAGTTAATTTTCGTGATCACCTCACGACTACAAGGCTGACCCTGGATGAGAGCTCAGTCGGAAAACCCGAGTTTCCCTTTTGTTCAGTCTATTAGCTGTAATTTAACATAAAATGCCTATTAGAATCGGGAGTGCCTCGACAAGAGTTTCCCCTTGTTTTGCCACCAACTAACAGGATTATCCAACAAGGGCGAGATTTCAAATTAACCATAAAAATTACAATTTGAACTTCATTTAGCTGCCCATTTACTACATTAAAAAAAAAAAAAACTTGCATAGATAACCGTATATTCACAAGGTTGAAAACATCCAGGAAAAACATAATAAAAGTTAACATAACGCTAGAATCTCTTCTTACACTTTCAGGTAGATTTGCCTAGGGAGGGGGAGGGGGCTTGGTTTTTGTATTTCATAAGTACAAACTTTAGAATGTCACATATGTAAGGGGTGGTTTTTATTGCTAATAAAATGTTTCTATGTCGCTGTCCGCAGAATTTGCACCATCTGTTCCCGGAGTGTCTTGAAGGAAGGAGTTTCTTTTCTTTTTCTTCTCTCCCCCCCCCCCCCCCCCCCCGCCCAAAGGGCCACTTACAGAAAACTTAAAAGAGAGAAAAGGGTAGGAACACCTCAGGTGTTCGTGGTTCAATAAACCGGAATACTTGGCTTAGGAGAAATTCTTTATTCTTGGGGAGAGGGGAGCTGGTAAGTAGAGGGAAAGACAAGGACCACTTTCTTTTAAATAAGAAAGGATTTAGAAACTGACAAAGGCAGTTTGCCCCAAATCCAAGGAAATAAGCCTTTCCGTTCTTTGGCATCCATGCTCGAAAAGTGTGAGAAGGGAGTTTATTTTATGATTAATTCGCATGTGGAAACATACAGGACAGGCAGAAGCTCCTGCTTTGTTTATTCTGAAGCAAGAAGAGTGAAACATCTAATGATTACATTGAGTATAATTTACTGGCGATGTGTGTGTAAGGTGAAGGTTTTCTTGACCTTTAAAAAGTTGCCCCTGTCCTCGGTCATTCCTCAAGTTTCTCAGTGGTTGCAGTCTTCTAGAAAACGGAAGATTTGTTCAGAGAAGCTGGCCCAGCAATTGTCAGCTGAGAAGAAATGCTTCTAAACGGTCAAAAAGAAGAAAAAAGTAGTTATAGCATTAAGGTGTAGAGAAGCCCATGATTCCTCTAGCAAAAGCCTTCTTGGTGAAGGTAGTCACCTACACACCCAACTGTAACCACCCCAAGTTTCTTTTGGTGACTTTAGATTTCGTTTCTAAATCAGATTATATGTGGGAACAGGCGATGACTCCATGGTCCTTCTCCAGTCCATGGACCTGGTTGTCCCTGAAGGCTGAAGATGCTGGGTAAGAGAGAGAACGTTAGTCGGTCCCTGGAGGAGGAGAGTTGTAGCTGCCCAGTGCTACTGAAAGTGTCAAGGCCAAGGCCCTCATAAAAGTCGGTTGCTCCTACAAGAAAAAAGAAGAAATGGGATGCAAGGTTGATTCTTCTCTGATTAACTTAGGGCTGCGTGGCGGCAATAATAACATTTTACTCACCATTTAGCAAGAATTAAGCGCCTATTGTGCGCAGGGCAGGGTGCTGTGGAGGATGCTAAGTTTAAGACAAAAGTCCCTGCCCACAAGGAGCTTGTAGGCAAACTTGATTACAAATTGCGTGATAATTGCGTTCGACACTCGCAAAACAATTCTATGGCGCTTTCGGACTTGTGAAAGGCTTCCCTAAGTCAAAAATAAGTAGGAAGCTCAACCCCATTTTACAGACAAGGACACCGAGACACAGAGGTGGAGTGATAGAAGGGAAATGAAGGCAAATAACCTGCTCCACTGGTAGCCAATGGCTAAGCCAACCCTAGAGAAGCCTACTTCTTTTATCCCTAACCTTGTCCTCCAGTCCTCCTCTCTACTTGCCAACCTTTTTAACAACACCCACCAACCCCGAACAAAGAATGATGTGGAGACCAGGAGCAAGGGGAAATTTTCTTGCTGCTTGGAACCAGTGGGGCTTAGTTGAAGATCAAAAGCCCAGGGATAGTGCCCCAGGGTCGTAGGTGAGAGGAAACGGAATTTGAGGTTAAACTTAGCCTAGGAAAATACCTTGAGAAGGAGGAGATTGGAGGCAACTGGGCCAGAGTCGGAGGCTGAAGCAAGGACCGAGATTTAGTGCCAGATTTTTAACTCGCTTTTGTGAGACCGAATAAGGCAATCGATCAATCGGTTCCCTTCCCTCCTAAAATGAAAGGAACTGATCAGCTCCTGAAAACTGCAAAATTGCGCATTCGCAGACACATTTTTACTCCAGACTCACCAAATGCCAGAATTCAGATTTTTACTGTTCTACGAATAGAAATCAAGTGCAACATTATATAATTATGGTTTTAGATTTTAAAGTAAATGCTCCTTGTATAGGGTAATCCATATTTATAATCCAGGAATTAACTATCTGATCACATATGACTACATATCGTCCCAAGCAAATCATAAGCCCACAGACTTAGACCTGAAGGAGTCCCCACAAGGGCCATCAAGTCCAACCTCCGTGTTTTTGCATAAGAGAAAGCAGAAACCCAAAAAAGGTGAGATGATTTGCCCCTGGTCTGACAAGTAGCAGTTATCTCAGGATTCAAGCCCAGGTCTTCCTCGCTTCGGGAGCACGTTGAGATCAAATGAGTCTAAGAACTCTTTTCTGGACACTCACCTCATGCACCCACAGAAAATGGTGTTAAAGAAGGAAGTGGTGGGACAGGAAAGAAAAAGAACATTTTCTATTACATTTGCAGCTTCCTCCCTTGTCATGTCCCTTCCTCGCTATCCACCCAGGCTGGGTCCCTCCAGGCTGGGCGCATCTCTTCCTGCAGGGCTGCCTTTCCCTCTGATGGGCAAAAACGGAGAAAAGTCCCGAACCTCGAAGAGGCCATGGGGGAGCAGAGGGACTTGGGAGAGGCTCAGACAGCACCCGGCAGACTTTTTCCGGAGCTCAGGTGATTAGTATAAGGCCGCTAGCTCAACCTCCTTTAGCTCTTCGCTGAGGTACTAGGAATATAGATGCTAGAAAGAAAGAGGTTGGGGTGGATTTGGGGGAGGGGAGCGAATTAATTACAACCCAGATCTCCAGTCTTTGGTCTCCCCAAATTCCCGACGAAGCGCCCCAAGCTCGGTCCTGAAGAAGCCTGAGAGTGCCGCCACCGTCCCCCCTCCCAACCTTCTTCTGGGCACACAGTGTTTTCTTTCTTCCCGAGTGGCACGAGGCCCACCTCCTGCTTCTCCAGTCCTTCCTTCTGGGCTCATTGTCCCAGGAGCCCTGCATGCTGGGAAGACCCGGCATCCCGATCTCCCGAAGCATCAGTTAGGCCATCTCAACCAGGACGCCACGTACAGCTGGCAGATTCTAGCTGGAAAAAGTGGGTAGGGCAGTATCCTGGGGGTGCGGGGAAGGGGAGAAGTACTCTGAAATTGCATTTTCTTTTCCCTCTGCTTCCCTTTATCAATGTGTGACACACTCAGTAAGGAAACACAAAGGAGAGTTGTTCTTTAAACTATCCGCCAATAAGAGCGCGATCAGATTAAGGGGCATTATATTTCCTTTGCCTTCTCTTCAGCTCGACTTGGTATGATACAGTTCCCAGGTGCAGAGAGCAGTGAAATGCCTTTGTGAGGTTTCACAAAGAATGGAGAATAGAAAATTCTCAAAAACAGGAGGATCATCAATCATATTCAATGGAGTGCCTCCACAATCTTCCTCTGCAGTGTCTGTGACTTATTAGCCTGGTTGGTTGGAGCATGAAAGCTAAGAGGCCAGGCTTATAGGTTTGCCCGGGAAGCTGGCTGTTTGGGCCAGTTAGCTTTACTCACTCAGATGCCCCGGATGCTGGCCTCCATCCCCAACCCGAGGACAACTGCTTATGAATAAAGGTATGTTGTGTATCAGAGAACACTGGCCTTGGAGTCAGGGCATCTACTCTAGGTTCATGTCTTTGCTCCCACACTTGACAGTTGTGTGCCCCGGAGACAGTGATTTCTCTTCTCTGAACCTATTTTTCAGCTACAAAATAGGAATAATAATGTATGCATCATACATCACAGAACTCTTGTGTGTAAAACCTAAATATAAATGTGAATTGTTATTGTCTTAGTATCGGGAGCCTAGGAATCCTTGGAGTCCTTCTAGACAAACCTTCTTTAATATACAAGGAAACTGAGTGTAAGGGAGATTAAATGACTTACCCAGGCATTCAGGTAGTAAGTGCCAGAGTAGGGATCTGAACCCAGTTTTGGTGACTCCAAATTCAGTGCCATGTTTTACTACAACTGAACTATCTTCCAATATGATTTGAATCCGAAAGGTCAGCAGGACATTGTAAATCTTTAAAATGACTGGGTTGAACTAGATTATCTCCAAAGTCCCTTGAGCTCTAAATCCTATTACTGTATGAGATAGGGTCTCATTGAGCCACATTGGGGAAGATATGGGGCCAATAATGTCTATTTTTTTTTAACTCTTACTTTCCATTTTAGAATTAATATTATGTTTTGGTTCCAAGCAGAAGAGTCGAAAGGTCAAGAGCTAGGTAATGGGGGTTGAGTGACTTGCCCAAAGTCACACAGATAGCAAGTGTCTAAAGTTAAATATGAATTCGGAGGTCCTCCTGACTTCAGGTTTTGCTCTCTATCTACGGAGCCACCTAGCTGCCCCCAACATGTCTTCTTAATGTAGAAGAACCGAACTAATGGGTCCTATCTATGGTAGAAGGACAGATAAGGCAGAAGCACAGGAATAGTTCCAATAGGAGACTAGTGTGTTAGGGCTGGTCTTTTTTTTTCAACGTTCCTCAGATTTTTTTTTTTATATTCAAAGCAACAAAGTGGGTTAGCTTGACTAGAAGATTTTTTTAAACTCTCACCTTCCATCTTAGAATCTATACTGTATATACTGTTCCAAGGCAGAAGAGTGGTAAGGGCTAGGGGATTGGGGTTAAGAGATTTGTCTAGGGTTACACAGCCAAGAAGTCTAGATTCAAATCCAGGGCCTCCCCTCTTTAGTTTGGATCTCAATCCACTGAGCCACCTAGATACCCCAACTGGAAGATCTTTAAGGTCCTCTCCAGTTCCAAATCCCATGATAACAACTCATATTAATATTTAATGTTTAACATCATTTCCCATGAATTAAATACTAGAATAGGAATAAGGAGAATTGGACAGTCATGTCTCAAGTACACACTTGCTTGGTGACATTGGACAAGTAATTTATTTTTTAAATGAGCAAACTGGGGCCCAGGAAGACTAGTGACCTGACCTCTGCACTTTTTAGAGTTCTTCTGTAGATCCCATAAAATAAAGAATGTTGGATAACTTTGGTTCTAACACATTTGGTGTTACAACTAAGGCTATTACAATGTAATTGGTAAAATAAAATATCTTTACAAAAATAATAAAATAATAAAATGAACACTGTGTACCCCTAAAAAAATTTGTTCTGCTGAAATAAGAAGAAACTGAGAAGAAGAAAAAATACACATTGTAATAAAAAACCCTTACCTTCTATCTTATAATGGATACAAAGTATTGGTTTTAAGGCAGAAGAGTGGTAAGGGTTAGGCAACTAGGGTTAAGTGACTTGCCTAGGGTCACAGAGCTAAGGAGTATCTGAGATCAAATTTGAACCCAGGACCTCCCATCTCCAGGCCTGACTCTCCTCTATCCACCGAATCACCTAGCTAAATCATCCTCTTTACTTTTAATTTAACATAATTCTCATTAGTTTAGCAATCTTGTTGCTAAGGAGCTGGTAGAGGCAATTACACTGAGAGCAACAAGAAATGACAGTGAAGGTCAGGTCAGAAGAAAATTGTGAAAAATTCACCTGTCTGGGGTCATTTAGTGCCAGGGCAAATAGTCTGCTATAGTTCAAAAGTCCCTGAGGGTGTCACTGCACTACAGTATACAGAGCACAAAAATGAATGTTCATAATGATTACAGTAACTGGGAAGAGGCTAAATTATCATTAGCAACACAAAATAGTTTTAAAACATTGTAATCTAACACGATTTAACTGAAAAGACTGTCACTTAATGATCTATGGGTCTCAATGTCCTAATCCATAAAGGACTGCATTTCTAAAGATCAGTTCTAAATCCCACCATATAATCCTGAGTAAAGTGGGCAGTGCAAAGAGAATCTCTGTGTGCATGTGCACTGGGGCAAAGGGAGGGGAGAGAGAGGGAGAGGGAAAGAGAGGGGGGCAAGGGAGAGGGAGAGAGAGAGAGAGAGAGAGAGAGAGAGAGAGAGAGAGAGAGAGAGAGAGAGAGAGAGAGAGAGAGAGAGAGCAGGAGTCCATTCCTGTGAGTCTGTAGGTTTCCCTGAGCAGCCAATTTAACAAACCAGTTATAAACCTTTCAAATAAAGTTTTGGGAAACAATGAAAACTGTATAAAGTTTGTATATGATATATTGGTTTGATTACCTGGGAACCTTATTTGAAAGGTAAGGTAGGCAAATTGCCATATGTTCTGAACATATCAGCAATGTATATTAACAATAGAGAAGTTATGGAGCACTTAAAGTATACCACAGGTAGATAGCCAAGGATGTGGCTATGAAGCAATTATTGGTGCTATCCCCTCTCTTTATATGCATATTTCCTCCCTCTCTCTTCTCCATTCTTAAATCCTTCCCCTCTTTCCCCCTCACTCCTCAACCATTTTTATTCCCTCCTCTCCCTGCTCCATACAGAACTTTCCACATCTTACAATTGCCAGAGACACATATTGGAATCCATGGACCTTGCTAAATCTCTCTCTTCTCTCCTCTCCTCTCCTTGTTCTTCCTCTTTCTCTCTCTGTCTTTTTCTTTCTCTATTTCTCTCTTCCATCTGAGATAGGTATAAACTTATCATTATTACTCTTCTTTCTTTCAATCCAATGCATTCCTTCTCGGCTCCCTAAGAGCTATGTAGTAGAAGGTGCCCTGGGCTCAAGTTCAAATTCAGATATTTATTAAATGTGTGGTCATCGCTTAACTTTTTTTTGCCTTAGTTTCTTCATCAGTAAAACAGGACATGATAACACACTACTGTGTGTGTGCAAGGGTATAGAATGAAGAGATAAAGATTCTTATAACTATAAACCTTATGATATAAAAATGAGTTGTTTCTCTCTCCTTACTGTCTGTACTCTCATTTCTCAATTCAGTTTAAACAAAAATGCATTTGGTATCTACAGAAGCAGTTCAGTGGCACAATAGAGTGCTGGACATGGAGTCAGAAAGACCTGAATTCAAATCCAGCCTCTGACACTAACTAGCAGTGCAAATATGAGCAAATAACTTAACCTCTGTCTCCTTTGGTTTCTTCATCAGTAAAATAACACTTAGCTCCCAGGATTGTTGTGAAGATCAAATGAGATAATATTTATAAAATGCTTTGTAAACCTTAAAGATTTATATAAATGTCAATTATTATTGTTTTAATTATAATAATTATTATCTGTAAAGCATTGAGGATATATTGATAAAAATAAATCCAAAACAGCCCTTTCACTTAAAGAATTTATATTCCATTTATATTGTTGGATAAGTAGATGTATTTATATATTTTGTTCCTTTCCTCCCTGAATGCCTGTCTACACTAGTAGGTAGTGACCATGATGGGTTTAAAAAAAAAAACAACACCTTACCGTCTATCCTACTAATAACTCCAAGACAATAGGGCAAGGGCTAGGCAAACAACATTAAGTGACTTGCCCAGGGTCACGGAGCTGGGAAGTATCTGAGGTCAGATTTGAACCCAGGACCTCCCATCTTAAGCCTGGAGTTTTATCCATTGAACCACCTAGCTGCCCAGACATGTTTTATGTAGTACATTTTATAATTTACACACACACAGCACTTTGTACATGAAAAATTCAATAAATATATGATGAGTGAGTTTAAGAAAAATGTTATTGCTTTTCTTGTGTGAAGAAGTCTCATTTCTAACATTTCTGACCTTTTAATTAAGTCTTCATCCCATCCTATTGTAAAGGAGAATGGGTGTACAAAGAAGACAGATCCATCTCCCTTTTTTCTATTGTAGCCTGATGGGAAGAGTCTTGAATTTGGAGTCAAATGACCTGGGGTCAAATTCTGGGTCTGCTACTTACTCCATAACCTAGAGAAATCACCTTAGCTCTCTAGACTTCAATTTCCTCCCTTGGCAAATGAGGGAATTGGACTCAATGACCTCTAAGGTGTCTGGTTCTAGTAACCTATGAAAATATGAATGAGCTCACCAACCCATATCACTCTATCTGGTTTGCCTTATTGTTAGCAATGGATGGAACAATAAGTGAAATAGGGAAATAACACTCAAATGCAATGAATTATTGATTACTTGGAGCTCTGAGGATGGGAATTGTGTGAATTTTCCTACATATTAATTGAGATTGCTGATAAATTCTAAAATGGACTGTTGGAATTTCTTCTCCTTTCAGCTCCCTTACTCACTCTCTGGTGGGGGGAGTGGGAACTGTGTCATGACACCAAAGGCGCATGGCAAGAGAAAAAAGGCAAGGTCCAAGCTAATCTACCTGCGGTGGAGATGGAGCTGAGCCTCCTAATAACCTAGAGTTGACTTAATTAGCCCCTTGTTATGAACATTGCATCAGCTAATTCTAAAACAGGCTAAACCCCATAGCATATTTCTCCCTTGCCTGTAAAACTTCACTATTCTCTTCTTCTGATCCCCATGAGCCTGTTGAGAAGAGAACCAGTTTGGCCATATCCTGTGGAGCTCACTAATCAGCATTATAAATGCAAAACAAAACCGAAAAAGCCCCCTGCTAGTCTATGGTGCTCTAAGGGTCCTACCATCCTATAATCCTTGGGGCCTGGCGGGGAAGAGATCTGTTGCCCTTTGGGAGATGAGTTCCTTGTCTGTATGCAAGGGACAAATGAATTTTTCTTTAGAGAAAATCCATCTCTGTGTTGGCTAGTCAATACAAGGGACTAAATCATTCTGGACCACTGCTTTCTCAACTATAAAAATGAGAGTCCTTTAAAAGGTAATCTTTAAGGTTCATTTCAGCTCTGACAATGAGCTAAAAGAAAATTAAAGTGGGCCTGGCCTTCTAGATGCAGATATTAAGCATTTTCTTGTAGCATTGTCTGCTAACAATATACAACCCAATTTAAAATTCAGACACCAGCAAATGAAACCATCCAGTGGTCTCATAGATGAATTAGTCAAATCATGGCCAAGGATCAGATACACCAAAGGCTTGTCAGGATACTCCTTTCCTTTGTAAGTTTTTGTTAGGTTTTTGCCAATGACCAGAGATCACCTTTGCTCATGGGGTAAATGTAGCCGTTCTACACTAGAACTCTATTAAATGAAATCAGAGTCCATTTCTGTGAAGGGAAGGCTCATGATAGAATGTGAATGCTAACATATATGGGTGGTTGCTAAAATACTTTCTTCTAGAGGCCAAGTCTAAATAGCACTAGACTAAAAAGAAAAAAATTAGGTATGTGAATACATTTTGAAAAAATATAAAGTACTATACAAATCAAAGTATTATGCAAAAGGAAAAGTATATAGGGAAGTGTTAGTTGCCAGGGCTAGATCTAAGGTGTGACAGCTAGACTTTTCTGCAGGATGCCAAAATGTAGAGAGGACCAAATACCTGGCATCTTTTAGTGGATAGAAACAATTGACCTTAGTAAGAAAAATGACATAAATAGGAATGGGATGATGTATTTCCTCCTTCAGAAGCTGCACTCTAAATGATTTCCTGCTGGTGACTACAGACTCATGCCTTTCCTTGGTGGCCTCCCTAATAGTAGCATCAAGCTATCACCCCAAAGATCAATTGATAACTTCTTTAAAAGCTTATTTCACCCAGCTGTGTGAACCTGGGGGGTTGAGTCACTTGACCCCCATTGTCTAGCCCTTACCACTCTTCTGCCTTGGAACCAATACACAGTACTGATTCCAAGGTGGAAGGTAAGGGTTTAAAAAAAAAAAGCTTATTTCAACACAGAAGAAAAACATATGGCTTATCACTTGTTTATCTGGGTATGTGATCCGGGGTTTGTGTTTTAAAAGATTATTACAAAAATGAATAATATGGAAATAGGTATTAAGCGATAACACATGTATAACCCAGTGCAATTGCTTGTCAACTCTGGGAGGGGGGGGAAGAGGAGAGGGAGAGAAAATTAATCATGTAACCATGCAAAAATATTTAAAAATAAAATATTGTTTTAAAAAATTGATTTCAAGGGGCAGCTTTGTAGCTCTGTGAATAGAGAGCTAGGCCAGGAAGAACTGGGTTCAAATATGGCCTCAGATACTTCCTAGCTGTGTGGCCCTAGAGAAGTCATTTAAGCCCAATTGCCTAGCCCTCACTACTCTTCTGCTTTGGTATCCATCCTAAGACAGAAGGTAAGAGTGAAAAAACAAAGTTGATTTTGAGATGTGTTTTGTGTCCCAATGGTCTTGGTTCAAAAATGGATGCTTTGTGAGCTCTGAGTTGGAGAAACATTTGACTCATCCAGATTTCAAAGATGGTTTTAAAATCTGACATTAATTATTTGGATAATTTAGACATAAACCTCTCTGTCCCTCTCTGTCTTTCTGTCTGTCTCTGTCTCTACCCCTCCTCCCCCCAACTCCCTTCTTCCATCTTCTTAGTCTACTTCTTCCTCAATGGAAAAAAGAAAGCAAAAACCCTTTTATTATAAGCGACTATAACCAAACAAAACAAATTTCCATACTGGGCAAGCCTAGAAAGCACATGACATGACTCATTTTTATCTGAGCCATCATCTCTCTGTGAAAAAGTGGGTAGTAGGATGCTTTATCATCAGCCCTCTGGATGTGAAACCTTGAAGATCTGTAAGATCAGGAGATATAATCAGAGAGCAGTCAGGAAACCTCTTGCAAGATTTAGAACAAGGGTTGAAGAGAAATAAGGTCTTTTCAATTCCACTTGGCCCCTTGTCAACTTCTCTAGGGTCCAATTGTTGAAAGCACATTTCTGTGTGTTCATTTAAAACATTATCTGCCTATTTCTGAGTTTTACTAGATTCTGTCTAGTCTAGGCTCCCAGTTTGGACTTCTCTCAAGATTTCTCTTCCTACATTTTCACTTTGGGGATAGAAGACGGATCCTCATACGTAGGGATTCAATTGCATTTCATCATTCCAGTGACAGGACTCTGGAGACAGGAGCTGTAAAGGAGGAAGTTTGAATAGAGCTCCTCCAAGCCCCTTGAAGCTCCAAACCCTGTGATCCTATGACACTAGCAGCTGGGCAGATAGTAAGCTTGCAATTAGCCAGGCTAATAGAAGAAAATGGTGGCATGCATAATCAAGGACATTGGATGGATTAAAAATAAATTAACAAACAACCTTTCACCCATATACATGCCAACCTTATCTTCATGGCACTTTAAATTTAATAATGCTGAAGCCAGCAATGGAAATAGCCTAGTGGCCTAACAGATAACATGGTAACTTCTGGCCAAGTCAGTGAAGGGATCAATAAAGAAAGTAAAAAATGGAGGGATGCTAAAGACAAACTTCAAATCCTTTCTGGTTTGCCCCGGGCTAATCCTGTTGCTGACACAATATTTGGGAAGCCTTGTTATATGGGAAGGCGTATTAAGCTGATCATAGAGCACACTTGGCTTTCATAGTGTCTCCTCTCCGCAGTGACCTATAGGGTTCTTCATGTGCTGTCTCGATGCCTGAGGACACAAGGCTAGGAACCATTCAAACAACTGACTTTCCCATCAAACCGTGGATTCCCCCACTGTGTAGCCACTTGCTTAGTACACTGAATGGGAGGACCCCCGGTGACCTTGAAAGAGTGAACACAGCTTTGAAAGGTGTCGAGCTTGCAGTGATACATGGGGAGAATCCAGCTTCATGTCTGTTTTGAAATATGTGGATAAAAGCTATTTCTGTCTCTATAATGACAACACAGGCCTTGAGATGGGGAGGGGGGGAGAAAAGTCACTGAAATGGTAAATGTCAGCCCCCCCCCCTTCTCCTAACACCAACAGAAAATGCTTTGGGTTTTAGGAGAAGGAAAAGGGAACAGAAACTTAAGGAGAGAGAAATGGAGCATGGCGGACTGAAGGAACCATCAACGTGGAGCTGATGAAAACCTTGGGGTCAGTTAGGCTAGCCCATTCACTTTACAGGTGAAGAAACCAAGGCCTGGAGAGCTTAAGTTGAGAAAACATGGAGGATCATATGGGTAGGCAATAGTTATGGCCCAGAAACACATGAAGCGAGATAAATATCTACATATACATTATATATATGAAACACTTATAGACAAGGAATATCTATGACTGGACCAGTTATGACTTTTCTCAAGGTCACACAGATAGTAACTAGCATAGCTTGCATCTGAGTCCACATTCTTTGATTGAAAAGTCAGAGATCATTCCATTGCCCCATGTAGCTTCTAATGGCTCCCCTTTGTCCATTTCAATCATTCTGCTTACCCTACTTGGAGCTGACTGCTTACAAATTCCCTCTCAATTCCCCCCCCCCCCATTTCCTGAATTTGAGGTCTCCTTTTCTCATTTTTGGAAGAGTTAGGGCAATTAGTGGTGGAAATGAGGGGAGAAAAAAAGTAGGACAAGAGAAAGAGGAAGAGGAGGGAAGGATAACAATCTGATTCAAGAGTAGCATGGAACTGATCAGAAGTTACAAGTAGAGGTAAAGCTGCCAAAAGAATTCTAATACTGTTTCAATCTTCTATCGCTGCTTCATCTCCCCTTTCTGAAACACTGCTTCTAAGGTCAGTTTCTCCTATTGGCATAATGGACTATAGCCCAAATGGAGAAATTTAAGGGGTACTTTAAAACAGTTCCTATTCTGGGCTTTTTTCCCCCTCCAAGTAAATTTTACTTTCTGAGATGCTATCATTAAATACTGTCCCTTCAGTTAAACAAATCTCTTTTTAATCAGGCCTAGGAGGAGTTAAACACTTTTGAGTGTTAATAGCCTTTCCTAACTTAAAGTGAATGGGTTTTTAGATACCTTTCTAATCGACAGATAGTTCAGAGCAAAGTACTGGAAGAGAATGAATTTTTAATTGAGGAGAGTCCCAGAGAAGGAGGAGACAAAGTATAGAAGGATAGGGTACTTGCAGTGTGGAAATTCAGAACTACCTTACTGTACTTTGAGAGTTCAGGTCAGAAGAACAGAAGGTAAAGAGTCTTAGGAGAAAAGAGGGGAGCAGAAAGTAGAGACATGCTAAAACACAAAACTTTTCAATTTGAAGTCAAACATGTCCTGATTTCTTGACCCCCTGAAATTAGTAGTCAAAATATTAGAAAATTTCAAATGTATTCCATACCAGTTCAATCCAACAAGCATTTCATTGAGTGCCTTCTATTGCAAGACAAGGAAGACTTGCTCACTTCTACAGACAGTAAATTAAAATTAAAAAATTTTTTAAAAATTAAAAAGTTGCCAGGTTTGTACCCAAAGTGATTTTCATGGCCACCAATGGCACTGCAGTTTCATGTAGTTTCTTTGCACATTTGCTAAATGGACTCCCTGGGATGATTTTAGGATTAGTGAGTCAAGGGTATAATTAGGATCATAAAGGACAAAAAAAAAGACAAAGAGAATTGTAGTAGTAGGAGAGGATAGCACAGTTGAAAAGCCAATTTTTAAAATACCTAAAGATTTCTCTAGTTAGCTGGCTGGGTGTGGCTGGCTGAGGTCAATGTCACAAAAGATAGAGCTCCTGGGGCTATAAGCTAAAAAGAGGGAAGCCCACAGGCAGAGAAGAAACCATCCCAATTGAAGACCAGTAGATGGCAGTAGAAAGCAGCTGCTCAGTGAAGAAGCCACATCACAGCTAATGACCAATAGAGCCCCACAGAAAATGGTGCAGTGACATTTTTAGAGAATTTCTGTTACTACACCAATGAAGACATTATTTATCTTAGCCATGTATATTCCTTGGCTATATGTATTCCCTACATATGTATATAGCCCTCTACATATCTAGGTCATAATTATTCCCTAAATAAATGGGGTTCCAGTGGTTTTTTTTCTCTGGTTGTCTATGTTCTGGGAGTTCCTCACTGGTGATATGGTAACCTACAGGACAGTGAACCTCTATATGTACAGGAGAAAACATTATTGTCATGTGTGCAGGAGGAGTGTTTACTGTAACTTGTTTTACTTTGTTGTTTAATTAAACATCTTTTACTTTGTACTTTGGTTAGCCTGATAAAAGTAGGGTTCTTCTTTGGAAGCTGACCCACAAATTGCCTCAAACCTGAGTTAGTTTTAGGAGGTTTACACATCACGGAGTTCTTGGGTGTCATAAAAACAATCAGAAATGTACCTGTGTAGACCTTTCTCTAGAAATATTTCCTTTCTATGAATGACACTAAATTTATGAAAGATGACCCCTCGTCCCAAATATTAACCTTCTTATTATAGCTTCTTCCCAGTAATATAGATTTATTCTTTTGTGACTTGAAAGTGATTCTTCTCTAAGAATCCCCATCTAAAATATAAATATCCTTGAGAGGTCTTCTATTACCAGCATGGGTGTCTTAAGTAGAGAATAAAAAATCACTCAGTGACAAGAATGGGCCACCATATAATTACCTGAAGGGGCTAGGCATGAGAGGAAGTTTAAAGGGAATGGGGCATGAATAGGGTGATTGTGATAGCAAGGACAAATTTCACAACTTTACCCAGGGCTGACTTTGACTATCCATAGCTTGTCCACATTAAAGCCAGTCTCCAAATCAAATACATATTGTAAATCAGAAGTGGAACGAGGGGCAGTTATGTAGTACAGTGGATAGAGCACCAGGCCTGGATTTGGGAGGACCTAGGTTCAAATCTAGCCTCAGATGCTTTCTAACTGTGTGACCCTGGGTACGTCATTTAACTAACTGCCCAACTCTTATTGCTTTTCTCCTTTAGAACTGATACTAAAACAGAAGGTAAGAATTCAAAAAAGGGGAATGCATGTACCTATTAGCCTGTCTGTTTCACAAACATTTCCAGGCATACCTTCTTCCCATCCCAAATACTTTCTACAGACCTAGAAAAGTGTTGCCTTCTTGGATTGGCTGTGGTGGTAGCATTGCCATACATTTCGTCTTCCACCAATCAACCAATGAATATTTATTGAGCACTTGCTTAATGTATCAGCCTTTCAGGTCAGCTGGTGTCTTGATAGTTCAGGTTTGAGATTAGAATAAAACCAGACCTTAATGGTTAGCAAAAGGAAATTTGCTTAGCCATAGCAGGTGAAGAATTCAACAAGGATATGACATTGAGTTGATTCACCTGAGCACAACCACCTTGCCTCAGAGTTATCTATAGTGGTCAGAAAAGAGCTGGAATTCCTCATGGCTTTTTGTACTTAAGACCAACAGGAAACTGTCATCAACCACTAGAACCTTTAGTCTCAGGAGTCAATTAAACCTTCAGAACCATCTCAGTATTACCTTTTAGGGAAAAGAATTAGACTCCTCTTCTGGTCTCAGACAGTTATTAGCTATGTGATCCTGGGCAAGTCACTTAACCCTGTGGTCTCAGTTTCTTCATCTGTAAAATGAACTGGAGAAGGAAATGGCAAACAACTCCAGTGTCTTTGCCAAGAAAACCCCAAATGGGGATGCAGAGTCAGACTCTACTGAAAAACAAAAAAATAAAAAAAAAAACCCTAAACAACCAGCACCAGCTTTAATACTAGAGAAATTTGGAAGGTTTATGGGGAAAGTCATGAATTTATGTTTTGGGAATGCCAACTTTGAAATGCTGACAAGTCATTCATTTGGAGACATCCATTAAACAGTTGAGGGAAAGGATTAGTACTCATGAGAGAGAATCCTATGTTGTCTCCCCCAGAAGAATGTAAGCTGCTTGAGAGCATTGATGTCTTTGCATCTTCAGCACCTGGCTCAGTGCCTGACACATGACAGTAGCTTAATAAATGTATGGGGATAAGTAAAATGACATACAGATTTGGAGGTCATCTGCATAGAGGTGATAATTAAGCCCATTGGAACTGATAAAGTCACTTGGCAGAATGGAAAGGAAGGAGAGCATAGGGGTATACACCAGTAATTAAGTCATGTGATTTGGGTGATGATTCCCTCAAAGGAGACACAGAAGGGGTAAGGGTAGAGGTAGAAGGAAAATCAAGAGAGCCATGTCACAAAATCCTGGGGAGGAGACAATATACAGGAAGAGAATTTGATTATCCATGTCGAAAAGCTTACCACAAAAAGGTTAAGAGGGATGAGGATGGAGAAAGACCAACAGATTTGGCAGTTAAGAGGTCTTTGGTGACTTTGGGGAGAGCAGTTTCAATTGAATATTGTTAAAATGTGATTGTGAAGGGTTGGAAAGTGAGAGGATAGGGAGTGGAAGCAATGAATGTAAATAATTATCCTTAAGGAGTTTGGAGATGAAGGGAGAAGAGAAATAAAAATAGCTTTAAAGAGTGTTAGGGCTAAATGAGAAATTTCCTTAGGGTGGGGGAAACCTGGGCATGATTGTAGGGAACAGGGGAACAATCAGTACATAAATGGGTGATTGGATGATTGTGGTGGTAATCTGTCAGAAGAGAAAGGAGGGAGTAGGATCCAAGGTATATATAATGAGGTTGACCTTGGCAAAGAGAAAGACTACTTTTTTTCATCAGAATCTAGAGTAAAGGAGAAGACGATAGAGATTATGTCAACAGGCTTTGAGATTTAGAGAAGGAAGGAAGAGGAATGTTACCTCAAATGGTCTGTATGGAAAGTGTGAGTCAACGGTCTCAGTAGAAAGAATAGTGGAAAGGGATGAAAGAAAAAAGAAAAGATTTGGAACAGTTACTATGAGTAGGATAGAAAACCAACTAGGGAGGAGTAAAAGTCTTATCTTTTGCATCTAAAGCCTAGTTAAAACTATATAAGATGGGCCAGTTAGGTGGCTCAGTAGATAGAGAGCCAGGTCTGGAGGAGGGAGGTCTTGGGTTCAAATATTGACCCTGAGCAAATCCCTAAACCCCAACTGGCTAGCCCTTACCATTCTTTCTTGAAACCAATACTTAATCTCAATTCTAAGTCAGAAGGTAAAGGTTTGTTTTTTTTTTTTTTTAAGGCTAGATAAGATGAATTTGTAGTGGATCTAGTCAGTGTAGTGTGGTTCAGAGGCACATGAGTAGACAGAGAAGATAGATGGTAGAACTTATCTGGCACTGAGATCTGTACATACTCTGCTCTGTGCCTTTATGCCATTATATAGAGAAGCAATGAGTTACTTTCTTCCCTGGATGAAGATGGAGGAAGTTGCTTCCTGCCCTATTCAAAATGGGTGGATGTTGCCAAAGAGGGCTGACGACATGGCTGCCATGTTCTGACTAAGTTTGGCAGATTTTTTAACTAACTGTAATTTACAGAGGAGATACAGCTAGGTTGTACAGTAGATAGAGAGCCAAGGCTCTTCTCAGGAAGTCAGGAGGGATCATCTTCCTGAGTTCAAATCTGATCTCAGTGACTCACCAGCTATGTGTCTCTGGGCAAGACACTTAACCCCATTTGCCTTGGTTTCCTCATCTGTAAAATGAACTGGAGAAGGAATGGCAAACCACTCCAGTATCTTTGCCAAGAAAGCCCCAAATGGGCTCACAAAGGGTCAGGCATGAGAGAAAAGACCCAACAGTAACAATAATTTCCAGAAGATGGAGGATGCGCATTTGTACCTTGTTTCTATCTATAAACTTCCCTGGGCAGAGAGAAACAGCTTGATTTTGCTGCTTTGACAGTTCCTTCCTGCAAAGGAGTCCATACTTAGATGGCATCACAGTACAAAGAGTCACTTCCTGGTGGAAGTCTCCCCAGTGAGCTCATTGTGGGGAATGCTTCAGTTATGGTAGGTCAGTTGCTTGCTAGTTCCATTGGATTTTGCAAGTCATTGAGATGATTGGTGCCTGGAGCAGGTTTTTGCTAGTGCCCCCTGAGGCTCAGGAGAGCCCTTGCAGCCTAAAAAATTGAATAGAGACAAATTAAATGATAATATCGCACCTGCTCTGATCAGTAATTTTAGGCCTTAATGAAAAAACAATGAACTACTTACCCTTCTTGATGAGCAGGCTGCTTTCCCCACTCCATTTGAAGTCTATTGCTGCCACTGCTGAGGTTAAAAATTAAAAGCCAACAATACCCCCATAAGACAAAGAGCTTCCCTAAGAAAGGAAAGAGGCAATTAACAACAAATCATTTTCTGACACAGCTTTGCCTTATCTGGTTGGCAGTGACTTTGGGGAAGTTTCTTTCCCTTTACTCCTACTGTCCCCTCTGCCTGGAATGTCATTCTTATAGAATCATAGATTTAGGAACCTCAGAATCTAGCCCCTCATTTTACAGATGAGGAAACTGAGGCACAATAAAATTACAAGACACACACAAAGTCATGAAGATGGTAGGATTTGAATTCAGGTCTTCTTGACTGTAAGCCCAGTGGTTCTACCTAACTGCCCCTCAACAGATTTGCCCCAGTTTGACAGCATTTTAAAAGTTTCCATTCTCTGGAATTAAGTATAAAGAAGCAGCAGCACAGGGTAATTTAATAAATAGATAGATAGGGTTGGAGTTAGTGTCATTTGGATTGAGACCTGCCTCTGAAACATACTGGCTGGGTATGTAATTTTCCTCCTCAGTTCCTAGGGCAACTTTCTTTCCCTCCTTTCTTTTCATTGTCAGGCAAAGCACACTTCCATATTGGTCACTGTTTTAAGAGCGCACTCATAGTAACCAAAACCCCAAATAAAACCATAAATACACTCATGTGAAAAATGACTCCAACAGTTCTTTCTCTGGAAGTGGTAGCTTTCCCCAGCATGTCTTTCAGGATTGTCCCAGATCATTGCATTACTGAGAGTAGCCAAGTTTTTAGAGTTGATCATTATATAATATTGCTGTTATTGTGTACAATGTTCTCCCAGTTCTGCTTATTTTGCTCTGCATCCATTTCTGAAGATCTTTCCAGCTTTTTCTGAAATTATCTTGCTTATCATTTCTTATAGCACACCAATATTCTATCACCAACATCCACCACCACAATTTGTTCAGCCATTCCCCAATGGATGGACATCCCCTCTATTTCCAATTCTTTGCCACCATCAATATTTTTGTACAAGTGGGTCCTCCCCCCCCCCCTTTTTAAATCATCTTTTTGGGATACAGTCCCAGTAGTGGCATCACCAGCTCACAGGGTATGCACAGTTTTATAGCCCTTTGGCTATAGTTCAAAATTGTAGTCAGTTGGTTTTCATCAGTGGGAGGATTTTTTGACACTGAGAGTTCCTTGCTCAGATGAAATGTAGATCCAGTATCTACACATGCGCGCGCGCGCGCGCGCACACACACACACACACACACACACACACACACACACACACACACACACACACACATCTTGTAAAACCTTTCATGATTCTACACATTCTTATCTTCTCTTCAACTAGATGAAGGTCAAAAGGTGAGCTAAGGACTGATGAGGAATGGTGAAATCCCTAAATGCTTCTCAAAACAATCTTGTAAGACAGGTAAACCATACATAATCCCTACTTTACAGATGAAGAAATTGAGGTTTGGTGGGGTGACGTGACCTGCTGAAGGTCAGCTCAGACAGTTAGTTAAAGGCAGAACCATCTGACGTGATGGCCTGATGATTGATTCCGTGTCGTTCCTGCTTTCTATATTGCCTCCCCCATGCAGCCCCCATATTGCAGGAGCTCCACTGGAGCTGTGTTCACAGTGTCAGAAGAGAAGAGACCCAAGACCTTGCACCTCTCAATATTGTTGTTTGTTTGTTTTTAAGTACAGACTTGTGATTTTGTGATGTGGGTAATCTCTGGGGAAACAATTCCTTCTGTTCTAGCTGTGTAGATTTGCTTCTGGTTGCTCGTGGAGGACAGGGACTGCCGCTACTTATCTTTGTATCTCAGCCCTTGACCCACAAGGTGACTAATACAGAAAAGGTGCTTAAGTAAATGAAGGTTGACTCAATCTCCAATTTAGTTTTCTAAAGAATTGCCTGCGAAATGGAGGAAGAATTCAGTAGTCATGATTAAGAGATTTGCCCAGGAGGGGCAGCTAGGTAGCACAGTGGATAGAGTACCAAGCTTGAAGTCCAGAGGACTTGGGTTCAAATTTGGCCTCAGACACTAACTAGCTGCTCAAGTCAACCCAGATGCCTAGTCCTTGCAGCTAGATATTAGGATTTATTATATAACATAAATTAGATCTACCTATTTATAGATATTAAATACAAATTATACTTTATACTAAGATGGAAGGTAAAGGTTCACCTGCCCTATTTGTGTCAGAGGTAAGGCTTGAACCTGGATCCCCTGAGGCTAAAGCTAGTTCTCTTACACTGTTCCCATGCTACCACTTGGCTCAACCACTCTTCCAGAGAAGGAAACTTAGAGCCAAAGGGATTGAATGATTTATTCAAGGTGACACAGTTAGTAAGTGGTGGAACCAAGAGATGAATTTTCTAATTTCAAGTCAATAGGTCTTCCTACCCAGTACTTCCCTTTCAGCTACAAGGCAAGAACTCTGACTAATACATATGCCCCCAAATCATCTAGGACAAAACAGGATACATAGTAGATAATAATAGGTTATCTGTTGCTATTCAGTTATTTTTCAACCATGACCAGTTCCTCACAATCCCATTTGGGGTTTTCTTGGTAAAGACATAGGAGTGTCATGCCATTTCCTTCTTCAACTCATTTTCCACATGAGGAAATTGAAGCAAACAGGGTTAAGTGACTTGCCTAGGGTCACACAGTTAGTAAATTTCTGAGATTGGATTTGAACTCAAAAAGATGACTCCAATCCTGGCACTCTATCCATTGTATCACCTAGCTGCTCTTCTTATTGATTTCCTTGGAAGAGGCAGTTATTTTAATCTCTTATAACTCAAAAAAGCCAACCAAACCTCCTAAATTGGATTGAAATTGTTGATTATGACAATATTCCTTGTTTCTGCTTATTAGCCTTGCTTAGTTTATCTAGAAAGAAGGAATGAAGAACTTACCGTAAGTATTGTGTGCCAGGTGCTTTATAAATATTATCTCAGATAATATTCACAATAATCCTGGAAGGAAGATGTTATTATCTCCATTTTGTGGTTAAAGTGACTTACACAGGGTCACATAGCTCCTAAGTATCTGAAGCTAGATTCGAATCTGGGTTTTCCTCACTCCAGGTCTAGGGCTCTATCCATTTTGCTGCCTAACTGCTTCTAGAACAGAGCATTCAGTCCTGAGAGGCTTTGGTAGTTGAACAGTGGCTAATTTCCAGCTGTGAAGAACAATCTTAATTAGTGTCCCATTATCCCTTCTATTCTGAACTTTTAACTCTTTGTGTGGATGCTTTCTTTGGGGTCTTTATTGCCTGTCAATAAGTGATACTGTATTTGGATTTCCTAACTTTAAATTTACAAAGCTACAGCTCCCAGCACATAGTGCCTCAGTCAATATTTTCACATGTCCTGACACTTGTAATCCAGATATTGTGCTCACAATAGAATTACAAATGGAGTCCTAAATAATGGATGTTTTCATTGTTCTCTCACCAGAGTAATCTCAGGGAGACTGAATACCCTAAATCTTACAGGTTTAGGCACTGGTTAGAGAAATCAAAAGGGAAAATTAGACCCATTATTTCCAATTTATTTAAGATTAGCCTATGTCTGTTCCTCCTCATTTCCTTCAATTTCCCTTCAATGCCATCTCTGGAGAGAAAAAAGGACAGGGAAGAGCTACTTGCTATATCCTTTGTTCCACCCCACTTTGGGGAGCAAACAAGTAGGAATTGTGCTGTTCAATGGAATATTTCAACCACCTTTCCTCAGATCTCCACCCTCATATTCCCCCAAAAGAAAAAGTTCAGCTACATAGAGACAGTGCTATAGAGAATTTGAGGGAGGAGGGGGGAGGCTGTAGGAAAGGGAAAACACACAACTATTTAAATAAGTTTATTAATAAAGGAAGGGAAGGATGGGGAAGGAAAGGGGAAGGTTGATCATCTGACTATCACCCACCCAGATACTTAACCCAATAAGTTCCTATTCTAAGTTTAGCCTGTCTAAACTAAACTAAACTAAACTAAAGTTAACACAGAAGAAGTCCAAACAGGGAGCCCAGATTCTCACACAGAGTCCTTGGTGGGTCAGACTGCAGACATCCAGTTGTAAAGTCCTTAGAAGATCCAGGAAAGAGAGAAATTCTCTCCCCAAATCACTGTCCACCAGAATGAATAGGGAACTTCCTCTCAACCTTGTCTTGATGTTATTCTAAGGCAGGCAGCTTGAAAGGTGTTTTCTCAGGGAGCTGAGTCACAGCTTCAGTGTGGAGATCCAGCTTCAGACAGACAGTTGAGAGCTGCTCCAGCCCCCTTAGAATCTTGACCCAGCCAGCTCTTGTAGAATCCTTGGCTTGAGGGCTGTCAATCAATCCTTGCAATCCACTTTGCACCTTCCCTTGCTACACAAGAAAAGGATACTCGTTAGTTAGGGTTTACATCTACTCACATTTCTGTTTTGGTTCTTCCAAATCTTACCTGTCCTTTGAAGCCCAGCTCAAAGCCTTGAAATTTTCTTTATTGAATTTTAGTATTATAGACTTCACTTAGAAGTCCCTGAGTTCAATCCCCACATTTTACAGGTGAGGAAACTGAGGCCCAGAAAGGTTATCACACCAAGTCACAAGCTAGTAAATGTCAAGGGTGGGATTTGAACCTAGGTTTTCCCAACTCCAAGTCTGTACTCTACCCAGTAGGGACCATGATACCTCCCCCACATTGATTACCTCTTCAGGGACTGTAGTGAACTTGGACTTCTTCCTTTTCTAAATTTCTGGAGCATTGAGTATCCACATCATATAATTCCGAAGTGTTTTATTGCTGTCTCCTTGTTCACCTGTTAGTGTCTTATCTTCCTAACTAGACTCTAGGTTCCTTCATAACTTTTACTCCTCAGGCATCTGCCACAACACCCTACCCATGGAGAATGCTTACCAAAAACATGCCAGCTAACTTAGTTGATTTTTATTGGTCCTCCAGAAAGACACCTCTTTACTTAAGACAGGTAGAGAAAACTAGCACCTCCCATTCCTCACCTTTTACGTCCCACAGGGTTTGAAGTCATCCCTCCTCAGGCTATGTGACAAAGTGGAAAGAGCCTAGAACTCAAAGTCCTGAACTTGCTACTGGATCAGAGTTCAAATCCTGGCTTTGCTACCTCCTAGCTGTATGAATTTAGGTAAGTAACTGATGGTAAAATGGGGAAGGGTAGAGTTGGACTAGATGCTCTGTGAGATTCTTTTTGGCTCTAGAAGTATACTCCCCTTCCAGCAAAGTAAATGGGGGGATACCATGGTTTAAACCAAAGTGAGCATTCATCGTGTTTCTTCTGGGAGTGTTTGTCTAGGAGACTGACATATAAGATTTTACTGTTGCCAAGACAGAGGACTCAGCGACAGAGAATTCTTTCGTGCTTAATGGGGTTCAGCTCTAATTTTCTCCACATCTGATTCCTCTCTTTTTACTCCTCTGTCTGCACATACCTCTCTCCATTGCCTGGTGACATGCTTCCTGGCTCCTTTGGGATGTGCTGAGAACAGCCGAACACTGATGAGACAGCTTCTGACCACTTTGCCTTTGGTAGCATTCTTAGCCTGATCTCTTCTCTTTACATTTTCTGCAGATGAGCCAGCATGAAGAAGACCCTTGATATACACTCTCCTGAACATAAAAACTTGCAGGGTCATATGACTAGAGAGGAGAATGCCAGGAGAAGAGGCTAAATCCCACTAAAATAAATGTAGCGTATACTGAGAGGAGAGTATGCTACCTCCCTCTCACTCTGGATCCCAAGATTAAGGCTACTATATTCTTTGAGGGTGGCAGAAAAGGTTCTAGTGTCATAGATCACAAGTGTTTGCTGGTCAGTCATTTAAGTCCTGTCTGACTTTTTTTGGCCTTATTTGGGGTTTTCTTGGCAAAGATGTTGAAGTAATTTGACATTTCCTTCTCCTGCTCATTTGATAAATGAGGAAACTGAGGTCAACAGGGTTAAGTGACTTGCCCAAGGTCACACAGCTAGTAAGTGTCTGAGGCTGGATTTGAACTCAGTCTTCCTGATTCTAGGCCCTGTGCTCTACCTACTGTACCACCTAGGTGCCCTTTCCCCATCGGCTTCTCCCCAAGATTATCAATGGAGAATCAATTTAGTTATCAAGACTTAAGTATTTTTTAGATAGTAGGTAATTACTAAGATAGTATAGTAAAAATAATTACAAAACATCCCTCTACCAAAGTCTTCCACCAGTAAAAGTGAGCTCTAGCTTAGGGAATACAAGGGGCCAGTGAGAGGCTCCTAAGGTGGAAACCTTTTTCTTCACTTTCTGGGGGTGCTGGAAATTATTTTCTAGGCTCTTCATAGGATTATGAATCTGCAGACAATCTGCCTTTGGCTCTGGATATAGATACTGTCATCAAAAGCTACTGCTATAAGGGATTGTTCTTTAGGACACTGATAGGAAGATGGGAAGTCTGGAATCTTCTAGATCAGTGGTTCTCAACCTCTCAATTTGTAGCAATGAGAATATATAATGCATATCAGGTATTTACATTCTGAATCATAACTGTAGCAAAATTACAGTTTTGAAGTAGCCACCAAAATAATGTTTTGGTTTGGGGTCACTGCAACATGAGGAACTTTATTGCGGGGTCACGGCATTAGAAAGGTTGAGAACCACTGCACTAGATACTTCAAAGCTCTTATTACTTCCCTTCAGTCCAGATGGGAGAGAGAGGGGAAACAGAAGACCAAAGTCAAGATGAAAGCCAAAGCGCTCTGCTCTTCTTCAGTTTGCTGAAACACTCCTCTCTAGCATCTGAAGTTTTTGTGTATGTTCCTCCTTTGGTTTCTTAACTGCTCCTGGATTTCACAGAAGACCACCTTCAGGGGATGACTAAATTTACAAAGTCAATTCTAACACTTTTCCTACCAACTTTACTTGAATTCATCCAAGGACTTTTCCCACTTCATCTAAAGTCATTAATCAGTTGGTTGATTGAGATTTTCTTGCTCCTTAAGGTACCAGAGCATCTTATCACATTCTTTAAATGAAGTAATGGTTCTTGATTGATTTTCACAGTCAATCCATCCTTATATAGGAAAGATTTATTTTCTGTAATAATATAGATCAATCATAAGCATTTATTTTATTGTTTAAACCCTTACCTTCTGTCTTAGAATCAGTACTATGTATTGGTTCCAAAGCATAAGAGTGGTAAGAGCTAGGCAATGGGGGTTAAATGACTTGCCCAGAGTCATACAGCTAGGAAGTGTCTTAGGCCAGATCTCTAGAAATGGGTCGCCAGTCTACTGAGCCACCTAGCTACCCCAATCACACGTATTTATTAAGTACCCGTTATGTGTCAGTCACTATGTTCAGTCCTGATGGTAGAAAGATAAAAATAGAACAATATCTTCCCTTAAAGAGCTTACTTTCTATTTGGGGAAGATTGTGTTTTATCACGGAAGACAACTTGCACCAGTATATACAGAATAAATGCAAAATAGATAGAAGATAATTTTGGAGAGGAGAGCTCTAGCAGCTGGAGGGATTGGCAAAGGCTTCAAGGCTTTCAAGCAAAGGCTTGGACTGTCTCTTGGCGTAAGAATTGTCCTGAGGAGACAGATGCTGTTGTCTATCTTTCATTTTCAAGGAAGACCAATGATATCATGGGTCATGTCCCTACTTGTTCTGGAATTAAAGTGAAGCAGGGTCAGGACAACTGGCAATGGTCTGGGATGCACTGGTTGGCCTTGGCATTTTCGATGTCTGACCAAGCTCTCTACATTCCACGGTGCCTCCTTCATGACCTTTGAAACAAATTGTTTTCATCTGCTCACTCCACTGGGGGAAGTCTTCACATGCTTGGGGGTACACATCCCTCTAACTCACTGTCAAGTTCAAAAGCTGTCAACTTGATTTAACCCATCTGCCAAGATGGTTTTCCCAGAGTGTGGCTACTGCTCATGCTACAACTTCTTGGAGCCACAGGTGAGAGTTGGGTGAAAATATTTGAAAAAGGTAGATGAGAACCCTTGAAAAGGACTCACATAAGAGGTGCTGGTCCTCCATGAACACCTCAAGGGGACAGTATAATATAATGGAAATAATGCTGGACCTATAATTAGGAGACTTGGGTTCAAATCCTGCTTCAGAAATCTACTTTGAATGTGAGCTAGGTGTATGAAGATGGCTAAGTTAAGGACTGACTCAGGAGTGGTAAGTTGGAAAACAAGTCCCTGAAAGACCCTTTGATGTAACTACAAACAGAGACCCTTGGTAAAAAAAATATTTGTACATATGCTGCATGGGACCCCATCATGTGAAGTTGTACAGTATGTATATAAAGATAAGAAGCTCTATAAGGCCCATATGATCATAGATTTCAGGTTTTTAATTTCATACATATAAATAAACTGTAAAGAAATAATAACAGCAAACATCGAGATACTGAGAAATCTAAAAGTAAAGATCAAAAGCCAGGGAGGAGTCATAGCACTGCAGAGAAAAGGATCAAAAGACCAGCAGGGAGGAGTTAGATTGTGCATGCTGTACTTGTGCCTTGCTTTGCATTGGCATATAATTACATAGACTTAAGAGATATAAACCCTTGAGAACTGAAACAAAAATCTATTGAGAGAACTTCAAATAGCTATGCCTCCCTTCATCAGGACTGGCTCACTGTAAAATATCCATCTCTGTGGCTACTGGTGAACACAAGTTAAACCGAGGGGATAGAATATGGTTGTTGTGTTAGTTCTAGTATTGAGAGAGTACAGTACTTACTTCTATTATCTTTCTCTGAGATGTGTAAAAACAATAAGCAATGAATAGATTATTGAATATAAACTGATTTGATACTCTCCTTGCTGTGCTTACTAAGTATCTTCAGTTTATATCAGTGAAATGAAGCTCATAAGTGAACTTCTCTTTAGGGCCAGGCACAAGGATGCTAAGGAGACTCTCATTATATAAAAATAAACTATTTATTGAGAATATGAGGATAAAAAAGGATTTATAACTCTAAGGAATTCTAACTCCACCCAAATAGAACTTCTTGGTTCTGCAAGGAACCACTTCTCCTGTTTCTACAGGCTACACTGGTCCTTCCTGATCTGACTAATCCAATTTTTCACTATTCTACAATAAACTAAACACTATTATCTGTATACAAAGTATATAATTATTAATTTTGTCTCCAAGTTAGAAAAATAACAAAAGCTAGCTGGCTGATCCTCAGCAAGAACCAAGTTAGGACTCTGAGACTTAACAGACCCAGAGTCCAAACCAAAGACCAGGTCTTTCTTTGGTCTTCTCAGATATAAAAACAATTTATGTAACAGCAATAGGCAGTCACTAGTGTTTCCCAAGTTGGAAAGGAAAATCACTTAGCTCCTTCAGGTTTTTCCCTCCTTTCCTTCTACCTTAGACAGTGAGGAGAGAGAGAAAAAAAGATGTCACCTGCTCCACCACTCTGAGAGAGTGTGTAACTGCCAACTCCAGAGACCCATTGACACAGAAAAACTATTACCTCTCCCCCACGCACTGTCAACATTTGAAACTGACACTCTGTCTCAAATTTACTTCAAACTCCAACTCTTTCTCAAGCCAGCTTCTCTACTTCTTATCTCTAAACTAATATAATAAGACTTAATTTCTAATATCATCCTTATAGATGAAAAGGGACGATCATCTTATTCACCTTGGCAGAGCCAGATGTAATGCTTGCCTATGCCTGGATTCTGTGAACCAGCTCTTCAGTACCCTAATATCCAAGGGCAAGTTACATAACCTTAGAGAGCCCATTTCCTCATGTGTAGTAGTGGTAGTCTCTTGGTGACCGAGAATGACTATTCTCTTTGTGCAGTTTCATCTACGGTGTACCCTCATGTGGCTTTGGAGTCCAAAGGCTGAGGCGCAGAGTGTGTGGCACATGGGGCCTGGGACTCCAGTTGTTATGGGAGGTGCGGTTGTGGCCTGGTGTCGGCGTTCACGCGCAGCGGCAAGACATCGACGGCGCTCATCTTCAAAGGTGGCAGCGGCATGGTTAATGTGGGTTCGCCGCTGCTTCTGTCAGAGGCAGCGAGTTCTAGTTGCTTTGGTGTAATGCCAGCCCACTTAAAGTTGGACTTTAGCTGATCCTTGTATCTCTTCTTTGGTCGGCCTTGTTTCCTGAGTCCAGCTGACAATTCACCATAGAATACCTGTCTTGGTATTCACTGTGGGTCCATATGGATGACGTGTCCAGACCATCGTAGCTGGGTTTGGAGGACCATGACTTCGATGCTGGTGGAGTTGGCTCTGTCGAGGACTTCCTGGTTGGTGATTCGGTCCTGCCATCGGATCCTCATGATTGACCGGAGAGAGCATTGGTGGAATTGCTCCAACTGCTTCATGTGCTTCCGGTACAGTGTCCATGTCTCGCAACCGTACAGGAGTGAGCTGAGGACCACTGAGTTGTACACTTTGAGTTTCATCACAGTGCTTACACCGCTGTGTTGGAGGACTTTGGAGCGAAGCCGCCCGAGTGCCTGGCTGGCCTTTTGGATCCTGGCATTGATCACATGGTCTAGGGACCCATCATTGGCGATGGTGCTGCCCAGGTACTTGAAAGTGTTGATGTTAGAAAGCTGTGTGCCGTCAATTGTAATGCACAGCTGGTTAGTTGGCCTCCCTGGTGCAGGTTGGAACAGCACCTCTGTTTTGCTGAGGCTGATAGTCAGGCCAAACAGTTATGTTGTGGTGGAGAACCTATCCACAATGGTTTGAAGATGATTTTCTTGGTGGGCCATGAGAGCACAGTCATCTGCGAAGAGAGCTTCCAGGATGAGTCTCTCTGTTGTCTTTGTTTTGGCAGTCAGGCGGCGAAGGTCGAATAGTGAGCCATCCAGTCAGTATTTGATGTAGATGCCCAGGTCTAGGTCCATCACAGCATGTCGTATTACTTGAGTGAAAAATAGGTTGAATAGTACCGGAGCGAGGACACAGCCTTGTTTCACGCCATTGGAGATGTTGAAGCGATCTGAAGTCTCTCCACCAGATAGGACTTCCCCTGTCATGTCGACATGAAAGAGCTGGATCAGTGTGACAAATTTTGCTGGGCAACCAAGCTTGCTGAGGATCACCCACAATGCGTCCCTGTTCACTGTGTTGAATGCCTTTGTCAGGTCTATGAAGACAATGTAGAGACTTAGGTTCTGCTCAAGGCATTTTCCCTGCATTTGCCTCACCATGAAGACCATGTCGATGGTGCTGCGATCTGGTTGGAAGCCACATTGTGATTCAGGCAGGTTCTGCTCTGAAACAGATGACAGGAGTCTGTTGAGTATAACATGGGCGAGGATCTTTCCAGCAGTGGACAGTAATGAGATGCGTCTGTAGTTGTCACAGTCTGCTCGTGAGCCTTTGTTCTTGTATAGGGCTACGATGGAGGCATCTCTGAGTTCTAGGGGCATGTCTTTCTCTTCCCATATGCTGGTCAGCACTATGTGGAATGCCTGGAGTGCCTTTCCATTTAAGGCCTTGTACACCTCGGTTGGGATCCCATCTTTACCGGGTGCCTTGCCTGCACTCATTTGTTTAATGGCTTTTTGGACTTCCTCTATTGAAGGAGGGACATCAAGTTGTTCAATGGTGAGGTTTTGGGGGATCTGGTCAAGGGCGCTTTGGTCGACTGACGAGAGTCGGTTGAGAAGCTGACTGAAGTGTTCTTTCCACCTGTTGCTGATGCCTTTTTTATCTTTTATGAGAGTGTCACTGTCAGAGGATAGCAAGGGAGTGGTGGTGGGTTTTAATGGCCCATAGACAGTCTTGAGGGCACTGAAAAATTGTTTGTAGTTTTTCGCATCAGCAAAACACTGGATTTCTTCTGCCTTTTTTCCCTCACCATCAGTCTGGCATCTTCCTGATCTCACACTGCACCGTGGCTTGGAGAGACTTGAATCTGTCCTTTTTAGGAGCAGAGTTTGGGTTATTTTGCCACTCCATAAAGGCTTTGTTCTTTTTGCTCAATAGGTCTTCAATAGCAGTGTTGTTCTCATCGAACCAGTCCTGGTGGTTGCATTGTTTGGGGCCTAGGACTGTCTTTGATGTTTCCTTCACTGCATCTCTGAACTGGTTCTATTTCTCGATTGAGTTTCCAGTGAGTGGTCCCTTGGCAGACAGCTTGTCATTCAGGCAGGACTGGAATGTTTGCAAATAAGATGGATTTTTAAGACAACTCACGTTGTAAAATGCGTGAACTGTCTGGGAGCGTTTTGGATGGCGAGGCTGTCCAGCATTCAGCTCCTCTCATGGCTCTGGTGATCTTTATATCCTGGATGTCTCGCTGGCATACAATGAGGTAGTCAATGAGATGCCACTGTTTTGATCGTGGGTGCATCCACGTTGTTTTATATTTGTTCACCACTCTGAACACAGTGTTTGTGATGGTGAGTTCGAACTCTGAGCATTTGCTGAGTAGCAGTAGGCCATTGTTGTTCATTTTGCCCACACTGTGTTTGCCAAGCACTCCTTTCCATCTTTCATGGTCCTGGCCAACGCGGGCGTTGAAGTCTCCCAGTAGTATCAGCTTGTCATTTGTGGGCACTGAGTGCAGGATGGCACTCAGGTCAGAGTAGAACTGCTCGATGGTCTCCTCTGTGCTGGTCAGTGTTGGGGCATATGCGCTGATGATTGTGGCATACTGGTCTTTGCTGAGAGGTAAATGGATCTTCATGAGCCTCTTGCTGATGCCCACAGGCAAGTCTGGTAGCTGTTTGAGCAAACTGGTCTTGATAGCCAGGCCAACACCGTGGATTCTGTCTTCATTTGAGGCTCTACCTTTCCAGAAGAAGGTGTATCCAGTGGTGAGTTCGCTGAGTGATCCCTCTTCTGGTAAGCGTGTTTTGCTTAAGGCTGTGATGTTGATGTTATATCGCGGCAGTTCTTTACTGATTAGAGCTGTTCTCTCAGGTCTCTGTCTAGTAATGTTCTGATGTTCCATGCTTCTAGTAGGAGTTTCTTTGTATTTTTTCTTTGATTTCGACCGCTTAAAGGGATGACCCGCCAGCCACGGTGTGCTGACCGGGTGTTTGTAGGACAGGCAATGTTTGGGACACCTTTTCTAGTCCCCTCCCTTGATTAGGGTGAGCAGTGCTATCCTAGAGAGGGCTGCTCAGTCGCCCAGGATGCTGCCAAACATCCCTGCTGCCCACAGGGCCGAGCGACCACTGGTCTGTGGACCGCCTACGTACAGGATCGTGACTACAACTGCCAGTGGTCACCTCCACCTGTTGCGTCACCACACCCCCATCGCCGCAGGTCTTGAAGAGGGTGGACGGGGTTAGGATAGATGAGTGTGCACAAAGATACTTGTGCGTGAAAGAGATTTAAGTGGAAAAGTCGGTGCACAGAGACAGTCCCACTCTCTCAGCATTGGAAGCCTGGGTCCAGTGGCACGAAAAGTTGTTACACCTGGAGACTTCCTCAGCTGCATTGGATGGCCGTGTTGTCCTTTGTGCTCCAACACACCCTAAGCACTCCACAGTGCTTTGCTGCATCACCATCTCAGCTGTTGAACCTTCTTATTGGTTTCTTCCGTCTGTTCAGTCGACGCAGTCTTCACATGCTTCACTGGTTCACCAGGGGTCCACGATGATCCGATGGCTACCCTCACAAGGTTTAGCCGGCCTGTCGAAGGCGAAGCCGTTGCCTGGGGTGTGGCCGCTGCCGCATGCTAGCAGCTACTGGGAGCCACAAGTAAGAGCTGAGTGTCAGGTGGGGGTCAAAGGCTGGAGAGCTGCCCTAGGAGGGCACGACAAGCCCTCCATACCATACCATACCAGAGATACTACCCCTCCTCATGTGTAGAATACAGAATACCCACCTTATAGGAATACTTGGAGAAGAGCACTTTGAAAATTTATAACACTATATTGATGCCATTCTTTGAAGCCTCTGAGTGGTGTGAAGTTAACCTTGGGTTCTAGGAAGTTAAACTGAAGGAGCATATTCTTTGAGAGGTCCTACAAGATGAAATGCTTTTGTGAATAGCCTGAAGATATATTCATCATGTAAGGATAAGCCTAGATAAATCTGAGGAGGCTCACCATCAGGTTTATGAATTTTTGGCCATAGCAACTCTCAAAGATCCCCTGCTAAGTCATAGAAAGATGGAGGTTTATGCTGTTGGAGAGAGAAATTACAGAGAACTAAACTCGTGTAATTTGTAAAAAAAAGTTGAGAGAAAAAAGAGAAAAAGATAGTCCTAGGAAAAACCCTAGTCCCTCAGGGTTACCACTGGGATACTTGGGTAAGTAGTCAATCACTTTCTGGGGTCCTGGCCCACAAGATAGTTGGAGCTGGTAGAGTGAGAATAGAGACTGATTCCCATTATCTTCTATTTTTGAAAGAAATCTTTCATTCTGTCAGAACATAAACATATTCTTCAAGTCCCTTTATCTATTCTCAAGTCCTCTTCTAGCACTTAGAGTATATAGATGGTCATTGAATAGCTATGGAAGAAAGACAAACATCAAATAACCACTGCAGATTACTGTAAAATTCCCTGTTCTGAAAACAAGATCTTCAGTCCTTTGTTGTTCTTATTAATAATATTGTGGATTCCCCTGCGGACCTGTTTTGTAAGAGATATAGGAGAAGGGCAGCTAGGTGGCTCAGTGGATAGAGAGCTAGACCTGGAGACAGGAGGTCTTGGGTTTGACTATGACCTCAGACACTTTCTATCGGTGTGACCTTGAGCAATCACTTAACTCCAATTGCCCAGCCTTTACTGTTCTGCCTTGGAACCAACTGATTCTAAAATAGTAAGTTAGGGTTAAAAATAAATAAAAACAAACAAATAAATAAATAAACAAAAATGAAAAATGGAAAAAAAAGTGTAGGAGAGCAGGTGTGGCTGCTCTGAGACTGTGGACATTACCATGAACCCCTTGCCCTGTCCTCAAACCTTTAGAGCTGTACCTAGAGTAATTGCCCCTCCCAAACACCTCAGTTATACCCAATGTAACTCCAGACTCCATGCCAGGGATAGCTGACAGTGTATCCTGAACAGATCCTATAAACATCTCATGGAGCCATCATTGGATACAGAAAGCAAAGGCTATAGTAGTGATGAGCCAGGAATACCAATTCCTAATTCAAAGGGGGGAATGAAATCGAGTCTTCATTATCTTCTGAACTACTGAGAGATTTGTCCCAGTAATTTATATGCAGAAAGGATCCCCCCAGCCTGCAATCTCTCTTTAAAAAAAAATTCTCCTACTGTTCTTTTCCAGATGTTTTCCTCCATGAAGGTTGTGGTGGAGGGAAGAAGGAGGGGAGGGCATTTACTTCATTAATGTTCCTGCTATCATTTTTTACTTATGTAAAAATTCATTTTGGCAGAGGCTGCAACATCTGTTATATTTTTACCTGGGCCTCAAGGGCAAAGGTTCTTACCTTCCCAGCTTCAAATTATCGTGCATAAGTATTTTCTTTGCCTTTCTGGGCTTCAACAGCAGGCAGGAGCATCTGGGAATTAACTGGAGGCTCTGCTTTCTTCACCAGGTCAACAGACGGCTCCCTCAGACTCACAGTGGATTTGGCACCTGAAGGCAGGCGTGTCTGTGAGGGTCTGGGCTCTGCTTTGCATCACACATGACTCCTTGTGTATATGTGCATACATGTGCACATACAAAAATACCAACATACACATACAGAACCTGACAGCAATCTCGTACCCACCAAGGATCCCATTTCATTGAATTCCTGACAGTCCAGCCTCTACAGTCAGATTTTGGAGCCAGAAATTCTCTTTCCCAGTGGAGCAACTCTTTTAATTGGGGGCATATTTGGCTGTGGGAAGTGTCAGCAATTCTCTTTCTGAGAATTCAGACTTCCCTGGAAACCCCACAGTCTGGAATATCTGTTGGTTTCTAACACGAGTGTGAGTTTTTCTGATTTTTTTTTTAATCAACAGATTCTGGTCTGGGAAAGAATCCATCCATGATAAGATGGCAATCTCTATTGCATAATTAACTTGACCTTCTGGTGACAGACTTACATGGTTTCATTTTTTAAACTTCAGGTTTTAGAAGCACAGAAAACAAATTTGAATCCCTGATTTTTGCTACCTGGACAAGCAAGTCACTGCCTGGAATTGTATGATTTAAAGCAGAGTTTCTTTGGTGAAAAGAAGGACACTAATCCTCAGATTTTGCAGGACCACAAGAAATCCCACTTCAATTTACCTTGGAGGGAGGGTGGGCAATAATGGAAAGATTCATAGGCATGAAATTGCCTCTGGTCTTTAATAGGTAGGGGGAGAAAAGAGAGAAAAAGAGGGAAGGTAAGAAAGAAATAGGTGAAGAGAAAGGAAGACAGAAGGTGAGAAAGAAAGGAGAGAAGAAGAAATGAAGAGGTAAGAATGGGGAGGAAGGAAAGGGGAAGAGAACAAGTAGAGGGGAGAGAGAGAAAAGAGAGAAGATGCACAAATGTTCTAATAGCCAGTAGGGGGAGCCGACACTGTAGAATCAAAGTCGAGGCACCAGGCTGCGTAACAAAGAACCATTTAATTGATCTAAAGGGCTGGGCAGTTACCCCCGAGAGCCTTCTTTCCCACACCCTAAGCTTTGGGGGGTAATTTAAAGGAGGTAATTCTTGTGGGCATGGCATCATGGGAGAGCACGCGACCAAAGACCCCACTTGACTTGTTTTGCTGCTTCTACAAAACGGAAGGTCGGGGCAGGATGGATTGCCGAGCTGCCCCTGCCCAAGTGGCCACGGAGTCTTTCACACGGTAGATACACTCCTCCCCACGTCTCTCCCTCCATGTCTAGGTCATCAGGGGGCAGTTCCTGGGACGCCTGAAAAACTTTCCAGGGTAATTCACTGTTCTACCTGGAGGAAGATGGGAGAAACCATTCTCTTTCTCCTCAAATTCTGGAGAAAAATAAATAACAAGCAGAATCTTCAGCCAGGGGATGTGCTAAATAACAACAAATCAGCTCACGAAGTAATTAAAATAGCTCAGCTGGGTTCTGGGCAATGGCGTTGGAGGCAGGGTGGTGTGATTCAGGTGCTGGGTTTGGAGTGAGAGGAAGAAGGTTCAAATTTCACATCTGCTATTTACTACTTGTGGGACCAGACACAAAGTTCTGCCTCTTTCTGGAGCCTCAGTTTCATCTATGTGTCTAGGTGATCCTTAAGGACCCTTTCTACCTCTAGATCTGCAATCCTTTGATCTTAAGAGTGCCTGGCTGGTTAATGGAAGAGTCATGGTTTTTAAATTCATTGTTCATTCTCTTTTGCTTCCAGGTCTCTTTCCACTGCTCCCCAGTGAATAAACCATGGCACACAACAAAAGTTAAAGGAACTAAAAGGCAAAACTAATGGAGGACCCCATTACCGACAAAGTATTTGAAGAACCATCATGTAGAAGAGTCACTAGGGTTAGGTTTGAGCTCTCAAACATGTTCTAACGGAGGGGGATCTCAGGACATTTGCCATATTAGGGATACTCATGAAGCTTTCTCTGACAGATTCCATCCTTGACACATCCCTTTACCTCTGAGGCTTTGACCTTTGGGTACAATACCAATGTTGGCCATAAGACATAGCGGACATTTACAGGAGGGATACACAAATACATAATTCTACCCAAATGGATTGGGGAAAAGACACAGAAATCATGACCATTTCCTTCCTTACCCTATGGGAACAGTCTACCACTGGCCGGTTCTAGAGAGGACATTGTTAAGCTTTCAGGATAAACATTTCTATTTCAGATATAAACAAATGTTCACAAATCAGGGTTTCAATGATTATTTCATCAGTTGTCTAGACTCAAGAAAGTAATGGCAAAAATGTTAATTCAAGTTAAACTTGAAAATGTCAGGGGTACATTTTTTTTCCTTGGGAAAGCTGGTTGTTAAAACATTTACTAGCATGCCTCTTGAACCACTTATTATTGATTGGATGCTTTCCATCATAATGGCTATTCCATGGGCTCATAGGCACCTAGATTTAGATCTGGAAGTGACCTCTGAGGGCATCCAGTCCAACCCCCCTTATTTTAGAGATGAGGAACCTGAAGCCTGTGAAGGTTAAGTGACTTGCCTGAGGTTTCATAGCCAGTAGGCGAGAGTGCTGAGATCTAAACTCATGCCCTCTCTCTTCAATCTAGCCATCTTTCCAGGTAGTATATTGCCCAAGAAGCTGCATTATGTTTGTCAGTAGTCTATGTCCAGCACTCTCCTTCCTGTGACTATTCTTTCTTGCCCTCCTCTGATAGGGCTGATTAGTAATAATGGTCATTTCAGTTATATTCTACATCCCATTTGTACTTTGGGGTCCTACCAGAAGGAATAGACTTCTTCATTCTTTTGTTATTGCTTCCCTGTTTTGGGTAGAAGCCGTCAGCAGACTTTTTTTCTTAAAGGGTTACTTTGACTCCAGGGTCCAGCTATTACAGCAGAGTCTTGGGAAAGCTTGGAGTCTTACCTTTGGTGAGCCACATTTCTTAAAGGTTCAAGAACTTGAGTATTGTTCAAAGCAAAGATGGTTTCCCCCAAGTCATTGCAGTCTAAACATTGATCCTGTGGACGCCATATTTATAACCCCTCAAATTACTCCTCCTAAGTGACACCCCGGCCAATGAAATAGTTTCCAATTGTACCAACACTCCACTCAGTGGTCTTTTTTTTTATTAAAAAATTTTATTTAATTAATTAATTTAGAATATTTTTCCATGGTTACATGATTCATGTTCTTTCCCTCCCCTCCTCCCCTAGCTAATGCACAATTTCACTGAGTTTTACATGTGTCATTGATCAAGATCTATTTCTATATTATTGATATTTGCACTAGATTGATTGTTTAAAGTCTACATCCCCAGTCATATCCCCATCAACCCATGGGATCAAGCAGTTGTTTTTCTTCTGTGTTTCTACTCCCACAGATTTTCCTCTGAATGTGAATAGCATTCTTTCTCATAAGTCCCTCCAATTTTCCTGGATTATTGCATTACTGCTAGTAGACACTCAGTGGTCTTCTTTTGCTGTAAACACAATTTGGGATTGTTTCCCCCTGGAAGGGGTACCCCTCCCTCCTCACCATGTAGTTGTGGACAATAAACAAAGTCTGAGTAACCATTTATCTAGTATGTTTGTGCCATTATATGTCATGGTATGCTAACAGCTTACAGCTTTCTAGTTTTCATCTACTTTGGGCTATTGTACCGATTACTCTATGGGAAAGAACTAAAAATTATATTGGTAGTTACAAGGAGAAAGGCACATCAGTATTGACTTTTTTCTAATACTCATCCCAAATATCTGATTTAAAATTATGCAGAAGCAGTTTCTGTTGTATAGCTAGGTTTCTGAGCCAAGCCCCTCTTTCACTGCCAAGTATTGCAAAGCAAAATAGAATTTTTAAAGCATCTACTGCCTTGGTCTGTGGTCTAAATGAGCTGGCTGCCCTTGTGAACTAATCTGTAGCAAAGAAGACCTCTCACAACTTGGGTCAGATTTTTTAGAACTTAGAGAAAGGCCCTATCATCTTCAGTTTTCAGGAGATCTTGGAAGTTGGGAAAGCTCCTACCTCTCCCATTCATAGTGGAAAGGCATCAAAGTATAGTAGAAAGAGCAATGGGTTAGGAATCAAAGGCACTGTGTCACATGAATATGGACTCATAGAATCTGAGTTTGGATGGGACCTCAGTGATCATCTAGTCCAATCCATACACAAAAGAAATGGCCCCTTTAACATCCAACAAGTAGATATCTGCTTGAAGATTTCCAAGAAAGGAGATCCCACTCTCTGTTCAGACAACCCATTTTACTTTTGAGCAGATCAAATTATTAGAAAGGATTTTCTTTTATCAAGTCTAAATTTAACTCTTAGAAAATTTGACTCATTGTTCCTAATTCTGTCAACTGGGGCTCAGCAGAACAAATATAATCCCTCTTCTAAATGGCAGCCTTTTCCACACATAGTTTCCTCTTGGTTATCATATGTTCTATTATGCTTTTTTTTCTTCTCTAGGCTAAAATATCCTCATATGGCATGGCCTTAAGGCTCTTCAGTGGCCTTGTTGTCCTCTAGACACTAACCAGCTTCTTAATGTTGTTCTTAAATCATACACCTAGAACCGAACACAGTAGGCTAGATGCAGTCAAATGAGGATAGAGATAGAGTACATGACTCTCTCACATCTAATTCTAGAAACTAACCATTTACACAGTCCAAGAGCACATTCGCCTTTTTGTCTGCCACATCATCCTGCTGACTTATTTTGAATATTCAGTACATTAAAAACCCCACCTAGATGCTTTTTAGAATTAATGGCTCCTCCTGCTTTACCTACATCTTATATGTGTGAAGTTGATTTTTAATACCCAAGTGCAAGACTTTACATTTATTCCTTTTGGATTTCATCTTATTAGAGTCAATCCACTGCTCTAGTATGTCAAGAACCTTTTGGGTCCTGATTTTGTACCCACTATGTTAACTTTGTGTCATCTACAAATTCACTGAACATATCATTTTTGGTTTTATCCAAGGTTGTATCCAGTCCTTGGCTATGTTACTTTCTATATGACCTTAAGTAAGTCATTTTCACTTTACCTTTATTTCCTCAAATATATAGTGAGGAGATTGGACTAAATATTCCTAAATATCCCTTCTACTGGCTTTGCTCTCTAAGTAGAATGCAACATTAGGAAATCCTCCCACCCCAGAAAGTTTAATCCCTGAACTCCCAAATTTGGGGTCACCCATGAAGCAGTTCTTAAGCCTGGCACACCTCCTTTTGGACTTTATTATCTCACAACTGAACAGTTGCAATAGTTTGCTGGTAAGTCTCCCTTTCTTAAGTGTCTCTCCAATGCAGCCACCAAAGGGAACTTCCTTAAGTGCTGCTCTTGAATGTGTTGTCTCCTCCCATCCCAACCCCACTCAATATCCTCTAGTTCCCTGGCTCCCTATGACCAACAGATCTAAATAGAAAACACTCTATTTGGTATTGAAAGCCCTTCAGAGTCCAGCCCCTTTCAATCTTTCCAGTTCTACTTCCTTCCACCAACCACTGATTCAGTGACACTGGGCTCCTTGTTGTTCCTTAAAAACAACACTCCATCTCCTTATTCTATGAATTTTCATTGGCTGATCATTCATGTCTAGAATATTTTCCTTCTCATTTTTACCTCCTCACTTCTCTGGCATTTCTCACATTCTGCAAGAGATCTTTACTAATTCCCCTCAACTATATACTGACTTGCCTCTGAGGTTACCTCCAATTTACTCTTTTTGTATCTTGTACATATGTAGCTGTTTGCATGCTGTTTCCCTCATGATATTGGGAGCTCCTCAAAGGCAGGGACTATTTTTGCCCTGATTTTTGTTTCTGGTGTTTAATATAGTACTTGGAACAGAAGGTACACTTTATAAGGTACTCGCTGACCAGAATTTTTTTGGACTTTTTTCTTTTATTAACTCATGAGCTAATGATCAACTATGTTTAAAATACTTCCTACAGGGGGCAGCTGGATAGCTTAATGGATTGAGAGCCAGGCCTAGAGATGGGAGGTCTTAGGTTCAAATGTGGCCTCAGACACTTCCCAGCAGTGTGACCCCGGACAAGTCACTTGACCCCCATTGCCTAGCCCTTACCACTCTTCTGCCTTGGAGCTAATACACGGTATTGACTCCAAGACAGAAGGTAAGGGTTTAAAAAATAAATAAAATAAAATATTTCCTATAATAACTGTAGATGGGAGCAATGAATCTAGGAAAGATAATGATCCTTGTCTTCTTGGGGTGAGGGGTGGTCAGACCCTATGAATTAACCCAGCCTATATGAGTCCCCATTTAAAGAAATTTTAAATTGTATTTATTATTTGAAAATTTTTATTTAATTAATTTAGAATATTTCCCCATGGTTAAATGATTCATGTTCTTTCTTTCCCCTTCTCCCACCCCCTTGCCATAGCTAATGAGCAAATCCACTGGGTTTTACATGTGTCATTGATCAAGACCTATTGCTATATTATTGATACTTGCACTAGGATGATCATTTAGAGTCTACATCCCCAATCATATCCCCATGACCCTTGTGATCAAGCAGTTGTTTTTCTTCTGTGTTTCTACTCCCACAGTTCTTCCTCTGAATGTGGATAGTGTTCTTTTTTCATAAGTCCCTCAGAATTGTCCTGGATCATTACATTGCTGCTAGTAGAGAAGTCAGTTACATTCAATTGTAGCTCAGAGTATTCGACTCTGTGTATATTATTCTCCTGGTTCTGCTCCTCTCACTCTGTATCAATTCCTGGAGGTTATTCCAGTCCCCATGGAATTCCTCCAGTTCATCATTCCTTTGAGCACAATAGTATTCCATCACCAACAGATACCAGAATTTGTTCAGCCATTCCCCAATTGAAGGGCATCTCCTCATTTTCCAATTTTTTTTGCCACCACAAAGAACACAGCTATATTTTTGTACAAATCTTTTTCCTTATTATCTCTTTCCCCCATTTTTTTTTAGAGGGAAGCATGAGGTGCCATATTTATGGCCAATAGAAAGACCTAAGTCATGGGAACTAGTGTTGGTTACGTAGTAAGGAGGCCATCCACATATTGTGATGTGAGAGGTACCACTATCAGGGTCATGCATTTACTAACATAGCCATCCCTAGAGAAAAGAGAAGGGCCCAAGAGGTTACAAAATGACAGAGAGATTATCCTGTCCAATCTTTGCATTTTATTGTGGCAGAAACTGTGTTGTCAGAGATATGGCTGTTGATGAATTTATGAGAGAGGATAATCAATGTATAGCCCTTTGGCTCTGGCATAATCTTTGCCTACACCTACAGACTGCTTGCAACACAACCCAGCATAATACTTTTCTAGAGCATGCACAACACCAAGACATGCAAACATAGTGCCTCAAAACAGAGACAATGCTCACATGTTTGGCTGTTTGTTGGAGACTCTCTTCCCTTGATGATTTACTTTGGTTGCCCAAATAATAGTCTTGGATAACAGGTTCAGACTGGGAATTAAAAGGGTGGATCAGCATTAAGTTTTGGCATATTGTTAGAGGTGCTGAGTTGGAAGGGATCTCAGAGGCATCTCACACAACATTTTTATTTTACAAGTAGGAAAACTGAGGCCCAGGGAGATGAAATGACTTGCTGGATATCACACAGGTCATAGACATCAGAGGTGGGATTTGAAGCCAGATCCTCTGATTCCAGAGTTAGTGCTCTTTCTACTGTGAGAAGTACCCCTCCCAGGGCCATGTCTTTACTAACACTTAATCCTCTCATTTGGCCAGCTTAATAGAAGGTATGGGCTGGGAAGTCCTTCCTACTAGGTAACAATAGGGATGGAAAAGAGCAGAGAGGAATATTAAAAGGGTCACTAAAGAAACAAAAGGAAGAGAGAGGCAAGGTTGAGAAGAGAGTAGGAAAGGAGAAAAGAAAGGAATAAAGAGGTTAAAGAAAATAAAGGAGGGGTGTAATATAGGAAGAAAAAGACAGGAAGAAGGGCATGAAGAAGCATCAGGGTCAGGAAAGCGAGGAGGAATAAAGTAGTTTTCAGTAGAAGAAAGGAGCATATGGAAAGTCAGAGAATGAAGGAGGTAGAGGATAAGAAAAGAAATGCAGAAAGAAGAATGAGGAAGGTATGGAAGAAATATTATTAACAAAGGTGAAGAAGAATGAAAAAAGACATGAAGAGGATGGAAAACAAGAAGGAAAATAAAGAAAGAGTATTGGAAAAGGAAGTAGGAAAGGAAAGGTATCTTGAAGAATAGCTCATTTCTTGTTCATTGTATTCAGATACCTCCCTTGTTTTCTGGTTAGGACTGAGGCTAAAGGACCAGCATTCAAAGTCACCTCTACCAGCCAGGAGAATCCCTTGGTAGGGGGGCAGGGGCAAAGCATGAAGGGTGGACTCTCAGCCTGTCCTCTGATGAGACAAGGTCTGTCTCTTCCCTCCGAGGGAGGGAAGGAGGTTAGGAGATTAGGGCTGCCCTCCAGCAGCCCTGTGGCAACTGTGACTGGCAGAGCCTCATTCCACTCCCTAGTTAACCTAGAGCCACTGACCTAATTTCTTGCAGCTGAGGTGACTGGCCCTTATGTCACACAGTCTGGTGCCTGTCTTGGGATCCGAGGGTAGCAAGGAGAGAATGTAGCATGTCACCTGAAGCGCCCAGGTGCCGGAGAATCACCTGTATGCCCCTGGGCTCTGAGAGCTCCCTGTTTTGTTATTGGGCTCATTTCAACATACCAATCCTATTCTTAAAGCCCAATAAACTTTAAGAATCTGAACGATAATGGGAATGTTGTATACTGAAGCTGGTGCTAAATTCTAGAAGGATAATTAGAAGTCATTTTAGGATCACCGATAAATAGTGTTCTTAGAGGCAGTTACATGGTGGAGAGCCCTGGGTCTGGAGTTAGGAAGATGTGAATTCAAACTTGACCTTATTAGCTCTGTGAACCTGGGCAAGTCACTCAACCTCTGCTTTAGTTTCCTCATTAATAAAATAATAGCTTCTACTTCCCAGGGTGGTTATGAGGATTAAGTGAGATAATATTTAAAGTGCTTGGCATGATGCCTGGCATAAAACAGGTGCTTAAAAATGCTTATTCCTTCCCTCCCCTCCCTTGGAATCAGCAAGACTCAAATTCAAATCTGGCCTCAGAACTTACCAGCTATGTGTCTGTTACCAAGTTGCTTAGCCTGTGTGCCTCAGTTTCCTCACAATAGGGATAATAATAGCATCAGCTTCCCAGGATTATTATCAGGGTCAAAAGAGATATTTATAAAATACCAGGGTTAGTCCAAAGTAGGTGCTTATTAAAAACTGGCTTCCTTCCTTCTTTAGAGATAATTCATCACAGGGGATCTTAAGTCAGGGACCTGTGAAGTTGTTTATTTCTTAATATTTTGATTATATTTTAATATAATTGGTTTTCTTTTTAATTATGTATTTATTTATATATATATATATATATATATATATATATATATATATATATATATATATATATTTATACCTTTACCTTCTGTCTTGGAGCCAATGCAGAAGGGCGGTAAGGGCTAGGCAATGGGGGTTAAGTGACGTGCCCAGGGTCACATGGCTGGGAAATGTCTGAGGCCAGATTTGAACCTTGTGTCTCTAGGTTTGACTCTCAATCCACTGAGTCACCCAACTGCCCCCTGTAATTATGCATTTAAAACCATTATTCTGGAAAGGCTTCACCAGTTTGGGAAAAGAGTCCATTGATAACAACAAAAAAAGCTTAAGAACTTCAGATCACTCCAAATTCTTCATTTTATAGCTGAGGAAACTGAGGCTTATGGAAGGGAATAGTGACTTGTCCAAGATCACAAAACATAAAATGGGATTTTAATTTTTATATTTAGCCATTGGAGTTAAATGCCTTGACCAGAGTCACACAGCTAGGAAGTGTCTGAGGTCAGATTTGAGTCTATCTCTAGGTTTGGGTTTGTGTGCACTGAGACAAAAAGCTGCTGCCATAGAATTTTTAATTGGCAGATATTTCTCTTTGTGTGTGTATGTGTGTGTGTGTATCTATCAAGCTCCTACTATGTGCCAGCACTGTTCTGAACATTGAAGTTACAAAGAAAGGCAAAAAAGAGAGTCCCTGCTTTCAAGAGTCTAAAGGGGGAGAGATAAATATGCAAACATTTATGTACAAACAAAGCTGGATAGAGAACACATAAGGAGTCATCAAAAGAGGGAAGGCTTCTGTAGAACATTAGCTGGGAGTTGAAGGAAGCTGGGGAAGCCAGGAATCTGAAAGGACGAGAGAGAGCATTCCAAGTGTGGGGGAAAGCCAGAGAAATAATTTAGAAGGAGAGGATGCTGTGTTGCCATGGACCCTTTGCTAAAGTCCTGCTCATTGCCTTACTGGGAGATGAAGGTGACCTTGGATTTTCTTTTTCTTTTTTAAGGTTAGGCTGAGTACAGGCTCTGGCAGGTCTAGAAAGCAGAAAAGGCTTGGGGAACAGAATTCTCCACAGACCAGGTGTCTGTCATCAGAGGCCCAGCTCGGCTAAATTTGGAGCAGAACATTACCAGAAGGTTGGCCACCAGGTGATGAGTTTCTTTTTGGCCTGGGCAGTCTCTGTGGTTGTGAGAAGCAGCATGGGCTTGTAGAAAAAGAAAAGGAAAAAAACAAACCCTGGCCTTCATGTCAATAGTCTTGTTTTTCACTTTTAGCTCTGTCAGCAACCTCATAGACTACTTGACCTCTAATGTCCAAGATGAGGATGTTAATACTTGCATCACTTCTCCATTGGTGAAGATGCATCTCCAGTGCTAAAGGAGATTCATGATTTCCCTTTTAGCCCATTTCATGATGTTAGTTAATCCATGAACCTTTCTTTTGCTGACAATAGGGCAAAGAAGGAGATGATTTACAAATCCAGATGACATCTTTGTACTTTTAATGAAGGAAACACAAATATAAGCTTTTGTGGTGGGTAGAATGAAAATTGCCTCAGGTTTTGGAGTCTGATGGACTTCTGTTCAGGTTGATAAAAGAGCACTTTGTACAGAAATGTGAGCTGCTCCTATTTCTTTTTTATTTAAAAATATTTTAATTAAGTAAAAACATTTTTTTTTAGATTTTGACTTCCAAATTCTGTCACTCCCTTCTATTCCCTCTCCCACTCATTAAGAAGGCAAGCAACATATCAATTATACATGTGATGTCATACAAAAAATATATTTCCTTATTAGTCATATTTTTTAAGGAAAAGGAGAGATAGGTGGAGCCAAGATGGCAGAGTAGAGGCAGGAAAGATCACACTGCTCTGAGAATCCTTTCCAGCCAACCTTGGAATAATGCTTCAAAATGAATGTTGGAGTGACAAAACTGACCAAGGTGAGGGAATTTTCCTGCAGAAAAATACTTGAAAGGTAGGCAGAGAGGGTCTAGTTTATTAGGGTGAGAAGGGGGAGTAGTCTCCCCCATGTCTTCTTCTCCAGGTTCTGAACCTGGGCCCATGCCAACTTTGAAACCCTGAGACCATGCCTTGGCCAACAGCAGAGCACTGCATGCTCACTCTTTGAAGTTCCAAGTCCTAATAGAAGTGTATAATGAAGCCCCAAGCCATAGCTGAGAGAAGTCCACAGTACACCTGGCCTATGCAAGCCCAGATTGAGACCCAAAGCCCTTGCTGAAGCCTGAGGTTCAACCCTAAACTTCAGCACAAGGTAGCTCATAGTACTCTGAGCCCTGTAAGCCATCAGCAGGACCAGAAGGAAGACTGATCAACAGTGGGAGGTGGCTTTCAGAGCTCCCAACCCACAGGCCATCATACTACTTTGGAAGAGTTTCAACATTCAAAATCCAGAACTAGAGCTAAAGGAAAGAACAAAGAAAAAATTGCAGTTTAAGAGAGTGCCCCATCTACCCTGAGAACAAAGAGCACATTTAAGATGAAAGTAAAATTCAAGAAAAAGGCTGGGGAAAATGAGTAAACAACAACAACAACAACAACAACACTTAACCATAGAAAATTATTATGGAGGCTGAATTTTAGATTTACTCTACCCTGCTTAGTCTTTAGAAATTCTATCAACCAGGAATGTATACACCCCCTACTTAAGGATTAAGTGTTGAGGAGGATGGCCTATGACTGACATGCTCTAGTAAGTGACAAATAAGAAACAACTGACAGACCCCCCCCCCCCCGGGCTGTCCTAAGCCAAGCTTAAGCTACCATTGGTACATGTGAGATGCAGGAAGTGATGTAAAAAACTGTCTATATATTTTGCATCACTTCGTCTCTCTCTCCCTCTCTTTCCCCCCCCCACCTCTCTCTTTTTCTCTCTCTGTCTCTCAGACATTGTTTTTTTCCCCCACATTGGGAGCTTGTGGTGGCATGCTTGGCATCTTGGCGGGTTTTGGCATTTGTGGCTTAGTGGTGAGGTAACTGATGCCTTCTTTCCTTGACCTCCAACTCCTATCTGGCTTGCCAGAGCAATCCAATTCCCTTTCCTCTCTCTCTTCTTAATTTCGTCCTTCTAGTGTATTTAAAAATCACCATAAAAATCCCAAACTGACGAGTATTTTATTGGGATTGAATTTTAATCCCTAACGACCACTAGTATAATATATTCAATCAACAACCCTAATTTTTACCCTTTACAAGACAAAAAAGAGCAAAGCACAGTCTCAGAAGAGTATAGTGAGATCAAAGCAGTTACATATAAAACTTCAAAGAAAAATGTGAATTGGTCTCAGGCTCTGGAAGAGCTCAAAAAGAATTTCAAAAATCAGTTAGGAGAAACAGAGAGAAAATGGGGAAGAGAAATGAAAGTAATGCAAAGCAGAATTGGCCAAATGGAAAAAAAGGTAAAAAAAATCACATGAATAAAGGTGTTTCTTGAAAAGAAGAATTGAGTAAATGGAAAAGGAGGTTCAAAACCTCAAAGAAGAAAATAATTTCTTAAAAATTATAATTGAGTAAGTAGAAGTTATTGGCTTCATTAAAATAATAAAAAAAACCCAAAATAAAAAAATAGAAGAAATGAAAATATCTCATTGAAAATCTCATTAAATATCTCATTGAAAAAAAAAAACTGACCTGGAAAACAGATCTAGAAAAGACAATTTAAGAGCTCTTGAAAGACATGATTTTTTTAAAAGCCTAGAAATCATATTACAAAAAATTATCAAAGAAAACTGCCCTGATATCCTTGAACAAGAAGGCAAAATAGATTTTTTTTCAAATTTATTCATTTTGTTTTAATAACAAAACTTTACATTAGTTTTCTGAAGTAATATAATTTGTGTTGTCTCCCTTCCTTCTTCCCTCCCCACTCTAGCAGTTGACAAGGAATTCAATCTGGTTTATTCATGCATTATCATAAAAAACATATTTCCATGTTATTCATTTTTGTAAATGAATAATCTTTTAAAACCCAAACCCCAAATCATATACCTAAATTAATGAGTGATAAATCATATGTTTTCATCTGCATTTATACTTCAAAAGTTCTTTTTCTGGAGGTGGATTGCATTCTTTTTCATAAGTTCCTCAGAGTTGTCTTGGATCATTGTTTTGCTTTTAGTAGCAAAGTCTATCACATCTGATTGTTCAGTTACTGTGTAAAATGTTCTCCTGGTTCTGCTTATTTCACTCTGTTTCAGTTCACATAGCTCTTTCTAGTTCTTTCTGAAATCATCCTGTTCATCATTCCTTATAGCAAAATAATATTCCATCACCATCATTTACCTTGATTTGTTCAGTAATTCCCTAATTGAGAGACATCCTTTTAGTTCTTAGAGACTTTGATTGGCTCCTGAGATGAGGTAGACCAGTGCACAGGGAAAGGAAGTGACATGGAGAAGGATATAGAAATGAGATGGTAGAGGAGAGGTGCTTCTGTGGAGGTCTTTGGCTGGGGGTGTTTTGGTGATTCGGTGTTGGTGACTGGAGCAGAAAACACTCTCATGGGCTGGCTAATAGGCTGCTTTGGATAAACAGAAAGTTCATGACCCTGGGAGGAAAGGGTTCCCTTTACAAGTGGTAAGGGCTAGGCCATGGGGGTTAAGTGACTTGCCCAGGGTTACACAGCTAGGAGGGGTCTGAGGTCAAATTTGAACCTAGGACTCTCCATCTTTAGGCTTGTCTCTCAATCCACAGAGCTACCCAGATGCCCCCCAGGTAAGCATTCTTTTAAAGTCCTTTGGGCACAATTCCAAATTGCCCTCCAGAATGGTTGGATCAATTCACAACTTCAGCAGCAATGCAGTAATGTCCCAATTTTGCCACATTCCTTCCAACATTTATTATTTTCCTTTACTGTCATGCTGAGCACATAAAAGTTGAAAAAAATCCACCAAATCACTTCCTGAAATAAAACCCCAGATGACAACTGTCAGGAATAATATAGCCAAATTCAAGGAGAAAAGACTGCAAGAAAGAAAATTCAAATATCATGGAGCCACAGGATTATACAGGACTTATCAGTTTCTATATTAAAGGATTGAAAGGCTTGGAAAATGATATTCTGGAAGTTAAAGGACTTGAATTACAACCTAGAATCACCTACCCAGTAAAACAGTTTATTATTTCGGGGAGGGGGGGATGGTAATCTCATAAAATAGATTTCCAGGCATTCCAGATGAAAAGACTAGACTTAAACAGAAATGTTGATGTTTAAATACAAGACTCAAGAGAAACATAAAAAGGTAAATAAGAAAGAGAAAATGTAGGTAATCAAATAAGATCAAACTCTTTATATTCCTACATGGAAAATGATATTTGTAACTCTTAAAATTTTTTATCAGTATTAGAGCAGGTAGGAGTATATATAGACAGTATAAGAGAAAGGAGATTAATATGACATGGTATGCAAAAAAGAAACAAATCAAGGGGTGAAAAAGAGCATTGCACTGAGAGAAAAGGGAAGAGAAAGGCAGAATGGGGTAAATCATCTCACCTAAAGAGGCACTAAAAAACTATTAAAGTGAAGGAAAGAATGAGGATCATGATTCGCAATGCTTAAACCTTACTCCCATCTGAATTGGCTCAGAGAAGGACGTGGGAGAGGTGGAGAAAACTGATTATAAGACAAGACCAGGAATCTGCTCTCTTGCTCTCTGGCTAGATAGAACTTGGAACCTGAAGGATGATTGTGATGAGCTTCAATACATCAAATGGTAAATAGGGTAGTCAGCTAATCAACTATCTACCTCTTTCCTACATTCCCTTCTCTTTACTATCACTATTTTGATGTAATAAAGCTACCAAAGCTACTAGCAACCTCATAATTTAATTTTAACTATTATAGTAGCTATCATGATATCAGGCAAAACTAGAGCAAAACTAGATCTAATTAAAAGAGAAAAGGAAATTACAACTTGGCAAATGGTACCATAGAAAATGAAGTAATATCAATAATAAATGTAAATGCACCAAATGATGTAGCCTTCAAATTTTTAAAGGAGAAATTAAATGAGCTTCAAGAGGAAATAGACAGTAAAACTCTACTAGTGGGGCACCTTAACTTTCCCCTCTCAAATCTAGATAAATCAAACCAAAAAATTAATAAGAAAGAAGAGAAAACAGTGAATAGAATTTTAGAAAAGTTAGATTTAATAGATCTCTGGAGAAAACTGAATGGGAATAGAAAGTAATAGATAAAATAAAAATGAAAATTATACCTGATTTAATCTACTTATTCAGTGCCCTCCTAACAAAACATTATTTTATAAAACTAGAAAAAATAATTACAAAATTCTTTTGAAAGAACAAAAAGTCACAAATATCAAGGGAATTAATGAAAAAATGTAATTACTGTAAAGCAGTAATCATCAAAATAATCTGCTACTAGCTAAGAAATAAAATGGCAGATCAGTGGACTAGATTAGATACATAATATGTAGGGGTAAATAGTAATCTGGTGTTGGATAAACCCAAAGGTCTCAGCTTTTGGAAAAAGAACTCACTTTTTGACAAAAAGTGCTGGGAAAACTGGAAAATGGGATGGCAGAAACTAGGTATAGTTCAATATCTCATACCCTATGCCAAGATAAGGTCAAAATAGGTATATGATTTAGACATAAAGGGTGATACAATAAGTAAATAGGGGAATATAGAATACTTTACCTGACAGATCTATGGAGAAGGGAAGAATATATGACCAAACAAGATGGAGAGCATTACAAAATGTAAAATGAATAATATAATAATGATGATAATAATAATAATAATAAAATTCTAATTTCTCAAAATAAGAGAGATCTAAGTCAAATTTATAAGAATACAAATCATTCCACAATTGACAAATGGTCAAAGGATATGAACAGGCAGTTCTCAGATGAAAAAAATCAAAGCTCTCAATAACCATATGAAAAAATATTCTAAATCACTCTTGATTACAGAAATGCAAATTAAAACAACTCTGAGGTACCACTTCATACCCATTAGATTGGCCAATGTAAAAGTAAAAGAAAGTGATAAATATTGGGGGGACATTAATTGGGACACTAATGCATTGTTGGTGGAGTTGTGAACTATTCTAGAGAGCAATTTGGAACTATGCCCAAAGGGCTATAAAACTGTACATATCTTCTGATCCTGTAATGCCACTATTTGGTCTGCATCCCAAAGAGATGATAAGAAAGGGGAAAGGACCTACTTGTGCAAAAATATTTATAGCAGCTCTTTCTGTTGTAGCAAAGAATTCGAAATTGAGGAGATGTCCATCGATTGGAAGATGGCTGAACAAATTATGTTGTATGATGGTGATAGAATACTATTGTGCTATAAGAAAGAATTAGTGGGATGATTTCAGAAAAATAAGGAAAGATCTATAACTGACATTAAGTGAAATAAGCAGAAATAGGAGAACATTGTACACAATAATAGCGATATTGTAGGATAATCAAATGTGACACTCAAATGCTTTCAGCAATAAAATAATCCAGGATAATTCTAAATGATTTATGCCAATGAATGCTGTCCATCTCCAGAGAAAGAACTGTTGGAGTCAGAATGCAGATCAAAACATCCTATTTTTCACTTTAGTTTATTGTGTTTTTATTCTGGAGTCTTGGTTTTGTATGAGTATCCTCTTACAACACTGACCAATATAGAAATATGTTTTGCATGTTAATATGTGTATAATCCAGATCAAATTGTTTACCATTTCCAGGAAGGGGAAGGGACACAATTGGATCTTTAAATTTTGGAAAATATATGTGAAAAAGTGTTATTACATATAATTTGGAAAATAAAATATCTTTTTAAAATTAAAAATTAAAGAGAAATAGTAATTTTGTACTTAGTTCCTCAGTTCTTTCTCTGGAGGTGGATAGAATTTTTTCATCCTAAGTCCTTTGGAACTGTCTTGTATCATTATATTGATCAGAGTAGCCAAGCCTTTCATATTTGATCATTATTACAACATTGCTATTTCTGTGCACAAGGATCTACCTGTTTTCATTTTACTTTGCATCAGTTCATATAGGCCTTGACATGTTTTCCTGAAACCACTGCCTCATCATTTCTTATAGCACGCTAGTACTCATTCCCTTTCTGAGGAGACAGGACTCATAGGTGGACTGAGTCCTTCCCCAAGCCTGAGATTGGCTTCTTAGGTAAAACCCAAAGTCCCAGATGTAAAACCCTTTGGTTTACCTTGGCCAAATTGCCACAGCCAAATTGTCCCCAGCACTGCAGGGAAACCTTCTAGGTATCTTCCAAGCACAAACCCTCCTAGTTTCTCCACAAAACTAGTCAAGTTACAGGAAGTTGATGGAGCAGGTGCTATTCCTTCCAACTCAGAAGAAGGACAGCTCAAGAGTGACAGTTTTTCTCAGTTGATACCCCAAATCCCCCTCTGCAGAGCTTCCCCTTATAGAATTTTTTTTCCAGGGTTTATGGCTAAATTCTCTTCTCTCTATTTTAGAGACAACCTTTGCATTTTCCCCTGTCCCTTATTCCTCTATCCTTACAACTCCTTGCCTCTTTCTTTGAATATGGCTTTCAGATAGCCCAATAATTCTTTAAATTATCTCTCATTGAGATATTTTCCAGGTCAATTGTTGTTCCAATGAGATATTTCAAAAAAATTTTTTTCATTCGTTTGTATTTCTATTTCCATTTGGCCAATTCTGTCTTTAAGGAATCCTTTGGGTGTGGGTTGCCAGGCAGACACTGGATGTTGATAAGTTGCTTTAAGGATATAGGCAGGAGTTCTGCAATTGGCCAATCAGTACAGGCACAGTAGATCAGGAACTTTCCCCTCCTTGGAACCTGCACAGAACTAGCCAAAATTTGGCCAAAAATTGCCCCAGGATGGTTAATAAATCATTATCATTTCTGAAAACCCTTGGGGCCACTTCCATTACCATGGTCAAACCATCACCATCCCTCCCTAAAAACAATAAAACTTACTCAAAATGTGAATTGTATAATTGGACAAGACCCTGATCTCACCACCCCTTTCACTTTTCTTCAGTGAATTTTTGTGCCTCTTTTAACCATTAGGCCAATTCCAGCATCCAGATTTAGCAGGGGGACTTGGTAGGGCTTTCATGATCAGCAAGGTACCCCTTTTATTTTTTTTTTGCAAATTTAAACATTATTTTATTTGATCAATTTCAAACATTATTCATTGAACACAAAAATAATTTTCTTTTCCTCCCTCCCCTCCTGCCACTCCTCCCATAGCCGATGATAGCCGGCGTGCAATTCCACTGGGTATCACATGTGTCCTTGTTCCGAACCCATTTCCATGTTGTTGGTATTTGTGCTAGGATGTTAATTTAGAGTCTCCATCCCCAATCATATCCCCTTGGTCCCTGTAGTCAAGCAATTGGCTTTCTCCGGTGTTTTTGTTCCCACAGTTTGTCCTCTACTTGTGGATACTGTTTTTTCTCATAGATCCCTACAGGTTGTTCAGGGACATTGCATTGACACTAATAGAGAAGTCCATTACCTTCTATGGTACCACAATGTGTCAGTCTCTGTGTACAATGTTTTCCTGGTTCTGCTCCTCTCACTCTGCATCACTTCCTGGAGATTGTTCCAGTCCCCATGGAATTCCTCCACTTTATTATTCCTTTTAGCACAATAGTATTCCATTACCAACATATACCACAATTTGTTCAGCCATTCCCCAATTGAAGGGCATCCCCTCATCTTCCAGTTTTTTGCACCACAAAGAGTGAAGCTATGAATATTCTTGTACAAGTCTTTTTCCTTATTATCTCTTTAGGGTACAAACCCAGAAATGCTATGGCTGGGTCAAAAGGTAGGCAGTCTTTTAGTGCCCTTTGGGCATAGTTCCAAATTGCCCTCCAAAATGGTTGGATTAATTCACAACTCCACCAGCAATGAAGTAATGTTCCGACTCACATCCCCTCCAACATTCATTACTTTCCTCTGCTGTCATGTTAGCCAATCTGCTAGGTGTGAGGTGGTACCTCAGAGTTGTTTTGATTTGCATCTCTCTGATTATAAGAGACATAGAGCACTTTTTCATGTGTTTATTAATAGTTTTGATTTCTTTAACTGAAAATTGCCTATTCATGTCCCTTACCCATTTATCGATTGGAGAATGGCTTGATTTTTTGTATAATTGATTTAGTTCTTTGTAAATTTGAGTAATTAGACCTTTGTCAGAGGTTTTTGTTATGAAGATTGTTGCTTCCCTTCTGATTTTAGTTACATTGGTTTTGTTTGTACAAAAACTTTTTAATTTGATGTAGTCAAAATTATTTATTTTACATTTTGTGGCTCTTTCTAAGTCTTGCTTGGTTTTAAAGTCTTTCCCTTCCCAAAGGTCTGACATGTATACTATTCTGTGTTCACATAATTTACTTATTGTTTCCTTCTTTACATTCAAGTAGTTCACCCATTTTGAGTTTATCTTTGTGTAGGGTGTGAGGTGTTGATCCATACCTAATCTCTCCCACACTGTCTTCCAGTTTTCCCAGCAGTTTTTATTAAATAGTGGATTTTTATCCCAAAAGCTGGGGTCTTTGGGTTTGTCATAGACTGTCTTGCTGAGGTCACTTACCCCAAGTCTATTCCACTGATCCTCCTTTCTGTCTCTTAGCCAGTACCAAATTGTTTTGATGACCACTGCTTTATAATATAGTTTGAGATCTGGGACTGCAAGGCCACCTTCCTTTGTATTTTTTTTTTCATTATTTCCCTGGATATCCTTGATCTTTTGTTCTTCTAAATGAACTTTGTTATGTTTTTTTCTAATTCAGTAAAAAAGTTTTTGGAAGTTCGATGCGTATGGCACTAAATAGGTAGATAAGTTGGGTAGAATGGTCATTTTTATTATATTGGCTCGTCCTACCCATGAGCAGTTAATGTTTTTCCAATTGCTCAGATCTAGTTTTAGTTGTGTGGAAAGTGTTTTGTAGTTGTGTTCATATAGTTCCTGTGTGTTTTTCTCGGCAGATAGATTCCTAAGTATTTTATATTGTCTAAGGTGATTTTGAATGGAATTTCTCTTTCTAATTCCTGCTGCCGAGATGTGTTAGAGATATATAGAAATGCTGATGACTTATGTGGGTTTATTTTGTATCCTGCAACTTTGCTAAAATTGTTGATTATTCCCACTAGCTTTTTAGTTGATTCTCTAGGATTTTTTAAGTAGACCATCATGTCATCCACAAAGAGTGATAGCTTGGTCTCCTCATTGCCAATTTTGATACTCTCAATATCTTTTTCTTCTCTAATTGCTACTGCTAGCATTTCTAGTACAATGTTGAATAAAAAAGGTGATAAGGGGCATCCTTGTTTCACTCCTGATCTTATTGGGAATGCATCTAGTTTATCCCTATTGCAGATGATGTTGGGTGATGATTTTAGATAGATAATGTTTATTATTTTTAGGAAAGATCCTTCTATTCCTATATTTTCTAGTGTTTTCAATAGGAATGGGTGTTGTATTTTGTCAAAGGCTTTTTCTGTGTGTATTAAGAAAATATGATATAAGATTGTTTAAGAATTCTATTTCTTCTGTTAATCTAGGCAATTTATATTTTTGTAAATATTCATCCATATCACCTAGATTGGCATATTTATTGCCATATAATTGGGTAAAATAGTTTTAATGATTGCCTTAATTTCCTCTTCATTGAAGGTGAGTTCTCCCTTTCCATCCCGAATACTGTTAATTTGATTTTCTTCTTTCCTCTTTTTTATTAGATTGACCAGTATTTTGTATATTTTGTTTCTTTTTTCAAAATACCAGCTTCTAGTCTTATTTATTAGTTCAATAGTTCTATCACTTTTGATTTTATTAATTTCTCCCTTAATTTTTAGGATCTTTCATTTGGTTTTCTTCCAGGGATTTTTAATTTGTTCGCTTTCAAGTTTTTTGATTTGCATGTCCAATTCATTGATCTCTGCCCTCCCTAATTTGTTAAAAATGAACTCAAGGATATAAATTTTCCCCTGAGTACTGCTTTGCCTGCATCCCATAGAGTTTGAAAGGATGTCTCAGCATTGCTATTTTCTTCAATGAAATTATTAATTGTTTCTATGATTTGTAATATGCTGGGAAATATTCATGAAGTTCAGTACTTAAGAAGGAACATCTCAGTGAACAAAACTAACTCTCACCTTAGGTTTTCAGTGGGAGATATTGATTGCCTCATTGTCTTAATGCAATGAAGGAAAGCTAGTTTGGAAGTAATCATAGAATGAGAAAAAAAACAAAACATAGGTATATAGAATGCAGGAAAAAAATTCAAGAAGTTTACAGTTTAAATTTATCAGGTAATCCTTCCTTGATCATGAAAAGAGAAAGTAACATTTTACCTTAAAAATTATAAAAATGTATACATTGGTCTGAAGATACAATTTCAATATATTACTATGAGTCAACTATTGCTGAATTTGGAGAAACACCAAGATGTGATTAGTTTTAAGTTATTAGCATGGAACTGAAGTCTGTTTTGCTCCCCCTGCCCCACTGTAGGTCAGCCAACCATGTAACTCCATCTCATCTTTTTCAGGTATTAAAAGGGAGGGATGCATTGGAACCCTTGCCACTCTGAATCTTGGCACACAAGTATGGTGATAATTTCCACCTACTAAGATACTATAGCTATAATCTGGATATGGTTGTGAGAGGGCTTCCAGGCTACACTCCCCACACTGTGGAGGTCCTTCTAAACTCACACCAAACCCAGCATTTTTGAGCTAGTATGCTGACTAGACTGGAGTTATCACTTCTGTTTTATGATTAGTGAGATTTTGCTATTTGAGGTAAAAATTCTTAGGACTATAATGCAATATTATTTTGCGTTTTGAATTCAGGCATAGTTGTCTGATGGATCATTAAATCAGTAATCCACCATAAGAGGAAAAGCTATAAGTTATTCAGAAGATGTGTGGTCCTCCAGCTACACCACTACTGGGTTTGTACTGCAAAGAGATAAAAAAGTTTGTACAAAAAATATTTATAGCTGTGCTTTTTGTGGTGGCAAAAAATTGGAAAATGAGGGTGTCCATCAATTGGGGAATGGCTGAATAAATATATGATGGTAATGGAATACTTTTGTGCTTATAGCACATTCTTTACAGGAATGATGAACTGGAGGATTTTCATGTGAACTGGAAGAACCTCCATGAACTGATACAGAATGAAATGAGCAGAACCAGGAGAACATTGTACACAGAAAGTGAAACATTGTGAATTACCATATGTAATAGACTCTGCTACTAATAGCAATGCAATGATCCAAGACAATTCTGAGGGACTTATGAAAAAGAATGCTATACACATCCAGAGAAAGAACTGTGGAGAGTAGAAACACAAAAGAAAAACATATCACTCATCACATGGTTCTATGGGTATATGATTGGGGGGGGGGGTCTTGGTTTTAAAAGATCACTCTATTACAAACATGAATAATATGGAAATAGGTTATGAGCAATAACACATGTATAACTCAGTGGAAGTGCTTGTCAGCTCTGGGAGGGGGAAGGGAGAGAATATGAATCATGTAACCATGGAAAAATATTCTAAATCAATAAATTTAAAAAATTAAAAAAAGATGTGTGATTCTGACACATGACAGATGAAGGTCCTTGTCTGGGAAAAATTAGGAGGACAAATTCAGCACAACTGAAATGGGAACCTCCCAACTTATGTGAATAAGAATGTTCCCACCTGATTATTATTGTCTCTGGCTGTGAGGTGGAACTTTTATTGCATGATTGATTATTAACTCTTAACAGTACTAGTGTATATGTGATGGACCATTCTTTGTCTTTCAGGCTTACACCTAAAGGAACTAGTGTTGATGCTATTATAATCCTGTCTTTGCTTTTTCCTTTTATAGCAAATTTCTATAATCAAAGCAAGAGGTTAATAGAAGATATACACCAATGCAAATCTGTAAGCTATTTTCAGTCTGAATGTGTAGTCATTCCATATTTGAAATAACTAGAGTAAATTAGTATTTGGACTTGTCAGCTGCCTATTCATACATAATCCATAAAATTCAGGCCATTTAAGTATGATTAATAACTAGACATGTTTAAATACAGGCAATCCAGTCAGTATACACTATTCTCTGTTTATAATGGGAATTACTTAAGTGCATCTGTACCCCACCCAAGTTTTTGTTTCAACTGGAGTACAATCAATCTTTTGTAAGCTAATTCATTTGTGTAATTGTTGAATCTAGGGATAGAGAAATCTATTTGAACAAATGTGTTGTTGCTTATGTTTTCATCTATAGGACTAGATCCCTTAATAGCATCTGATCTTACTAAAGTGAAATAGGTGGGTTAAATAAGGGTTCAAACTAAATATATATAACAGAAGAACAGATTTATTTAACTAAAAGGAGAAGGGAAAGGGGATCAGAGAATATCTAATTTTACACCCAAGTCAGATACCAAAACCCTAACAATCTTTTATACCTATTCTAAACTAACTCCTTAATTACTAATTAATAATGGAGAAGGTTTAGTAGGAGTCAGAATAAGGGTCAAAGTTAATCTCACACAACGGGAGTCCACTTTCGGTCAAGTAGAAGTCCCAGTATGAAGAGTAGCATTGCAGGAATCAGGATCAGAAGGGGAGTGATGGATTAACACACACCATCCACAGGTGTAATGTTATCCACTATCTCTACCACTTAAGATGATTTTGATTGTAGAATGGTCCAGTCTCCTGGCAGTTTCAAGTCTCCCTCTCTTCTCCAGAGAAGACAACCAACTGCTCCCAGAAACTGTCTGTGTGATCAGTTCCTCAGCTCCTGAGAGCTTGGGAATGTTGGCCTACAGGATCTCCTGCTAAAATCCCTTACAACAGTTCCCCCCTTTGCACAAAGCCAAAATTTTGTTGAAAACATGATTTTGGCATTTCTACACTAACAAAGTTATATTTTCTTTAAACTAAAATTTCTACCCAAAATAATTTACAATCTACACTCATCTATCTTATCCTATCTAATACTATCCTATTCTAGGGATTTAATCAAGGAAAGGAAAAAAGGGAAAATATACAATGAACAATTACAAAGTTCAAAATATAGATCCAACATGTGCAAAAGCAAAATAAGAAAATAACATCAAAATCAAAATACAAATTTCATGCAAAACATTAAAATCATAAAATACTACTCTTATCAACTAATACAGAAAATTCTACTATTACAATGCATAAATAGCAAACTTAGACAAAACTTTTTGAAAAATACAATAAACACAACATTGCACAAGTTTTATAAAAAATTAACACAAACCATCAAACTTACTCATGAAAAATCCACTTAACAATAGATGAAAATTAAACATAACCATATTTGATGTTAAGCACTTAGCAAATGTGACCAATATTCATAAGTTTTAGACATATATACATATAATACATACATATAATATACACATGTATGCTATACATACACACATATATACTTCATATTTACACATATACATTTTACTACGATACAATTAATTTTTCAATTCTAACTATAATACACACTACTTACATATGTTTTTATATTTTTGCATATGTGATCTTATGTGTCATATGCAATATTTTGTGTATGTTGCAATGTATTTTGTAATGCAATTCAGTGTCTAACCTTATTTTATCAATCTTAAACTCTAATATATCTAAGTACAGCCCTATCTTAATAAAATCTCCTAAAAACTAATCTTATCTACCTATACTACTACTATTCTAAACTAAGTAGCTATTTTGTTAGTAATTAACTACTATAGAACTAATTATAACATTGTTAGTATCTAGCAATACATTGTTTCACTCATTCAACTAGTGAATCAATGTATCCTAACCATGTTTATGTTTTTGTGTATACGTGTTTATGTTGTTATTCATGCTATTTTATGTTGTTTTGTTAGTGTTATGTCAGTGTTACTATTGTGTTCTTGTTGTGTTACTGTTGCATGCAATATACATACCGCAACTTCAGATTTTTCTTCTCTTCTCATCTTGTATGAAGAATTCTTTCTTTCCAAAATTCATGGTAGTAAATGGTGAATGTTTATGAATATATATTATGTTATGTTACATTACCCAAACTCCTTAAAACCATTAGTCCATCAATCACTTGATTCTCTTCATTGAAAATTCCCTTCAAAGTCTTTATCTTCTTAATATTTATGTCTTTCAGTCTTTTTACAATGTCCATCAATTTTCTGAATCCTCCTGTTCAACTACAATGTCCTCTTCCATCTGAATGTCCTCTTCCACTGGAATGGTCCTCTCCTTGCTAATCTTTTGACTGCAGACTCTATTTGACTGATGAATCTCAGCTTTCCATTAATGCTTCTTCATTTTCTTCTTTAACAATTTCTACATTTTTATTATCAGTTCCATGAGCTAATTTAATATGTGAACAACCACGAATCTCTTCCCAATACTTTCACTGAAGATGGCGAAACTAATACAATTGTATAAGAACCTACCCAACTTTCTTGAGTTGCTGATGTTTTTGCAAAAATTTTCACATACACCATATCACCTGGTTGAAAATTATGAAGAGAATAATCCAATGGACCAGATTGGATCAATACTCCCCTATCCTGCAGTTCTCTAAGCTGTTATTGTAATGCACTTAAATATGAAGCAAGTTGACAGTCTCCTCCTAGGAGAGATGTATAAATAGTTTTACAAGTTTTTGCCTGCAATGGAACATGTCTGAAGGCATTTCATAAGATAATATATGTAAATTTGCTCTTGATCTTGTATGTAGGTAAAATAAAGCTATGGGAAGAATATCTGACCATTTTAGATGAGTTTCAGCCCAAATTTTTGCCACCATACTCTTGAGTTTCCTATTCACACACTCCACTTGACCTGAACTTTGTGGATGATAAGGAACATGATATTTAGGTGTTATTACTAGATTCTCATAGACTCTTTTCAGGATATCTTATGTAAAATGAGATCCTTTACCAGAATCTATGGTCACTGTTATACTGAACTAGGAACAATTTCCTTAAGAAACACTTTCACTGCACAGCTAGCTGTATTAGTATTAGAAAAGTTTCAGGCCATTTTCTTAATCTATCAACAATTAAAACACAAAACGTGTAGCTTCCAGCTTTTGGCATGCTTATGTAATCTATTTGCAAACTCTCAAGTGGACAATATGCCAAAGGTCTACCACCCAAACCTTTCTTTCTGAATGTACCTTAATTGAATTTTTGGCAAACAGAACAACTAGTACAGATCTTATTTACAATAGTACTTATTCCTGATACTACCCATTGCTTTTTTACAGAGTCTACTACAGCTTGACTACTACAAAATGACCTTTTGTGTGAATGGCTTGACACAAATAGGTATATAAATATTTTAATAACAGCAATTTTACAGTGTCTGCAACCCATATTCCATGTTCTTTCTTTGCTCCAAATTTCTCCTTCCACTTCTGAATTTCTGAGTCTACATAAGCTCTTTTTAATAATCAGACTCAATAGTTGACAAATTCATTGCATACAGTGGAGCATTCCATGCTACAAACTTAGCAGTTATATCAGCTGTATGATTTCCTTTAGAAACCGAATCCCTGCCACAAGTATGACTTCTACAATGCATCACCGCTAGCTGTTTAGGTTGTTGGATAGCATCCAGCAACTCAGTTATTATTTCTGCATGTGTAATTGGTTTTCATGATGCAGTAATAAAACCTCATTGTTTCCAGATCTTCCCTGTTGCATGACACACTGAAAATGCATAACAAGAGTCTGTAAAAATATTAGCACTTTTACCATCAGCTAGAAGACATTCTTGCTTCAAAGCAACCAACTCTGCTCCTTGAGCACTAAGGTTGCTAGATAACGAGTCATACCACAATGTCTCAAATTCTGTGACTACTGCAGCAACAAATTCTATCACACAAATATGAAGAACCATCCATGAATAATATCAAGTCTGGATTTTCAATAGGAGTGTCTTTCAAATCCATCTTAGGCATATCCATTAGATCTACTATGTCTACACACTCATGTAATGGTTCACTATTCTTTGCAAATCAGGAAGAAGCATAGCTGTATTTAATACACTACACCTCCTCAATTGGATGTTCTTACTACCCAGGAGAATAATTTCATACTTAGAAATTTGTTGTTCTGAATAAGCTTGAGTACGAAATTTCCTTATTAGTGCTTCTATTTGATGTGAACAATATACAGTCAATGGACATCTCAAAACTAAATCTGCTGACTTCTGGACTAACACTGCTGCAGCTGCTACACCCCTTAGACAAGGAACTGTACCTTCAGCTATTGGATCACATTGACAACTATAATATCCAATTGGATGATAACTTTGTCCTAAAGTCTATGTCAGTACCCCAGAAGCAATACCTTTAGTTTCATTGACAAATAGTTGGAATGGTTTTGTATAGTCTGGGATACCAAAAGCTGGAGCAGATAAAATGGCTTCTTTAAGTTTACTTAAGGCTTGCAGATGTTCAGGCTTTAGTTTCAGAGGTTCTGGTTCTGTATTCCTGGTTAAATCTGTTAGACATTTTGTTAGTTCACTATATCCAGATATCCATTGTCTACAGAATTCAATTGTTCCAAGAACAGCTCTGACTTGCTTTTTGTTCTTAGGAGCACTCAGTTTCTGGATATCTGCTATTCTTTTCTGGAACTTCTGGAACTCTTTGATAACACAAAACCAAGATCTTGCACTCGAGGCAAAACCCATTATAATTTTGCCTTGGGGATTTTATGCCCATGCTTATATAATTCTAACAAAAGAATCTTGCTGTATCTCAGATTCACATTTGCATTTGGGGATGCAAAAAGAATATCATCCACAAAATGCACCAGTTTACTTTCTTTGAGTGTTATCGTTTTCAGATCTCTATTTAGAATTTGTGAAAATTGGCTAGGCAAATTGGTAAATCCCTGGGGCAAATGAATTCAGGTCCACTGAGGTTTTTCCAGGTAAAAGCAAAGATCTTTTGAGAATTCTCATGAATTGGAATTGAGAAAAAAGATAAGCATAAATCTACCACAGTGAAATGTCTTGCCTGACTTGGAATGGAAGAAATTATAATAGCTGGACTTGGTACAACAGGATGAGTCTTGATTACACAATCATTGACTGCTTTTAAATCCTATATAAAATGGTATACAACTTTGCCATTCTGTTCTAATTTTGGCTTTTTGTTTGGAAGAATAGGTGTATTAAATTCTGAGAAGCAAGATATTATGATTCCTTGTTGGATTAGGGATTCAATGATTGGTCTTATACCCTCAATTACTTCTTTAGTCAAGGGATTTTGAGGTACACAAGGGACTGGTCCTTCCTTAGTCTTCACCTTGACTGGAGTAGCTGATTTCAATAGACTTACATCTGTGGAAGTCTTTGACTAAAGATCTTTAGGGAAATCCTCAGGTATTGGATAGATTGAATCTGTCACCCTCTCTACTGACTGAATCTAAGAACAGCAATGGAAAAGCTTTCAGAGATTCTTCTGGTAGATGTAATGAGATATCACCAGTATCAGTACATTAGATCATTGCCCTCAATTTACATAATAAATCTCTACCCAAAAGATTCATTGGGCAGTCTGGTATACACAGAAATGCATGCTCCACAGATTATGGACCTAAAGTAATCATTTTTGGTTGTAATTTTGCTACTCTCTGTGGTTTACCAGTAGCACCTATTATTTCCATTGTACCAACAGCTCTACAATTCTTAGGAAAACTTTGCAAAACTGATTTACTGGCTCCAGTATCAATCAGGCCATAAATCTGGTCTCTAATAGTTACAGACACATATGGTTCTGTACTATTTGGTTGTTGAAATGTTTCTAACACTGATGCTAGCACAGTAACATCAGTACAAAGCTCAGCCATTTCCTGTCCATCCAAATTTACATCTGCTTGAATTGCATAATATTCCAAGGATTTCACATCTTTTTTTTTTAACCCTTACCTTCCGTCTTGGAGTCAATACTGTGTATTGGCTCCAAGGCAGAAGAGTGGTAAGGGCTAGGCAATGGAGGTGACTTGCCCAGGGTCACACAGCTGGGAAGTGTCTGAGGCCATATTTGAACCTAGGACCTCCCATCTCTAGGCCTGACTCTCAATCCACTGAGCTACCCAGCTGCCCCCTGGATTTCACATTTTTAACACCATCATCAGCTTTTTCACTATTCTCATTGGTCTTTATAACTTATACTTTGGTATCATTGTTCTCATTTACAATCACATTATCTTTATCCAATCTACATTCTTCACTATTTCCCATTATTTCACAATCATTAGAATTTTCAACTAATTTTACATTAAAATTTTCTTTTTCCTCACAATTATTAAGACTAACTACATTATCCTTTGTTTCAATCACATTATTTATAAATTCATTAACCTTATCTCCATTACATTCAATTCTATTTAATTCCAATCCATTTTCCCTTGATTTTTCAAATACTTGAGAACTCTGGGTACACCTTTATAATGAACATGCCCCTTTGTTCTGATCATCCTTATGTACACTAATCACTTGGATGTACTTAGGTCTCACTCCTGATTTTACCCACTCTTGCATTGTGGTCAAATCAGGTGATTGAGTTTCCTGACAGCAAGCATTTTGGCAATTATTACTATTTCTTCTCTGATAAATATTGTTATTCAATCCATTATTATATTGCCTATTATATCAATTATTTTGATTAAGTTGCCTAGAAAATTGTCCCCTGAATCTACCTTCCCTCACAAAATGTCCTACTCTATTACATAAGAAACATCTTGGAGGTCTAGATATCCTTTCTCTTGGCCTGTACTGGTTGTTTGGTTGCACAGATCTAAGTGCTGCTACTACTTTTATTTCCTTTATTTCACTATCCCTTGCTTTACTTTCAGCATCCCTTAATTTTTTTCTCAAATCCTCAATTACTGTATCCTTGTCTTCATATCTATCATCATTATCCATGCATAAATAAGTTGCCTTTCTCTTTAACTCTTCCAAACCCATCTCTTCCCAGTCTGGGAAACTGTAATTAAAAAATAACTTTATCTTGGGACAGGTGTTTTTAATAAATAGTCTCTTGATGTGGGCAATTATATCATCAGCCAACACATTATGTCCTAATATTAATTCAGTAGCATCTGTTAATCTTTCTAGAAAATTGGTTGGTGATTCATTCTGTTTCTGCTTTATGTTTTCAAACTTGGACCAAGCATTTGGGTGTTTGAAATGCCTTTTCATTACTTCTATGATTGACTTCCTGACCTGTTTCATCCTTCTATAATCAGGGCCTGAATTAATATCTATCCCTTCAAAATCCTGTGGCTAAGGAATTAAAGATAGATCATTTCTGGTCTCTTCTATGAATTGGTTCCTCTCTCTTGGTAAGTAATTCCTTCATCAGTAAGAAAAAAATCAGCATAATCTGGGTCAAAGATTTCAAACAGCCTCTGAAATTCCTTTACCACTGTATTAGGTTCTGAAATAGGAAGGGGTTCTCGTCTGATAGTTTCTAAATCTTCAGGAGTAAATAACTTATGTGTCCTAACTTTATATACTTCATCCTGGGCCACAACCAGTATATCTCTTAGAGGGAACAAAGAAACCTGATTCTTATTACATTCAGCATTCTCCCTTTCCAAACTGAACATTTTCATAACATTTCCTCCATTAATTTCCTTATCCATAGAATTATCCTTTAAATCGTGTAAAACACCATTATTTAAAATCATTCTCTCCTTCATACATTGTTCCATTGTTTCTATTTTATCCTTCATTTCCATTAGCATTTGCTTTATTTCAGAATTTCTTGTTATTCATTGCACAATTGCCCTTAATCTATAACCAATGCCAAAAAACAAGAATCTGTATTTGTATAACACAATTAAAGATAAACATATTAACGGTACATAAGCCAAAACAGTTCTTAAATTCAATGACATCACCAGTTCCATCCATTCATAACCCAGGATAATGTAATAGCAATGGGGGAATAGGGTGAAAATCCCATAAAGGATATGCAGGAAACAATCCCAGAAAAAAAAAAAAACCAAAATAGCATTTGTCATGTCTCCTGACATGATGCTCAATGTATACAGGAAGTTGTTATATAGAACAGGATACATATTATTAGTATTCACCTTGATTCCCAATAACAATCACCAAATAACAGAACCAGAAAAAACCCCAAAACATTTCTTCCTAACACATGTGCTTTAGTCTATTTAATATTTAATCCTCCCTATGTCCATCAAAAGTCGGAGTTCCATGTTCCAGGACCTTGGAGAGCAACCAGGTGTGCATAGAGGGGAACAATGGAATGTTTTGTGATACCCTAATTGTCAACTGTTATAAACTACTTCTAATCTGCTCTGGCCTAGGCCAATTTCAGTGTATTTGACCTACTGACTTGCCAAATGAAGTGTGTGGGTTAAATAAGGGTTCAAAATGTATATATATATATAAAACGAACAGATTTATTTAACTAAAGGGAGGAGGGAAAGGAGATCAGGAAATATTTAACTTTACACCCAAATCAGACACTAAAACCCTAACAACCTTTTATACCTATTCTAAACTAACTCCTTAATTACTAATTAATATTGGGGAAGGTTTGGTAGGAGTCAGAATAAGGGTCAAAGTTAATCTCACACAACGGGAGTCCACTTTGGGTCAGGTAGAAGTCCCAGTATGAAGAGTAGCATTGCAGGAATCAGGATCAGAAGGGGAGTGATGGATTAACACATACCATCCATAGGTGTAATGTTATCCACTATCTCTACCACTTCTTTAAGATGATTTTGATTGTAGAATGGTCCAGTCTCCTGGCAGTTTCAAGTCTCCCTCTCTCCTCAAGTCTCCTGTGTAATCAGTTTCTCAGCTCCTGAGAGCTTGGGAATGTTGGCCTACAGGATCTCCTGCTAAAATTCCTTACAACAATAGTACTTGGAATAAGGGAGTTTTCCCCCTGTTATGATATATAACATTGTTATAACTGTGTTCTTCCTCTTCCTTTCATAGCAAATTCCTGTTATCAAGACAGATAAGTGGTAGAAATTTTGTAAGCATAGTATTAAACCTATAATTTAATAAATTAATACTAGAACATCTCTGAGTTACTATAATGGGATACAAGTACGAAAAATCTGGAAATTTGTAAATCTGGTAAAACTATAATACAGGCATGATACGCTACTAAAGGGAAATTAGATGAAGTAATTAGATAAAAATGTAATGTAAAAGTCTTAATAATAAATTTTCAGGAAAGCAACAGGATTAGATGAGTTTTTCTCAAACAACTGTACACATGTGCATATGGTTGGTTTTTAAAAGCACCTGGTAAAATGTATTAAGTTTGTTACAGGTAGATTTTAATCTAGGAAGAGTTCTACAAGTGATTTGGAACCAAAGAAGCAAAGCCTCTTTCAAGGCTACTAAGTAGGCAACACATTTGGTTCTCTCTTCTCTTATTTGTATCCCTAACAACTATTGGAACATTATAATGGGCCCAAAATGCCATTTTACAGATCTCCTGGGCTGTGGCCCATGGAGAGAATCTTACCAACTGATGGGTCAGCCACATCAACCCTAAACTGTATCCGCAATCTGTCCTAGTCTTAGGAATCCCTATCACTAATACTTCCTGTTGGTCATTTCTAATCAATGAGTCTTATTCTATCTTTTGAGGACTTTAGCAGTTAACTCCACAGGTATAGGAACCCAAATCCCTTCCTTCTAAGTAGTCCCTGCCCATTGACTTGGTTCTCAGGTCACTTCTATAGTGTTTCCCTTCCTCCCTTTCCTATCCCCTCCCAGAGATGATAAATAATTTGATCTGGGTTATTCATGTATTATTGTATAAAACATACTTTCATATTAGTTATCCTTGTAATAGAATACTAATATAAAACCAGACCTCAACATAAAGAAGCTAATGTGAAAAAATAGTATGCTTTGATTTACATCTGATTCCAACAGTTTTTTTCTCTGGAGGTGGATAGTTTTCTTTATAATGGATAGCTCTCTTTATCATAAGTCCTTCACAATTGTCCTGAATCATTGTATTGCTGAGTAGCTAAGATTTTCACAATTGATCATTCTACAATATTACTATTATTGTGTACAGTGTTCTTCTGGTTCTGTTTATTTCACTCTGCATCAATTAATTTAAATCTTTCCAGCTTTTTCTGAATTCATTCTGCTTGTCATTTCTTATAGCACAATAGTACTCCACCATCATATACCACAATTTGTTCAATAATTTCTCAGTTAGATAGATATCCTCTCAATGTCCAATTCTTTGCCATCAGAAAAAGAGCCGCTATAAATATTTTTCTACAGGTAGGTCTGTTCCCCTTTCTTTTGATCTCTTTGGTGTAAAGACCCTTTAGCCACATCACTTTTCTTCATTGAATTTTTGTGACTTTTAACCATTAGACCAATTGAGTTTTTTTAGTGTTTTGATTATATGTTTAATAACCACCATCACAAACAAAAAATTTACATAAATACACAAAAAGTTATGTGTTACACCACAAACTCTACATTATAATTTGTTTAAAAATACATAAATTATATATGTGTGCTAATATAAATATCCTCTCCTTTTGAGTTCCCTTTGGATTTGTTTTACTTTTAATTACTTTTTCCCCTTGATTTTATGACTATTTTTTAAATGTAATCATAGAATATATTATTCTTATTCTCTTTTCATCTCTTCATATATTTTCCTTATTTTCTTTATATTTCCAATACTTGTCATTTCTAATAATATGATACAATTTATTATCTTCAAATATCACAATCTAGTCAGTCATTTCTCCCAATCATTGTATTTGTGTTATTTCTAGTTATTTTGTAATTACAAACAAAGCTTCTATGAATTTTTCATAAGCATATAGCTTTTTACTCATTCAATAATTCCCTTAGAACCTAATCCTAGTAATGAGATCCCTAAAACAAGGAGCACGAATAGCTTTATAACTCTGAATGTATATTTCCATCTTGTTTTCTAAGAAAATAATTCACACCTGCTATAGCAATATAGTATTAGACCTTTTCCCCTATGTTCCCCATAGTATTTAATTTGAACAACTTAACCCAGCTGGTTCCCAGTTAATATTCATTACCAGAACCATATTTAACTAGATTTGTCCTTAAGCACTAGACACAGTCTATTGCCAGGACCATACTCGTTCCAAAACCAAGTCTTTCCAGCTTGGTCATGCCCAGTGGAACTTTTGTTTCAATGCTACAATTTCCCAGGAATGCAGTATTACCTCTGGAGTATGATGAATGTTAAAGACTTTTCAGAATATTTATGCTCCCTACACCCTTATTGTTCCACCAGAAACTATGTTTAGATTATGTGCAGCTCAGGCTTAGATCTACTACTATCCTCAGGCAGGCATATGGGGGATCTCCAGATATCCATCATATTTAAGTTATCTAAGGTTCTATTCATCTAATTCTGTTTTTCAAGGTGTTATTGTCTTCAATATTTTTATACCTCTTTTACTAAGCTGTTAATTCTCTTTTCACAATTTCCTGCTTCACTCTAATTTATTTTCCCCAATTTTTCCTCTACTATGTATACATTTCTTTAATTATTCTAGGAATTCTTGTTGGGCTTGGGTTCAATTCATATTATTATTCAAGTCTTTTTAAATAGCCATTTTCTCATTGTTGTCTTCTTATGAGTTTATGTCTTGGTCTTTCCTGCTGTTATAGTAGCTTTTTATGGTCATATTTTTTAATTGTTTGCTCATTTTTCCATTTTTTTTTTACTTTTAACTTTATGTTAAAGTTGAACTCTGCTTAACTAGGGTTGGGAAGGCACTGTTCGAAGCTTCAGGCTTTTTTGTGATACTGTTTTCAGGGCTAGCTTTGGAAGCCTGCATATTTTAAGTGCTTCCAAGGAGATGAGATGCAGGGAGAGGTGCAGCATTGCTCTCCTGGTCTGTACTCTAGTCCTCACCCAGAAAGGGCCTCCCCTGAAACTATAAATATCTGTGACCTGGGCCCCTGTTTCCTTTTGGCCAAACTCTAGGATTCCTCTTTGTTCTGAAATTGCAACCCAGAACTGTTATGGGCAATATAGTTGCCAATCAGTGCCTGCTGTACTCAGTGCTAGCAGAGAGTCCCCTTTAATTTCTTTCTGACCAGTTGTCCACCCCTCTTACTGTCTGTGGACTGAAGGCTCCTGAAGTTGTTGTTGCTCTTGATGCTACCATGTGAGTGTTCTGGACAGATCTCAAGGTATCACAAACTTCTGCCAGAAAATGTGTCACACTGACCTTTCGTTGACTCTGCTGCTCCAAACTTTGATTGGAGGTGTTGTGTTATAGTTATTTGGAGGAGAATGTTCAGCTGAATTGCCTCTAATCTTCCATATTGGCTCCTCTTCCCCATTGCTCCTATTTTTAATAGCTTTGGCTTCCATTCTATATATATCTCATTTAGTTGTTGTCTAGAGAAATCACAAATATGAAAGTACCTTTTGCAGTTGGACAGGGTCTAGACATGACAAGCCATAGCTCAGAGCAGAGTACCAGCACTTTGGAGGGAACCCTAGGCAGTTAAGGAGAAACTAATGGCACTGGGTATTAAGTAGATGGCACCCTAAAAGAATAGAGATGGGACACAAAAGATCAACTTCATTTGCTTTACAATTTATCCTGGAGTGAGCCCTGATTTTCAGCATCAGATGTACCTGGCATGTCATAATTGCTTAATTCATGCTCTTTTCATTCATTCATGAGATATAGGCAGAAATCACTGGTTTCAGATTTGACTTCAATTTGCCAACAATTACCCAATTTCAGCAACATGCGTAGTCAACCTACCAGGACTCCTCCCTGTCTGACTACGTGGTAATATCATATCAATGGGTAAAACAGTCACTGCTAATATATTGTGAACTCCATTAGCAAAAAGTCTTTATAAAAGGATCATGGATTTAGAGGTCATGTGATCCTTCTTCCTCATTTTACTGATGAGGTAACTGAAGCCCAGAGACTTTAAATAACCAGAGCTGAGGGGAATGGGATTTGAACACAGAGTTAATTTAGTTATCATTTTAACCCAGTCCTGTTGACTCCTAATCTAGTGCCCTTTCTACTATATTACTGGTTCAGTTAATTGAGCCTTAAGAAGTAAGGCTTTTCTATTCCTCATATTGGAGGAGTCCTTTTATTCTCAGATTGGCTCCCCAACATAATATGGGTTAAAGGAGAGAAAGTATGGTCCCAAATTTTCTATGGGATGGATCCTTTAAGTGTTCTTCATTTTGAATTTAATTCAATTTAACCCAAGAAACATTTATTAAGGATAGATTTTTTTGTAAAGCATTATTCTAGGTGCTAGAAACACAAAGATGAGAAACGCATTTCGTGATATAAATATGTTTATAATCTACTGGGGACAAAATGGTCAGACATATAACCATTTTTTTAGTCATGTCTGCTACTCCATGACCCCTTTTAAGATTTTCTTGGTAGAGATATTGGACTAGTTTGTCATTTCTTCCTCTAGACCATTTTATAGCTGAGGAATCTGAGCCAAACAGGGTTAAGAGTGGTAAGGGCTAGGCAATGGGGGTTAAGTGACTTGCCCAGAGTCACCTAGCTAGTAAGTGTCTGAGGCTAGATTTGAACTCAAAAAGCTGTGTCTTCCTGACACCAGACCCTGTACTCTGTCCATTGCACCACCTAACTATTGACAAATAACTCTAATCTCAATTAAAATGTGAATGAGTACATAGGATAAATCAAGTCTTGGCTTGAGAGATTCTAGGAGAGAGTGGCTACATCTAACTGGGAAGACTTCATGGAGGAAGGGCCACCTGCACTAAACCCTGAAGAATGAAGAGGTGAAGACAAGGGAGGAGTCCCATTTTAGGCTCTGTGATAATATATATATATATATATAAATGCAGAGAGTCTGGTATGGCAAAGATAAGATCAGAGCTGTGATTAGAAAGCATTCATTTGTATTACACACCGTCAGCACAATTTTGTTATTTCTGCCAGCAAGGCTCTGTGCCCAAGGAATAGAAACTGAGAAGATAGATAAGAGAAAGTTATTGAAGGCTAGGATTAAATGAGGCAAAGGATTTAAGCCTTCTTGCTGCAGTTAGTTATAAAGCCAGGATTGCAAATGGAGAATCCAGAAACCAGACCAAGAACAATAGATGTGGGGAATGGGGAGGAACTGAGGTTATTGGAGATTACTCATGGATAAAGAAGAGTTTCAGGAGGAGCCAAAGTATAGGAGTTTCCTGACCAGGGAACTCCCTGTAATGATGAAATAACAGATATGAATTAAAAAGACCAAAATAACCCATCTTCTCTATCCATATTTATTTTCAGTACATATGCCAGAAGGTTCATGACTTCACTGGTACTGGGGACTTTCCACTGACTCTTATCAAAGCCTCTCCACCCCTGAAGTAAATAATCTTTACTTTGCTCTGACAAAACAAAACAAAAAACATTATCTGGTGGTCTACCTGGTGATCTGCTTCTCTGAACTTGCCTGAGATGGTTTTTGGATGGCAGACATGCTGTCACCAGGCCAGAGTCTTTTCAAGGCAGTAGGTTCTGTCTGAGTCAGCATAACTTTTGAGGCTGTAGAGTTCTCAATTACCTTTGCTGAATAAGATTTGACTTTAATGATACCCAAAGGAAATGTCCTTGCTTAATCAAATACTTCTTCACTTACTCAGAAAAGAACTGGAGACAAACTGGGTGCCCCTCAAATGGGGGATGGCTAAATCAATTGTGGTACAGACATATAAATTAATATTTTTATATTATCAGAACTAATGGATATGTGGGATTCCAGGAAACATAAGAAGATATGTCTGAACAGATGTGAAATGAAGTTAACAATTATACAATGACTATAACAATGGAACAGAACAGAATAATAAAAATGAAGCTGATTGCTTTATAAATATAATGATCAGTCTTGGTACTAGAAAAAGAAGGTATGTGTTTATTTTAACTGGAAAGTTGGGAGGACCATAGGTATGGAATATTGCATGTGCTGTGGTTTTACTTTCTTTTTCACAAGGAAAGTTTTGTTAGATGAGGTGTGCAGGAGGGATCAGGGGAGAAATTAATGTGATGGGGAGCAGCTGAGTAGCTCAGTGGATTCAGAGCCAGAGCCAGGAGGTCCTGGGTTCAAATTTGACCTCATACACTTCCTAGCTGTGTGACCCTAGGCAAATCACTTGACCACCATTGCCTAGCCCTTACCACTCTTCTGCCTTAGAAGTAGCATTTGCACCCAGATTTCTATTCACTCATTTTTTCCCTGTAGCCTAGCTTGGTTTTTTGGTTACAGTTTAAGCCAGTTTATAGATATTAAGCACCTACATGTTAAGCACTTTGCTAGTCCCTTTTTGTTCTCCTTAGAAAATATGCCCTTCATTCTAAGACAAAAGGTAAGGGTTTTTTTTTTTTTAAAAGAAAGAAATGAATGTGATGTAAAAGCAAAAAAAATCAATAAATGTTTCTTTTAAGAGGAAATTGGAATCTCCTATTCACAAAATACATGACCAAACAAAAGAGCACATAAATGAAAACTGGCAAATTTATAGCTCTATTATCATACATTTCATTACTGACCAAAGGACTGAGTTAGCTTCTTTAAAAAACCTTCCAGATTTCAATTTCAAGCTATTCTTGGTCAAAATAAACATGGGGATGATATTAGAAATCCAACTTCATATGAAGGAAGGAACCAGATAGAAAGTTGAGCATGAAAGATAAGGTGAACAGAGAATATTATGTGGAAAGAAGCAGAAGAAAGTCAGATGGGGCAAAAGGTTGATTTGTTCTTCTTGGTCTTGACTTTCCAAATCCACATAGGCACCAATGGAGAAGGAAAATAAAACAAAAACAAAACATTTCTTTTCTCTCAATCCAAGACTTAGAAGAATCCATGTCCTGAGAATTTCCTTCCATTATTTCTTTAGTGTTACTTCTCCAACAAGTAGTCTCCAGGGAAGCATTCATAGTATAATAGATTTAGAGCGAGATAATTTGGGGGGGCCAGCCATCAAATCCAATCTCATTTTACAGATGAGGAACCCAAGGCCCAGAAGAGTAAAGTTTCTTGACCAAAGTCAACAAATAACAGTTAATAACAGAGATAATATTTAAATTCAGTAATCCAGCACTCTTTCCACTGAACCCTATCATAATTAGTAATATCATATAATTAAAGTTCTATGTTTCTATGAAAAGTGTAACAACAGAAGTAAGTTTTAAGATAAATTGTTATTTATTTGATTATTAATACTGAATGAGTCATAAAATACAGAGATATATGTGATTGAAAAAATGCTTGCCATTGCCTTGGAGGTTGTCTCTTCTGAATAATCACTACTCAATACATTCTCTCTTCACTTTGGTCTCTTTGAATCTTTAGCTTTAGTCAAGCTCAGCTTTGGTGTCTCTTCCAATGGCAAGTCTTTGCTGACCCCTTTAGTCATTAATGTTCTCTTTCTCCTAGATTTTCTTATCTGTCTAAATGTTTTAGTCCTCCAAGAAAGTGTAAACTTCTTGAGGACAGGCTTTTTCTTGTTTTTCTTTTATATGTATTTTAATCAGCATAAATACAACTCCTTTCCTTTTTATTCCCAATTTCTATCCCTAAATTTAGAATGAGCAAAAAACAAAACCCTTGTTGCAAATATGTATAGTTAAGGAAAATGTTTCTACATTGACCATGTCCCCCAAAATGTCTCATTTTGTACTCTGAGTCTTTTGCCCATAGGTAGCATTTTTCATCATTAATCTTCTGGAATTGTAGTTTGGCATTGTTCTCAATTCTTTCATAATTGCTTGTCTTTACCATAATGTTTTCATTGTGTGAGCTGTTCTCCGGGTTTTGTTCCTTTCATCAGTATGCATAAATCTTCCCAGGTATCTCTGAAACCATCCCTATCATCATTTATTACATCACAACAGTATCTTATCACATTTTTTTTATTATAACTTGACTAGCCATTCTACAATTTATGGGCATGTCCTCAGATTTCCATCTTTGATGTCTCAAAAAAAGCTATTAATATTTTTTATATCCTTAAAGCTAATCATGGGGCAAGTAGATGGCACAGCAGATGCTGGGCCTGGTGTCAGGAAGACCTGAATTTGAATATTGTCTCAGACACTAATGATATGTCCCTGGGTGAGTCAATTAACTCTACTTGCCTCAGTTTCCTCATCTGTAAAATAAGATGGAGAATGTAAGGGCAAAGTATCTTTGCAAAAAAAACAAACAAACCAAAATGGAATCATGAAGTGTTGGACATGACTGAAATGACTAAACAATGATGGCTAATCCCTTCCTTAATCTATCCTTCCTTTAATTCCCTCTTCTCTCTTCCCTTTCCTTCTTGTATTTTTATACTCAATTGTGTAAGTGTATTCTTCTTGGCTTTGATCAATTCAGAGGAGAGTGAGGTTCAAAGCTATTTTCATACCCTCTTCTTTTTTTTAATTCATATTTATTCCGATGTATAATTGTACACACTTGTTATTTGAGATAATTTTCTCTAACCTTCTTTTACCTCCTCTCCCTGTTGGCCTATTTTTGTCCATTCTAATTCTCAGGGAGTTTGTTGCCTGGGCAAGGTTTTGTACCACTTGTGTTAAACTGTTCATTCCCTTTCCAATTTTTTCCCCCACATGTCTCATTCCCTACCCCACCCTCACATTCTTCCTGTAGAACTCTCACTTCATTAACAAAAGCATTTCAACTATATTTTTAAAAATTCTAGCCTCATCTCTTTTAGGAATTCTAGTTGAATTTGTGTTCAATCTGTGTTTTACTTTCAGGTAGTAGATTTTTGGAGTCATTATTTTCTTCTGGGTTTGTAACATGAGAGTCCCTATAACCATTTCTGTAGTGGGATTTTCTTTTGGTTTGCTTATTCTCTCAGCCTACTTTCTGACTTCAAACTTTATGATAGGACCAGGCTCTGTATACATTTGGAGAGAAGATCTAGACTAGTTTATTGCTGCTTTCTTGGGATATTGAGTGTTATGTAATTTAGGGATAGTTCAGGCTGGGGACCTGTAAGCTTTTGGCACTTTCAACATGGTCTACTTCAGGACCAAGTTTGATTACTACCTTCATGGGCTGAGTTCTGCAAGTTCCTGTTCTGAGTTTGAGTTTGAGCAATAGTAGATTGTTACTGGACTCAGCCACTATCAACTAGCTGGGAAGCTCTACAGGTTCAGAGTGAAAGAATTGTAGACTCCCCTTTGTTCTGAGACTCTTGCCCTGGTTATTCTTCTGTAGATTTCAAAGTTATTTAAAAGCGGGAACTGAGATCCTGTTCTGATCCTCGGAGCTGAGCAGCATTGCTGGTTATTGCTTCTGAATCTACTCCTGTTCTGGTATACTGCTTAAGACCTGAGCCCACTGGAACAGGGGTGGAGGTCCTTCCTTTAGTCTGCTATGGATATGTGTCATGGAACAGAGTAGTGGGCAATAAAATGGTCAATTGACCACTATCCCTATTGTAGTGTCCCACCAGGGATCTGGAGATACTCTCGAATGAATATAGGACCTCTACTTGCCCTGGTGGGTAGCTTCTCCCCACACTGGAATGTTCCAAGCAGGGGGCACCGCTACCTGTCCCCATCACCAGTATCCACATTCTTCTCTGTCTGTCTCCCTATATTTGCCCAGACTGGAAAAAAATAACTCGCTGGTACTTATTCTTGGATTTCTTCATTAAGATTTACCCTGATGAGTTTTCTAGGTCTGTTTGGAGGCATGTAGGGGGAGTTCACTTTACTTGTTCCAGTTATTCATCATCTCAGTTCCTCCTTCAGCATTAGCAATCTGGGACAACTCTGAAGGATTTATGGCAAAGAATGCTATCCACCTCCAGAGAAAGAGTTATTGGAGTTAGATGCAGATCAAAGCATACTATCTTACACAATGGCTTATTTATAGTTTTATTTTGGGGTTTGGGTTTTATATGAGTAGTCTCTTACAACAGTGACTAATACAGAAGTATGTTTTGCAAGATAATATATTTATAGTCCAGATCAAATTGCTTACCATCTCTGAGAGGGGGGAAGGAAGAGAGGGAAAGAGACAATTTGGATTTTATAGTTTTAGAAAACATATATTGAAAATTGTTATTACATGTAATTGGGAAAAATATCTTTGAATAAAAAGACTCATTCGTAATCTTAAGAAACACAACATTCAAACATTTACAGTTGTAGATCACCCACAAGATAATGGAAAAATACGCAGTGATCATGAGCTAGCTTCACCATATTACCAACAATGAATTATGTAAGACAAATGGGAGAGAGGATACCATTGGAGAGTTATATTACCCAAAGAGGAAGTAGATCAGTCACATGGCAACAGAGAAAGATTATGGGTGGACAGTATTTGTTTTCCAGAGGTGTTTATGAAATGTTAGAAGGTCTAGAGGAAGGTCCTAGGCACAAGAGATGAATTCTTTATGGAGGATTTGGGGGAAGATGTGGGCAAGGACATTATAGGATGATGGTATCTTTGCTATGGTCTATGCTGAGATGTGTCAGAGATCATCTGAAACCCTGAAAGAAGTTGCTTTTAAGAAGACAGATTATCACTTCTTGGCCTTTTGGCTAAGATCAAGTGTAGTATGAAGACAGATTCAAGAACCTGTATGGCAAGGACCCTCTTACACCCATAAATAATGTGATGTGGAAGAAATATTGTTATAATGGACTAAAAGTCACATATATAAACTATTATAAAACTATTTTGGAAATTAGAAGTATTAGGGCTGTATAAGTAATATATTCACCTTAGTAAATAAAAATGAATTTTGCTAAGCAAGAAGAGATAGAAAACCTATGAGGACAAAGTATGAATACAAGTAAATCTGAACATTTATGTTTTGGCAAGGGAGTAGAGGAAAGAAGAAAGATAAGAGAGAGAGAGAGATAGAATAGGAAAAGGAGAAAGAAAGAGGAGGGAAAGAGAGTGAGGGAGAGAGGAAGAGATGAAGAAAGTAACAGAGATAAAGAAGAAAGAAAGAAAAGAGAAAGGGAAGCAAAAAAAAGAAGAAAAGGTAAGGAAATGGGAAGTATGAGAATAGGAGGAGAAAAGAAGATGCTGAAATATAATAAAATATTAATAACTTGTTTTGGTAGTGATCTAAGATTTGCAATGGAGAAGGAGGTGAGAATAGTAAAGAATGTGGTGGTAAAGAATTCAGTGAGGGACATTTTCAACAAGTAAGGCAGAAAACCATGTCCTAGAACTGTTCTGCTTAGCACAATATTTTGAACTCCCTAAGCTTCACATTTTAGTCAAGAATAAGTAGATATCAGCAGCCTAGTCTACTTGCCCCAGTCTGAACATCTCTTCGGGTTGAATGGATCTCCACCCCAGGATCTCTGAATGCTGTGTGCTCATTTAAATATAGCTCAGGCCAAATAAGGCATGAAAAATTATAGATCCTCATACTCTCTACCACTCAACACCTTTGTTACCATATCCACCTCTTACAAAACAAGAGCCAGATGGCGAAGAAGACAAAATAAGCAACTCCATCTTGTTCAATTAAGAAAAATACCTAGTAGTATAATGAATCTGGACCACAGAACAGCATGCCAAAGAAAAATGTGTTTATCTTTATAATTGATCTCTCTAGGAAAATGGCTCCTTGGGTATATGGCTCCTGGTTGGAACATAAAGATTCTCCCAACCAACTTTAATTTTTACACCATATTATCTAAGAGGTAATCTCTGGCACAAGGCAAGTTTGCCTTATGGCAGTAACTATACTTTCACTTCTCTGGTGGATGCATTTTATGCTTCCCTCCATTGGTATTGTCAAATTTAGTACCCCAATTTTCTTCATGTTAGAGTGTTTTAGGAATTTTTATTTGTTTATTTATTTATTATCATTTGGAACTCAGGGCCATTCCTACTGCAAAATTTAGTTAACTAAAAGTGTCTTAATATTAACCTCACCTGATTGAAACCTGTCCCATAGGATGAGAAAATTTACTTAGAACCTTAAACATTCTTCAGAGCCACTTAATTCCCAGTGAGATTATTATACAGGGGTACATTGATTTGGGGACCATCTTTGGGGTGATCTTTGTTCCCTACCAAAGTAAACCACAACATAAAAGAAAGAGCAAATCACTCAATTAGTACTAATTGAGAACCAACTATCTAACTACTGCCACCTGAGATGCTGTAGAGGATACCAGAGAAAGGTTAAAAGTGATTCTGCTTCTCAGAGATATTATAATCTAACCAGGAGACAAGAAAAACAATACATGACCAAATGAATGGCCAACATATGATAATAATTAAGTGCCAAGTTATGCATTACTAACTGAAAGTGTTATAGGAGTCTTTAGGAAGTAAGAGGATTGTTCCTTTTTCAGATGTTGGTGACCAATTTAGTAACCAAAATAATTTCATCTAATTAAATTTTATGGATTAAATTATTTCTTACAATCACCCCCACCCTGGTTAATAACACAATGTTGAATGTTTTAGTGTGGATTAATTTCATGTAAGTATTAGAAAGAAGGGCTGACCATTGAGGTCCCTTCCAACTCATTCTGTGATCAGGAAAGGCTTCATGGAGGTATGAGGTAGACCTTCAAAGATCATTGGAATAGAATATAAGTTTCTTGTGGGCAGTTTATTTTAGTTTTGCCATTAATTTCCAACTCTTAGTAAAGTGTCTGACACATACATGTTCTTAATAAACCATTGTTGACAGATTGATTTGAATAGGTGGAAAACAAGAAGGAAATGTTGAGTTTGAAAGAATAATCAGTCATCCAGCTAGATGTGTACAATAGTGATATGGAAACAGAGAGCTTTGAGACCCACATGTTATACTGTTATGGGGATTTTTCTTTCTCTTTTATCATTTGGGCCATTCCTCCTGCAAAATTTGGTTAACTAAAAGTCTGTCTTAGTATTAACCTTACCCAGCCCCATAGGATGTGAAAATTTACTTGGAACCTTAAACATTCCTTAAATAAGAAGCCAGAAGAAGAATCTCAGCTATCCTTGACTCCTTGGTGACATGTAAACCCTTCTCATTCAGCCTATTTGTCAACCTTTTAAATGTAGTTCAATCTATAACCTGGCTTAGTTTACTGATAGAATTTCTTTGATGAAATTTGTTTCCTTAGGAGATATATGAGAATTATGACTAATGAGGTCTCTAAAGGAAAAAGGGCAACTACTAATTCTATTTTTAATGTTTATTATGCAGTTGATTAATATCAACATATGTAAACATGTCCATATTTATAAAGATCCAGAAGGGGCTGCTAGGTGGCTTAGTGGGCTAAGAGCCGGGTCTAGAGATGGCAGGTCCTGGTTTCAAATTGGCCTCAGATATTTGCTAGCTGTGTGATCTTGGGCAAGTCATTTGACCCCTGTTGCCTAATCCTTACCACTCTTTTGCCTTGGAACCAAGACACAGTATTAATTCTAAGATGGAAGATATGGCTTTATAAAAAAAAATGAACCAAAAAAAAGAGGATTGAACATGAAACTATGGGGCTCTATTTTATAAAGCTTTTTTAAAAATTGAATTTAACAGTTATCATTCCCCCTCTCCCACCTTTCTTTCACCAGGATAATGATGATGATGATGATGATGAAAACTGACCCTTAACACCTCCAAGTTCCTTTAACTAATGCTCACCCATGTAACATGAAATCAAGGCCCCTCACTCTCTTGACATTATCTTCCTTTGGACGCTTCAGATTCCCATTTTTTCCCCCAAAATGTGGTAGTAAGAGCTGAACAGAAATATTATAGATCTGGTCTGTATAGATACAAGGCAGTATGACCAGACTTTGTTATTCATGGGTCCTGTACTTCTCAATTCAGCTAATGGTGGCCTTCGTTTTTTAAATGCCATATTATATATTCTTGCTTCAAACTAAACTCTGATTTAGGGACAGCTCAGTGGCTCAGTGGATAGGGTGCTAGTCTTGAAATTGAGAGGACCTAGGTTCAAATATGGCCTCAGATACTTCCTAGCTGTGTCACTCATATTTGAGATGTGGTGGATGTAGGTATTTGTGGTAGGTATGTATGATAAAAGAAAATGAAGTCACAGATGGACAATCTGAATACTGAAAAGATGGTGATGCCCTTGATGTTCATATGGAAATTCAAAAGAAGGTTAGTTTTGGGAAGAGAAATAGTGAGTTCTATTTGGGACAAGTTGAGTTTGAGATGCCTATAAAACATAATTTGAAATATCTTTAGGAGATTGATATGTGGTTCTTGAGCTCTGTGAATCATGTGCATAAAGATGATGATTGAATCCATGAGAGCTGATGAGATCACCAAGTGAGAGAGTATATGGTAAGAAAAGAAGAAAGTCTAAGACAAAACTTTGGGGTACAACCACAATTAATAAACTGAATGTGGATGATGATCCAACAAAGGAGATAGGAAGAATGGGTAGGAATCACATAGATTGAGAAAGTACAATTTTGCAATTTGTACTGATAGAAAGATTGACCAAGGGGCCACTAAATGGCTCAATGGATAAAGAGCCAGGTTCTGGGTTCACATCTGGCCTCAGACACTTCCTTAATGGATGATCCTGAACAAGTCATTTAACCCAAACTGTCTAGCCCTTACTACTCTTCTGCCTTGGAACCAACACTTGATATCAATTCTAAGACAGAAGGTAAGGGTTTAAAAGAAAAAGCAAGAGAATGACCACATAGATAAAGGTACCTATAACCAAAATATATGTATATGTGGTATACACACATATTTATTCTGAATGCCAAGAAATCACATTCTCCATGGCACATATTTATTTTGTGATCAGTCACATTGCCCATTAACACAATGTATCATTTGTCCTTCATTTCAAATGGAGCAATGATACCACAGGTGATGTTCTGACATGAATGAAATAGATTTAAGTGAGTCAGAGATGCATAAATGCATACTGTCTTTTCCAGGGTCTTCAAAGTCCATTGGCTAGACAAAAGTCAAGATGACTGGTGATGGATTGATCTCCTTTTGATGTAGAACTAATTATTTCTGACCAACTAATGATGCCTGCCAAGATTGTTTATCAGGGTATATCTGCTGAACATGCTACAGCTTCTTGGAGCCACAAGTGAGAGAGGTAGGGGAAAGGTAACACCAAAGTAGATAAGCACCCTTGAAAAAGGGCTCATTAAGCTTTCACCCCAGAGGTATGAGTCTTTCCTGAATACCATACACACCCCAACACAATGTATAAATACACTGGAAACTCAATTTTCAAATCTTGGCTAGGATACACAAACACTTTGTCCTGATTGTCTTTCAATGACTTATTTCCAACTACCTACAAGACAACTTCATTTGATGGTCTGTTTTCACTTTCGGTTATATACATATGAATTCAACTGTCTTCCCCATTCCTCACTCCTCCCCCCCAGAACCAATTCTCTTTCCCAACTCTCTCCTTTCTGTCAAAAAACAAAAACAAAAACATTGTTCCAGGCTCCCTGGCTTGAAACTTTGGAGTCATCTTTGGTTTTTTCCTCTCCTTCAACCCTTATGTTCAATGTGTCTCCAAATTCTATCACTTCTAGAGGTGACCTGAGGTAAAGACCAATGAAAGAAGGATGAAGATAGATAACAGGCATCAGAGAATTTTACTTTAGATATTGAGATAATTGAATTTTTTAAAAAATCTAAATTTATTTGTTTATTTGTTATATTGAAATACTTAGGTAACATCCTCCATTCCTCCCCTCCCCTCCCCTCCTCAAGAGAAGGCAACATTTAACAAAAAAGTATATATATATATATATATATATATATATATATATATATATGTATATGTATATGTATATGTACATATATAGAGAGAGATATAATTATGTCTTGCTTGTTTCCATTTATAAGTTCTTTCTCTGGAGGTGAACATACACAAGTAATTCTTCAAACGATATTTCTGTTGCTGTATATAATGTTCTATTGATTCTGCTTGTTTCACTCTTTATAACTAACTTCATGTAGGCCTTTCCATTTTTAATTAATCTGTTCTTCATTTCATACAGTGCAGTAGTATTCCATGACAATCACATGTCACAACTTGTTTAGCCATTCCCCAATTGATGGGCCTCCCTTCAATTTCCAGTACTTTGCCACCACAAAGAGAGCTGCTAGCAATATTTTAGAACGTACCAATTCTTTTCCTTTTTCCCTGAAATAAACCTAATAGTGGTATTGCTGGGTCCAAAAGTTTTATAATTCCTTGGGCATAACTTCATATTGTTTTCCAAAGTGATTATGTCAGTTCACAATTCCACCAACAGTGTATTAATGTCCTCATTTTTCTCATCTGAGTCGTTTTGATAGGTGTGAGATGATATCTCAGAGTTTTTTTGATATGGCTTTCTTAATCAATAATGATTTAAAGCAATTCATATAGTTCTATTTATATGGAACACATGAATGTAATTATAATTAGTTATAATTGGAAATTAATAAGGTAGCAGCAAAATAGGCCAAAGATGTTTGTTGTTAGGTTGCTAGGATGCTTCTAACTTCCTAGGAACCTTACTCAGCAGAGATGTTTAACCTCTAATCATTTAGACCAAGGATACTTCACTGTTTTTGTGTCCTTTGGCAATCTGCTGAAGCTTATGGATCCTATCTCTGAATGATGTTTTTAATTGTACACAATAAGACACCGAGGACTACAAAAGAAACCAAATGTAATGAATTATAGTGGCCAAAGTGTTCTTAAAAGCAAGTTCATAGACCCCAGGTTAAGGATCTCATATTTAGAGGTTCTCTCTCTGGACACTTCAGCTACTCTTGAAGCAAATCTATACCTACCAATGCCCATTCGTATCAGGGCTACAATAACAGCAACTTAAAGATGGAAAGGCTTTAAGATGATTTAATTGATTTTTTTTCTTCTGAATTGAGGCATACATTGAGTCTAGCCCTTGGTTTAATGATGATGAAAAGAGTGACTTGCCCAAGCTTAAACAATGAGGGTCTGAATCTGTTTGTTCTGACTGTAAATCCAATTCTCTTTCTACTCCCTTGACCACCTGGCTATTATAGATGTACTTGCTTGGGACTTTTTTGAGCAGTGTAGATAAGGATTACAACTGATGCTAAGATCTTCTGTTTGGCATTCAAAGCCCTACATAACATAACTCCCTCTGACCCTTTTCCAGTCTTATTACACCTTCCCTTCCTTCCCCCATATACTCTTAAAAAAAAAAAACAACTCTTCCTTCTATCTTAGAATCAGTACTGTGTATTGGTCCCAAGGCAGAAGAATGGAAAGGGCTAGGCAATGGGGGTCAAGTGACTTACCCAGGGTCACACAGCTGGGAAGTGCCTGAGTTCAGATTTGAACCCAGGACCTCCCATCTCTAGCCTGGCTCTCATTCTATTGAGCCACCCAGCTCCTCCTGCTCTGAAATATTTTTCAATCCACTGCTACTGGTTGTTCCCCAGACAAGACATTTCATCTCCCAAATGGTCATTTCATTAGCTGTCCCCCATGCCTGGCATACTCTTTCCTCATCTCCATCTTCCAACTCTCCTGGCTTCCTTTAGTCCTAGCTAACATCTCACTTTCTACAGCAAGTCTTTCTTGTAGAAAAAGGCTTCTTAATTCAAGCGCCTCTGTTGATTTTATTTTTTTAACTCTGACTTTCTGTCTTAGTAACAACTCTAAAACAGAGGGGCAAGTTTTAGACAAATGGGGTTAAGTGATTTGCCCAGGGTTACACAGCTAGGAAGTGGCAGATTTGAACCCAGATCCTCCCAACTCCTTGCCTGTCTCTTTATCTAGGGAGCCACCTCACTGCCCTGCCTCTGTTCATTATTTCCAATTTATCCTGCACATACACTATTATTTATATACTGTCCCCCCATTAGACTGGGAGCATCTTGAGAACCAGGACTACTTTTGGTCTTTCTTTGTATTCTGAGGACTTAGCATAGTGGCCGACACATAGTAGGAACTTAATAAGAGTTTGTTGGCTGACTGACTAAAAGAATCCTTCTAAACCGAAGGAGGTTTTTTGGTTTTGTTTTGTTTTTGGGAAGGAGGTGAAACACTTGTAAAGTCAGAGTTTACAAGCCAGAAATGAACACATCACATTTTCTTTAAGGAAGGTGCCCTCATGCTGAAATGAACAACACAGGGAAGGAGGGAGTGTATTACCTGGATTTACTTTGCTTAGAGAAAGAACTGGAAAATCCTGAAAGGCCATGTTCACTGGGGAGGGAAGCTAAAAATAGAAAAAGATGCTGCAGCTGGTCTCTGCTTTGTCCCTCCCACTGCAGTCAGAAGCACTGCCAGCAGGACTGAAGTTCACACCACCTGTGCAGGAGGAGAGGTTGTTATTGGGAGAGCTGCCCAGAGAGCCCTGAGGTCCACTGATGGTGTGAAGTCCTCCTGCAGCACCCACAGGTGTCTGGTTTCCAGCTAGGTGTTGCTTACTTGTGGCCTGGGGAGAGAATAGCATATGGGCTGTCAGAAGAGAAAATTCTGTGGAATAAGAATGGCTGACATTTTTATACCACTGTTGAGTTTGCAGAGCACTTTATGGAATCCATCCTCTTTGCTCTGGAAGGTGGTTTATTAAAGGTATTATTATCCCTGTTTTACAGGTTAGGGAACTGAGGCACATAGAGATTAAATGACTTGAGGCAGCTGGGTGGCTCAGTGGAGAGAGTGCTAGCCCTGAAGTCAGGAGAACCTGGGTTAAAATCTGACCTCAGGGACTTTCTAGTTGTGTGACCATGGGCAAGTCACTTAATCCTAATTGCCTAGCCCTTATTGTTCTTCTACTTAGGAACTGATACTTGTCTAGATTTTAAAAAAATGAAATGATTTGCTCACAGTCATATCTAGAGATGAGATTTGAACCTGGACTTGCTTGATGCCAAATACAACTTGCTATCCATTATCATGTGATAAAGAAAGGTAGTACTTTTTTTCTTTTAGCTTCTACTATGGTATAGTGTGAAAAATACTAAATTTAGTAAAGAGGATCTGAGTTTGAATCCTAGGTTTTCTGCTCACCAATGGCTTGACCTTGGTTAAGTCTTCTAACTTTTAAGGCTTAATTTATCTCTTAAAAAGGGGAATACAGGGGGCAGCTGGGTAGCTCAGTGGATTGAGAGCCAGGCCTAGAGATGGGAGGTCCTAGGTTCAAATCTGACCTCAGGCACTTCCCAGCTATGTGACCCTGGGCAAGTCACTTGACCCCCATTGCCTAGCCCTTACCACTCTTCTGCTTTGGAGCCAATAAACAGTACTGACTCCAAGATGGAAGGTAAGGGTTTAAAAAAAATAATAATAAAAATGGGAATACAAATTTTGCTCTACTTACCTAATAGAGTTGTGAGGAAAGGACTTTATAAACTTTAAAGCTTTATATAAATATGACCTATAATTATTCCTCTTTTAAAGCCTTCTTTACCCAAAGCCACATGGCATGCTGTGTGGAGGTTCTTCTGAGTACTTGAAGGCCTGTCCTGCAGAATGAAAGCCTTGTCACCTTTTACCAAGCTAGAAAAGCTCCAACTATGAGTTTAGTATGGTGCAAAAAGTACTAGCTCAGGCTTCAAGAGAGACCTGGGAGCAAATCTCACCTTTGGCACTTATTAGCTCCAAAGTATAGAATAGAAATGATGGCTAGAATTTATGGGAAGAGAAAGGGAGGTAAAGGAAGTTATATGGTAGTTTACAAAGGAATTCGGGCTGCCTTACACTTCATAATTGAGTCACTTCAGTTGTGCCTGACTGTTCATGACTCTACTTGGGTTTGTTTGTTTGTTTGTTTATATTTGGCAAAGATACTGTCAATTTTCTTCTCCAGCTCATTTTCAAGTAGAGGAAACTGTCGCCAACAGGGTTAAGTGACTTGCCCTAAGCCCAAATTATCCAGATGTCACAAGCCTAGTTCTTGCCTGCTCCAGTTTGATTTCTTTGACTTTTTTGTGTGTGCTAGCAACCAAATGCTCTTTTTGACCTAAAAGTGCCAGAGGTGCTGTGGATCCTGGAGCAAGAAAGGGGTTTCCAGATCTCTAGTATAACCCCCTCATTTTTAGGTAACAAGATTTTGTCGACCATTCAGATCATCCAAGGTGGAGGCATCCATGTAGGAGCTGGCAAGGACTTCCTTCTGGGAGAAGACCTCTTGTGCTCCCTAACCATGCAGGTAGGAGCAGCCTCTTTCCACTGGCTTCAGGGCTGACCCAGATTGCATCTTTAAAACCACCAGGCAGGGACCACCTCATTCTCTCTCTAGCAGTGTCCAGAGGATAAAGGACATTATACTGGTGCTATGTGCTGATCGGGAGGGAAAGGCTATCTCTTTTTGCCTTTTTATACCCTTTGGCCCTGAAAACGAGAGCTTGGGGTTTTGGTTTGTTCTGTTTGTCCTTTTTAGTTCTAGGTGCAGATCACAGAGTCCCCAAGAATCTAGAACCAGAATTCCAGCCTGGGTATTCCTTATCAGGTTAGCAGGGAAGTCCTAAAAAGCCAGGGTCCTGGAATTGAAGTCCAAGGGGGCAATATAGGAACTGAGTTGAGCTCTAAACCTAATCTTTTATCCCTCCCCAGAGCCTGAGGGGGTCCAGGGTTGGGGGGGGGTAGGAAATTTGTATGTTTCTTTTTGCTATGCCTTTAAAGTTAATATTCCTTTGGAGAAACTGGTCTGCTTGCTAAGTTAAATAGAATGAAGTTCAGGGAACCCCCCAGGACCAGGAGAACACCATCAACAAAGCTTAAGCCAATCATAGACATTAAACTCCAATGGTCGCTTTTAAGGGTATCAGAGAACTCTGGGGAAGAGGTGGAATGTCACATTTCTGGTTCTCAGGCAGTGGGGGCCAGGTTGTCACTGTTATTTAAATTACCTTTATCCCCAAATCACACAAGGAGCAAGTGGCAGAACCTGGCTTCCAACACTGATCTTCTGTCTCCAAATTCAAGGACCTCAGTACGCACTAAGAGAGCTTAATAAATGTTTGTTGACTGGCTATCCAGGAGTCTTATCATATTCATAGCCCAGCTATAGAGGATTCAATAGAGATATAAGACTTATACTAACCTCCAGGGCAAACAAAATAGCAGGGTGCATGTGGGTAGACTGGAGTGCTTATTTGTTTGGTCTTTTTCAGTGTAGAAAACTTGTCACCAATGCTTAATGGGTGCTCATTTAAAAGAGCTGTCCTGGGTACTGACCTTCTTCTGGAAAGGTAGAGCCACAAATGAAGACAGAATCCACGGTGTTGGCCTGGCTATCAAGACCAGTTTGCTCAAACAGCTGCCAGACTTGCCTGTGGGCATCAGAGAGAGGCTCATGAAGATCCATTTACCTCTCAGCAAAGACCAGTATGCCACAATCATCAGCGCATGTGCCCCTACACTGACCAGCACAGAGGAGACCATCGAGCAGTTCTACTCTGACCTGAGTGCCATCCTGCACTCAGTGCCCACAAATGACAAGCTGATACTACTGGGAGACTTCAATACCCGTGTTGGCCAGGACCATGAAAGATGGAAAGGAGTGCTCAGCAAACACGGCGTGGGCAAAATTAACAACAATGGCCTACTGCTACTCAGCAAATGCTCAGAGTTCAAACTCACCATCACGAACACTGTGTTCAGAATGGCGAACAAATATAAAACAACGTGGATGCACCCATGATCAAAACAGTGGCATCTCATTGACTACCTCATTGTATGCTGGCGAGACATCCAGGATGTAAAGATCACCAGAGCCATGAGAGGAGCTGAATGCTGGACAGACCACTGATTGGTTAGAGCGACTCTTCAAATGCACATTGAGTCTCACCATCCAAAACGCGCCCAGACAGTTCACGCATTTTACAACGTGAGATCTTAGAGATCCATCTTATTTGCAAACATTCCAGTTCTGCCTGGACAACAAGGTGTCTGCCAAAGGACCACTCATTGGAAGCTCAACCGAGAAATAGAACCAGTTTAGAGATGCAGTGAAGGAAACATCAAAGACAGTCCTAGGCCCCAAACAACGCAACCACCAGGACTGTTTGGACAAGAACAACACTGCTATTGAAGACCTATTGAGCAAAAAAGAACAAAGCCTTTATGGAGTGGCAAAATAACCCAAACTCTGCTCCTAAAAAGGACAGATTCAAGTCTCTCCAAGCCACGGTGCAGCGTGAGATCAGGAAGATGCCAGACCGATGGTGGGGGAAAAAAGGCAGAAGAAATCCAGCTCTTTGCTGATATGAAAAACTACAAACAATTTTTCAGTGCCCTCAAGATGGTCTATGGGCCATTAAAACCCACCACCACTCCCTTGCTATCCTCTGATGGTGACACTCTCATAAAAGATAAAAAAGGCATCAGCAACAGGTAGAAAGAACACTTCAGTCAGCTTCTCAACCGACTCTCATCGGTCGACCAAAGCGCCCTTGACCAGATCCCCCAAAACCGCACCATTGAACAACTTGATGTCCCTCCTTCAATAGAGGAAGTCCAAAAAGCCATTAAACAAATGAGTGCAGGCAAGGCACCCGGTAAAGACGGGATCCCAACCGAGATGTACAAGGCCTTAAATGGAAAGGCGCTCCAGGCATTCCACATAGTGCTGACCAGCATATGGGAAGAGGAAGACATGCCCCCAGAACTCAGAGATGCCTCCATCGTAGCCCTATACAAGAACAAAGGCTCACGAGCAGCCTGTGACAACTACAGAGGCATCTCACTACTCTCCACTGCTGGAAAGATCCTTGCCCGTGTTATACTCAACAGACTCCTGTCATCTGTTTCAGAGCAGAACCTGCCTGAATCACAATGTGGCTTCCGACCAGATCACAGCACCATCGACATGGTCTTCATGGTGAGGCAAATGCAGGGAAAATGCCTTGAGCAGAACCTAAGTCTCTACATTGTCTTCATAGACCTGACAAAGGCATTCAACACAGTGAACAGGGACGCATTGTGGGTGATCCTCAGCAAGCTCGGTTGCCCAGCAAAATTCATCAAACTGATCCAGCTCTTTCATGTCGACATGACAGGGGAAGTCCTATCTGGTGGAGAGACTTCAGATCGCTTCAACATCTCCAATGGCGTGAAACAAGGCTGTGTCCTCGCTCCGGTACTATTCAACCTACCCTTCACCCATGTATTATGACATGCTGTGATGGATCTAGACCTGGGTGTCTACATCAAATACTGACTGGATGGCTCACTATTCGACCTTCGCCGCCTGACTGCCAAAACAAAGACAACAGAGAGACTCATCCAGGAAGCTCTCTTCGCAGATGACTGTGCTCTCATGGCCCACCAAGAAAATCACCTTCAAACCATTGTAGACAGGCCCTCCACCGCAACAAAACTGTTTGGCCTGACTATCAGCCTCAGCAAAACAGAGGTGCTGTTCCAACCTGCACCAGGGAGGCCAACTAACCAGCCGTGCATTATAATTGATGGCACGCAGCTTTCTAACGTCAACACTTTCAAGTACCTGGGCAGCACCATCGCCAATGATGGGTCCCTAGACCACGAGATTAATGCCAGTATCCAAAAGGCCAGTCAGGTACTTGGGCGGCTGCGCTGCAAAGTCCTCCAACACAGCAGTGTAAGCACTGCGACGAAGCTCAAAGTGTATAACATAACGCAGTGGTCCTCAGCTCGCTCCTGTATGGGTGTGAGACACGGACACTGTGCCGGAAGCACATGAAACAGCTGGAGCAATTCCACCAACACTCCCTCCGGTCAATAATGAGGATCCGATGGCAGGACCGAATCACCAACCAGGAATTCCTCGACAGAGCCAACTCCACCAGCATCGAAGTCCTGGTCCTCCAAACCCAGCTACGATGGTCTGGACACGTCATCCGCATGGACCCACAGTGAATACCAAGACAGGTATTCTATGGTGAACTGTCAGCTGGACTCAGGAAACAAGGCCGACCAAAGAAAAGATTCAAGGATCAGCTAAAGTCCAACTTGAAGTGGGCTGGCATCACACCAAAGCAACTAGAACTCGCTGCCTCTGACAGAAGCAGCTGGCGAACCCACATTAACCATGCCGCCACCACCTTTGAAGATGAGCGACGTCGATGTCTTGCCGCTGCGCATGAACGCCGACACCAGGACACAACCGCCCCTCCCGTAACAACTGGCATCCCAGGCCCCATGTGCCACAAACTGTGCACCTCAGCCTTTGGACTTCAAAGCCACATGAGGGTACATCAATAGATGATAATGCACAAAGACAATCGTCATTCTCGGTCACCAAGTGACAACCATTACCTGGGTACTGAGAAATTAAGTGACTTATCTATGATCTTACACTAGTATTTGTTAGGGGCTGTACTTGAACCCAGGTCTTCCTGAGTCTAATGATAGTCTCCTATCCATTAAGCAACCAATAGCCCCTCATTGGGGAGTTAAAACCATACAAATTTATATAACTAAAATTGTCCATAAATGGACCAGACCTTCACTTTCATTACTTTTGGAAATTCCTGGAGAGGAAACTCACTAGTGGCTTCCTATTACCTTCAGGATAAAGTCCTCTTTTTGGTGCTTTAAAGGCCCTCAGAATCTTTCAATCTTTCCAGGCTTTTTACACTTTATTCCTTTCCACATACTGTCTGATCCAGTGATACTAATCTCTTTCATGTTTCTTGAGCTGATCACTCCATCTCTTGATGGCATCAATTTTTACTGGCTGTCCCTCATGCCTAGAATTCCTTGCTTCTTGGTCCTCCTCCAGGATTCCTTATATTTCTTCAACTCCCAGCTAAAATCCTCCCTTCTACAAGAAGCCATTCCTGATCCCTTAATGTTAATGCTTCCCCTCTGTAGATTATTTCCAAATTGCCTCATCTATAATTATTTGTACATAATTATTTTATGTTGTTTCTCTGTCTCTCCCCCATTACACTGTGAGCTCCTGGTGAGCAGGGACTTCACCTTTCTTTCTACTCAGTGCCTGATACATAGTAGGTACTTAAATATTACATTGATTGTTGACCAACTATTGACTAAAACTCCCTCTCCTTTTCCAGCACAGCATTTGCCTGCAACTTAAGAGTCAACTCAGAAAATTTCTTTGGCACTGAGAGGTTAAATGATTAGATGAGGTCATAAATACATTTTATTATCTCTTGTAAATTTTCACATTAAAGCTCAAATAATAAAAATACTGTATTTTAGGAGGTTTATTAAAGATCATTAGAAATCAAGGAATAAAGAGAATACAAAATAAAGAACACGTGCCCATGGCTGATCAGCCAGTTAAAAATTCATTTTTTTGGTCTAGAGGATAAAGGAGCTTATGATGAAGTAGGGAAAGTTCCTCCATTGATATAACAATATTATATACACACATATAGATACATATACATATGCACATGTGTTTAACATGTATATGAACATACATACATAGCATTTTCTAGATATACACAGATATATGAGCTAGAGCAATTAGCATTATATATATAATATATACATACATATATACATATGTGCACACAGAGAGAGGCTGGAAGACTGGATAAATAAAATATTCACACACACACACACACACACACACACACCCCAGGGTTCTCTGATACCATTAAGGGAGTTGGAGTATTTAGGCTCTCAGCCAATGGCTCCAACCCCTACCAATGGTGTTCCTCAATTACAGAGATGGTGTAACAGTTAAAATTTAGGGGAGACGGGGAGACTGAGGCATCTGAGGCAGGTAGAAATTAGTTTCTCTCTGCAAGAAGTATTATATTTTTAGAGGTTTAGTAAAGGTTAAAGATTAAAGAATATACAAGTAAGAAACATGTGCCTAGGCCAGAGGCCTAGACAAAATAACCTCACATCACGCAAGAGATGCTCCTGCTCCAAAATGGAAGTCCAAAAAGAGCCAAGAGAGAGAGCCTCAAAAGCCTTTGAATCAGCTTAAATACCTTCTCTATTTCGGCCCAGGTGAGATTACAAGGCATTCTGGGGAAGTGGAGCAAAGGCTCATGGGGATTGTAGTCCTGTATTCGAGTCTATTTTTTGCAATGGTCCCCTACACCCAGTTCCATTCAGCCATTGAACAGTTGTATTAGCTTTTATGAAGGCATAATCAATATATAAACATGCTCTAACGTCCAGGAGGTATGATTCCCTCTTCCCTTTTGTACCAGCTCACTCTCAGGGGAGAGAGAAGAGATCGGTACATAGCTGAGCTTGGTTCTTATAGAGCATAGTCCTATTAAGTTCCAGAACTTCCTTGGGGTTGAGTCCCAGGGACCCTAGCTTCTCTGAGCTCCCCTGGTAAGTTGACTGGCTATGACATCTCATCCAGAATCCTGCTGCCAAAGTCACCATGGCTTGAATTCCTGGTCCAGTAAGGATTACTGCTGGATCCTAAAACTGAGAAAGACAAATGACAAAGAATTGAAGCAAACACCTGCAGACTCCTTTCTTCAAATTGGAGTGGAAAAGAGCAGCCGGGGAAGGGGCTCCTTCCCTTCTCACCTGTTCAGTTCATGGCCCCCTTACTAAACAGCATGAAAGAGGACACACCAAAGGGCAGCTGCCAGAAAGAGAGCAACAGATGCAGTCTCTCTGGTTTAAAGTGGCAGCCAGGCAGCCAATCAAAGGAAGTTAGCACCATCCATGAAAATGAGGAGGCAGAGTGCCTCCATATTGAGCAATGTGGGAATGCTCCAAAGGAAGTCTCTTTACATTTAGTCTTGGAGAAATGGTCAGTGAGAGCTGTAAGTGATTTGCACAGGACCCTATCACTAGGATACCTTCCATGTATACATGTATATATGTGTGTATAAATAAGTATATTTCTCACGAGGGAGCATACAAACATGAAGGACTGGAGCCATTTAGAGAAGGGCATGATCAAAGTGGACAAGAGTAGCTGGAGAAGGCTTGACTGAAGAGATGACCCTTGAAGGTAAGGAAAGATCTGTGGATGAAGGGAAAATGGAGAGGATCCAGTAAGGAGGGAAGGGTTGGGAAGGAAGAGCCTGCCAAGAGGGGAACAAAATAGAGTCACAGAGACCAAAAGGGACATGGCATGTTTGTGGGACAATGAGGAGCCAGACCTGAGGAAAGCTACTTGATTGGATCAGAGATTAGTCAGGTGGAAGAAGGAGGATGGCATTGGGTTACGGAGGGACTTGTAAAGCTGGACTTTTTTACAAGGCACTGAGATGGCTTTTGGTAGCTTTATTGGTTCTATTCCATAAACCTTCTTTTATACCCACTTCATTTCATTGGCTTCTTGGTCTGATAGTGGAGGGGATTTGTGGCTTTTACCTTACTCCAAATATCTCTGTGCCCTGCTTTCTTCTGACTCCCAGGACTACATTCCTGGAGCATGTATCCTTGGAACGGCTGAGGCTACTGTGAGCAGAGCAGAGCAGAGCAGAGCAGAGCGACTTGGAATATAGGTTGGAAAGGGCCTCAGATGTCAGCAGCCTAACTCTTACTCAAAAGGATAAGGACCTCAATGCTTTACCTATAGACAGCAGCCTAGCACAGTGGATAGAATGGTGAACTTGAAGTGAGGAAGACCCGAGTTCAAATTCTACCCCAGAGTCTTCCCAGCTGTATGATTTGGGGCAAATCTGTGTGCTTCTGTTTTCCCATCTACAAAATTAGGGATAAAATTTGTACCTACCTCAGAAAGTTGTTGGGGGCATCAATGGATCTAATATTTGTGAAGTGTTCTATGAATGTTATTATGATGAAAGGTGAATCCCATTCATTTTCTTTGAAAATAGTCCTAAAGGCACATTAGCCCTCATATGTGTCTGGAGACACAAAGAGAGGCAAAAAACAGGTTCTGCTCTTGGAAAGATCATAGTCTAGTGGGGAGACAACATGCAAACAACTCTTGTCATGTCTTTATGTCATGGAGAATGAAAGTCTCTGGTATCAAAAGGATGAGTACGTATAAAAAGTAATCTTTAAAAGTGTTGCTCTCCACTGAGTGTTGTGCCCTAAGGCGGCTGCCTAGCTTGCCTAGACCTCCTGCCAAATCTCCCTTTCTTGCCTTCTCAGGGCACATCTCTTGGGTCAGATCCCCTAGAGCCTCGGTTGACATCTGGATTGAAATGCAAAGCAGAGTCTAACAAATCGAAGTGTTCTGGAAGCCAAGTGACTCATCTCCCCTTTGGATTCCATCGGATTGGAGGTGGAAAGCTGCCAGCGGGACCCGGAGGAGAGAACATTAGGGTCCTCTGGTGCCACGGGTCCCCAACACCGGAACTTTTAACCTTTTCTCTTTCACTAGCAAAATGTTAAAAAGATTATTTATCTATTTAGTGCCATACCCATTGAACTACCAAAATACTTCTTCACTGATTTAGAAAAAACCATAACAAAGTTCATTTGGAAGAACAAAAGATCAAGGATATCCAGGGAAATAATGAAAAAAAACACATATGGTGGGGGCCTTGCAGTCCCAGACCTCAAACTATATTACAAAGCAGCAGTCATCAAAACAATTTGGTACTGGCTAAGAAACAGAAAGGAAGATCAGTGGAATAGACTGGGGGAAAACGACCTCAGCAAGACAGTATACGATAAACCCAAAGATCCCAGCTTTTGGGACAAAAATCCACTATTCGATAAAAATTGCTGGGAAAATTGGAAGACAGTGTGGGAGAGACTAGGAATAGATCAACACCTCACACCCTACACCAAGATAAATTCAAAATGGGTGAGTGACTTAAACATAAAGAAGGAAACCATAAGTAAATTGGGTAAACACAGAATAGTATACATGTCAGACCTTTGGGAGGGGAAAGGCTTTAAAACCAAGCAAGATATAGAAAGAATCACAAAATGTAAAATAAATAATTTTGACTACATCAAACTAAAAAGCTTTTGTACAAACAAAACCAATATAACTAAAATCAGAAGGGAAACAACAAATTGGGAAAAAATCTTCATAGAAACCTCTGACAAAGGTTTAATTACTCATATTTATAATGAGCTAAATCAATTGTACAAAAAATCAAGCCATTCTCCAATTGATAAATGGGCAAGGGAAATGGATAGGCAGTTCTCAGATAAAGAAATCAAAACTATTAACAAGCACATGAAGAAGTGTTCTACATCTCTTATAATCAGAGAGATGCAAATCAAAACAACTCTGAGGTATCACCTCACACCTAGCAGATTGGCTAACATAACAGCAAAGGAAAGTAATGAATGCTGGAGGGGATGTGGCAAAGTAGGGACATTAATTCATTGCTGGTGGAGTTGTGAACTGATCCAACCATTCTGGAGGGCAATTTGGAACTATGCCCAAAGGGCGACAAAAGAATATCTACCCTTTGACCCAGCCATAGCACTGCTGGGTCTGTACCCCAAAGAGATAATGGACACAAAGACTTGTACAAAAATATTCATAGCTGCGCTCTTTGTGGTGGCCCAAAACTGGAAAACGAGGGGATGCCCATCAATTGGGGAATGGCTGAACAAACTGTGGTATATGTTGGTGACGGAATACTATTGTGCTCAAAGGAATAATAAAGTGGAGAAGTTCCATGGAGACTGGAACAACCTCCAGGAAGTGATGCAGAGCGAGAGGAGCAGAACCAGGAGAACATTGTACACAGAGACTAATACACTGTGGTATAATCGAACGTAATGGACTTCTACATTAGGGGCGGTGTAATGTCCCTGAACAACTTTCAGGGATCCAGGAGAAAAAAAACACCATTCATAAGCAAAGGATAAACTATGGGAGTGGAAACACCGAGAAAAAGCAACTGCCTGAATACAGAGGTTGAGGGGACATGACAGAGGATAGACTTTAAATGAACACTCTAATGCAAATACTATCAACAAAGCAATGGGTTCAAATCAAGAAAACATCTAATGCCCAGTGGACTTACGCGTCGGCTATGGGGGGTGGGGGGGAGGAAAAGAAAATGATCTATGTCTTTAACGAATAATGCTTGGAAATGATCAAATAAAATATATTAAAAAAAATGTTAAAAAGAAAAAAAAAAGCCTGTTTGCTTGAATCCGATGCCCTAAGGGCTAGTTTCAGAGAAGCAATTAACTGGATCCTCCCCCTGCACCAGAGCGTTTGAAACTAGCAGTGGAAATTCTAGCCAAGCAGTGCTGATTTTAATCTAAACCAATTAACTTTACACGGATACTTCCGAACTTTCCCTTGTTTACCAAGACGAGACTTTTAATGCAGATTTGGCTTCCCGAGGCAGCTGCCTAAGTTCACACTGGACTTCCTATTCGAGCCGGACCCTTACTTTCTACCCATTTCCCCTAAAAGCGCCAAGCCCCACGGATCTGACCCTGGCCGGGACGGGGACCTTCCCACCAGAATGAGGTTTCCGTGTATCTCGCAAAAGGTCACATTGCTTTCTTAAACAGAAATCACCACCCATCATTTTAGGGCAGAGATTAGATTTGTGATTCTACTGATGTAGGGACTCCCAGATGGAAAATGTCTCCTCAACCGCAGCTTGATATAAGCCTCAGTGCAGTAGACAGAGTGCTAGACTTGGACTCAGGAAAACTCAGTTTCATGAGTGAAAATCTGACCCTGTGAGACCCTGGGCAAGTCACATAACCTCTGATTGCCTCCATTTCTTAACTTTAAAATGAGGATGATAATAGTATGTGATCCTGACCAAGTCACTTAACTCTGTCTCAGTTCTTCATCTGTAAAATGAGATGAAAAAAATTGATAAACCACTCATCAAGAAAACTAATGGGGTCACAAAGAATTGGATACGACTGAACAACAGCATCCGTTTAGACTCACCTGTAAAGCACTTCCTGTTTTTAGATTTGTTTTTTAAAGGAAAAGAGAGGAAGATGTACCCAAGGTCATGCCATTTCTTAGAGGCTGGTTTTGTTTGTCTGTTGGTTTTTGTTGTTTCTTGGGCAGCTCCTGGCAAGGAAATTGCATCTCTCAGTGTCCCTGAGTTGTTGTTGTTGTTGTTTTGAGATATTTCAAAAGTAGAATTGAATCCAACTACATGAGCAGTACCCTTTTTCAGTTTAGGAAGTTACTAAGTGAAGAGAGCCCGCTGAAAGAGGCAGGAAGACTGGAACTCAATCCTCCCCTAATACCTTACTAGCTGTATGAGCCTAGGGCTGTCACTTCTCAATGATTTCGGGCAACTTAAGCCTATAAATTGACTAGGAATAGACCCTATATTTCCAGATAAGGCATGGTTTGTCTTCCTTTCTGCTTCATGGAGAGTCAGGAATCTCACTGATATGAATCCCTTGATGCTCTGCAGATTTCCTCCATACTGCTAAGTGGAATGATAGGAACATTTAGTCCTCAGATCAGATGCTAAAGTTTGAAAATGAGGGCATTTAAAGAGACAAGGACTATTATCACTAGGCATTAGTTATTCCTTAAAAAATTATTCTTTTGGTTAATCAGCAGGAGCACTTGAAATCATGCAGTGGTTGAGTTGGAAGAAATCTTGGAAATGACCTCGTCACCTCCTTCTTCTGTTACTGATGAGGAATGACTTGTTCAATTTTATATATATATTGCCAACTTCATTCAGTTCCACTTTCTTATTACCCATTCAAAGGATTCATCTTAACTTTATCTATTTGGAAAAATGGAATCAGGAGCATTTTAGAGGAAGGGGATATCAAGGAGTGATTCTATCTCTAGCCATTTGCATTGAGCAATCAATGTACATTTTATTAAGTATCTACATATGTGTCAGACACAGTGCTAAGTGCTGGGGATACATAGAAAAAGCAAAAACAAATCTTAGAAGTTGCAGTGATTTTCTTTATGAGAACCATCTGGAAACAGTCTTTGACTTCTCCAGACAGCAAATTATTTAACCAAGCTGTGTGTTTCCCAGCCCTAGCACTGAGCATCCTAGTGGAGATGCTCCTGACGCTTGGATAGGAGAACATTCAAGGTGATCTTTCAAAGGCTTGCTTGGTCCTCTGACCTTTCTTCAGAAGTAGATAAGTTTCTACCGCTGATTTATGGATGCCAATGTCAGGACCAGGGCATGCTTAGCAAGCCTGATGGGAGCAGGGAGAATGTGAGCAATGACAATGGATCCAATGCGTTAACAAGGCTCTGCAAGATATTAATTAAATATGGCATATCTGAAATACACATCTCACCCAAGTCTGCAAGAGCTGGGAGTTAGGAAGTAATTCATTAGCAGTTTGTATAACAGAAAGATCCCCCTCAAAGTCTGTCCCATCCTCCAATCCTTCAGATTTTCTTGTAGTTACAGATATAATGGATATTATTCAAGCTGCCTTTGCCCAGATTGGGTCTTTGCAACCACCTTGACTCTGACCAAATTGGAGGGAAGAAGTAAAGCCAAATAATGTCATTTGCCAAAGGCTGATCAGTAGATATCTGAGGCAACACGGCACTTTGTAAAGAGTGCTGGTTCTGGAGACTGATACCATGAGTTGAAATTCTGCTGTACTGGTGTACCTTCAAATAAATCACTTACTCTCCTACAGCCTCAGTTTTCTCATCTGTAAAATGTGAAGATTAATATAGTTGGTCTCTGAGGCACCTTTCTGTTCTATGACCATGTGAATTATAATCCAAATAATGGTGGTGGTGGTGGTGGTGGTGGTGGGAATGAGAAAACTATGAAGTAGTCAGATGGAAAATTTGAAGAGCTTTCACTAGTTCTGGGACTTTCATTCACAATTGCTAAGTTACTTTGGTATCTGTTAGTGTGGACAAGGTTCCAATAAAGTCAGAGACCCTAATTTATCAGGCTTTAATCTGGGGTACTTTAATTTAGTTTCGCAGCCAGGACTAATGATGGTAGAGTCAGGGATTTCGTTTCTCCAACAAAACAGCCCATTTATTCCAGTCTGTTCAGTGGTCAGTGACTAGATACTGGGCTCTTGACCTCCACTAGCCTTATCTAATGCATGACTCACTGTGGTCACCAGTGGGGTCACACAAGAAGGTGTGGATGGCTCACGGAAAGCAAATCTTCATTACTAGAGAAACAATTGGAGATACGGCATACCTTACTTATCTTAGCACCTTTAACTATCCAGGACAAGGAAAGAACCTGTATGTAAACAAAAGGAAAATCTCTGGGGCATCACTTTTGGCCCTTTTACTCTCATTGGACACACATAAACTAACAAGTTTGCTTATCTGATTTCTCAGCTCTCAGCAGATTAGAAACTGACAATAAAAAGGGAATGAATGGGACTAGGAAAGCATGATAGTGATGGCAAGGAGAAATGGCACATCCTCTGAATGCTTTCCATTTCTTGGTTTTATTTCTGCTTTTCATCATTTTCATGTGTTTTCTTTCACTATCAAATAGGCACACATTTCAATAGCTTTTCCAAAGTATCATCATGTTTTTAGAGAAGTCCAATTATGAACTTCCTAATAACTCTGAATTTTTACTATATTTACACATATATACTATGTGTTTTATATATGTACACATGCACATCTGCAATATGGAGCAAAGTGAAATATATTTTAATAGGTAGTTTACCAAAATTATTTTTTATTGTAAGTTTTGGTGTTAACAGGGGTAAGATAGCTTTAATTATGTGAAAATTTCACCTAGGCAGACTACAACTCCCCACTGATGATGAGGTCACAGGCTATATACTTTCTTGACATTGGATCAATAATGCCATCTAAATGAATGTGATGGGACAGCTAGATGGCACAGTGGATAGAGGACCAGCTGGAATCAGAAAAGACTTGAGTTCAAATATGAATTCAAACAATTACTGTGTGATCCTGGGCAAGTCACTTACTCTTGTTTGCCTCAGTTTTATCATCTATAAAATGAGCTGGAGAAGGAAACAGCAAACCATTCCAGTATTTTTGCCAAGAAAACTCCCAAAATGGGGTCATGAAGAGTTGGACACAATAGAACAAAAAAATGAATATTATTTTGGGAGTTGGTGGTAGAGGGGTGGGACAATTAATCTGTAAGGCAGTTAGATCTATTAAAATGCAGAATGACTTGTGAGCTAAATAACTTTTTAAAAAAATTTTAAAATCTTTCCCATGGTTCCATAATTCATATTTTCTCCCTCCACTCCCAGAGTTATATATATTATCACTTAAACCCTTTCCCATATTACTCATTTTTGTAAGAGCAATCCTTTAAAACCAAAACCCTAAATCACATACCCAGATAAACAAGTGATAAATCACATTTTCTTCTGCGTTTCTGCTCCCACAGTTCTTTCATTGGATCTGGATAGCATTCTTTCTTATGAGTTCCACAGAATTGTCCTGGATCATTGCATTGCTGCTAGTTGAGCTAAGTAACTTTGAGATTGGCAGCTCTGAATTTTACCTTCAGTTCTCACACTAACTCTCCGCACTTAGATCTCAGATTTGTGTAGGGATGGGAATAGAGGCAGGAGCTAGACTAGTGATTTCATTTGCCTCAGAAACTTCCAGATGAGGAAATTCCCTTTGACAATGCAGCACAGCCCTCTCTCAGCAACTAGCCTTAGAGCTGTGGAGAACTAGTTTAAAATAACAAAGCAAGCATAGTGCCAGGTAATGATGCCACTTGACTAGGACCAAGGCCAGAGGAAACAGGCAAATTGCGCTGTTATGTCTTGGCATGTTTTGTCCTGAATCTAACCTGCAATTACCTCACTCAAAATGCTGTTCTAACAAATTTTCCTCTTCGTGAAAGAAAAAAAAATGGAGGGGAAATTCAAGAGACTTTTAAAAGTTTGAGAATTTTTTTTTAAATTTTCTTTTAATGAACAAAAGCATCCTATTTGGGGATAGGGACAAAAAATACATTTTGCAAATCTTGCATTCTGCTCTGCATGGATCATAGATTTGGAGCTGGAAGGGGTCATAGAGATCATCCATTCCTTTTGTATTCAGGGATCTATGTGGAATCTCTCCTGTGGTTAAATTAACACTTATAACCTCCCTCTCTACCCCCCAAGCAAGATGGCAGATTAGTGAATAGAGTCTGCTTCATAATTCACAGGATAATGTATTCAATAGCAGGTAAGGCTGCATTTAATAACATTTTTTTCTATTAACATTTTACTACATTAATAATCTCTGCTCAGAGAATATCCTAAGCTGGAACCTTATATGCTAAATAGCTATCACATTACAAAAAGATGATCTAAATCTACAATAAGATGAAACTTCTTAGAAAATTATCCTTTTAGGGAGAGGCTATTTGAACACTCAAATTAAAAAAGGCAAAATTAAGTTTAAATTGGTTCACTTCCCTAGTGAACCTACTCTCTTTAAACCAGCAATTTCATGTTTAAGTCTGTAATTCCAAGTGCAGGACAGATCAAATGTCAGGAAATTGTACTGGATAGCTACTGATTAGATCCATAGTAAATGAATATGCTTTTGTAGCAGATCAGGTCAATTTGAAAAATCATCACCTTATATATAGGATATAAAGTTGCTTCTTTGCAAATATTAATTCAACTGCTATTATGTGAATAAAAAGAAATGTGCAAGAGGAAATATTTGGCAAGCTCCTCTCAATTAATGGGGTGCTATAATCCAATGATTTGTTATAGACCAGAAACTTTCAGGAAATGGTCCACCTCTAAATCTCATCAAAAAATGTTACCCTCGAGCTTAGTGGGGCCATTCTATAGGTTGTCCCTATCAGATTCACACAGTTTGGGTAGGTCCAATTTCTCTATCACTGGGCTAAAGTCATTGTTGCATTATCTCCTCTTACCTCTTACCTCTTTCTGCCAACATGAAAGAATGCCCTATCGCTGTTTTCTATTGGAGTTGCCCATTTGTTTCGAGGGACTGTTATTTCGTTTTTTGGACTGTGTCTAGGTTGACATTTCTTGACTGAAAAACTTACACACAGCTTTTTAATGTACGAGAGGCATTTGGTTGACAAGTTATCGTTTCAGTTCTGTTTATCTACTTCACAAAATACATGGATACTCCCTTGGAAATAATCACTACAGGAACTGCAGACCATCTGTGATGAAGCACCTGCAGAGAGCAGACAAATGGAAACCACCAGCTAAACCCAAACAATGCCTTCTGCTGGAAATGAGAGCTTTCGAAAACAAAATAGGGCATTTCATCTTAGTGGACTGTATATGCTGAGTGGAAAAAAATGAGGAAAATTAGCAATTAAACTATTTTCCCATGTACTAAAAAGACTTACACCCCTTTTTCCTTTTCTTTAAAAAATGTCACAAACTTCCCAGCAATTCTCTCCTTTTCAGAACCCTTCCTTTTTTCAGGTCAAGGTCTCTCTTGTTCATATGATCCCAGGGTGATAATGGGGGAAGCTTTTAGAGGTTTATTTGCAATTAAAGGAACCATAAAGACCTGACAGTGGAAATTGAATGATATATAAACCATGGGGGTCACACCAAGGTTCAAATTCTATGAATTTACATATATTCACTATTTTGTGGATAGTTTGAAGCCTGTTTGTTCTACCAAAACAAAAGAAACAGCATGCCAAAGTAGCATCAAATGACTTTCAGTGACTCACAGGTTAATGGTGCCATCAGACTTGGGCAAAATGACAAAGCCTAAATTTGTACCCTTGTTACTTCCTAGTGCTTTTTCCTTTGGCCCTAGTTATGTATGGCTAAACACTAATGATATCCAAAGGCAATTTATGATTTTTAAACATGCTCTTTTCTCCCAGAGTAGTGTTTACTGCACTTAAATTTATTTTTAAATGAAGTATTAAACAAAAGAATACTTCAAGGTAGGAAAGGGCAAAACACATTGCCAACTTTTTTGCCCAGGAATTCTTTTGCTAGATTTAAGTTTACAATTTTTTAAAAAAACCATTTGATCAATTTTTTTTTTAAAACCTTTACCTTCCGTCTCGGAGTCAATACTTTTTGGCTCCAAGGCAGGAGTGGTAAGGGCTAGGCAATGGGGGTCAAGTGACTTGCCCAGGGTCACACAGCTAGGAAGTGGCTGAGGCCACATTTGAATCTAGGACCTCCCGTCTCTAGGTCTGGTTCTCAATCCACTGAGCTACCCAGCTGCCCCCTTGATCCATTTTTAATGGATCAAAATCTTAACAAACCATGTTATATATTATGTTCAAAAAGGTTTGCATGCTCCACCTTCTTGCTCCCAGAAGACCATTAGGTCTGTGTATCTACCAGTTCTGTGAAGATAGTGGGGGTAAAAAATTCTTGCTTTCTTTCTTGGAAAGGGGAGGGCATAGACATTTTACCCCATTTAGTGTGTGTGTATGTCTGTGGGGAGACAGGGATAATTTCACACATTCTTCCCACCTGTTTAAGTCTGGAGGTAAATTAAGAGCTCATTTCCTTTACTTTGTAGGATGAGAACTATACTTGTTTTATTAGTGGCTATGTGTTAAAATTCAGTACCTAAATAAGCATGCACTGATATCTGGGAAATGATTTTATCCCCAATTCAGCATTTGTCTTTATAAACACCTGAGGACATCTAGACATGGCCTTCTTTCCCTTTAAAATGAAAATTCCACAAGCACAATCAGTTGGTCTTGAACCTTTTAATAAGTTCTTGAAATAATAGTAAAAAAAATGCAAAAAAAAACAACACAACACCACACTTGCGAAAACTTCTGTATCAATGTGAATCTTCCATTCCAGTTCAAATTTGGAATAGTGCAAATTTTGTTCATAAATTTTTACAAACTCAGATCACTTTGGTTTGCTTACTTGCTACAAGAATTGGCAAAAACTGAACTTCAGATTCACATTTTTGGCTGTATTGAATCTAATAGGTTCAGAATAATTTCCAGTTAAATTGAGAAAAATAAACACTGCTTATGCATGATCAAGTATAAATTTATATATTCAATTACTGCATGTTGCTAATTACTTCTGGTTTTGAAAGGAGTATCTATTTTAAAAACAAAACATTTTCACATCACTATTCATTTTCAATTTTAGAATATTTATAAGGGATCTTTTAGAAGTTGAGAATCGCCCCACTTTTTGCAACTCTGCTCTACAGTAATCAGTTACAGCTTCCTAGAATTTTGCACCAAGAGCATTTATATTTTCCTCAGAAGAAAAAAAAGGACTACCACATAAATATACACAAATACACATTCATAGGCTATTTAGCCCAAGATAGCATTCTGTTGACTGTTGACATCAATTTAAAAGGACAGCCAATTAGTCAGATGTGAAAAATCACCTTAAGATCCGAAACAAACCAAACACTTATATTGCATAATATAAAAAAAAATCAGTTCACGTAAGTAAAAATTACAACTATACCATAACTGCAAAACTGGAGTTTCTCAAAGGATTAGGGTTCAAATGGAAGGCACAACAATAAAATATCCTTTCTACTGAAAGAAATTATTGCTGAATTTTGCCCCCATGCAGTACTGAAATGAATGCTGAACCCTTCTCTTTAACATCTCATATGGAAAAAAAAAGAATAAATATTGAAGAGAGTACAAGGCTCAGATTGGTTTTAATATACATTGCACTTTAAGTTTAAGACCCAATACTTGCAAATTAGGTCTAACGTGGTCTATGCCATTAACTGAATACATTGTGCTCACCAATAAAATTGATATTTAGAAACACCAAATGTTTAATGCAGTGACATATGCACTCTTCTTTTTACAAGGCAATCACAGATTGCAAATCCTATAGGGTTGTGAAAAAAGTTGCAATCTCTATTCTATAGTAACAGAGAAATACAGAAATAATTTCGGCTCATTTTGAATGAAGCAAATGGCAGAGATCCACAGTTACCACTGTTAAGATGTCTATAATTTCAGAGAGCATTTAACAGAGGTGAAAATGTCAGAATACACTGGAGAACTGACACTTTTCTTTACCAATTGCTTCCAATAAGATTGTCTACATAAAACCTCACTGTTAGGATAAAAAGTAGAGTTGATATACTGCTGATATACATGACTGTGTGGGTGTGTGTGCGCTATTGCAGCATTAAGATGAGGGCACAATTCCTGAAGCATTTAGATAATGCTACAACCTGACATGGATCACCTCTATTTTTTTTAGACACAACCCTATTTTTAATCTTCTGGATAAATATTATTCCTATTACCCCATACCTCACCTTTGTCAAGCACCATCAATCTACCTCTTTTGGGCACAAATACAAAACAGAATAGTTTGCAATTAAATTTTAGTTCAAGGCTTTGAAATATGGCAACTGTTTCAATAACTTAAAATGAAATCGAATACTTAGAAAACTGCTGTCTCTTTAAACTTCCCTAACAATTTAGCATTAAATCTTTTGAGGGCACAGCCAGGTACAAATGCTTATGCAGTCAATTGAGGTAAGATTTCAAGAAAAGCAGTTATTTTCCCACTTGGCTACTCTAAAATTGGTTCCACCATCTTTAACACTCCCCCCCCCCACCCCCTCCCGTGGTCCTCCCCCAAATCATTTGTGTTATTGGCCCAATCTAAATAGATTTCCAGGGTAAAAAAAATCTTCCATCACAATCCAGTATCACAGGTCCCCTTCCCATCTCTGCTTATATATTGGCATCTGTAGTTTGAAGACTTTAGTCACTATGTGGCTTTTCAGGAATCCCCTACAAAGAAAAGAGAGCGAAGATAAATGAAAATCCACTTTGAAACAATGGCAGTTTGCAATAAACTAGATGAAAAATAAAACCAATGATTTACAGTTAACTATTAAAGTCTGATTATGCATCAATTTAGACAGGAGCAATATTCTGAGTCACCAAAGAATACACACAAGTGGCCCCAGTGTGGATGATACTCAAAAAGGAATCTCCCCTTTCCTGGCTAAGCGTTTCAAGTTCACTGTTTGAGCCAGTCTGTTCACTTGCAGTGAAGGGAGACTTGTGACAGTTTATTTACTAATAGGACTCTTGTCAGATTTATTTCTCTCACCAAGGGAATAGAGCAGTACTATGAAATAGGATCACTTTTATTAAAACCATTTTCTATATTCCTATTTGAAGAGAACAAAGAGCTTCATGTTAAGAGAACATTTCCTAGACCTTCAACTGTGCCAGTTCTAGAAACACAGATAAGATTGTAAGAACCAGAACCATAGAAGGGTGCAGAATAATTAAGCTTAAGGATGACCAAGGATCATATGGAAATCTATACAAAGGGAATACTCATCAACAACTCAATTTAATTAACTTTATAGCAATGTTATAGCATGTTTTGTGAGAATCACATGAATATGACCACTTAAAAGGTTTCAGAAATGTAGTCATGTCCAGAAAGCATAGAATAAGCATCACAACTGGATTCTGCAAGTTTCATTGGCATTGCCTAAACATACCATTGCCTAAACACTGCAAATTAATTAGAATGAAATATCATTAGCAGAGAACTGAGGATTTATGGCCATCTTGCATGCCTGGGATGCTTTACTCCTTACATCTTCCTTAAGAGTCTCTCTCTAGGGGCAGCTAGGTGGCTCAGTGGAGAGAGAGCAAGAGGTCTTGGGTTCCAATCTGGCCTCAGATATTTCCTAGCTGTGGGCAAGTCATTTTTTCTTAAAGTCTCTCTTCCTTGAGGATAAAGCCTTGCCGGATCCTCCCCCCCCAACTGCTAGTGGCCTCCCTCCCCCAAAAAGCTTATATTTAACTGCTCTGGTATTGATTTCGTATTTATGCTAGATTTCTCATCATGTACTTGATGTCTTCCTCATTAGGACATAAGCTCCTTGTGAGTAGAGATTGTATTTGTATCCCTAGGATAGTGCCTGAACACAATAAGTGCTAAATAGATTCTTGTTGGTCAGATCAATTCATAGTTCCACCAATGTGTATTAGTGTCTCTGTTGGTGGGGCTGTGAATTGATCTAATCATTCTGGAGAGCAATTTAGACCTATACTCAAAGAGCTAAAACCATACCCTTTAGAGTAAAAAGGAAAAGGTCCTATACATTCAAAACTATTTATAGCAGATCTTTTGGTAGTGGCAAAGAACTGGAAATCAAAGGAAGGCCCATTAATTGGGGAACATTTGAGTGAATGGTGCATATGATGGTGATGGAATACTGTGCTTTAAGAAATGATGAACCAGATGACTTCCAAATAACCTGGAGTGACTTAAATGAACTGACTGATGCAAAGTGAAGTGAGAAAAGCAGGGAGATCACCATACACAGTAATGGCAATATTGCCTGATCAACTATGAATGCCTTAGCTTTTTTCAGCAATACAATGATAAAGACAATTCCAAAGGACTCAGGATGAAAAATTTAAAAAACTACCTCCACAGAAAAAAACTATCTCCAGATAGAATCTGAATATGAGTGTACTTTCAAAAACTATATTTCTATTTATTTTGGAGGGGGGATCTGGATTCTCTTTTGCAACATGGCTAATGGCAATGTTTTGTATGAATGCACATATAGCTTATATCAAACTATTTGCCTTCTCAACAAAGGTTGAGGGGAAAGAGGGAAAGAATTTAGAAGAGGGCAAACAAAGAAGCAGTGGATTGAGAGCCAGGCCCAGACACAGGAGGTCCAGGGTTCAAATATGGCCTAACACTTCTTAGCTGTGTGATATCAGACAAGTCATTTAACTCCCACTGTCTAGTCTTACCTCTCTTCTATCTTGGAATCAACACTGAGTATTGATTCTAAGATAGAAGATAAGGGTTTAAAAAAAGAGAATTAAAAATTATTTAAAAACAAATGTTAAAAATTATTTTATACATAATTTAAATAGCATATTCTTTAAGTAAAAAAAATATAATTTTGACTACAAGTAATATAATCATCTTGGTGATAAAAGTGCCAAAAATCTAGGAATTTGTGCTGTTGTTAATCTTAAGGAAAATGGCATGAAGGGCATTATCACCATTTTAGTCAAAAATAAGTCCAATAATCCAAGATCATATTATACAAACTATGTAACATGCAAAGTCAAGAAGAAAAGAGAAATTACTTAGAAAAAGCTGACATTAGGTATAATCTAAGAAAGGATAATCTATAAGTATACATACTTACTGTGTAGTAATGATAATTATCTTTATTCTTTGACTTAAATACCATAATGTGCTCTTAACAAAAAACTATTTACGTATCACATGCGAGACACTTAAAAGTCTTTGACCTTAAAGTGATTAGAATCTAATTGGAAAGGTGAGAGATAGGGAAAGATGAATGCTAAATGAGGGGCACACAAATACATGCTCTCCGAATGAGAGATTACCATAGGTTAAGGCTGAAAAGGGAAGACTTCACATCTGGTTGTGAGGGATGGATAGGAATTAGGCAGGTGGAAAAGACATCTTAGGCAGGACAATGACATTAGCAAAGAAACAAATGTAAAATATGCAAGATATACTTGGTAAAAGGTTAAATGACGAGACCAATTTGATTAGAGTAAAAGATTAATATAAGAAAGTGACAAGATACACATCAAAGTACAAACTGCCAATCTGATTTGAGACTTTACCCTGAAGGCAACAGCAAATCACTAAAGATGCAAACTTCAGAGCAAGATAACAAAAGTAATATATTCAAAATTTAAGTCTCTACATGATAGATTGAAATGGGGAGAATCTAGAGGGAGAAAGAAGGCAAGGATACTAGTACAGCTATGAATTAACAAAGACTTAGATGAAGATGGTGACGGGGGAATATAGACCTACAAATTTAAAAGGTATTGTAAAAGACCAATTAATAGGTCTTAGCCTTGGATTGGATATGTAGAAAAAGGGAAGAATCAATGAGTTTTAAAGCCTGGCTGACTAAATGTGAGGAAAAATAAAATGTGAGGGGAAAAAAATGGCTGCTTGGTATAATGGAAGGAGAATTGACTCAATTGCAAATTTTATTTCCTATATTTACTAGCTATGTAGTCATTGCTCCTGAGCCTCAGTTTCCTCATCTGTAAAATGGGGATGACAATAGCATTTGCTCAGTAGTGTTGTAAGGATCAAATGATACAATGCATGTAAAACACTTTACAGACCTCATGGGCTAAATGTATGTCACAGATTGCTGTATTAGTACTACTATAGAAACACGGAAGTCTGGAAGGGAAATCAGTTCCTTTTGGGGGTTTGTTTTATTAGTGGTGGTAGAGAGGTCAATTTTACTTTTATTTCAAGTGGGGACAAATGAAAATGGCCAATATTCACCCTTACCTATCCTAACATTCATATTCTGCACTCCAATTAAATTCTATTTATTGCCTATTTTCTGCACATGGTCTTGCCTCCAACTATCTCTTACATATAGCCTATATCAATCTTCCTTTTCAGACAGTATGTTCTCCACTTCTCTTTGGTTCTAATTAAAACTCATCCATGAAGCCTTTTCAAACAAGATCTCATTTACTTTTGGTCAAAAACCATTCAAGCCCCACCAACTACTGAATCACTAACCTTTCATAAAAAGCTATGATCAAACATTACATTTCTGAAAAATATAATTTACAAATCTGGCACAGGATACTGACTTCAGCCTTATAAATTGCTTAAAGCCAAATTTTTTGGTGTTAAATTTCCTCTATTTCTAGATGGCTCAAATTAGTACACAAAATGCCTCTTCTTTAAAACTGATAAAAGAAAGATTTCAGTGTATGTGAGCATACTATAGTCAGCCCATCTACAATTTTTTGTTAAAATCATGAAGAGCTAATAAAAAAATGATCCATAGAAAGCTAAGTAAGAGGACAATGTGAATCTTAAAATCTGACTTTGGAATTCTTCATGAAAGGGGGCTAAAATTTCAAAACTAAAAAGGATTTAATATTTCATCTACTATTCTGCAAACTAACAAAATGACATGTAAGCAAGAAATTATGTTATTTATTTTGTATTCCATACAATTTATAATTTAAAAAGAATGCCCTTTGTCTTACTGTTAAGGGAAATTAGCACACAAGGTTGCTTCCATTGAACTCATTTAAGTAGTAGATCAAGAAGACAGATGAATTAGGAAAAAGCCAAGAAAATAAAATGGTTCAGAAAAACCATGGAATATTTGGATAACTCTTCACTTTTAAAATTACTTATACTTTCTCAAAATAGCCAAACAACTTTCAAATGGTATTGTTTACCTGATTATCCCAAATTAAAAATGTACCATGAATAAATAGCACATGAAGTTAACCAAGATAATTTTCCTAAACAATCTCAAGGGCTTCTAAGGGCAAAAGGCTTAAATTCTGTCTTCTTTTTTCATTTCCTTCAATTCAAAAACTCAAATCAGATAAATGCAAGCCACCTTGTGTGTGTAAAATCTGTGATTTCACTGGTATGGGCACTCCTCCCTCCACTGTTGTTATAGATTATAATCTCTCTTGAAATTAGATGGTCTTTGTGACCAAAATCAGTACACAATGAGCAATTTTCTAGTGATGCATTCCTTCAATACAGTCAAAATGGGCCTTTCCAGATGACAAGGCTCATCAAAATCTGTGTTCCACTGGCATAGCCTCTGAGAACCCAGGATCACTTACATAACAGTGATGTTCTGAGATAGGTCTTTAAAGGAGGGAAGCTATCAATTAAAAATATAATTATTCTTTCACTAAAAAGGTATGTGTTGATAGCTCACAGTGGTGTGGAGGTGACACATTCTTGAAGCTATGACTGCAGTATGATGTCTGACAAGTTTTACCAAATTTGATGGCTAACAGGGATGACCAGTCTGGTTGGAGGCAATGTCTTTTTTGGTAACAGTAGCTCAAGAAGACCATCTACTGAAGCACTAAAACTGACTTAAAATTTCATTCACTATTCTTCAAATTAACAAAAAGGTGTGTGAGAAGAAAGTACATTGTTATTATTGTTATTTTTTTGTATTTACATTTACATGGTGATCTGGGTTGGTGTGATGAAGACCTTCACTGATGAAATCACACATCCTTAAAATAGTGCAGTATTACAACTTCCAAATTTTATTTATCGTCATCCTCGGTTACCGAGAGACTACTAGTAAATTTTATTTATATTAATCTACCAAAAATACTACTACCAATATTATTCTTCAAGTTTCTGTCTCTTTTCACTTTTCCAGAATTGATATAGACCTAAGGACATGCTTATTTTGCAAAATATACTATGCTCTGTGTGTGGATAGAATTTGATCCCCAGAACTCTCTTACTCTTATATAACTCAGCCATGTATCCTGGGCTGATCCAGATGTTGGTCAATACTCTTCTCAGGGGAGATTGTATTATTATCCTATAATGCAAGGTTTAAAATCTTTTAGAGAAATTTCAGGAAAAGAAACTCACTAACTCCCCAAATTAAGAAAGTGAACTGTTTGGAAAAGGCGCAATGAAGAGGTCTGCAGAAACCACACACTGCATCAAAAGATCCAGAATGAACTTTGAGGTGTAGTGAATTAAACTGGGGGATGGGGTTTGAATACATTTATTTTGAATATACACTCTTATGTCAAAGGGGATTTCCCCTTAATTGTCTTTTTGCTAATGAGCCTACTAACATTGGTTTTGTTCTCTCTCTTTTATTCCTCTCATCCCCCAAATTATTGTAATTTCTCCTTAGAAAGTGCAATATTATATGCACCTTCTTTAGAGATATAAGCTGGTTATGTGTAATGATTCATTAAGGAGACTAGGCATGTAAATCTGGGAGATTCCAATATGCTCACCTCCCAATGGAATCATAGGCGGGGTTGTGTGGATAGAATTTACTCCCCAGGCCTCTTACCCAGCATCCCATTTGCATGCTCACATTGAGTGCATACATACGGAAGATAAAGTTTTGGTATGACCCTGCCTCTCTCTCTCTTTCCCTGAACATGGCTGCTGAAGCTGGCTTTCAGCCAGACAGGAGAATTTATACATGTGGTCTTACTTTATTAGAAAATTAGACTTCGAACTTCTATTTCTTTTTTTTAAATTTCTACTTCAAGTGATCAATAATAATAAATATATAATAAATAATATTAATTATTATATAATAAACAATAAACAATAAAATTAATACTTGGAGTTATTAATATTAATTTAAATCTTACAACTGTGACCAAATAACCAGTGTATCACAAAATCTCAATGAAATTCTATTAAGCTCTTTACAAATATATACAATTGTTCCTATTCAACTGTTCCCAGTAACACTTTTTCCCGATATCAGTAATTCATAACATCTAATAACATTAGATGGGATATGATTGTGAAGTGATACACTTCTGTTAATAAAGAAGGTCTATTTCAAGGTCATGTGTTTTTGTTAGAAGCTTCATTAAAGTAGAAATTATATAGGAGGATTAGAATGGCATCCAGAGATTTTTATAGCATGTTGGCACTGAAGCAGCACAGAGTTCACCAGTTTGTTACTAGAAAGCCAGAGGGATGTGGAGCAGAGCTGTTCCCCTCTCCCTCTCCACACAGTCGCTCTCTAAAAGGTTTGCCATCATTGCCCTAGACATCTATCATCATATTTTGAAGACTGGTACTTTATTTTTCTCTTCTAGGACAGGTGGCTGTAGCTCCTGGGCACTGACTGTCTTCTTTCAAAATAGCTTTTTCCCTTACAAAATTAGTCTAGCACTGAGCAGATTAGAACGTCCCCCAAATCTCTTCATGTACAGGCTTTAAACAATTAAAATGAGCTTTGTCTCAGAAAGCTTTGTTAATAAAGTTATTCCAGTAAGAGATACAAGTTCCTGTTAATAAGTTCCTTTAAGGAATGCTCTTTTTTCACTAAGCCATGCTGTGTCTTCACTAATACTATGGATGTACTCCACAAAGTCAAATTCTGATGACTATTTTTCAATATTTCTTATAAGGTTGGATTTAAACAGCCTTGACATAAGCATTAATAGTCAGAAAATGAATTTTACTGGAGTAAAGAAAAGTTTACTGGAAGTTTGGAAAAATGTTACTGGAAAAAATGAAGTTTACTAGATAAAGAAAAGTTAAAACATAATTATTATATATTTACTGCTAGCTCAATAAATTTTCAAACAATTTCTAATCCAAAATATTGTCACTTCATCTAAATTACTCTGACCATAATTTGGCATCCATCATGATTTTTTGACCCTGTTTAAGGGTTTTTGTTTAAGTTAAGAACTTTTGTGATTCCTCTTATAGTTTGTATTTAGAATGCCAACATCATCAACCTGCATCATGCAGTGGAGTCCATGGATATTCAAAGAATGTGGATTTGAATGCTACTTGTTTTCTACCTGTATGACATTAGGTAAGTCACTCCTCACTGTGGACTTTGGTTTCCTCAAATGTAAAAAGGAAAGCCTGAACTAGATGATTTCTAAGGTCCCTGCTGGCCCCGTATCTGTGGCTATATTACAAGTATCTTGACTGCTCTCGTTCTACTCTTTCCCAGGTTATTTATATAACTACCCCAAGAGTGGTTACTTCAGTGGGAGTACTCTTCCAACCCCACTTCCAAGAAGTCATTACAGATTTTAGCGTTTCAGAACCTTCATGGATTGCTTCTTTAAGCAAGGGGCTCAAAAATCACATGAGTGTCAAAGAACTTATCTAGGATGGTTCTTGGGTAACATAATGTACAACCCAAAGAGAGATCAAGACTGTATGTAATTTCATTTTGGTATCCTGCCAAAGCCTAGCCTCTGCTGGTGTAGCTTTCAAGCACCCAGAATCACTTCTATGCCACTATGAGTCATTGGAGTAGGACTTCAGTTGAGGTCACCAAATTAGTGTTCTTAAAATAGTCTTCTGTCTGTCATCTTCCCACTCAAACCCTTAAGTGGCTTCCTATTATTACTTATACAAGATAATTAGTCTAGTATTCAAGGCCCTCCACAAGTCTCTTCCTCCTGGTCTATCAACTAATCTAAATAAATCTTGCCTTCCAACTAAATCAATCTATTTTTTTATTCCCCAAGCCCATATACAGGCAATGTGAATTCCATGCCTTTGCTTTCATGGCTCCCCTGTCTCAGGGGTTCTCTCTTCTCTATAATTCCTAGTATTGCCTCTTCTCAACTAGCTCTGGGCGACCAGTTTGATCTTTTGTAGTGATCATATGTTATTTAACAATGTCCTCTCTCCTTCCTTATTTGAAGTTTGGGTTTACAAAGTATTAGAATCCCTATAGGATGTTCCTGATCTATAAGGTGTTAGGAGAGTGTTGGCTAATCATAGTCAAGTATTCAATACATGTTTGCCTTTGTTTTTTTTTAATGAATGACATTGATCTAATCAAAATATTTACATTCCCTGTAACCTGTTAATAGGCATCTTAATATGCTCAATTATGTTACAAGCCATCAGTAAATTCTCAACAACAACAAAAAAATCAATTTAAATTTAATTAAATGCTACACAACAGTTTTTGTTTGTTTGTTTGTTTTTTTAAACTTTTACCTTCCATATTGGAATCAATATTGTGGCAGAAGAGCAGTAAGGACTAGGCAATGGGTGTTAAGCGACTTGCCCAGGGTCACACAGCTATAAAGTATCTGAGGCCAGATTTGAACCTAGGACCTCCCATCTCTAGGCCTGGCTCTCAATCCACTAAGCTACCCAGCTGCCCCCTCTTATGACAGTTTTAGAGAAAGAAAAGGTGTGAAATCAAAGGACAAGATGGTTTTAAAGTCTAGAAAGGGTGGCAATCACTAGTCAAATATTACAATTTATTGGTAAAAGCTATCAAATGTTAGATTCTTTAAAGGAAAACTTTACCTTTTGTCTTAGAATCAATGCTAAATATTGGTTCCAAGGCAAAAGAACAGTAAGGGCTAAGCAACTGGGGTTTAGGGACTTGCCCAGGGCCACACAGGACATATCTGAAGACGGATTTGAGGCCCATCTCTAAGCCTGGTTCTCTCTATCTGCTTAGCCACGTAGCTGCCACTACAAAATACAATGTTATGTTAACAATCTAAGCTGCTGGCTATTATTCTACAGTGTTTATATTCTTAATATTTGACTATCTTTATCTTATAAAATACATAAAATTTGAAATTTAACAATTATTAAATCTCTAATTCTGATTGTTTATAACATTCTAAATGCTTTTTTAAAAGTTCTCTGATTAAAAAACAAAAAATCCCCACAAGTCAAAGGAATAAGTCCAAAAGATCAGTGTGCTAGGATATGAAATTATTTAATGACAGATGCCTATCATTATTAATTAGAAAGAATGATTTAGAAATTGTTGATACTAACTTTATATATGACCTTATTCAATTCCAAGTCTCATTAAACTTTTTAATCAGCCAATCAGCAGAAGGCTGTGATAATATATATCTAATGAATAGTAGGTAAGAACATTGAAAAACTTTTTCTTGTTTCTACTCAAGTAGCTACAGAAAATAGATGGCAAGTCATTAGAATTTATTTTTTTGTGTTTGAAATAAAAAAACTTATAGACTATAGAATGCTTTTATTTACCGTACCATAGCTAGTTGCCGTCCTATGTTTCCTACTGTTACTCCTCCTGAGAAAAAAATACATGGGAGCCAAGAACGGATATAGAGAAAATCAGGAGATGTATACCTAAAGCAAAAAAGAATAATGACTTTATTAAGTGATTTATTTGCATAGGAATTTCACTAAAATTATATAGTTAAATGAAAAACTTAATTCAGACATACTTTATCTTTTAAACCCTTACCTTCTATCTTAAAATCAATATTAAGTATTCAGTTCCAAGGCAGAAGAATGGAAAGGGCTAGACAACTGAGGTTAAGTGACTTGCCCAGGGTCATAAAGCTGAGGATAAATTTGCACCCAGGATCCCGTCTTCAAGCCTGTAGGCAGGCTTTATAAAAAATAAAACATCACTGGAGACCACACCTGATTTATTAGAGCCAAGCTTAGAGCTTTTATGACTCAGCCATCATCTCATGAAAAACATGTTTCACTGACCAAAATAAATATATTTTTGAATAGCAAAATATTTTACATATATGGATTCAGGAATGAGTGACTATCTTCATAGAATTTCATGCCACATTTATGAGTAAAATGAGATGAAGAAAATTTCTTATAGATAGCATAGGCAAATAAAAAATAAGTTTCAATATCTAGAACACAAATAGCTTTAAAAAGTCAAAGTTTTGCAACAATATACTCACTGATAAACACCATTGTATACAAGAAACTGAGTGATCAGAGTTGCTAGAAATGCTATTGTAATTCCCAGCCCAAGGCCACTTCTTGACCGATCAAATGTCCACCAAAGGCCCAAAGACAGAGCTGCTAAAGTCAATGACAGCTGAACATTATTGGCAAAATCCAGTTTCTGATTATGTAGAAATTAAGGAAAACTTTTAATACTTATTTAACATGAAGAGTAACTTTTTAATTATTTACTACACAGGTTTATCATCAAAGAATTTAGAGCTGAAAGGGAACCTTAGAAACTACCTAGTCCAACTCCTTTTTCTGGTAAGGGAATTGAGATTGAGATTCTGTTTATCCAAATCCTGGGAGCCAAACCTAGGGTCCTCTTTAACACCAAATCTAGTATTGAGTTTCTTTTTTTTTTTATTATTATTTTGGGGGTTGGGGGTGGGGAAAGAATGACTATTTAGGATTTAACCTGAAATTTCCCACCAACCAGGAAAAAGTTCATTGATTTAATAGGCTGAAAGGTCTCATTGGACACAATGCTATCATGAATCATGATGCTCTGAAATGTCTCAGTGATTATTCAGTGAAAAATCATGTTTTTCAAAGTTCTTTTCCTAATATGTGTTTGTGTATAATTCTGTTACAATGTTCCATAAGCCTTAAAACCAAATTATATGCCAGACAGTTTTACTACTTTTCTACAAAAAGTATCAAGTTAGAAATAACTATTTTAAGAACAGCTACAAATGAGTAATTCATGACACCTGGCAAGTGCCAGTTCAGAAGAGCATCAGGAAATAATACTCATTCCAAAAATCGGTATAGACAGTCGCTACATACAGTTTAAGAGAGCATTACTTAACCAGGACAAAAAATGCATTTAATTTATGAGGCTCCTAAGATACAACATAATACCTTTTCCTTGTGAGCAACATCTTTAATCTCTGAAATGAGAGATATGATTATACCTGTAAGTGTGAAAATTCTGAGATTAACAAGGTATTTATTAATTTGGCATGAAAAAAATCAGTATTTTGACTTGGCCCTTCCTTCCATAGGTAAGGATCAAGCACTATTCAGAGCAGAGTAAGTCTTCTGCCAGTCCACTGTGCCTTACTATGAGCACTTACTACTGCCATTTACTTGGGCAGCTAGGTGGCACAGTGGATAAATTCAAGCCTACTCTCAGATAGATGTTCTTTCCATTTCATCTAGTCTTCCAAGTCTGAAAGTTGGTCTAAGAAAAATTCCTTAATGGAATCATTACATTCAACTATATATTATATTTACAATGTGGATTTTAAAGCACCCTAGATGACTAAATGTGACATTGGACAAATCACAACCTCTGTTTTGAGTTTCTTCATCTGAAAATGGAGATAATAATAATAGCCACTATATCACAGGGTTGTTGTGAAAAATCAAATGGGGTAACAAATGAAAGAGCTTATCATAGTGCCTGATACATAGTGCTATAAAAATGTTAATATTACTATGATTACTATTATTGCCTTCTATTATCACTTGTTAGCATAAGACCAATTTTCTCTTCAGTTCTCATAACTCCTCACAAATAATCACGAAGTGAAGGTCATTATCAGGGTTGGAGAATTTTGAGATCATCTAGTTATAGCATTATGGATTTAGAGCTAAAAGGGACTTTAAATGTCATGTAGTCCAACTATATCATTTTAAGATGAGAAAACTGAGGTAGAGGAGGAGTAAGTGATTTGTATGAGATCACATAAAAAAAACCAATAGCATGGCAGAGACCATAATTTTTGACACCACACTGATCAACCAATGTTCTTTCCACTAAAACACATTGCCTTTCAAGTACAAGTCTGAAGTGCACCCAAGTAAGGTTTCATAATGGATCCATTAAATTCAACTACATATATATGCATTTACAATGTGGATTTAAAATCACCAAAATACTGCATCATAGAAAATAAACCCCAAAACTTTATTCCCTCCCCATCTACTGAAAAGTCTAACAAATGACACCTCAAATTTAGAGAACTTTAATCAATCCAAATAACATATTTCAAAATAAAATATTCTTTTTTTTTTAAACCCTTACCTTCCCCCTTAGAATCAATACTGTGTACTGGTTCCAAGGCAGAAGAATGGAAAGGGCTAGGCAATGGGAGTTAAGTGACTTGCTCAGGGTCACACAGCTAGGAAGTGTCTAAGGCCAGATTTGAACACAGGACCTCCCTTCTCTGGGCTGGCTCTCAATCCACTGAGTTACCAACTGCCCCCCCCAATAAAATATTCTTAAGTATATTAAATCACCAATGGTGTTAAACTCAATAGAAATAGATTCCTGAGCATAGCATATTGACTTAGAAAACCACAAATTAACATTAACCATGTTGTATGATGCCATTTGTTAAGTATTTCCCAATTACACTTTAATCTTGTTCCTCAGAACTCTGGAGTTTTGTGAGTCATTCCTGGCAGTTCTGATACCTCCGTGTTAAACAATTATATAAAGTTTGGAATCATTCAGACTAGTTGAGCCAGAGATCACTTTGGAGATTAAAATATATTGATAGAATCCAAAAATGCTGATCTGGGTCAGGGAAGATCTTCAAAATCAGTTTTTTACACCAATAAATTATCATGTATTTTTTGTACATAATTTGATATGAGAGTTTGCAAGAAATCCATGCTAGTATGCCAAATTTCTTATACAAACCATGTTAGGAAACCCTGGATTAGATAATGTCTAGGGTTTCTTTTCAGTGCTAATATCCCATGCTTTGCATGACAGCTCAAGAAATGTAGTTCTAGAAGCAAAAATAAATACCTCCCAAAATTACCTAAGAACACCCTGCATATATAGAACATTTGAAAGGATACAGCACTTGCATGGTTAATACCAACAAAAACTGCTATGCATCGCATTACACTGGCCCACTCTCTCTTAAACTTGTGAGGTTCTCCAAGGTGACTGTCGATACAGGGATAGAGCAAACCAACAACAGCTGTATGGGGGGAAAAGGGTAAAGAAACATATTCAAAGAATAGTGATCAATATTACCCAAACCCATTTTTATAAGTATTTAATGTTATAACAAAAAACTTAATTAGAATATGAAATTATAATTCAAACTGGAAAACAAAAAAATTCCCAAGAGAGCAGCTGTTTAAAAAAAGACCATACCGTTGTGACTGAGTTAAAAAGATGTCTGGCTGAACAGAGATGTGACTAGGGGAATCTAACTAAAAGTGTCCCTATGCACAAATTGCCCACTTACCTCCAAAATTTTATGAGTTATGACTATAAATTCAATAGATCAGAGAAAGGAGAGAGATCATTTTGGAGTAGCAGTGGAAGACTTCACAGAAGGTGAGATTTAAGATAGGCCCTGAAGGATACACAGGATTTAGATAAGTTAAGAGAAAGGACTAAGACTAGCAAAAAGTAAAAGGAAGGAAGATTTGCATGGTGGAAAGAACACTGGATTTAACATCAGATGAACTGCACACTTACTAGCTATTACTTTAGGTAAATCCCTTTGCCCCCCTATTGATCTCCAAGGAGGGGTTTGGACCCTAGAACCTTGGGCATCCCTTTTGGGACTCAGGCATGAAAGTGGGAAAAATCATTTTGTATACAGGGAATGAGCTGTGGATAGAGGAAAAAAATCCATGCTGGACCTTTTATTCAGGTTAAATATGTACTTTTGTTCAGGTGTTTTCAGTTGTGGCCAACACTTCATGACCCCATTTGGGGTTTTCTTGGCAAAGATACTAGAGTGGTTGGCCATGTCCTTCTCCAGCTCATTTTAAAGGTGAGGGAATTGAGGCAAACAGAGTTAAGTGACTTGCCCAGGCTCACACAGCTATTAAGTGTCTTCCTGACTTAAGGCCTGGCTCTATTGTGTATTGGATCAAAGTATGCCACAGAAAGTCAAAGAGAAATTGAGACTTAGTGTGGTAAGAAAGCAATTAATGAATACTGTTCTTTAAGAAATGGCAAATATTTGATAGGAATGGAAAAATTGGGATATTTCATTTAGAAGATGGCATGAATACTGATATTTGGAAAGACCAGGTTAAATGAATGATTTTCCTCACTTTTTATTTGGATTCTTGGCAGTCAGCATTTAGGATTAACTACAAAGACGCTAAATTGTTTCTAGCTTAATGATTTCAGTATAACTTAAGTATAAACTTTAATCTTAGTTATATACTCCAGCAAGGTGAAAATTATAAAATATTATTGCATTGTGTTCTTGGTTCTCAATTTGTCCATGAGAAGTTAGCCACTTACCAACCACACCAGCTAAACCCCTGCCACCCCTAAAAATGAAAACGATAGCCATAGCAGCTGCCTTGATATGTTTTGGATTCTCTATGATGTCACAACTACATTTGTTGAAGGATAATCCTTCAGTTTTAGTTCTGCTGTAGTTGTTTGACTCAAAGTGTATTTTTTGCTTAAATGTTATATTTTAATAAGTCCATGGTGCTGAAATTTAAAAACTAGGACTATTATTAAAGCATAAAAAATTATTTTAAAAAAGCAATTTTAAGCAGTCATACAATATTTACTTCTGTTCAGATAAATAAAAAACTTATTTTTTCCCCCTCTGGAAAATATAGCTAGAACATTGATTTTTTTTTTATTTAAGTACTCTTCCTGTTGTTTAAAGAGTCGTTGTACTCCAATCCCCTATATTTTATTTGCTTTCTTTCAGCAAAACAACTATTTTCTGAGAATCTTTACTTTCTGGCTTATTAAAAATGACTCCACTGATGAGACACCCCTTACACTCCTGGTTTTGTGATCCCAAGTAAATTGCTTTATTTCTCAGTGTTCCTAAACAACTATAAAACACTATGCTGCACAGCCAGTGCCAGTTTCTACTGGAAGGGATAGTTCCTCACCTCCATACAGCTCCCTATGCCAAAGAAAAAATTAGGTACTTAGAAGGCTATAAAAAAATCATAAAGGGGGCAGCTGGGTAGCTCAGTGGATTGAGAACCAGGCCTAGAGACTGGAGGTCCTAGGTTCAAATATGGCCTCAGACACTTCCCAGCTTTGTGACCCTGGGCAAGTCACTTGACCCCCATTGCCTAGCCCTTACCATTCTTCTGCCTTGGAGCTAATACACAGTATTGACTCCAAGACGGAAGGTAAGGGTTTAAAAAAAAAATCATAAAAATAACAGATATTAAATCAATCCAATCATAGAAATGTTTTATTTTTTAAAAATGATTTTTAAAAACTTTTTTTCATTTATTTAAGCTCCATTCTTTTACTGCCTCATTTGTCGTACCTTTCTTTGTTAAGAGGATTTCACATTTAGAGGTTTTAATCAAATAGTAGAAAGGCATCCACATATTTATTTTACAAAGTCATTGTACGATTCTAGGAAAAAGGCTTGGCTTTTGGCTGCAATTGACTGGGCTATTTTGGCATAAGGAAATGCAGAAGTTCCTCCCCCAGCAACCTCCTTCCAAGCACATGTGACTGACTTGTTTTCAGTTCTCCAGCAGTGTAGCATGTTCACTCAGGGAACCAATAGCAATCCAGGATTGGGGCTCACCAGTTCTAAGGAAGCCCAATCACAAGGCAGCTAGCTCCTGATGACACATGTCTGCTGCTGCACTAGAATCAAAGGTTGTCCTCAGGCTGCCTGAGGGAAGCAGGAAGAGGCCACATCATAAGTACATATACAAGTACCTTATCTTCTCACCTCATCTCCATCCTCAGACTTCCTCAAACTTTGCCCCAGAAGCTCCTGAGACTAGTTCTTGAGGTTTTGAATTAATGTCATGCCACCTTACTAAAAAGCTCTTGTTACAAATGTAACTAAACTGTGAAGAACAGTTTTATTATGTAATATTAGCACCCCCCCCCCCATTATTCTTCCTGGGCAATAAGTAAGCTTGCCAACGTCATCTTTTATCTATTTGGAGTGCTCTACCATTACTTACCCGCTGCTGTTCCACAGCATGGAGGAACCCACCAGGCAGAGGAAAAGATTGTGGCGATAACTTCTTCTGGGAAAAGGGTGACATTCCTCTGTATCTGAAGCAAGTTGAGGACCAGGGCTAGGAAGACTCCGACTGCAAAAAGCACAACACTTCGCTGCACCAAATGATGGTGCCAACTGTTACTGGGGGCTCTACCATTGTTGCTCTTGGTATTAGAGTTCTTGTTCCTATCTGTGGTTTCAGTGTTGATGGCACCTTGGCCCACCAGTACCAGTGAAGCACTGGAGACCGAGGGAGTTAGCATGTCTCCCACTTTCTCAGCCAGCCTAGTAGTGCCAGCACGCAGGTTGTTTTTATGCCTCCCTCTGGTCGTGCAAGAACAACTCCAGAAGTGTTCATCTAATCTGGGCATCAGTCACCAAGGGTCTTGGAGTAATGTCCTAAAAGAAAACAGGGAAAAGCCAAATAGTGTCAGGGCGTCAGTTCCAAATAGGTAAAATGACTTCAAGGCATCTGCTACCTTCCTGCTCTATGGATTAAGAGGAGATGCCCTAGAACAAATAGAAGTGGCTAGTGAGCACAGCACTGGATGAAGGGTTGACCAAGCTTTTGCAACTGATTCACTGTAGGACCAAGGACCTTTATTCCTTAGTTTCATCTAGCTACAAAATGGACATACTGTAATAGATTTACACACAAGAGTTCTTATGAAATCTAACGGGATACCTAAGAGTGCCTTGGATACAGCAGGAATTCTATAAACATTTGCAGGAAGGAATATGGGCAAACTGCTTGGAATTCTCTCTTCTAGAAAACTACTGATTGGAGAACTTCATACTCCCTACTCCCACGCTATTCTTTATAAACCAACCAAAGTTCTCAATCTATTTGCCTACAGCGTCCCTGGGGTAAAATGATTAAAGCAAAGGCATTTCTAATCATACCACATCCAGCAGCCTTCAAACTTTGGGAAAACATCAATTGACCAAACGCCTTCAAAAAGCCCCCACCGTCCTCCCCAAGCCCATCAGATCATTTCAACTAAGGCACCTACCAAGCATTCGGAAGGGAAGCATTCTCACTCTCCCAGATGGAAAAGCAGCATAGCTTGCTTCGCTCGTTTCTATACCGGGCAATTTTTGTTTTTTAAACTTAATAAATGACATGTTTTTATTGGCCTCGAAAACCTTCTCCTACATCCCTCAAAGACTTTGGGGGGAGGAAGCGACTACTTGCTATGAGCCTGGCTGGGGATAAAAAAAGCCAAGTAGAAATGGATCCCTGCCCTCGAGGAGCTCTCCGTCCAAACACTTGCAAACCACTGGATCCCAACAAGCGGGCTCGGGAGGATGGGAGACAAAAGCGGCTGGAAGCGGGGTGGAAGAAGGGAGCCAGGACGCAGATGAGGTTCCTGGGATGGGACTTACGAGACCGCGAGGATGGCTCTACCTCGGGGACTGTCTTACCTTTTCGACGATGGGTGAGACGCCGGCGGGTTGCCCGGAAGAGGTAGTACAAAAAGAGGAGTAAGAAGAGGAGAAAGAAAAAGAAGAGGAGGAGGAGGGGGATGATGAAGTGGCAGGAAGGTTGTAAGAGTATGAAGGCGAGGGAGAGACAGAGCAGCGTCGTCCAGGAATCCAAAGTTTCGCCTTCAACGCCAAGCCGGCGCTAAAAGGTTTATATCAGCACGCGCGAAGCCCCCGAATCACGTTACCAAGTCCCAACCTACCCGAAACCAACTCGGGCCCCTGCCACGGCCCCTCCCTCCCCGCGCTGACCGGGCGAGGGGGAGGGACCACCTCGGCGGCGGCGGCGGCGGTGGTGTTGGTGGCGGCGGCAGCGGCGGAAGCGGCCACAGCCACGGCTCAGACGGCCTCCCCCAGTTCACCCAGCCCCGCCCGTTCGGTCCCGCCCCTCTTAGCTCCCGCCCCGCCCCCTCTTTCGCTCTCTGCCACCTCCTCCCTCTGCCTCAGCTGAAGTCTGAGGCCACTCCTCCTCTCCCTGCCAGGTAAACATTCGGTCTGGTGAGGCCGCCCCAGCCAATGGGAGGCAGGCGGCCCATATGACGTAGGGGACACACCACCCGCCTTTCCAACTGACAGATACGAACTGCTGGGGCGGGAGCGCGAGCCAGCGGCCTAGGACTGGTGGCAAGGGAGGGGGGTAAGGAGGGGGGTGGTGCGGAGGAGGCGTGGGACCCGAGCTGAGGGAAAACGTTGTATGAGAGGCTGGGGAAAGGGGGGATCGCGAGCGCGTGCCCTTACGCACGCATGCGAGCCCGGTGCTGTCGGAGCCCCGCGTACTAGGGAAGAGTCGGTGGGGGGAGGTTAGAGAACAGAACGTTAGGAAACAGGACGTTCTGAGGCCCAGACTTGAGCCCCGCGTCGGGTGGGGTGGAGTACGAGTGCAGTCGGGTAGGGGAGGCCGTCCCGAACTAGTAGCTGAGGAGCCGCGGAGTTGAGCATCCCGCGCTCCTGTCCCCTACCACCCCAGCCTTGCCCCCCCCCCCAACACAGCCGACCACGCTTCACACCTGGAGCTCGGAGAGGGCAGTCACACCTTTCTCTTTCCGGACTTTGTCAGGGAAACGGGATTGTTGGGTATTGGAAGGCCATCCCCGCCCCACCCCCGCTGTAAAGATTTGGGGCTCCAAAGAAGTGGGGGCACGGGGAGCCGAATGTGAACAGGTGGATTATCTCACGCCAAATGCGACCTGTTTTCACTTGCCTTGGTGTTGCCTTCACGACCTTGAGCTCAGAGATGCTTTAGTGCTGCCTTTACTGGACATCCTCATTAAATGAACGCACAAATGTTTTTCTCCCTCCTACTCCTACACCTGTTAGGGCACCAGTCTTACTCATCAACCTTATTGATGTGTATAGGTTATAGATATAGGCTTATTGATCTCTATAGGTTGTTGATGCACATCCCGGTTTTCTGGGTAGACCCTTGCAGGAATGGATAGATAGATAGCATTGGACTTGGAACAGCTCAGGGATTAGAGAATTAAAACTGAGATGGAAGGGAGCTTAAACAACAATTTCTTCTCCAATGGACCTACCAAATGGGAACCAGAACCTTCATGACTAGGGCCCACCACCTCTGGAAGCTCCACTAATGCATAGCCCTAATTGTTTGGAAGTTTTTTGTTCCTCAAGGCTGAGTTTGCCTTTGTGGCTTCCATGAGTTATTTTCTGTTCTGCCCTCTGAGGCCGAGTGGAAAACAGATCTAATCCTTCTTAACAGCTCTTCAGATATTTAAAGATAGCTGTTGTATTCTCTCTAGGTCTTCTTTTCAGACCATGTATCTTCAGTTCCATTTAGCTCATCATATAGCTTGAACTAAAGTGACCAAATAGGATTTAGGCTTGGTGGCCCTTCTAAAAGCTTGCCTTCCTTAAAATGTAGTACCCATGTTTCTCATGTGATATGACCAGGTAGATCTCTCACCTTCCACAATTTAGCTCATAATTAATGTAGCTTGGGGCAGCTAGGTGGCTTAGTGGATAGAGTGTAAGGTCTGGAATCAGGAGGACCTGGATTCAAATTTGGTCCCAGATACTTCTTAGCTATGTGACTCTGGTCAAATCACTTCCAGGTTTGCCTAGCCCTTATGCCTGTCTCAGAGTTGTTACTAGGACAGAAAGTAAGGGTTTTAAAAAATAATGTAGCAGATCACATGTATTTGGGGTTTGCATTTTGTTTTTGACTGCTAGTTGTCACTACTGAGTTATAGAGTACTTATAGTCCACTTCATATCATTTTCAGCTGAATTATTGTCTAGCTCATGCTCCTTTATTTTGTACCTATGGAGTTGAGCTTTTAAGTGTAACACTCTACAAATTTCTATTAAATTTCATTTTATTAGAGTTGGCCCAGTATTCCATCCTGTCAAATGTCCTTTTGGGCCCTGACTTACTCTACTAACAACATTAGCTTTGTAGCTTTGTGTGATCTGAAAATTCACTAAGCATGCCATTCATACCATTTATCTGTGACAAATGTTAACCAACACAATACTAAAGGCAGATCATTTTGTCACTTCTACCACAGACTTTACAATTAGTTGTCATATTGTACGAAGGCATCTATTTTGTGGAGAAAGCACCAGTCTTTGTCTAAAGTTGAAGTATTTTGACAAAGTACCTTGTTTGCCTTAAGATCTTTCTTGGGGGAGGGGGGAATGACCCAAACCATTTTTTAGCAAGTCTTTCATGTTTGAAAACATTTGCTTTTTTCAATCCAACTGACAGAATCCACTGGAGAAAACATAATTTGTAACCTTAAGAAGTATATGGCATATGTTTGTATAGTACTTTTTTATTGTCATACTATCTTTATGATATTTGCTATAAGATGTATGTCATATAATTTAAGACTGTAAACTGAGGAATAAAAATATGTTCTTATTAATAAATATTGTTCATGAACAGTGAAAAGCATGGAATCATAGATGGTTAGTGCTGGAATGAATCGAAGAGGTCATCAACTTGCACTTGACATAAGGAAGTCAAGTCCCAGAAAAAAAAAAAGTGACTTGTGCCAGTTCAAATTCCTAGTTAATGACAATCTTGAGTAGAATATTTTGTTTCTCTGTCACCTCCTTTTGGGACAGGATTAGCCCACAGAGTTCAAAGTCAGTTGGTAACTGTCTCCCAAAGCACTCTGGGAAAATTCTCTCACCCATAAGTCCATCTGAGATTCTATTCAGATTTTTTAAAGAAACCTAGTTTATAATCTCTTATGCATCTATCAATAATTTATGCTACTTACTTTATTTCCTAATGAACTCTTAATAAAAAATTCTCTATAATAGATTTGTCACAATGGTGCTTACTGGATGCTATAAAGAACATGTGAAACATTTTACATATATGTGTATGTATATGTATATGCATATTTATAGTGGTGTGTGATCATCTGGTACAATGCCCACTACCTTAGGGTATCTGCAATTAATGTATTACTGGCTGACTCCCATTTCTTCAAGGTACTTTTTGCTAATACCTCTCCATTAAACTATAGAAACCAATAGGGAATTATTTGTCTTCTCCATCCATATTGGATTAGCTTGGCATAAGCCAAGCAAAGTGTTGACAATCTTGTTTTGCCTTTTCTACCTTGTGCTGGCTAAAAAAATCTAATATATGCTCATGTGATTTCTTTTTAGTTCTTAAACATCAATAAGATATTAAATGTTGGTGAAGATAGGGATCCTAGGCAAGAAATTCCCAGTTATTTCTCTTTAAATCAGAGGAAGGGCAAAACCTGGACATAGCACTCTAGTTTTATTCTGTGTGAGTCAGTAGGGTTGATGTTTGTGACAAACTCTCTCTACCTATAGTCATATACCTATAGTCATTCCTGTAGGGACAGTTCAGGTTCTCCTGGCTCAAAGCCTTGATATGAATGATTATCTCCTATCTAAAAATAGCCCCCAGCAGAGTCCACTTGGATACATGTTTTTTTCTAGATCAAGGTATGTTCTAATTAACTGAATATTCCATCCTATGTAGATATGGGTCTGATCCTCAATACCTCTGCCCCACTTAATTTAAACTAGAGACATAAATTCCAAGTTTTGAGCATCTCAAATACAGATCTATGTTAACTTTTATTCTTGCTTTTATGACATAATTAACTACAGAATCTAGTGGGTCTAACAGCTGAGCCTTGGATGAAGTAATATAGAATAATCATTACTTCATTTAATTGGTTCTTTTTATTCCTTTGATCAGGCATCTTTAGCTGAGTGATCAGAGATTAGGGTGACTAATAGTCACTTAATCAAAAGTTTGTGGACTGATTTTTTATGAATCCCTTAAATACTTTTTAAATTAAATTTTTATTTTTTATTAAATAAATTAAATAAACAAATAAATTAAATAAATTTTAATTTTAATTAAAAAAAAACTCAATATTTAAATGGATCTGTGATTCCAAGAATATGGGGCATTCCACCTCTGTAGAAGATCACAACTCATCCGTTCCTTCTTGTCCTGCCTGGTATATTGGAGTCTATTCTCTAATTATTTTTATATTTTATAGATACAAGTGGAACATGTGGGCTATCCATGATCTTTATTTTTGACACATAATCAGACCACTTCCTTTTATGTTCATATATTTCCTCAGTGATGATCTTTACACAGACTTTTTAGTGAATAGATTAAGGCAGGCTGAGACCTTTAATCAATAGGTCATCACTGCAATTAGGCAATAGCCTCCTTGCCTCTTTCTAGGCTCTATTCCATCGCTTCCAATTCTCATTTCTTAAACTTCTGTTTTTCCAAGATTTGGACTTGAATAATGTTGATAAAATATTTGCATTAAAAACAAGCAAACAAATCCAAATGGCTTTGTTCCAGGGAGTGACTTGGGATCTTTGAAAACTGCAGAATTTTCCAATTAAATCCAATCTTATTTTCTTTTCCAATTCAATTAAAAAAAAAAAACTTTTTGGCTGCCTAACAACTTTAAGGTCAAGGACTAGGCAAATGGAATTAAGTGACCTGACCAGGATCACACAGCTAGGAAGTATTTGAGGTCACATTTGAATCCAGGCCCTCCCTACTCCATTGTGACACCTAGCTGCCTCATCTAGTTCAATTCTGGATCCAATTTGTCCATTTTCAATTCATATCCCAGATATATGTACTGATACACTAACTATCCAAATGCTTATATCATAATCTGCACCGTATATTTTTGAACATTTTGTTTTTATTTTTATACATATCATTAGACATCTTTTGATTAATCATAGCTATAATCTAGGAGGTCCTATAAAATTCTTGGGTTTGATGCAGTCATATAATAGCATCCATAAATAGGAACATCTGGAGGACCTTAAGTACCTTCTGCAGGACATCAATGACAAGCATACATTTCCTTATTTTATGGCCCTACTTAACATTAAGAATCAGAAGATTATTGAGCAGAGCTATTTCTATGGTTGAATTTGTCAAGGAATCCTCTGTTGACATATGCGAAAAAGGCAAAGATAGTAGAGTGGATTTGCCATTTTCTCCAGCTCATTTTATAAATAAGGAAAATGAAGCAAATAGGGTTAAGTGACTTGCCCAGGGTCACATAGCTAATATCTGAGGCCATATTTGATCTACCATACTACCTTGCTGCCTTGTTAATAGAGAAAGCTTTAAAAAACTACATTTTAATTTATTAAGTCAAATGCTTTTTATTATAATGAGTAAATAATAAATACAGTTGCATTCTCTGTCTTTCTCAGTTAGTTGTTTGGTTATAAAGGTACAGACTTAGAGAGTTTGCAAAAGCCTGTTCCCTTCTCATATTTTCATTAGTAAAATCTTTGATATCCAGAATGATTATTTTTATAAAAATTTTTGTAAAGATGAGAAAATGAACATATGGGTTGGTAGTAATTAATGAACTTTTAGTCTTAGAAATTGGTTTAATTTACCTCTGCCTATCATTCCACCAGTTTCATTTATGAACAATCTTGGGATGACATTTTTTAGTTGGGTCTCATGCCAAGTATTCTACAGACTTGTTTTCATTTTTATTGCTTTTCACTGTTTCATGAGATGATACTACTTCTAATCTGCTAAGTAGAATCTCCTTAGTGTCTTATACATGAGTTCAAATTCTAACCTCGCGGATTACCCTCCCTGACTGCCATGTCTCTCCATTATGTCAAGGATAAAATGTTTGCTGGCTAATATCATTACTGGTCTCTTTGGGCCTTCTTATTTGGCAGTTCTTTATTCAGTTCAACTTTTTCAATAAATAGTGATAATCAAGGTCAGTGTCTTTATCCCTTTTTTTTTTTACTTTGCTGGCTTGTTTGAAAGGGCAGCTTGAAGCTGATACAATTGTTTACAGTGACTACTCAGCCTTAGTCTTTCTTTTAATTTGATATTGATCTTTACCTTTGTTATAACTAGTAAGTGGTCTTACTACACATAGCTGATTCTAATATGACTCCCACATCAATAACTATTCATTTCCTGTCTGCTAAGATGCCTGTTAGGATGCAAGAGAAAGAGTACTGTATTTGGAGTGGGGAGATACCTGGCTCTGAAATCCATTTCTAATGTTAGTTACGTACCATGTATAAGGTATTTAATCTCTATGAGCTACAGTTTCCTCATTTGTAAAATGGAGATAATAATGCCTATAGTACCTACCTAATGGTTCTTATGAAGGACAAATAAGATAAAATACATATTTTGCAAACCTTAAAGGACTATAAATACCAGCTATTATTATTCTGTGATCAATTTAATTTTTTGCAATGTTGGTTCGCCATATCTTATTTTCAAAACTTTTTCTGGAAAAAAATATCTGTAGGGTTGAAGTCTTTGATTAGTCTTTGACTTCTACATTCCTTTGAGGTCTTTCATTTCTCAAATCTGAACTCTATCTCCCAGCTTATTTTTCAACATCTTCCCCTTCAACACCTTCACATTGAAGTCATCAAGCAACATTTATATATATATATATGTGTGTGTGTGTGTGTGTGTGTGCGTGTGCGTGTATGTGTGTGTACATATACATATAAATATTGTTTGAAGGATCTTAACAGGTTCTCTATAGAATTCCCTATCTCTGCATCCACTCCTACAGATGTTGGTACACTAGCTACAATTATCTTCATGGAGAATTGCTTATTACTTAGGCTCATCTTGTGCACTGTAAGACTAGATGACTAAGTATCCCATGAAAATGATGTTTATTATGGCCTTTGGGTATTGTCTCTCAAAGGCGATATTATGAGACATTCTATTGAGATGCAACTTCCCTTTTTGTTTTCTGTTTTCTTTTGATAATATTGATAATGATGTGGTCTATTTTCACTTAAAATCACTTTTTTGTTCATTGGATAAAGGTCTCACATTCAGGTACCTACTGCTAAATTAATGTTTATATACTATCTAAAACCTTTATGGTTCAGAGCAACCATTGACCCCATTTTTGACACTCCATCATTGCATCTCCACACAGGTGAGAAAACCACACAGAACTAAGGACCATTTAAAATTTTTCTTTTCCAACATCATCTGCAATGGAGATAAACTAGATGCATTCCCAATAAGATCAGGAGTGAAACAAGGATGCCCATTATCACCTTTATTATTTAACATTGTACTAGAAACACTAGCAGTAGCAATTAGAGAAGAGAAAGAAATTGAAGGTAATAAAATTGGCAATGAAGAGACCAAGCTATCACTCTTTGCGGATGATATGATGGTCTACTTAAAGAATCCTAGAGAATCAACTAAAAAGCGAGTGGAAATAATCAACAACTTTAGCAAAGTTGCAGGATACAAAATAAACCCACATAAGTCATCAGCATTTCTATATATCTTCAACACATCTCAGAAGCAGGAATTAGAAAGAGAAATTCCATTCAAAATCACCTTAGACAACATAAAATACTTAGGAATCTATCTGCCGAGACAAACACAGGAACTATATGAACACAACTACAAAATACTTTTCACACAACTAAAACTAGATCTGAGCAATTGGAAAAACATTAACTGCTCATGGGTAGGATGAGCCAATACAATAAAAATGACCATCCTACCCAAATTTATCTATTTATTTAGTGCCATACCCATCGCACTTCCAAAAAACTTTTTTACTGAATTAGAAAAAACCATAACAAAGTTCATTTGGAAGAACAAAAGATCAAGGATATCCAGGGAAATAATGAAAAAAATACAAAGGAAGGTGGCCTTGCAGTCCCAGATCTCAAACTATACTATAAAGCAGTGGTCATCAAAACAATTTGGTACTGGCTAAGAGACAGAAAGGAGGATCAGTGGAATAGACTTGGGGTAAGTGACCTCAGCAAGACAGTCTATGACAAACCCAAAGACTTTTTTGGGTTTCTTGGGATTTTGGGGCAAAAATCCACTATTTGACAAAAACTGCTGGGAAAACTGGAAGACAGTGTGGGAGAGATTAGGTTTGGATCAACACCTTACAACCTACCCCAAGATAAACTCAGAATGGGTGAATGACTTGAACATAAAGAAGGAAACCATAAGGAAATTATGTGAACACAGAATAGTGTACATGTCAGACCTTTGGGAAGGGAAAGATTTTAAAACCAAGCAAGACTTAGAAAGAGCCACAAAATATAAAATAATTTTGATTACATCAAATTAAAAAGTTTTTGTACAAACAAAACCAATGTAACCAAAATTAGAAGGGAAATAAACTACGAAACAATCTTCATAACAAAAACCTCTGACAAAGGTCTAATTATTCAAATTTACAAAGAGCTAAATCAATTGTACAAAAAATCAAGCCATTCTCCAATTGATAAATGGGCAAGGGACATGAATAGGCAATTTTTAGTCAAAGAAATCAAAACCATTAATAAGCACATGAAAAAGTGTTCTAAATCTCTTATAACCAGAGATATGCAAATCAAAGCAACTCTGAGGTACCACCTTACACCTAACAGATTGATTAACCTGACAGCAATGGAAAGTAATGAATGCTGGAGGGGATGTGGCAAAGTTGGGACATTAATTAATTGCTGGTGGAGTTGTGACTTGATCCAACCATTCCGGAGGGCAATTTGGAACTATGCCCAAATGGGCACTAAAAGACTGTCTGCCCTTTGATCCAGCCATAGCACTGCTGGGTTTGTACCCCAAAGAGATAATAAGGACAAAGACATGTACAAAAATATTTATAGCTGCACTCTTTGTGGTGGCAAAAAATTGGAAAATGAGGGGATGCCCTTCAATTGGGGAATGGCTGAACAAATTGTGGTATATGTTGGTGATGGAATACTATTGTGCTCAAAGGAATAATAAAGTGGAGGAATTCCATGTGAACTGGAACAACCTCCAGGAAGTGATGCAGAGTGAAAGGAGCAGAACCAGGAAATCATTATACACAGAGACTGATACACTGTGGTACAATCGAATGTAATAGACTTCTCCATTAGTGTCAATGCAGTGATCCTGAACAACTTGGAGGGATCCATGAGAAAGAACACTATCCACATTCAGAGGAAAAACTGTGGGAGTAAAAACACCAAAAAAACCAACTGCTTGATTATATGGGTCAAGGGGGATATGATAGGGGATGTAGACTCTAAATGATCATCCTAGTGCAAACACCAACAACATGGAAATGGGTTCTGATCAAGGACACAAGTAATACCCAGTGGAATTGCATATCAGCTATGGGAGATGTGGGGGGAGGGGAGGGAGGAATAGAAAATGATTTTTTAAACCAAGGAATAATGTTTGAAATTGACCAAATAAAAAAATAATGCTAAAATTTTTCTTTGTTTCATGAGTTTCAATGGCCAAAACTACCAGGGCCAAAATTGGCCTAATGACCAATATACTGCTCATGAGTCTCATTGCATTTAGCTCTACCCTTAGATCATCCTTAGATAGCACTATCTACCTAAGGATAGAACTTGGCCACTTAAATGAGTTTATAAAACATACATCTGTAGTGGATCCAGTCAGTACCTTTTTGTGATTTTTCTTTATCCTTGTTCAGCAGCATATATGTAGGAGCTAAGGCAATGGATGGTAGGTGGATTCCAATGATGAGGTTTCATAGAAGATCAGTGAAGCTGATGTGGGTGACAAATTCAGGGTCTTGTCCAAAGAACTGACAACTCAGGCAATCTCCATGTTGAGCAAGCTTTATTGTTTTTAGGGAGGGATGGCAATGGTATGTCCATGGTGATGGAAAGGCCCCAAAGGGATTTTGAAAATGCTTTTTATTTCACTTGGTTGTCAGGGAAGAAGTTGACTGGGGTTGGGTGGTTGCAACTATTGTGGAAATTGGGCATTATTTGAACCTACCCTATGTGGCTGGGAAACTAAACCACTTGTACTTATTGTTTAGGAACCCTTAACCAAAGACCAAGACTATGTTGACCAGATCTAAAGAGTGATGTAAGGAGGTTTCTCATAATTGTAAATCTCAAGCAACTTTTATGTCTTATTTTGTTTCCATTTCCTTTGATTGTTTAAAGAGACTTGGAGGGGAGTGAGACACCTTTTTTCTTGAATTCAGGGAATTGTACCTGTTTATTCTCTCTCTCACAGCTTGGAAATTCCTTGGTTGACTGTGCCTATGCTGATTGGCCTTGGCTGTAAAACCTTCCTGCCCACTTCCTCATAGCTCCTCATGTGCATGGCAACCGACATCAATATGATAGGGGTTCAGGAACTTAAGAAAAGAGAATGCTGTAAAGTTGATCTGGTTCACCAAGGAGTCAATATTTGAAAGGGAGGAGAGTGTGGCTGTCGAATGGGGCTAGGAGAGAACTGAGGAGACAAGGTATTAGAGGTCAATATATGGATGAAGAGAAGATTTGGGGGTTACAAGACCAAGGGACAAGTGGAATGATAAAATAGATTATGATCAGATAATGGAATTTCAGAGTTCATTAGTATGGAATTTGCAGTGGGTATGGAAGTATTTTGGGGTGGTGTCAAGAAGAAGTCATGTAAAATGAATAAATTAAGGAACTGTGAGATTAGAGTATTTGAAGGAATATCAACCTGTATGTCAAAGTTCTCTGAGGACAGGAAGTGAAGATAAGAGAAAGAACTATGAATAAGGCTCTGAACTCATTAAAGAAGTATTCTAGAGATCAATAGACAATAACTACTAGAATTTTAACAGTAATTGTAGATTGAATGACCCTTAAAGGAGAGATTACTGTTGGTAGAGGTAGAATCTGAAAGTGGGAATGGGAAGCAAGGAATATTTCAAATCCCCCACCTTGACCAGTAAGTTGGAGAATGAATGAAAGTACAACTTATACTGGAAATGGTGGCCATGGAGCTTGTCTTATCAGAAGGGAACTAGATCTCAATGAGAGTCAATAAATGGAAGGAATGAGAAAGGAAAATATTTAAGATGAAAGTAAGTTTTTACCGATGGAGCAGGCATTCCAATAGAGGAGGTAGGTAAGAGTGGGACATTGCAAGGGTTGGATTGACAGGGAATATCTAGCAACATTGGTGAACCTTTTAGAGATTGCATGTTCAAACTGTACCTTCAAATTGCCTGTGAGCTCTGACTCTCCATTACCTATATAATGAAGGGAGGAAGTACTTGCATTGGGTGGCTGGGTTTGAGGATGAGAGCATGCAGAAAATTTCCTCAGGCCTGATGGAGCCAGGGAATGAAGCAGCCCCCTTCAGCATGTTGGGGCACATGTGCCATATCTTCACCAACAGAACTGAAACCAAGTTTATCTTTTTATTTAATATTTTCTCATGTTTATATAGTTCATTTTCTTTCCCTCCCCGCTTCCTTCCCCTCTCCTGGGTCCAATAAGTTCTTCCACTGGGTTTTACAAATGTTATCACTTATACGTATTTCCATATTATTAATAGAGCAATCTTTTAAACCCAAAACCTCCAATCATATATTCATATAAACAAATGATGTCATTTGTTTTTCTTCTGTGTTTCTACTCCCACAGTTCTTTCTCTCAATGTGGACAGCATTCTTTTCTTAAATCCCTTAGGATTGTCTTGTAGTAGCAGAGCCCATTATATTGGATTGTTCCACAGTGTTTCACTTTCTGTGTATAATGTTCTCTTGGTTCTGCTCATTTCACTCTGCATCAGTTCCTGGAAGTTCTTCCAATTCATACAGAAATCCTCTAGTTCATCATTCCTTACAGCATAGTAGTATTCCATCACCATCACATACTACAATTTGTTCAACCATTCCCTAACTGAGGGATCCCCCTCCTCATTTTCCAATTTATTTTTTGTCACCAGAAAGCATGGCTATGAATATTTTTGTACAAACATATTTTATTGTTATTTCTTTAGGGTACAAACCTAGTAGTGGTATCACTGGATCAAAGGGTATATGCATTCTTTTAGAGCCCTTTGGGCATAGTTCCAAATTGTCTTTGAGAATGGTTGGATCAAGTCACAGCTCCACCAGCAGTGTATTAGTGTCCCAATTTTGCCACATCCCCTCCAACATTTATTATTTTCCTTTACTGTCATATTGGCCAATCTTCTAGGTGTGAGGTGGTACTTCAGCATTATTTTGATTTGCATTTCTCTAATCAGGAGAGATTTACAACACATTTTCATGTGATTATTGATAGTTTTGATTTCTTCATCTGAAAACTCCCTGTTCATGTCCCTTGACCATTTGTCAATTGGGGAATGGCTTGATTTCTTTGAAATCAAGTTTAAATGATGACAACAGAGGGTTCATTCAGAATCAATGGGATGGAGAGGGTGTGTCCAGAGAGTAGCTGTTAATCATTGAGTTCAGATAAGTTTTCATTGAGCTACTAGAATTTTGATTGGGTGTAGCCATGAGAATATAAGAAACCAGACCAGTAACTTGATGGAATGGTTTCATTCCTTTTTCCTAGAGGGAGAGGTATGAAACACTATATAAAGTGTTTATCCTCTTCCTAGAGAGGCTGGAAACCAGATAGGAGACCCAGCTGGATGGAATGTCATTTTCTTCCTATGCCTCAAAGGCAGGAAATTGGTATGGGATGGAATTTATAACTTTGATCCACCTCTGAAAAGATCTAAAAACATAACTCACTTAATTTGTTTGCTCATTAAATTTTAGGGCCTTTGTTGTTGTTGTTTTTACATAGACTATAGTACTGGTATAGGGCAACATGTTTTCCTTCTGAAGTAGACCTTTTCCATCCCTCTATCCCCACCCCATTCTGCGTGATTTTGCTCTAAGATTAGCTTTTACTTTGTGTGTGTCTTATATGTCCATTTTGGGGGGATATGTTGTCTCCTCTATTAGAATGTGAACTTCATGAGAGCAGACCTTGCATTATTGCATTTCCTTGTATCCCTGGTGCTTAGCACAATAAGGACTTAATTAGCACTTAGCTTCATTTACATTTATAAGTTATTAATACTTTGGCCAAATATAGACAAGATCAGTCACACATAAATTCAAGGACCAAGGTTTATTATGGAGACCTATAAGGGATATCTTTGGGCTATTAGCCTAGAGCCATGATGGTGAACCTAGGGCACGTGTGCCAAAGATGACACACATAAACCTCTCTGTGGACACATGCGCCATCCCTGGCAGAATTAGTTACTGGAAAGGCAGAGGGACACAAGTAGAGCTGTTCCCCTTCCTTCTCTCCATTATGCCTCCCCTCCCCTCTCTGTTTACTCCCTTTCCTGAGTAGAGCGCTTGGCCACTCTCTGCTCTCTGTCCCTCCTCTGTCTGGGGTAAGGTGGTGGGGGGGGCACACAGTCTGGGGGGGGCATGGCACATGGTCTCTAAAAGGTTCGCCATCACTGGCCTAGATTCTGGCCTGACTGATCTATATCTTGTTGAACTTGGTCTCATTTTCCAGCATTGGGTAGTCCTTGTTTTGCTGTTTTGCGTAACATGCCCATGTAGAACATTTAGTTTGGGAGTATAGATGGTAATACAGTTTGCATTTGTATTTTCTAGGGACTACAAGCTCATGCTGAGTAATCAGATGCTAAAAGTGATTGTTTGAGGCTCAACTAGCTTAAACAACTGATGTTGTTCTGTTGACTATAAGCTAAATATAATGAGATATATTCTCTTTAGTGCAAGCCAAGTCAGTCCCTGATAGCAAGTTAAGCTTTAAGGAGGTATGTTCACTACAGGAGCATTTAGAATTTACCATTACTACTCAAAATTAATCATTAGCCTTGTTCCATTATTTAATCACCTCTGGGAAGAAGATATACTATTGCATCTAAATTGAGAACTGTTGCATTTATTGTTCCAAATCACTGAATAGTGCTTTGAGTGACAGCTTACCTTCAAAAGAAGATGCCAGGAAAACTTTACCCTATATAACTATCCTGGATACATAATTATAGGAGTAGAAGAGAATCATCATCTAGTGAGCCTTATTCTTTTCCTTTAAGCAGTATTTTTAAAAAATCTTGCTTTCTGGGGGCAGCTGGGTGGCTCAGTGGATTGAGAGTCAGGCCTAGCAATGGGAGGTCCTAGGTTCAAATCTGGCCTCAGACACTTCCCAGCTGTGTGACCCTGGGCAAGTCACTTAACCCCCATTGCCTAGCCCTTACCACTCTTCTGCCTTGGATCCAATACACAGTATTGACTCCAAGACAGAAGGTAAGTGTTTTAAAAAAAAATCTTGCTTTCTGTCTTAGAGTTGATCATTTCCAAGGCAGACGGGTGGTAAGGGCTAGGCCAATGGTGTTAAGTGACTTGCCCAGGGTCATATATCTAGGAAGTGTCTGAGGCCAGATTGAAACCCAGGAACTCCTATCTCTAGGCCTGACTCTCTGTCTACTGAGTCACCTAACTGTCCTATCCATATAGTATTTTTGCTCTTTTATTATTATTAGCATTTATTTTCCTTGTTTTTAATAATATCTAAATTGTATTGTTTTACCTATTTTGATAATGAATTTTTGTGTTTCATAAGTCAAAATATAGAAACTAAATACTACATTTTGCAGTGAAAGCTTCAGTGACCCTTTTTGATTTGTTTAACTTTTTTTTTTGGCTACCTTATTCCTAGCTCCTCCTTTCTATTCACCTCCCAATTGAAAAAAAAATGAGCAAAATCTTTGTAAGAAATATGTATAGTCAAGCAAAACAAATTCTCACATTGGCCATATCCAAAAACATATGCCATTTTCATTTTGAATGCTTTGTCAGAAAAAGGATTACTATGATTCTTCATCACTCTTCTGGAATTGTAGCTGGTCATTGCATTGATCCAAATTCTTAAGTCTTTCAAAGTTGTTTCTCTTTGCAAAGTTGTTATTATACAAATTTTGCCTGTATTATTTAAACAACACTATTGTTGTTATTCAGTCCTATCTGACTCTCTGTGACCTCATGGACCATAACTATCCATGGGGTTTTCTTGGCAAGGATACTAGAGTAGTTTGCCATTTCCTTCGGTAGTGGATTTTTAGGGGACAGGCAGTGAGAGGTTAAGCTAGCGTCACACAGCTAGGAAGTATCTGAGACTTAATTTGAACAAAGGTCTTGTCTTTTTGACTCCAGGCCTAGTGCTCTATCTGTTGAGCCACTTACCTGTCTCCTAAGTACCACTAGGCTATGGGATATATAAAGAAGATTAAAGACATAGTCTTTGGCAGTACCTTTAATGAATTTGCAGTCTAACTTAAGGAGGGTTGGTGGGTTGCTTGCTGTCCTTTGTACTTGAAGAGGACTAAAATGATATCTCCAGGTGATATCTTTTGATTCAAGTATAAATTGGATTTAAGTGAGGCAGAGTTGTGCAAAGTTGTCAGCCTCACTTTCTCTTCCAGTCATAAGTTCAGTGGCAAGACAAAAGTCAAGACTACTGGTGACAGCATGGGATGCAATAGATGACTGGCTTCTTCAATATCTAATCAAGCTCTAAATGCTCCACAGAACCTGCTTTAGCTGCCTTGAGGACCATTAGAACAAATTATTCTTATCTGCCTCCTTTGCCAAAGAAGTCTTCACATCCCTGGGACAGACACCCCCTTACCTCACTGACAGATATGAGGCCTGTCAGTTACCCTCATCCTAGTTTACTTCAGCCTTCTGAAACAGCTTACCAAGGTGTGGCCATAGCACATGCTACAGCATCTTGGAGCCATAGGTATAAGCTGGGTGGCAGGTAGACACCAAAGAGGGAAATTAGCTCTGAAAAGGGCTTGGCAAGTCCTCACACCATAGGCATGAGTCTTTTCTGAATACCCAGTACACTGACTACATGCAAATATTACTTGAATGTAATAAACATTTAATACAATTTAAAATCAAACTGAATTGCAAAACACTGTTAGGCAATGGTGAAAAAACCAAGACATGGCCTATGTCTGTCATAGAGTTCACATGAAGAGTGATCATGACAAAAAGGCAGATAGGGTAGACAGGGAATAGAATCACAGAAAGGCATTAAAAATCATGTTAAGAAGTTTTAACTTTATGCTACAGGCAATGGGGAATCATTTAAAACTTCAGATATGGAGTTAGTTGCATGATGACCAGGGGTTTGTATATTAGGAATATTAATCAAAGTGGGCATTTGGAAGAAATGAATCATCCTAAATAAATGTGTCTGGATGGAGACTGGGTGATTACTTTTTTTAGATTTATTTAAATTTTTTTCCTGATTATATGCCAAAACAATTTTTAATATTCATTTTGTGAACTTTTTATCAATGTTCTCTCCCTCCTTCCCACCTCTTTCTACTCCCCAAGCCAGCAGGCAATCTGATATAAGTTGTACATGTGTTATAATATAATACATATTTCTATGTTCATTGTGTGAATGGAGACACATATCGCTTATATTAAAGAAAAATTCATGGAGGAAATAAAGTGAAGAATGATACGTTTCAATATGCATTCAGACTCCATCAGTCCTTTCTGTGGCAGTAGATATAGCCTTTTTCATCATGAGCCCCTTGGAGTTGTCTTAGATCCTTGAATTGCTGATGGTAGTTGTCATTATTCCCAGTTGATCATTGCACATTATAGCTGTTACTCTGTAATAGAGTGGTTGATTACTCTTTAGGAATATTAAAGAAGGGATTTTGTTCAAGGTGTATATTGGAATAAGTGACTCTGATGTCCCTTTGAACTTTGAGATACTATAATCGCTTGGCATTGGGAATTCAGAATTTGCATTCAGCTAAACTAACAAATTCTTTATTATATGTTCAGATGATATTGTCTGATTTCTGACCTTGGAATTATTATTCATTATTGGTTCCTATCTCTGGTGCAGTGTTCCTTCTGTTTCTCATATGTAAACATAGTATAATTAATGATAATCTAGTAGATATTTATCATCATCATCTGTCTATTACTTATGGGACATATATTCCCCTTAAGTCTTATTTTCTATGGTCTGTCTATGGAATACTTGTTTTTATTAAAAGAAGCCGCATACTATAGTGTAAAGATATCATAGAATAATGGAAACAACAATGGACTCAATCAGAAGGCCTGGGTTCAAATCTTTTCTACACTAATTATAATTCTGAAGTAATTCTGTGCTTAATAACGTGTGAACCCTTAAAGAGTAGAGGTGTAAAAATGAAGGAAGAGGTTGTTCAGTGATAGTGTAGATCACTATATCCTGTCCAGAGCTTTGTTGTTGACATTTGCACACCTTCAGGTCATTCTGTTTTCCTTCCAATATGATTATACCTGTCTTAGAGTTTTCTTCAACCCATTCCCCTTCCCCACTTAAAATACCTTCCTCCTAGTTCCTCAACCTCCTCAACCCTCATGTCTTCTGTCTCTAATTCATAAAAGTGTAACCATAACTTGGACTTCCTTTTCCACTCCTGACCCCAATCCTCAAATGAATTTGTCTTAGCTGTCAGATTTCTTAGTTCTGGTTCTATACCCCATATTTTCCTATGCATATATTGGTGGACGGGTGGGGGACAAGAGAGAGAGAGAGAGAGAGAGAGAGAGAGAGAGAGAGAGAGAGAGAGAGAGAGAGAGAGAGAGAGAGAGAGAGAGAAGGAGGGAGGGAGGAAAGGAGGGAGAGAGGGAGAAAACACTTTCACTAACTATTAGTGGTAAGGAAAGTGCTTTGTAGATTTTAAAGCACCATATCTGTGTGAGCCTCACATGATGTTTCAAGTTTCTTTCATTTTTCCATATGCCCTATTTTATTTTCTCATCTGCTATTCTTAAACCACTAAATTGTTTGATAGAAACAGAACTCAATTTCTAGTTATAAGGATATATATATATATACTAAGACAGAAGGTAAGGGTTTAAAAAAAAGTCAGGGTCTTAGTTCAGACTCTACCACTCTAGATATGATCTTAAATAACTTACTTTACATCACTATACTACAGTGTTCTCATCTGTAAAGTAAGAATGTTGGGCTAGATGAACTCTAGGATCTTTCCCAACTTGGCCTGTGATTCTGTGGGGTTTGATCATGGCACCTATTGTTGAAGTGTGAGATATTTTGCTTGTTTTTTTAAAAAAGAAACTTATGTTATTTAAAATGAAATAAATGCCATTTCACAATTAAATGAAACATGTAGAGAATAGAATATTCTACTGTGTTTATTGCTTGTTGATCACCTGAAAATCCACAAAATTTGACTCAATAAAACGAAATGCTGCCCTACAGGCTTTTTTTTTTTCATGGTGTCTTCCTTCCATACATCAAAATCATTCAAGATTCCTTGTAAGATATCAATATAAAGTATCCTGTTCAATAACACTTTGCCCATACATATCAGGGGAGGCATAAATGAAGAAATGAATGCTTGTTGCCAAAGGCATTCGACACTGCAATGGAGATCAATTGCACAGTCCAAGTTGAAGAGGGATTCTTTTTGGGTAATGAAGTTCTCCCTGATGATATTGTGCCTGTTGCATCAAAGTCTGGAATATTGAAGTCATTTGCTTCCATGGAATGTTTAGAACTTGTCTATTAGTACACATATACAGATGGCCTCAGAGTTGAACAAAAGAAGTATAGATAGAATGCTTTTTTTAAATGGCAAAAAGACCCTACATATTCCATGGAAACAAATGTCTATCTTTTTAATACCATTATACTGCTGGTGTTACTATATGGCAGTGATGGTGAACCTTTTAGAGACAGTACCAGGCCCCCACCCCCACCCCACCCTAAGACCATGTGCCATGCCCCACCACCCCCTTACTCCACAGAGGGGAGGGAAGAAGCACTCCTATTGGGCTGCTAGGCCAAGGGGCAGGTGAAGTGAGGAATGTCTTTAGTGAGTGTAGAGAGGGGGAGAGGAGTGTGTATAATTGAAAAATCTGTTACCCTAAAAAAGAACTCCATTTCCCAGGAGCCCACTGACTTCCTGTTATTATGTACTTCCTGTAGACAGGGGATAAATATTGAACGGGTGGTCCTGCCTTGCTTTCTCTTTGGCATGATGCAGCAAGCATGGTGGTGCTGGCAAGCTAAGCATAGGGATTTTAAATGGGCTAATCAGCCATGGACACATGGTTCTTTATTTTCTATCTTCTTTATTCCTTTACTTCTAATAATTAATTAATAAACCTCTTAATATAATATTTTTTACTATTAAGATTTAATTTTAAATTTTACAGTTGGCAACCAGAAGGGATGAAAAAGCTCTCAGTTTTTTTTTAAGATAGCCTAGATAAAATTTTAAGTCACATTTCTCCTGCCAAGGCTTTTCGCCCACCCACCCACCCACCCCCATGAACTCTGAGAGGACTCCAAACTTTCTACCCGAGCTGCTGTCCTGCTCCTGGCAGTTTGTATGTTTGTTTTTTGTTTTTTGTTTTTTCTTTTTGTCCAGTCACCCTCCCTTCAGGCCTAGCCGTTTTCAGTTTGAGGACTCTTACAAAGAGTCTTGGCAAAGAAGAGATAAGCTGCTTGTCTCACCCAACTGCTTGAGCCCATGTTCCTTGGTTAAAACACTCCTCAACTTACTATACCCTTCCACCAGAATGATCTCTAGATTCTTGGTGACATTTTTTAAGATCCAGTATCAACAGTACAGAGGTTTGGTTTTTTTCTAGACCCCCTTGTCACATTTTTGTAATGATGGCAGTAATAATTTTTTTTAAAAATATCTCAGCCAAGGTTGAAACATTGCTACACCTGAAAAACTTGTGACAAGTATCCATTAGCTTCTAAGGTTTTTTTTTTAATGTTATACAGCAGACTCATGTGAATCTTAATGATAGTGGATTTGTTTGCTATTGTCATTAAATGGGCTATTATAAGTTGGGGGATTTTTGATACTTCTTGAATGTATATTACCTGTTATATTACTGTTCTTTATGGGGAAAAAAAACTGTTACTTTGTGGAAATCATTTGCACTCACAGTGAATCATGGCCACGTTTGAAAATGAAATGGATCTAATTTTTGTGGTGAGAAACCTTTGTATTCTACCTTTTCTTAACTGACACAATGTGTCAATGATTATAAGCTATATATTTTTTATTTTTAAAACTTTTTCATTATTGTTTTTGCTTGCATGTGCAATATACTATTTCAGTTTTATTTTTTCTCTCCTTTTTGTACTTGAAGCACATGTAACCAGTATTAAGATTTCCTTTAACTTTTTTGATTTTGCAGTAATATAAGTTTAAAATACATTTTCCCTGATATCAATGCATACCCAAAAAGCTTTAGACTATAAAAATGATGCCATTGATTGTTTTAAAAAATTATGGGACTTTGCTTAATGATTCTCTGATTCTAGGACAAGAGAATACAAAAAGAGCCATTGCACGGTGCCAAAGAAGCACAAAGCTAAACTGCATAGTGCCAATCGAGCACAAGGTCAAAGAGACCAACCAATCCCAATGGGATTGATGAAATGTTGAGCCAAGACAAGAGGATTTGAACTTGTTTGGGGTTCGAGGTTGTGGCTATTTTGACATTTGTCAGAGGCAGATCTTCCTTATCCCACATTCTACCAAGTATTTCAAATTTGGCTCCTACCTGACTCCTATAATCTAATCCCTATTCTGTCTTTCATAGTGTGGCAACTTCCTGTAGTCTTGGCTGCAAATGAGTAAGTGAAATATTATGCATTTTGTCCTACAGACTTGTGGGATAGAAATTACTTTAATTGGACCCTGATTCAAGGACTTGTTATAAATTTATTTTTCCTTTACTTAAAATTTTTACACATAAGACTTTGATAGTCTCTATTTCATACAGAAGCTATCTTTTCTATTTTATTTGAATTTTTTTGATGCTTTTTATTTCTCTTGCCAATTGGTTCATATACCTCATAACTCAGCCATGCATCCCTAAATGATCCCTTTGGTTTTCAACACCCTCTTCAGGGGGGAATGTGTTATTATTATAAAATGCAAAGTTAAAATTCTTTTGAGAATAATTTTAGGTTAAGAAACATGATACCTCTCCGAATCCAGAAAGTGAATTATTTGGAGAAAGCACCATGAAGATGCCTCCACAAACCACACACTGCATCAGAAGGTCCAGAGTAAACTTTGGGATGTAGTGATTTGAAGTGTGTGGGGTTGAATGCATTTGTTTTGTATGTATACTCTTATGCCTAAAGTTACTGCCCCCTAACTGGCTTTTTGTCAATGTGCCTAATAATCATGGGTTTGTTCTTTTTTCTTTTATTCCCAAATTATCATAATTTTAAAGTTGATTAGTTTTACAAGATCCATTGGAGAGACTAGTCTTCCAAGAATCTCGGGGGGTGAGGGGGAATGTATAATTGAAAATCTGTTCCCCTAAAAAAAGAACTACAGTTCCCAGGAGCCCACTGACTTCCTGTCATTACATTTCCTGTAGACTTTACTGTAGGCATTAAATTACCTGTAGACATTACTACTTCCTGTAGACAGGGGATAAATATTAAGTGGGCAGTTCTGCCTTGCTCTCTCTTTGGCATGATGCATCAAACATAGAGGCAGTGGTAATCTAAGCACGGGGATTTTAAATAGGCTAATTAGCCATGGGCATGTGGTTCTTTATTTTGTATCCTCTTTATTCCTTGATTTCTAATATTTAATAAATCCCTTAAAATATGTTATTTTTATTATTGCACATTAATTTTAATTTTTACAAGTGGTTGGAGCACTCTGCTCCCCTCCTGCTCTGCCACCTGTGAGTTACCCACCTTTCCCCCATGTGCCCCCATTGGACTTCTGGGCAGAGGGGTAGGGGATGAGAAAAATGTCATCTGGCACAGTGGAGGGCAGGGGAGAAGCTCTGCCTGAATTCCTCTGCCTTTCTAGTATCATTACTCTGGGGGTAGGGGAGACAGAGAGGGATAGCCATGTGCCCATGGATAGTACTCTGCATGCCATCTTTGGCACACATGCCATAGGTTTGCCATCACTGCTATATGACAATGAGACATGGAATATAGCAGTCCTATAGTAATTAAAAATGAATATCAGAAGACAATGAAGAGCCATATTGTGAGTGTGTATAGGCTAAAATGTATATAAGCAATTAGGCACTCAAAGGAATAGAAGTGAAAGATATCATCAAGGAATTGAATGATAGGAAAAGAAGATGGACTTATGTGTTGAAGGTGAGTGATGAAAGAGAAATCAATGAGGGCCCTAACAAGTGGACTTTTTGTGGTTAATTTGTGAGAAAACATGGACAAAAATCACAGAGCATTGTCAGGCATGGGTTTGTCTATTTGAACACTTAGTAAATAAAGGCTTTATTGCTGCCACTTCCCTGTAATTCTTTTCTCTCCCACTCCACTGAAACCTGACTATACACAAAGAACTATTAAACCTATCAATGCTTTGGCCATATCTAGCAATATGTCCTGTATTCTGCACCTATATAGTTCATCACTTCTACAGAGATAAGGAAAGTACATGTAGTGTGATATCTGCATCCTGACACTTTTTTCCCCCTTAGAACCCTTATTTTCTCTCTTAGTAATAATTCTAAGACAAGGCCAATGACAAGAGCTAGGCAAATGAAGTTAAGTGATTTGCCTTAAGGTGACAACTATCCTGACACTATCGATGGCCAAGAACTGTACATATTGCTTTTCATTCATAATACTCCACTTCCTAATTGGTTCACTTTCCTCCTCTCTCCTTTCCAGCTGTAGATCCCCCTCTGTGTATTGCCTCTTCCATCAGAATATAAACTCCTTGGGGACAGGGCCTATCTTACTTGTTTGTTTTTGTATGTCTGGCAATTAGCACAATGACATAGTAAACATTTGATAAATGCTTTTTTATTTATTCGTTGCCATTAGAATAAAATGCAAATCTCCCTATGGGCTTTTGATATCCTTAATGGTTTATCTCCATCCTCTCCTTCCAGGTTTACACATTACTCTTCCCTCAAACTGCTTCCAAACTGGCCCATGTTCGAATGTAAGCTCCTTGAAAATAGAGATTGTTTCTTTCTTTGTATTTGTATCCATAATGACTACTCCAGTACTAGGCAATAAAAAGTAATTTTAAAATGCTCTTTCATTGATTCCTGTTCCTCATATATAATATACTTTCTCTTGCCTGGAATTTTTTTTTTACTTTTCTTTCCAACTATCATAAGTTGAAATGCTTATTTAGGTTTCTGTGTTCATTAAGGTGATAGTACCCATTCCCATTTTCCAATTATTGCCTCTTTGAGCTGCTTTTCAAAGAAATAGATTACTTTCTCTATTTAAGTTGGATGCTTAGGGAGGTTTCATGGTTCACTAAACACTGCAGGGTCTCCTCAATAAGATCCATAGCCTCTCAAAAAAGAAGCAACCTGGAACTGCATATAGGAAAACCACATGAATGAAGACTGCAGAGTATTACATGCTGATGGACAAGCAGTCCAGTTACTTAAGTGGCTATCAGCATGTATATCTGAATGGGCCCAGAATTGAATAAGGAAAGGAGAATGGGATTGGATCACATTTGAAAAAATTCATAGCACTTTTAAAGATCCCAAGAAGCTTCCTGACACAAAAGCCTATCTTTTTGACACCCATATTTTCCTATATAGTGTTATATAGCTGTAAATTAAGAACAATGAAAACTCAGAAGAATCATAATTGAAGGTGACCTGTGTTCTAGGTATTGTGCTAAGTGCTTTAAAAATAGTATTTTATACTCATAGAAACCCTGTAAAGCAGATGCTTATTATCCCAATTTTACAGTTCAGGAAATCTAGGCAAACAAAAGGCATGTGAATTGCCCAGAATTAGAGAACTGAGACACAATGGAAAGATGCATAGTCAATGTAAGAGGATGATAACTTATTACCAAAGATTCATGTAAGAAAAGTGGCAAAAATGACATAACCAAGAGTCTGTATGACTAGAAAGGAGGTAAGTCAATTGTGTATACCACTTCCCGCCCTGCTGTCCAAAGAGAGAAACTCATAATCAGTGACTACAGCTTCCAGACATTGAATTCCAAAAAGGCACAGTGATCATGTCTTACTTTGTTACAGATAAAAGAGTGGTTGCCATAAACTGTGACCACAAAAATATGGTTTCACGACTGTGAATTGCCAAACTGTAAAGATAATTTTTTGTGTCTTGATTTTATATCAAAAATAAAGTGGTCGCCATGGGAAAAATTCCCAAAATATGAAATACCCAAGTCAGCTGGGTTTTATGGAGATTTTAATTAATCCAAATAAAGGAATTAATGAAAAGAGAAAGTGACAGAGTAAGAGGGAATAGTAGGAAAAAGCCTTAAGAGAGACCAGTCAGTCTTTAATCACTCACCACAAGATCCTTCCAAGCAAAACTCTAGTGTTCAGAGAGACCCTCCAGTTTAGCTTAGGAAGCTGAACTAAGTTCAGTCACCAAGAGAGAGACCAGCCTCCAATTTATCTTTGGCCAGCTGAACTTCCTTTAGAGGCCTTTCTGACCTCCTTTTAAAGAGAATTTTCTCCTATGTCACCTCCCCTAAGTTTTCACATCTACTAATCATAGAAGATGTTTTCCAAAGGACTGACCATTCTTAATTCACACCTGGGTAGACTAAAACTTTTGAGTAATTCACACCTGTTATCACCTTCTCTGGGTAGACTAAAACCTCACACCTCTTGCTAAGCTTGTTTGAACTTTTAGTGATTAATTTGGCCTTCATAGGTACTTAGCACCTTTTTGTATTAGATCTAAAAATAGACCCAGCTTAAGAGTTTTAGCTTTACTTTAAGTATGGGTTAAGTACTTTTCATTGTTCAGTAAGGAGTTCACAATTTTATCTTCCCCTAAAGTATGCTTAAGTATGGGTGGAGTAATGTTAGAGTTCTCACATTCCTGATCAAGTACCTTCATTGTTTAAAATGGGGAATGGTCTTAACCAAATGTTCTAAGGTAGAGTCTGAAAATTTTTAACATTCACAAGTCTGAGAAATTTTAAGATTCACAACTTCACACCCTGTTCTCTGGCCATCTTCTCCTTGTCAATTGGCTTGATGCTGTGAGCCAATCTTTCCTCGTCCCCTGTGTCTACTACCTTCCTTCTGAAACCATGAACCAAAATCAAATCAACTCTGCCATTGTTACCAGATAGAGCATGTCAGTACATTCTCTTTGGGGCTACTTACTATTTAACTAACTTGTCAAGATCTTGGAAAAGAGATTGTCCTTGGGGATAATGGCGAGGAAAGTATTTTACTTTCTTCCCCACTCCCTACTAGGTGAACAAATTATTTAGAAATTAGAATAATTGGACATAGTATATTATTAGGAAGGGAAGGGAACACATATATATTAAAAACACATATTTATTTAAAAAACATATTATTAAGGCCCACTATGGGTCATTGTACTAAGCATTTAAAAAATTCTGTCAGGAGAAGAAAGAAACATACTGAAGGCAAACAGATTTCCTGAGAAAAAGTAGAAACTTCACATTGTGTTCTTTCTCCAATCTGAAATATGGCAAGCTTTAACCTGTTGTCCCAAGGGAGGATAGTACCTGACCTCTCTCCTACTAGACAACTATGTATATATCCATGAACATATGGAACCCCTATTTTTTGTTTATTCTTTCTGATTCTGAGGCAGATTCCAATCTTTCCAAAGAATATTCCAATTTTGGGGTACCCAAGTAACTTGGGGGACTGAGTTGATTCAAAATTCTCATCATAAGCCCCACTGGTGCCTGTCAGAGTGGTAGTAGCCAACCAACAGAAGAGGAAGATGGAAGAACAGAGAGATAATGACAGTTTTAAGAGTAAGACCCTTCACAGTGAACTCATTAGAGATGCTGATTTTCAGAGACCAGCAGAGGTCTACATCTAGAACTTCACCAGGACTCTGAGAAAGGAGGACTTCTTACCAGAAGAGGCACTACTCAGAACTGTGAAGTGGCTACTCCTTTGTGATATGTGTTCTCTATATATGTTCTTCACTGCCATTGTACTTTTAAGTTTGAATCCACTTTCTCCAGGGACCTGTATGAACAAGGTTAGGGTGCCCCTAGCTTGAGGGACTGTTTTGTCCCAATTATTCTTGCTACAACTTCTTGATAAATGCCTTTTCTAAAAGTCAATGGAAATTAATTCATTGATAATGAGGGACATAATGGTAGAGTAGCTTGACTTACAGTTCTAGAAACCCAGCCTCTCAGGGCTACCCCTAGAATCCAAATGGGAGTTGAAGAAGTGGCCCTGGAGGAAGTGCTACATTCTGCTATGTGATATCTTCTCTGATTTGAGCTGCTTTTATTCTAGCTCCTAATTTTTGTTGCCCCTTGTTCTGAAGCTTACTTAAGCCACTTTTCTGTTCAATCATCTTGCCTAGCCATGTCTCAATTCCTAATAAGTACTTTGATGTTGAAACTCCCTTATAATGTGCCTTCTGTGCTCTGGAGGTCTCTCTTCTCTCTGGAAGCTGTCATTCTTCTCTTTTGTACATGTGGCTTGGGCTTTAGAATTCTGATTTGGCAGTTAGGTTGTAGTTCACTTGGGCAGTTGGTAACACAAATAGCATAATTCTGCACTTGAAGGCAAGACTTGTATTTTCAGCCCATTGCCCTTTCAGTAGAAAAAGCTATACACTATGTGATGTATCCATTTTTCTCTGTCCTTCTAAAAATCTTCCATAGAGGAAATGTCCAGTGCACTAGAAGCCTCCTGCCAGAGATTTCAAAGAACCGTCTGTCATCTATGGCCACTGGAGGAATGAGTAGGGATACTTCCTGCAAAGGGGCCTTAGATCTGGGCTTAGGCATATTGGGTTCAATCCCCTCCCCAAAGAGAAGGGATGGAGGCTTCTTCTAGTGCTCTATTGTATTATGACCTTGTCCCCACTTCACCTACTTCCCTTCTAGAGGGGAGCAGTACTTCATAGCCTCTTTAAGGAAAAAATTCCTTGCTCAGGATATTGTTCACTAGGAACTGACAAATTTTACATCAAGTGAAAATATTCAAATGAGGTAACAAGGTATAAGGTTTTAGATACTGGCTTTTTTTGCCTAGTAGACTGAAAGCAACAAGCCACATAACTCTCTTCCTCTCTTTCCTCCTCCCTTCACTGGGTAGAAGAGAAAATAGGAAGCAATTCTTCCTTGGTTCAGCTGGAAATATAAGGGATAAGCTCCCTTCAGCAAGTAGGACTATGAAGCAGAGTCCAGGATGCCTTAGAGAAATTTCAGCTGACACCCATCAGCTTTTGGCAGAGTCTGGCTCATCCCCTACTTCCTATATTCCATTGTCTGCAACAGTAACCTGGTCAAAATCTGGATAGGAGAGAAAACCCAGGGCTGGATCCAACACTTTGACTCCCTATGTCCCCTTGTACTCCTTTAGTGTGGCTCAGACAAGACAGGATTCACTTGCTTTCTCTGGCTTCCCCAAATTCTCAATACCAAGTTCAAAAGTTTCTAAGTAGAGTGAACTGCAATGAAAAATCTGCCCTGTTGCCATGATTACTTCTGGTGTCACATGTTTCTATGGTGATGCTCACAAAACTGGCCAGCTTAGAGGAGTTGCATTCTTTCTGGAGCTGGGAATTTTGTTATCAATTACAAAGATCAGCTGAGATATATTTGAAATATACATTGTATGCATTAGAAAACAAATCAACATTTTAAAATAATGACAATTATTTTGGCATCCCACGTAATCATAGCATGGCACTTATTCACATTAAATGAATATTAATTCAATAGTACATGCAGTAGGGATAGCTCATAGAAGCTGATTTAGGTGGCTAAATAAATATTAATAAATAATCTTAATAAATCTAAATCTTAATATCTAAATTATATGCAGGTTTTATAGTGGTATCCAAATTATTCAGGCCAAGCAATCATGTTGATATGGTTTCATTTTGTAACAGATAGTTCTACTTTTATATTTCTATTGACAATAGACTGACCCAGAATGTCTGACTTTGACCAAAGGAAATTGGATTGAAGTGTTTTCCCCACTTTTAGTTTGTTCTCTATCAATGGAAAAATCACTCTCAGAATGAGTGTTTAGATAGTCCATATAACTGGTTGGCATTCTCAGTGTCTTTTCAAGTGAGTGTGCATCACTTTAGTCCTCTTCCTCATCAGAAAGTCCAACTACCATTCCTGTGAGCAATAGGTGAATGTCTTACAGTGCTCCCAATATTTTCTGTGACTATCCCATAAATGGGTGAGTTGTCTTTTTTTTTTTCTCAACAACTTTGTATGGAAAACTTTCCATCAATCTAACTTATGTAATCCTTGAACACCAAGACTTCTCAGCAAAATTCTCTTTGGAGATTTTGGCAATGAACTTAAACATCATTGTCTCATCTTTGTCTTAGGTAAAGTTATAACTAATTGTTAAACTTTTTAAAAAGTCTATCTTTCTGACTCTGCCTCTCATACTGGTTGTGAGTCCTCTCTGTTTTCTGAGATTCCAAACCACAAATCAATAGGTAGTTGTGACTCTTGCCCAGACATTAGAAAATATGGGTAAAGCCCAAGTGACCATTTCTGATAGGGTTGTACGTATGTGTGAGAAATGCTGTCCACTGACTCCTCTGAGATTTTTGTTCTGATCTTAGAGTTCTCAACATGTTTAATAGTGTACCCAAAATGCTGAGGTTGTGAATCTTTTTGTAGATGGTGAGGAGTATTTCTAGACATCTTGATACATGTTAATGCTAGCATTTCCTTGACTGGTTTGCTCTCAAAAACCTCTGACTTGGTGAGAATGGATGTTGGCAGGGAATCCATACAATGAAAAATACTTCTCATACAACAGTTTAGCAAACATTGGAATTTTCTGGCTTCTAGTTAGGCATGTTTGTATATACACGACAAAATGATCATTTACAAGTGAAATCTGACATGTCCTTACTATATCCTTCAAGAAATTAAAAATCAATGCAATCAAATTCCAAAGGTCTTCTAGTGTTTATATTTTCCCACTGTGGAGCACAAATTAGTGGTGCTTTTCTTTGTAGATATAAAGCATAAATAACATTTTTGAAGATATTTGTTGCTATTCTGTGTCTGTGAAATAATTTCATTACTAGTTCCAGTATTCTTTTTTGTCCCATATGTCCAATGTCCAGTGTCATCAGGTAGCACTTTCATGATCTGTAGAGTCATCTGTCTTATATAGCACCTACCAACTGCTTCCTGGTACCATCTATGTGATCAGTTGTGATCTGCTAAAGCACTCTCATCCTCTGGTGTTGTCTCAAAGGCATGATACCTATGAACCACAGTAGAGTTTCCTTGCTTCTTGGTTTGTAACACAAATAATCCACAGACAATGGTGGCAAAGGAAGTTAGAAAAATGAAACAAGTTTCATATATGCCACTGGCATATTTTCTGGTGAAAATTCAAACCCTCAGCTGCACTTTTATTTGATTGTGGCCCAGGTCCTATAGTATCATATATAATATTAATAGCTACCATTTATCTAATGCTTTAAGGTTTGCAAATGCTTTATATATTATCTCTTTTGTTGCTCACAATAGCCTTGTGGTGGAGGTGTTGTTATTATCACTATTTTACAAATAAAAAATCTGAAGTACTTATTTGAGGTTACATAACTAAGAAGTGTACACAACTAATAAGTGTCAGGATTTGTACTCATGTCTTCTTGATTCAAAGTCCAACACTCTACTTAATGCACCATATAATTGCCTTTATATACACATATACTTTTCCCTGTGAGTATGAGCATGGGTTCAGCATCATGTACCTTCTGGATGAGGAATCTGTGTCCATATTAGTCTTCTTTAACCAGTAGTTTATATTGATTTCATAGCTGGCTAATGCTGCTACCTATCTCTGGTAGGTACATAATTAGGCATTGGTCAAAACAATTGCCAGTGCATACTTGAAATTATCTTCCAAATATGAAGTCTTTAAACTTTTTCAGTAATATCCCATCTCAAAGCAAAAACTTCAGCTTATGTAGGGTATGCTGAGTCTCACTGTCCCTAAGATGTCTTCTGGCAAATATAACCGATTCCTGGTGATTATCACTCTTTGGTACTGGATAACTTTCAAGACTTTCAGGCTAGCATCTGTGTTGACAAAAGGCTTACTTAGATTTGCCCAGGACACCACCATGTTGACCAAGCCTTTGAAAACTTTTTAACAAGAAAATCCAAAAATCTCCAAACAACTTTGTTGATTTTTGAGCAAGAGCTTTTCTTGTTCTGGTGCTTCTAGGTGTCTTTAGTCAATTATACATGAAAGAAGTAATTCAATACTATGTCAATAGCAACATAGTTCTTAAGTTTTCTATAATGACTAGTAAATACTAGAAAAGTTCTTGGGGTTCTGAGGATGTGGCTCATTCAAGAATGCTTCTATATTCTCTGAGGCAGTACCCATACCTTGCTTAGATATTGTGACCCATACACTTGACAGAAGCTCTGTAAATTGACATTTTTCACATTGAAATCTTCAGAAGAATTTTCTTTAATCAGACACTTTAATCAGTTTCTCTTTATGTTCCTTCAGTGTCTCTCCAAAGACAATGAGTCGCCCATATTTTCAGATAATTCATGTCTCTATTTTCTCTACCAGAAAGTGGCAGGTGCCCCTAAGACATTGTGGAATGTATTCTAAAATTGATTTAAAAAAAAAACAACAACATTGGGATGATGAAAAGTCTTCTCTGCCATAAGAAACTGATGGGATCCACTGAAAAAACCCAAGATTGAAAACCATTGGTGGTTCAAAAGACAGTCTAAGGCATTTTGAAGCAATAGATACTTTGAAGCAAGGAAACTCTACTGTGGTATACTGGTCTACTTTACCTCTTTTGTTCAAAGTTTGATCATCTACACAGATTCGCATCTTTCAATTATTTTTTTCATACCATTACTATATATAAAGTGGTTATATCTAGTAAAAGCAAAAGAAAGCATTATCCCTCCATAGGACAAAATGCCATAGTAGAAAGAATGTTGGACTTTTGTGTCAGAGGACATAGGTTCAAAATCCCAGCTCTGATATTTACAATCTATGTAATCTTGAGTAAATCATTTAATTTCTCCAAGTTCATGTTCTCATCTACAGAAATGAGGGGATTAATGAGTGCTATGATCCTGTCCAGATCTAAATCTTCGATTCTGTGAACCTCCATCTAAGCATCTTCAGTTTGTTTGTTTTTTATAAACCCCTTTTAAGGAAGAAGAATGGCAAAAGCTAAGCAATTAGGGTTAAGTGACTTGTCCAGGGTCACATGGCTAAACCACTCACTTCTGCCTACCTTTCAGTTTTTATTTTAAAACTTTCTTCCACACTTCTGTCAATCAATCTGGCCTATCAACCATCTTTCACCATGTTCTCCCTTCTACCTCCATGCCTTTGCATAAATCAGTGATGGCAAACCTTTTAGAGATGGAGTGCCAGCCCCTGCCTTGACTGAGTGCCTCCCCTTTCCCCCCTCACCTCATCCCCTCCCCCTCTCTTACCCCAGATAGGAGAAGGGGGAAGTGCTCCCATTGGGCTACTGGGCAAAGGGGTGGCTGAAGTGAAGAATATCCTCAGGTGCATGGAGAGGGGGAGGGGAATAGCTCTACCCTAAGTCCCTCTGGCTTTCTAGTAATGAACTCTGATGGGTGACTGCAAGTATGCCCAGAGAGAGGACTCTGTATGCCCTTTTTGACATGTGTGCCATAGGCTTGCCATCATGGGCATAGGTGGTCTCCCATGTATAAAATGAACTAACTCCTTCCCTCCACTTCTTAAAATCCTAGCTTCTTTCAAAGCACAGCTCTAGTACCACATGTTACCAATCCTTTCCTAATTTCAACCTAATTGTTAATATTCTTTCCCTTTTGAAATTATCTTGTATCACTTTGTTCATATTTCATAATTACCTATCTGTTTATATATTCTATCATTCTTAACAAAAGGAAGTTTTTAAGAACAGTCTATTACAATTTTGTCTTTTTTATTCCCAATGTAGCCAGTTTTACACAAACAGGTGCATACTGTTTCTTGAACTGAAACAACTGCAAATAGTTTCCAAAGCGAAACTATTTTCTTAGAGCAGGCAAGAAAAAAGGAAGCATCTAATAAGTGGAACTTCTGAAGGTTCCAAGAAACATAGCTTCCTGAAATTTAACATCAGAATAATTTGTTCAAGCTACTTAGTTGCCCCTGTCTTCAGTGGGTCTTACCAAATTTTCAGAAGCTTATATCTTCAGGTATTCCTTAAACAATTTCTCAGTCTAACTTTTCTATTTCCTATCTTTTATTTATAAATTATGAGTTTTTTTAAAAGGGAATTTATTTTATTGCCACATAATTGTTGTTTCAACTAATCAATTCTAGAAAGGCATAAATGTAGGAGGAATTGAAAGGGAATAGGGAGAGGTTAGAACTTAAGAGAAGTCACTGGTCCCCCCCCCTCCAAACCCACAACTACTTATCCAAAAGAGAGTATTAGGAGCTCTGAACACTGAAATGAACAATTACTACCAAAACAGATTGAATGTTACAGGTTGAAGATTTTTAAATATAACAATAATTAGTATTTAGACCCTTCTATGTGCCCGTCTCTATGCTAAGAACTTTACAAATATCTCATTTGATTTTCTAACAACTCTGGTAGTGTAAATTAATGGGTTGGACTAAATATATAAAAATGTGGTCACCAGCAATTATTACTCAAGTCAGAATGACTTTATAGCAATTTATTTATAAAATAGAGGGAAAGAGTGAAAGTAAGGAAATTAGAGTAGATAATTACTCTAGCCCAGTCTGAACTAGGCAGGACTTCAGAGACCCCAGAAAAGGGGGCCCAGAGGTTAATTAAATAAGCGTTCTAGCCATGAGGCCTCCCCCAAGGCTAGTACCTCCAGAAAAACCCAGGAAAAGGAGTCAGCATTTTCACTCACCCACATGGTAGTCCAAAGGGAAAAATGAAGAGCAATCTAAGGTCCCCAAGCTGGAGCTGCTTCAAGGTCAAGTTCCAAGGCAAAAAAGCTGGTCATAGGAAGTTCTTGCCACTTTTAAAGACCATTCCTTTCATCACTTCCTGTGCTTTCCTTCCACTTTACATGGACCAATTGTAGCTATAGCTTTGCTTAGGACTGCCCAGGGTATAGTCAGTGGGTTTCTGCTTCATCACCCACTATAGCACATGTAAGGGTAAGTGGGCTGTATATGCTTCTGGTGATGAAATCTAAAAATGGGCAGGGGAAAATTAATCCTATCTTCATGTTAGGTAGATGCTATTATTCTCTCTATTTTACAGTTAAGGAAACTGAGGTTAACCATTGCATTGCTTGTCAGCTCCAGGAGTGGGGAGGGAAGATGGAAAAGAGACAATATGAATCATATGACTTTGGAAAATTTATGTGGAAATTTGCTTTTAAAATAAAAAAATATATATAAAGTACTATTATGACAGCTTCATACAGCATGAATTGGAAAGGGAGAATTCTATGAACTGGCACAAAGTTAGGCAGCATTTCATAAAGTTAAAGTATGTAAACTACATCAATGTCATGAATTATTCAAAGAAATAATAACACTAATATATTTTATTGACATTAAATGATTTCTGATTTAATTGCCAGCTAACTTTCGGATACTATTTTTAGCACATATTAAAAGTGATGAATTTTATCTGAGAAGCAAAATGAGACTTTCATTGAGAAGAAAATAATGAATCACCTTTCTAATTGTCAAAGAAAAAATATCAAAACCAACAAAGAACAAAACAAAGTACTTGTTTAGAGTAATACTTCTTATCATAGACGCCCTTTGGTCAGAAGCCATAAGCTTCATTTTGTATCAAAAGAGAAAGCAGCATATGTTTACTCAGGAATGTCATTCAAAGAGCACACAAGACATAATTGGCCTAGATGCAGTTTAAGTTATTAGTTCTTAATCAAGTTCTATACAACTATATATGGTTTAAATTTATAAAAAGAATAAAACTGCCTTTCTCCTTGGGATTTTCAGAAAGCTATTATACATTTTCCATGGATAGTTCTTATATGAGACCCTTAAAAGTGAAGACTAAGTATTTGTTTATGAAAAGTCTTCATCTTCCTTATTTTAGTTGAGTCTGAAAGTGGAAGTGGTAAATGAGCCATCTTACCAGACAGTTTCAATCCCTGAATTTTTAAGGAGTTATATTAAACATATTCTATTACTAAGTAATATTTTTTGTACAAAAAAGAGTGGGTTCCTTTCCCAACTGATGTGATTACAGAAGGCCAAGGTCTGAACAAGTAGTTAATTAATTTGAAAGGATTTGGGTCATTGGACAAAAGCAGATGACAAAAGCAGGCAGGAGATATCCTGAGATAGAAAGACTTCTATGAACCCATTTCACATTCCACCAGCAAGAAGTTGAATAGTGTTTGAATCTTGTGAGAGAAGGAAACTTATTTCTTCAATGCTCCTACACTGAGCAGATGTCAACCAATAAACTTCAGAACATCAGGAGATGTGAAGAATCCACTGGAGTAGTAGTCGTGTCCCTGGAGCGGCAGTGGCTATGACAATAGCTGCATCAGGATCTGAGAAATGGACTCCAAGGAAAAGCAACTTTAGGACTCTTCAAGGGTCCAGAGGACAGCTAGAACTTGGAGAAACTTCAGGAAGATTTCCTGAAGGGAGAAAAGGACTTTTAGTCACCAGGCTGGGTGTTTGCCCTTTGATTACATGTGCTCTTGGAGTTTGAGCTCCGTGTGCAGGGAGAAAGTGTGCCACCAGTTGCAGGGAGAGATTTATGGAACATTTTCCTTGCTATATTTATTTAATGAATAGGATAAAGCTAAGCACTGGACCAGTGATGTCCTTGGAATAGGGAACTCCCCGCTGAAGAAACTGTACCCATGCAGGTTAGAGCCATATAGAGCGGCTGAGAAAACCAAAAGGTGAAGTAAAACTTTAGTTAAATGATACCAGGTTAAGGAAGTTTGAAATTCAGGGCTTCTTGATTTTAAGACAGGATCTCTATTATTCAATGCTGCTCCTAAAGGTAAATAGCCTCACAAATCTTTGTAAATATAAACAAATACTCTCCTCTCCCTTAAAGCCAATTAACTATATTATAACTAGTGGTGAGTGCTTAGATAAAGGTTTATGAGTGAATGATACAAAGTGAAGACTCATTGAACTGATTGATGCAAAATGTAATTTTACTTTGAAATAAAACTTTTTATCCTTGTTTATTTACCTTGTTGGTATAAAAAATACACTGCATCAGTTGATGCAGCTTGGTATTTCAAGATATTTTTTCCCACTTTTTAAAAAATTTAAATTAATTTATTTAGTCAATTTATAACATTATTTCTTAGTTACAAGAATCATATTTTTTCCTTCCCTTTCCTAACCCTACCCTTCCCGTAGCATAGCTGATGCGCAATTCCACTGGGTCCTTGATCACATGGGTCCTTCATCAAAACCTATTTCCATGTTGTTGGTGTTTGCATTAGGATGTTCATTTAGAGTCTATATCCCCAACCATAGCCCCTTGATCCATGTATTCAAGCAGTTGTTTTTCTTCTGTGTTTCTACTCCCACAGTTCTTCCTCTGAGTATGGAAAGTGTTTTTTCCTGTAGATGCCTCCAAGTTGTTCAGGATCACTGCGTTGCCACTAATGGAGAAGTCCATTCCCATTCGATTGTACCACAGTGTATCAGTTTCTGTGTATAATGTTCTCTTGGTTCTGCTCCTTTCACTCTGCATCAGTTCCTGGAGGTCATTCCAGTTCACTTGGAATTCCTCCAGTTTATTATTCCTTTGAGCACAATAGTATTCTATCACCAAAATATACCACAGTGTGTTCAACCATTCCCCAATTGAAGGGCATCCCCTCTTTTTCCAACTTTTTGCTACCACAAAGAGCGCAGCTATGAATGTTCTTGTACAAGTTCAAGATATTTTTTTAACTCCTTTTAGTGCTAGAAAATTTCATCCTCTCTTCTCATGGGTATCTCTCAAACCCTGAGGGAAATCAAAACTGCCTTCCTTTTTTTTTTTAAAGTCCTACCTTTTGCCTTAGAATCCATACTGTGTATTGGTTTCAAGGCAGAAGAGTGGTAAGGGCTAGGCAATGGAGGTTAAGTGACTTGCCCAGGGTCACACAGCTAGGAATTGTCTGAGGCCAAATTTGAACCCAGGACCTCCCATCTCTAGGCCTGGCTCTCAATCCACTGAGCCATCCCAGAGCTCTTCTCCTTCTGAAAACCTTGCCTTTTCATTTGAATATAGGCTCAGGGAATGAGCCCCAAAGGGGCAAAGATTCTGTTTTAAGGTACTTAAAATATGCATAAGATAATACTCAAAATCAAGACAGACAAAATAAATGGCTGAGAAAAGTAAAGGAAAATTATGTATTTGAGGATGGGAAAAGTAAAAAGTACAAAAGAAATATTTGAAATAGCACTAATATTGGGCAATTTTCTTTATTTAAAATAAACCAATAGATTTTAAATGTGAAAATGAGAATTATTGCCAGAATCTTGAAAATTTGGACAGTGCTAAAACTTCTTTTATTTGGCTTAGTATCCTCAGTATTCACTTAGGATCCATATTGCTAGGCTTTCTCTTTAAGATTTCACTCTTCTCTTCTTCAGAGTACTGCTATTAAAATTCTTTCTAGCTCTTTTATACTATAACTGTCTCTTCCCTGCAGGCAAAGTGTTGCTATATATAACCTGCTCTCCCTCTAATCTAACATTAATAGGAATAATATAACTATTTTCTGAGGAAACAACTTTAAGGGATTGGATTTTTTTTCCCCTCAAAAGCTCTTTAGGTGGAGCAGCTGGGTAGCTCAGTAGATTGAGAGTCAAATCCAGAGACAGGAGGTCCTGGGTTTAAATCTTGCCTCAGATACTTCCTAGCTATGTACCTCGGGGCAAGTCACTAAACTCCCATTGCTTAGCCCTTACTGCTCTTCTGCTTTGGCAGAATGAAGGTAAGAGTTAAAAAAAAAAAACTCTTTAGGCTTGAAGTATTGTGAGTTTCCTATCCACATGTTCTCAGCATCCAGGTGGATACTTTAGCAGTGCTGGTTAATCCTATTATTGGGTTCTGATTTATTGATCTTTTTCCTACAGTAGCTCTTTCCAAAATAGAAACACATCTCCTAGTACAATGAGGGTGAACCTAAAGCATGCACCCCAAAGATGGCACATAGAGACCTCTCTGAGGACACGCACACTGTCTCCCTCCAGAGTTAGTGACTAGAAAGGCAGAGAGCCTAGAACTGGGCTGCTCCCCTCTCACTCACCACAAAGCCTCCTTGCCCCTCTGCCCCACAGCCAATGGAAGTGCTTCCTCCCTCCCTTGCATGGAGTCCTCGGGCCACTCCCCTCCTCCCTCTCTCCATACACCTTCCCCACCCCTGTCCCCAGTAAGGTGAAAGTGGGGCATGGCACGCTGACTCTAAAAAGTTTCACCATAACTGTACTGGCACTTATTTCAACAGAGGTTCAAGGAGGAAAAGAAGAACATTCAGAAGGATGGTGAAAGGTGGTTCTATTCTATTGACTGGTTCCACGTGTCTTAGAGATTTTCTATTTCTACCTTTTGTAATGTATATATTTTGTGGGGTTTAGGGTGATAGTGACTCTAATAGTTTCCTTTTCCCTTTTGTGTGTATCGGATTTTCATAAAAACATGTATTTTTCTCCTCTGAGGCATCTATTTTCTTCTCTTAAAATAAATACAGTATCTTTTTGGCACATATAAGTTTCATAAGTAAAACCTTTATCTTAAAATATATTTAGAGAGGCAAGGTGCTAGAGTAGAAAAGGCCTTGAAAGTGTCAGAAGGATTAGTTTCAGGTCCTAGGGTGGACAACCAGGGGCTCAGAAAAGTCACTTCCCCACAGTTTCTTCATCTGCAAAATGAGGATAATAATACCTATATTGCCCATTGCATAGGGTTATTGTAGGAAAGGTTCACTGTAAATCTGAAAAGTAATAGAGAATTGGGAGTTATTATGGAAGTAGGGAGTTAAAAGAGACAGGAACATCAGCCTGATTCCTTTCCCACAGGTCAACAGGGATTTTTTTTAAGAGTAATATAATCACTCTTTAAACTGTATTTCTTTTCTAGTGGTAAGAGGGCAGAAAAATTCACTTTCAAAATTGAATGTAGATCTTGGATTTGGGAGCAGTAACATACATACACAGAAATATACTATGATATTGTTACTGGGGGGAAAGAAGTGTATTTTGTACTATTTTCAAGTAAAACAATTTTCCTTCCCCCCAAAATTACTTTGATATTTATTTTTTGATATTTGATATTTACTTTTCTGTGCCCACATGGTCTGTCCTCTGGAGAATGTAAACTCCTTGAGACAGGAACTATATGATTTTTGACTTGTTATCTCCAGTGCCTGATACTTAATAGGCACTTGATAAATGCTTGTTCAAGTGAACTGGTTTGAATGATCAAATTTAATCCTGGGATCTGTAATAAATTTGAGAGGTACAATCCAGGAGGTAACTAACAGAGATAAGAATTGCAAGCTCTGAACAATTTTTTGGTTGCGGCAGCAACAGAAACCTTGGGACTATATGAATAGGCATGAACCTGCCTGCCTCCCTTCTTGGTCCTTTTATTAACATTCCACATGTCTAGTTTTTAAAGATCTGGCATGATGCTAATAGGAAGACTGGAACCAGGCAATTCTGAACACCAGTTTAGTGATGATATTATAAGAATGAAGTGCTTTAATTTGGAAGTTGGGAGGGCCATATGGCAGATAAGGAAGCTGTAGTGAAGTTATGGGATACTAGTTCCATGTATTCCACAGCATTTAAAACTTTTAGAACCTTTTAGAACTTTTGGTATAAGCAGATGTTTGATTTTCATGACCTAGTTTCAAGAAGTTATTGACATTTTGTAGATCAGTCCTCTCTGATGAGCCTAATTGCAGCAAATACCCCCCGCAACAAAAAAACATGCTTTGATTGTTTCAAAATATCTCCTCTCTCCACCCCTTACCTACTCCAATTATTATACTTTATTCTGCTTTATCTAGCTATACTTCCATAAAATTAAAAAAAATCTTTTCTAGGTTTTAGTTCCCCTTTGCTCCAAATATCTCCATTTGGAGGGAAGGGGAGAATTAATTATCTATGAAATTCAAACCTTATTAGGTAGGGGAAAAGTTCTTCAAAATTCTAGATATCCCTAGGCTTTTGGAATCATGGGCTCTGTGAATCTCTAATTCTTTCTTTTCTTTTTTGGGGCTAATCCAATACAACTGATGGTCAGCCAGTTCCCCAAGCTTCATTTAACAATTCTATTTCCTTTGAGGCCTTAACTGGATTCTCAAGTTCAACTGGTATTCTTTAATAGAGAGTGTGTTGACGTTAGTACTAATATATGTTGAGGCAGACCAAGATATATTCTTTCTGCCAGTGAAATCTGGCAGATCACTCCCCAGTTGTGGATTGTACTTTCTGGAAGGTACCCTGCAACTTTGGTGGAAGTATACTACCACCTTTCAAGGCTTCCTAGAATACTGAGGGAACACACAGTAGCCATGCTCAGCAGACTCAGCTGCCAGTGTGAATTCAGGGTTTGGGGGAAGAATAACTCCAGAATATATTTCTATATTCAATTTTTTTCTTGTTTAAATTGTAAACATGACAACCATCAACACACAAACCTTCCAGTAAACAAAAACAAATTAGAGCATTAATGAAACATTCATTTCTGTTACATACAGTTTGTTTCCAAAAGTACATATTAAATTTAGCATGGTAGTAACAAAATTGCCCAGTTTGTATTCAGATCAACTTTTTATTCCCTCTTTTTAAAAATTTATTGATAACATTTTCTTCCTTTAGTCACATATCAATTGTCATTAACTCACTTTTCTGCTTCCTCCCATACCTCCACAGATGACCACCCTTATAACAAATAGTATTTTAAGTAAACATATTAATATATTGGCCATCTTTGAAAACACGCCTCTTTTTTCTCCTCGAGTCCCTCACTTCTCTGCCAAGAGTATCAGTATCAGTTTTCTAGCATCCACCTTCAATTTGTAGTTGAAAAAACCAATGCCCAGAGAATCTATAGAGGTTTTTCTAAAAACAGTAAGAGAGTAAGAATTTGAATCCATGTCCCCTGTCTCCAAATCTAATCCTTTTCCCACTGCACCTGGCTGTTCTTATAAGTCTCTAAGCTTTCAAAGCTATTATCCATTCAAAAACATAGTTCAATTTTTATTCATTCTATCTGTAAATATTTAGTTAAGGTCTACTATGTGCAACATACTGTGCCATACACTATGGGAGATTATAAAGAGGTAGAGATGTTATTTGCCTTTGTGAAGTTTACAATTTAATTGTAGGTGTCGCTTCAACATCTCCAGTGGCGTGAAACAAGGCTGTGCCCTTGCTCCGGTGCTATTCAACCTATTCTTCACCCAGGTATTACGACATGCTGTGATGAATCTAAATCTGAGTGTCTACATCAAATACCGACTGGATGGCTCACTATTCGACCTTCGCCGCCTGACTGCAAAAACAAAGACAACAGAGAGGCTCATCTTGGAAGCTCTCTTTGCAGATGACTGTGCTCTCATGGCCCACCAAGAAAATCACCTTCAAATCATTGTGGACAGGTTCTCTACCGCAACAAAACTGTTTGGCCTGACTATCAGCCTCAGCAAAACAGAGGTGCTGTTCCAACCTGCACCAGGGAGGCCAACTAACCAGCCGTGCATTACAATCGATGGCACGCAGCTTTCTAATGTCAACACTTTCAAGTACCTGGGCAGTACCACTGCCAATGACGGGTCCCTAGACCACGAGATTAATGCCAGGATCCAAAAGGCCAGCCAGGTACTCGGGCGGCTGCGCTGCAAAGTCCTCCAACACAAGTGTGTTGCACAACAGAGGTGTAAGCACTGCGACGAAGCTCAGAGTGTACAACGCAGTGGTCCTCAGCTCGCTCCTGTACGGTTGTGAGACATGGACACTGTACCAGAAGCACATGAAATAGCTGGAGCAATTCCACCAACGCTCCCTCCAGTCAATCATGCAGATCTGATGGCAGGACCAAATCACCAACCAGGAAGTCCTCGACAGAGCCAACTCCACCAGCATCGAAGTCCTGGTCCTCCAAACCCAGCTACGATGGTCTGGACACGTCATCTGCATGGACTCACAGCAAATACTAAGACAGGTATTCTATGGTGAACTGTCAGCTGGACTCAGGAAACAAGGCCGACCAAAGAGAAGATTCAAGGATCAGCTAAAGTCCAACTTGAAGTGGGCTGGCATGACACCAAAGCAACTAGAACTCGCTGCCTCTGACAGAAACAGCTGGAGAACCCACATTAACCATGCCGCCACCACCTTTGAAGATGAGCAACGTTGACATCTTGCCGCTGCGCGTGAACGCTGACACCAGGCCACAACCGCACCTCCTATAACAACTGGCATTCCATGCCCCGTGTGCCACAAACTCTGCGCCTCAGTCTTTGGACTTAAAAGCCACATGAGGGTACATCAATAGATAATAATGCACAAAGACAATCGTCATTCTCGGCTTCCGAGAGACTACTAGTGTGGAGGGAATGACATGTTTTGTTCTAGCAGAAGTCTATAGAAAGATTTATTGAAATAAAACAAGTAGATATTTTAAATTTAATTATTTTTAAAAGTTGGCAAATGATTATTTTATCTTTAATTTTGTAGTTAAGCATTAGTTTTCCCTTGAATCCAGTAATAATCTAAAAAGCATATTGGAAAGACTTGGAAATTAGTTCTCTTTGTTGCAAAGAGTTATGATACATTCTAAAATATGTTAGTTAATTGGACATATTTAATTTCTTAGCTTACTTAATTAATTTTTTAGATTAGTCCAAAGACCTTATATTCATTAATTGATTTAAACATATCCTGCCCCAAATTAGAAATCAGAAAAATACTGTCAGGCAGGAGTTTTTTTTTTTTTTAAACCCTTACCTTCCATCTTGGAGTCAATACTGTGTATTGGCTCCAAGGCAGAAGAGTGGTAAGGGCTAGGCATTGGGGGTCAAGTGACTTGCTCAGAGTCACACAGCTAGGAAGTATCTGAGGTCAGATTTGAACCCAGGACCTCCTGTTTCTAGGCCTGACTCTCAATCCACTGAGCTACCCAGCTGCCCCCTGGGCAGGAGTTTTTAACCTGACATTTGTGAACTTGTATACATTTTAAAAAATATATTTTAATAGCTACAATTCAGTTTCATTGGTTTTTCATTTGTAGTGCTATGAATTTTATTTTTTGCATTTAAAAACATCCTGAGAAGAGGCAATAGGCATTATCACACCACGAAAAAAATCTATGACACAGAAAAGATGAAGAACTCCTCATAAAGTATTAAAACAATGGAGAAAACTTAGATGAATTTGGAACCACTGTCCTTCACCCACAAATGGGTACATTTGCTTGTCCTGCCTCAGTAGCACAGGTGTGTCAATGTCTTGCGTGCTTTTGCTTCCCTGTTGTCAAGTATTACTTTGTGTGGACATTAGGAGACCTAAGAGATAGCTTTGCTCCCGCTTGCTGGATCCCTTTCATGGAAGACAGCCCAATTCCCTTCTCCCCCTTAAAAAGCACAAACTGCTTTTTGGACCCTTGATGTGGTCATTGGTTTCTGGACCTTTCCCATGATTGCCATCCCAGGTAGACTTTTGTTTTTCAGATCACTGACTTTGTGCTCTTCTCTCTCCCTAGAGGCTGGATCCATGCTGAGTTGCCTAAAAAATTTACTTCATCACGGGACACTCATCTATCTTTGTTCCTCTGCAACATTCATTCCTGCCTAGCAAAGATCAAGAGACAACCGACAAATCTACAGCATAGACAACAGGCATTTCTCCAAACAAAATAAATCAAAAGTAAGACTTTTTCTTTTTCTTGACCATTTTGTTAAAGTTATCTTTTCCTGGGCCAGGTAAACACTAAAAAGCTTCCATTTTAGAAATAGAGCATTTTAAATTTCAAAAAACCCTCATATTTTTTCTTGAAAAGCCATCGTTGGTCTCAAAATGTCTGTGGAATTGGGTGTGATAAATGCTGCCTATCATTGTTTCAGAGGGCATCTATGCTCTTCCTCTGCATATCATATACCTTCCCTTCTCCTCCACTTAAAAAAATTTTTATTTAGATGATTTAGAATATTTTTCCATGGTTACAAGACTCATGTTCTTTCTCTTCCCTCTCCCCACCCCCTTCCCATATCTAATGCACAATTCCACTGGGTTTAGATCAAGATCCATTTCCATATTATTAATATTTGTATTAGGGTGATCTTTTATAGTCTACTTTCTCAGTCAGAGCCCCATTAACCCATGTGATCAAGCAGTTGTTTTTCTTCTGCATTTCTGCTCCCACAGTTCTTCTTCTGGATGTGGATAGTGTTTTTTCTCATATGTCCCTCCAAATAGTTCTGGATCATTGCATTGCTGCTAGTAGAGAAGTCCTTTACATTAGATTGTACCACAATGTATCAGACTCTGTGTACAATGTTCTCCTGGTTCTGCTCCTCTCATTCTGCATCAATTCCTGGAGGTTGTTCCAGTTCACATAGAATTTCTCCAGTTCATTATTCCTTTGAGCACAATAGTATTCCGTCACCAACATATACCACGATTTGTTCAATCATTCCCCAATGGAAAGGCATCCCCTCATTTTCCAATTTTTTGCCACCACAAATAGCGTGGCTATGAATAGTCTCATAGTATCAATAGTAGCCATAATTCAACCATCCCTTTAACTCTTGCATATTGCCCTAGTCTTTTCTTCAATTTTTATTTTCCTACTCCACCTGACTTTTGTAAGCTAGTTCTCTTACATGTTAACACAGGACCCATTACAATGTGTCCTGAATTCTAATAAGCATTTGATCTCACTAGTGAGAAATCATTTTGTGAAATCAGTGTGGTTAATTGCAAAATATCAGCCCTATTCCCACTAGCATTGGTCTATCTACATTAATACTAGTGATTGAAACCAAATTACTCAGAGGAAATAAAAGGTAAGGAATCTCTAGCTCTTGAACTCCCCTGTATAAACCCTTGGAAAGCCATTCCAAGCCATTCTCATAAAGTTGACTACATTGTCTTCTTGTATTAACCAAAAACAGATGCTGAACCAACACTATTGAGAATGTTAGAAGGGAATGATAAAGGCAGCTAAGTAGTACACTGAATACAGTGCCATGTCTGTAGTCAGGAGGAACTGGGTTCAAATGTAGCCTCAGACACTTCCCAGCTCTGTAACTCTGGGCAAGTCATTTAACCACAACTACCTAGCTTTTGCCACTCTTCTCTATTGACAGAAGGTAAGGGTTTTTTTTTTTTAATATATAAAAGAGAATAATTGCAATGATTCTGATATTAAAGAATTCCTGTATTTCCTGTCCAGTTGACCAGAATAGTTTCTTCCCTTATATTCCAGCTACTCTTTGAAGCAGTTATTTCTGTTCTCCATTATCCCCTTACCTTACCAGGCTGATTTTCAACTGACCCATCTTGAGATTTTGCAGCCTTTCCCTTAGCCTTGGTACAAATAGCCAGAGAAATCAGTGGGGGCAAAAAGGAAGCAGCTTCAATGTCTTGACATTTCTAGCTACTACTAATTTTCCATTCAAGGTTACCTTGTATAAATGGTGCATATACCTACATATATATAATATATGTGTGTGGGCATGAATATACATATATATGCTTTTCCCCCCTTCTAGAGTATTAGTTCCTGGAGGTTAAGAAATTATTTCGTAGTAAGGAAAACTCACTTCTGTCCTAGGACAGGAAAACAACTTATGGAGAATAATACAATTGAGTTGGATCTTGAAGGATGAGTAATGAGTTCAGTAGGTGATTTATAGGCTCATTAGAATTGGGAGTGACCTTCAAGACTCTTTAGTATAATAATCTCATTTTCTGGCATATGATTTGAATGGTATACCATTGTGCCATAAGAAATGACAAATAGAACAATCACAAAAGTCCTGGAAAGATTTTTATGATGCAAAGTAAAGTGAGCAGAACCAGAATGCTGTACACAGCAACAGCAATAATGTACAATAATCAACTATGAATGATCCAAGACAACTCCAAGGGACACATGTTGAAAAAGGCTATCTGCTGGTAGAGAAGGAACTAATGGAGAATAAATCCAACTTGAAGCAAACCATTCTTCAATTTATTTCCTTCGTGAATTTTCCTCTTGTATAAATGATGTCTTCTTTCAAAACATGACAAACATGGAAATATATATTTCATAATAGCATATGCACAACCCATATCATATTAATAGTGTCTTGAGAAAGGGCAAGGGGTGGGAGGGAGAGAGAAACGTGTATCATGAAATGTCAGAAAGTGATTATTAAAATTGTATCTACATGTAAAAAATGAAAAATAATCTCATTTTGCACAGGAGGAAACAGAAACCCCAGAATGAAGTCCTTATCAGATCCTAATTGAGGGACCAAATTCATCAGAATATTATCAGTGAGCATCTGTGCTCAATGTTGTATGTTCTTGATTCTATGCCATTATATTGCCTCCCATACACTGAGCACCCAATATGGGCATAGCATCATATTAAGTACCATGCGTGATATAACTTGGATGCCTACATTTTATAGATTAGCATGTAGTTTAAAAAGCATGGCTAGAGGGGGCAGCTGGGTAGCTCAGTGGATTGAGAGCCAGGCCTAGAGATGGGAGGTCCTAGGTTCAAATCTGGCCTCAGACACTTCCCAGCTGTGTGACCCTGGCGAAGTCACTTGACCCTCATTGCTTAGCCCTTACCATTCTTCTGCCTTGGAGCCAATATACAGTATTGACTCTAAGACAGAAGGTAAGGGTTTAAAAAAAAAAGGCAAGGAGTATCTAGCCATGCTTTTTTTTTTTTTAAACTAATGTGTAGCTCAGTATTGGGTGCATCTGAGCTGAGGAACAACTGGCCATGTGGTAATCCAAGGTGGCAAACTTCAAGGGTTCCCTTGGGTCTCTCCCTCTCATGGGGGCAGTGACAGGAAGACAGGATGCTATATTTGTTAAGTGGCATTATTTGTCACTCAGGAATGTTGAAGAAAGAAAGTAATCCAAGTTCTGTCTCTAAACTCCTTATAATGGGGGTAGGGATAGGGGTTATGCTCTTTTTTCTCACCCCAGTGCAAAGCGTGAATTATTTTACCAAAAGAATTATCTGGACAGTGCTTAGGTGAAATACAAAATGCCTGTTCACCAATTTGACAAACTGCTTTATGTTCTGATAAAGTTCAAATATTCTCCTCAAAAATCATAATTAATTTTAAGTTAAATTGTTGAATAGTATTTTAAGCTATCTTGATAAAATATGGGGTATCTTTTATATTTAGAATTTTTTGTGCAACAATAAAATAACTGCCCCATATCAGTGTCATATTATAAAGTATCTTTCTACTCTCTCTTCCATCTCCTGCTTTGTAGAGAATATAGACATAAACCCAAAATTTACTCTTTAGATAATTTTTTCTTATTTTCCTGAGACAAAGAGAATAGGAATAAAGGAAATAATTCCTTTTATTTGAAGCCAGGCCTTGTACTCCCTAGGCCTGAGCCTACTCCACATCATCTGCCTAGTTTCAGACCAGGTGAATCCACTGGTGAAAGAGGGGATGTGGGCTTAATAGTGATTTCTTAGTTATAGACATATAAAGAAATGGAGGTTTAAGTGACTTACCCAATGCCACATAAGGAGTAAGTAATAGAACTGGGAGTCAGACTCAAGTCCTCTCATTTCAAATTCAGGATATTTCTCCCCACCACATTATAGTCAATATTTTGTGGAACACCATCTCTGCCTTTAGAGAGCTCACAACATAGTTGGAGAGAGAGCACATTAAATGGTGAAGTAACAAAGCAAGGCAGGATATGACTAGCTAGCAAAATGAAGATGTGATAGACCAGTGTTAGTGGAATCCAGAAAAGCTGGAAACTCTTAACAACTAGGATAATCAGTAACTAATCAGACCAGAGAGGGAACAAGTATTTTCCAGATGAAGAGAGCAACATGTGCCACTTGCCTTTCTGGCACACTTTGCCTTTTTAGACATCAGCTGTGAGAAGTCACTTTCGTTTTGTAGTGTCTGAAGTTCTACCTTTTCAGGCTTTGTTTTACCTTCATATTCTCTCAAAATTCAAACTACTCTAGCTAATTCTACAAATCTGTCAATGATTCTGGGCAACCTAACAACAATTTCTCAGCTGCTTATAAGAGTATTTTAAGAGGAATTTTCTTCCTAGTTATGTCGACCTAAAATCCTTGATATGTTCTAGTCAGGGCTCATTTCATCCAGCACTAGAATCCAACTACTGAAATGAAATATATCAACCATAAATGAACAAAACTTTTCTATAAGACAGGAAACACAATGGCCTCTGGTCTTATTCCAATTTATGAAGAAAAAAAAGACTAGTGATTAGGATCTCAAGTTTTTTACCTTTAAAATGTAGCAAGATCTGGTATTGCTATGGATTATAACATTGTTCTTTTTTCTTGAGAATAGGAGACATCTTTCAAATTGTTATGAATGACATTCAGTGCATTGTTGGCACTTGACAAATGCTGACTTATTTCATATTATTATTCATAGTATATAATTGAATGTATAATTGCATGATTATTTTACTTTCTGACAGGAGACCTTTTTGACTGCCTTTAATAATAAAAAAAAATGTTTCTACAGGAAGGTGCTAATGATTAGCCTTTCTTTTGTGTAGAAGAGAACCATCTCATCTTTTAGATTGACTGTGCAGCAAAATTTCTGTCTTGGGATACTCATGAAAAATAAAGGGCATGTTAGAACTATTGAGACAGAGCAAAGCACTCAGCAAACATATCAGGAAGCTCTTATTATTCTAGTGCTAGTTGACTATGTTAACATCTGAATTAGAGACTTTTTTGCATTAAAATCAGAAAGATGTATTTTACATCTATTTGGACACAGGGGATATGATATGACCTGCAGTTCAACCAAATCTGTAGTATAGCAAGACACCATATAGTAAGATTTTACTATAATAATGTATCTTCTAAATATTTGCAATAGGGAATTGTGTCTCATAATGAAATACTGTTCATGTTCATCTCTAGTGTCTATGCTTATAAATATAGTTATATTATAACAAATTGCAACATAGTAAAAAGGGTTTCGATTTTGGAGTTAAAAGATTTGGGTTTTAATTCCACTTCAGACTCTTGGCTTGTTTGAACATAACAAAGTCATTTAAACTTTTTAGAGTCTTAAGATTTTCATCTAAAAATGGAAATACGAGCAGCCCAATATGATTCATTGATTTCCAAAATACGGTTTGGAACTTCCTGAGGTCCATGGGATGACCCTAGGGATTTGTGATTTACCAGTTATAGGATGGGAAGACTGGTCCTATCTCACCATTCCCATGAATTGTATCCAATGCAACTCTATCTTCACCCACTTCATCTCTCCCTCTGATTGTGCGAGCTCCCAGATTTCCTCACTTCTGGGGCAGAATTTGGCATCTTTGGGCATTTATAACCTAATCTTGACACAGCTGCAACTATGCAAATAATGGGAAAATCTTCCCCATTTCTCCAAGGAAAAAAAAATCAGTGCCTAGTGGTATAGATACTGTGGATAGATACTAGTATATGAAGGATAAGAGAGTTGGCTTTGGAATTAGAGTTCAAGTTCTTCCTCTGACACAGGCTAGTTGTATGATCATGGACAGGTTACAAATTTCTTAGTGACCACAGTGATTCTCTAAGACCATACATTACAGATAATTTGTCTATCTACATTGATAGAGGGAGTATTCCACAATGATAAAATCACAAGTAAGGATCCTTTAAATGGTGATGTTTTATTTCACAGGGTTGTTATAAGGAAAGTGCTATGCAATTGTGAATTATTATTATTATTATTATTATTATTATTAACAACTGATTAAGTGTTCTTGTTGTTTGATAGGGAGCTAATAAGGGCAAAAATGGTCAACTCCTGTCCAGCCTTCACAACCCAGTTTTAAATCTACATTTCCAGTAGGGTCTTCTCTCACAATCCTAGCCTGAAATGATTTCTCCCTCTTCTGGATTCCTATTGCACTTATTGTCCTTTGGATGGTTTTGTCTTAAACTGTGATTTGCTTTTTTTTTTTAACATTTTAACTTATTATTTATTTAATATTCTTTTAAAATTTTGAGTTCTAAATTATCTTTCCTTGTATCCATTCCCCCACCCATTGAGAAGGCAAACAATATACCAATTTTACATGTGAAATCATGTAAAACATATTTCCAAATTAGTCACTTTTTTAAAAAGCAAGAAAAACAAGAAAGTGTTTTTATTTCCATTTGGACTCAGAGTTTACCAGTTCTCTCTTAAGGTGGCAAGCATTTTTTCCATTATAAATCTTTTGGAATTTTGTTGGATCATTGTATTGGTCAAAGTAGTCAAATCTTTCACAGTTAATCATCATTACAACATTGCTCTAATTGTGCACAATGTTTTCCTTGTTCTCACTTTACTTTGTATCATTTCTTATAGATCTTGCCATATTTCTCTGAAACCATCCCCCCCCTTGTCATTTCCCAAAGTAATACTCCATCACAATCATATGCCACAGCTTGTTCAGGCATTTCACAAATGATGAGAATCCCCTTAATCTTTAGCTTTTTCCAGCTCAATTTCAACAAAAAGAGTTATTACAATTTTTTTTGTACATTTAGGGTTTTTTGTTTGTTTGTTTTTGTTTGACCTCTTTGGGATACAAGACCTAATAGTGGTATTGCTTGGTGAAAGGGCATAGTTCAGATTGTTTTTCAGAATGGTTGGACTTGGTCACTATTCCACCAATAGTTCATTGGTGAATGTATTTTCCTCTCATCCCCTTCAGCATTTGCCATTTCTGAGAGGTGTGAGGTGGTACCTCTGAGTTATTTTAATTTACCTTTCTCTAATAAATAATGATTTAGAGCACTTTTATCATATGCCAAAAGAAAGTTTTGATTTCTTCTGAAAACTGCCAGTTTAAATCCTTTGACCCTGTATCAGTTGAGGAATGACTCTTTTTATAAATTTGACTCATTTCCATACTCAGCATGTATTTGAGAAATAAAGTCTTTATCAGAAAAACTTGCTGTAAAGATTTTTGGTATTTCTGAATTGTCTATGGTATCTTTTAGCATGATGTAGTTTCCCTGAGCATCTCTTTTAATTAGGTCTTTACTTTTGTTTTGTCTGAGATCATGATAGTTACCCCTACTTTTTATACTTCTGCTAAAGTATATTAAATTCTGCTCCAGCCCCAACTCTCCTCTCCACTCCTTTTTTAAACTCTGTATCTTTCTGTCTCTTGTAGACAACATATTGTTGGATTATGTTTTCTAATTCATTCTTCTGTTTCCATTTTATGGATAAGGTTATCCCATTCACATTCACAATTATGATTATTAACTATATATTTCCATCTATCACATAGTCTTTTGCTTCTTCCTTTCTCTCTCTTTTTATCCTGTCCCTCCTCAAAAGTTTATTTTGCTTTTAACCACTGCCTTCCTTATTCCTCCTTCCTTTTGATCATCCCTTACCCTTCTCCTATTTCTCTATTTAAGTTTTCTCGATTTTCAGTATTTCTATACATAACTGAGTGCATATAGATATGTTTCTTTCTTTGAACCAATTACAATGAGAATGAGGTTCAATCATTGCCTCCCCGATTTCCTCCTCTAAAGTAAAATCTCTTCCTTGATGCCTTCTTTTATGTGAGAAAATTTCTTGTATTTTACCATTCCCTTGTCCCTTCTCCCAATTTATCCCTGTTTCTTACTTTCATTGGGGGGGATTGGGCAGGGAGATCATTCCAACATAATCAACTCATAACCATTCTCTCTATGTAAACTTCTTTTAAACTATCCTAATAAAGACAAAGTTCTTGGGAGTTACATGTAACATCTTTTCATATAGAAATGTAAATAGTTTAATTGTATTGAGTCCCTTATGATTACTCTTTCCTATTTACCTTTTTATGCTTCTCAAGTCTTCTGTTTGAATGTCAAAATTTCTATTCAGCTCTGATCTTTTTATCAGGAATACTTAAAAGTCCTCTATTTCATTAAATATCCATTTCTCCTCCAAAGGATTATACTCAATTTTTCTGGGTAAGTTATTCATATTCCAAACATAGTAGCTGCTAAATCTTATATGATCCTGACTATGGCTCTACAATATTTGAATTGTTTCTTTTTGGCTATTTAAATATTTTTTTCTTTGACCTGGCAGCTCTGGAATTTGGCCATAGTATTTCTAGGAGTTTTCATTTTGGGATATCTTTCAGGAAGTGATTAATGAATTCTTTCCATTTTTATTTATTCTTTGAATCTATGATATCAGGGTGGTTTTCCTTATTAATTTCTGGAAATATGATTTCTAGACTTCTCTGATTATTGGCTTTCAGGTAGTCCAATTATTAATAAATTATCTCTCTTTGATTTTCCAGGTACACATCAGCTGGGGAATGACTAAACAAATTATAGTACATGAATGTGATACAATACTCTTCTGCTATAAGAAATTAAGAATGAGGTGGTTCCAGAAAAACTTGGGAAGACTTTTATGAACTGATACATAGAAAAGTGAGCAAAACCTAGAAAACAACTTATTTAATAACAGTATTATAAAAATGAACACTTTTTCTTAGAACTTAAGAATTCTGATTGGTGCAGTGATCAACTATGATTCTAGAGGACCAAAGATGAGGAATGTTATTTATCCTGACTGTTTGCCCTGGTTTTCTCACTTTCCTGTTGTCCCTATTTTCTAGCATGCCTCAATGCAATTTGTATGATCTTCTTATTGTGAGACCTACCTGGTTCTACTCTCTGTTTTCCCATCTCTCAAGACTTTCCAGGTTCTCAAAGTACTTTGCCTAGCACTTCCAAGTCATTATGGCTCTTATCACTCTTGATTTTTCTCTTGATTCCTTCTTTCCTTCCTTCCTTCCCTTACATTCCATCTTAGAATCAATAATATATATTAGTTTTAAGGCAGAATAATGGTAAGGGCGAGGCAGTGGGGGTTAAGTGACTTGCCCAGAGTCACACAGCTGGGAAATATCTAAGTTCATATTTGAAGCCAGGACCCCCAGTCTCCAGGCCTGGCTCTCTATCCTCTGAGCTACCTAGCTGTCTCTCCTCTAGGCTTTCTTGATATTTACTCATTGTCTACTTCTTCTATTGATTGGCAGGCAGCCAATCAAAGGAAATTAGGAGTAGCTTTCATGGATATTTACCCATTGTCTACTTCTTCTACTACTGCTGGCTCTATCTTCTTTGTCTCTACTGCACATCAGCATAAAGTAGCAGAAGTCAAAAGACATGTTCAAATCCTACTTGGTATACTTAACTCTCTTGTCTTATAATAACTATTAAAATTTAAAGTCCTATTAAATTGCATTCAGATTAAAATCAGACCCTAGCCTTCTACTTGAAGACATTTCCTTGTGCATACTTAACCCTGAGCAAATCATTTACCCTCTTTGTGACTCAACTTTTTCATCTGTGAAGAAAGGAAGCTGGGCTCAGTGACTTCTTAGATTTCTTTTAAGCTCCTTTTCTATGATCTTATGATTCTATGGTCTTCTAATCCAGGCACCTTGCCTCTTATAGGTAGGTACTTTTCACCCCTTTACAAGCTTCCTTTTATGTGTAGTCTTCCTCCATTAAAAGAAAAGATTCTTGAGAGTATGGATTTCCTTTCTTGCTTTTATTTGTACATCTCTTATTTAGCACATACTAAGGGCTTAATTTTTGACTCTGTCTCAGTCTGTTTGTCTCAATGGCTCATTATCTCTGTCTATCTTTCTCTCTCAGTGTCCATCTCTCTCCTTTTATCTGTCTTAATTAAGGTCCTGTTTAGAGAATGATGCTGGCCCAACTGCTTTTCAACTTTTTGAGTTCTTTTGCAATGAATTTTCTCAGCATTCTCCCAGCATGTGTATAAGTAGGGTTTCTTAACCCTTTTTTGTGTGTCATAGACCCTATTGGCAGTCTAGTAAAGTCATAGAATTAAATTAGAATTTTAAATTTGGAATAAAATACATAAAATTACAAAGAAAACTGACTGTATTAAAATAATTATCAAAAGAGAGGAAAATTTTGGTCCCTTTGTAATCTATCCATAGATCCCCTGGCAAACTGGACAAACCAGATTTATAACCCACATCATAGAAGAAAGGTCCAGACAGACCTGAGTGGGTTATGAAAGTGTGGCCTTTGAGAGGCCAGCAGTGCCAAAGAAGGAAGAGGGCCTTCCTTTCAGGGGCAGAAATGAAAAGGCATTCCTAAAATGGGAGATGGGATACAACATGGACCATATTTGTCAGTGTAACAATTTAGTCCAGGATTAGTCTGACCTTGAATATATAGGTGACATTGGATGAACCTGTGAACTTGATTAGCTGGAGTACATTCACTTAAGCAATTCAGGCAGACTGTAATTGAACTGATCATGTAGCAATTTAGATGGGTGATTGGTATGGCTGTGGTCCATTTTGAGGGTCTACTTGAATAATATTTCAGTAGAATTCTTCCACTATATTATTATTTGGCAGTTCTGCTTGTTATTTCTATCTTTACCTCTGCCCCATAGCCCAGTTCCTCTTGTGGCTTAGTATCTTGGCAGCCACTCCTGGATCAATTCCAAGTTATTGGCACTGCTCCTGCCTCTTAGTTTTGTGATAGATTAACTCCTTAAGAAAAGAGTTGGGTGTTTTTTGGTTTGTTTTTTTTTTTGGTATTTGTATTACCAGTGCTAAGCACCATGCCTGGTCCTTAGTAGGTGCCTAATAAATGCTTTTTGATTAGTTGATAATAGTTTTTGGTTTGCCAGAGTTCTTGCAATCAGCTGTCCTCAGGTCAGCTTCAATTTCTTTTTCCTGTAAGTCTAATAGAAGTCTTTAAGTCTTGTAGGGAATAGAGGTAAACCTAAAGGTAGATCTTTGTTCTTGCTGTGTGAGTCAATAACAAAGTCTCATTTGTTAGAATCCTGACAAATAAAAAAATAGACTTTGTATATAAGGTCCTATTAAATTGTATTCAAATTAATCTCTGACTCTAACCTTCTACTTGAAGACATTTCCTTGTGCATACTTTGTAAATAATAATGAAAGTTAGAAGTAACCCAAAGCCCACTGGAATGAGATTCACTCTTTTTGGTGGAGATTAATGTCCTGTGCTTGAGTGAAGGTCCTAGTGGAATCAGTGAAAACTAGAAAAGGATCTCTGGTCTCAGTCTTAAAGTGGCAGGCAGCCAATCAAAGGAAATTAGGAGTAGCTTTCATGGACAGTAAACAATCTGGACATACTTCCAAAGTCCTTCAAGGCTGCTTCCACGTTACCCAAACTGGGCATGCCCAGACTTGTGTGGGTTACATAATAAATCCAAATAATCAAAAATATTTGGCAAGCAAAGAGTTTAGAAATATGGAACCCCTTTGTTTGGAGTTTGGTACCAATACTTTAATCTGTTTATGAGCCAAATGAGGTACAATTTGATTGAATAAATGCATTCTAAATCATTCTTTCATAGATTGCTAATACTGATTTTCAGCAAGTCTGGGCTTAGAGAAGATCTGCCTTTTAGGTCAAAATGGAACAGTTATTTTCAATTGCCCCAAAGTCTATCATCTTTATTATTCCCATTCCTCTCCCCTTTCCCAACTGTTATATATTTACAAGAGAAGAAGATGGTATCTATAAAATGTAGGGCAAATTAATGCAACTTTGAAGCATTGGTTAAAAAGATCAAATTTTATTTGATGCACAAAAATGTGCCCAAAATTATTGCTATCCACTGAGTGAAGCCTTTACTGAGTTCTAGGATACCTTTACAAAAATCTAACCACTTAAGTTATGATTTCTATTCCAGAGCCTAAAGGGATCTTCTCTGAACTTCAGGATTTATTGACCAAGCAATTCCATAGGTAACTAATCATTGAATTGCTATGTGTCATTTCATTTTGTTTTCTTGAGATTATTTATCTTTTGTTATTTTAAATATTTGTATTTGTACAAGATTACAAAGACTAACTATATTAAAATAATTATCAAATAGAGAGGAAACCCTTTTTAATCTATTCATAGATCCCTTGGGGTGCTGGGAAAACCAGGCTTGCAACCCGTGCCATTGAAGAAAAGGAGAAGAAAAGTTATTGGATAGTTATTAGAACTATGCCCAAAGGGCGACAAAAGAATATCTACCCTTTGATCCAGCCAAAGCACTGCTGGGTCTGTACCCCAAAGAGATAATGGACAAAAAGGCTTGTACAAAAATATTCATAGCTGCGCTCTTCGTTTTGGCCAAAAATTGGAAAACGAGGGGATGCCCATCAATTGGGGAATGGCTGAACAAACTGTGGTATATATTGGTGATGGAATACTATTGTGCTAAAAGGAATAATAAAGTGGAGGAATTCCATGGAGACTGGAACAACCTCCAGGAAGTGATGCAGAGTGAAAGGAGCATAACCAGGAGAACATTGTACACAGAGACTAATACACTGTGGTATAATTGAATGTAATGGACTTCTCCATTAGGGGTGGTGTAATGTCCCTGAACAATCTGCAGGGATCTAGGAGAAAAAACACTATTCATAAGCAGAGGATTAACTGTGGGAGTAGAAACACTGAGGAAAAGCAACCGCCTGACTACAGCGGTTGAGGGGACATGACAGAGGAGAGACTCTAAATGAACACTCTAATGCAAATACTAACAACATGGCAATGGGTTCGAATCAAGACATATGTGATACCCAGTGGAATCACGCGTCGGCTACTGGGGGTGGGGGGGAGGAAAAGAAAATGATCTTTGTCTTTAATGAATAATGCTTGGAAATGATCAAATAAAATATTATAAAATTTAAAAAAAAGAAAAAGAAAGATAAAATGGATAGTTATTGGGAAAAAAGTTGTTGGGGGCAGCTATGTGGCTCAGTGGATTTAGAGCCAGGCCAGAGACTAAAGGTCCTGGGTTCAAATGTGACCGCAAACACTTACTAGCTGTGTGACCCTGGGCAAGTCACTTAACCCCCATTGCTTAGCTCTTACTACTCTTCTGCCTTGGAAAATAGAAGGTAAGGGTTAAAAGAAAAAAAAGAAAGGTTGTTATTGTTTAATTAATTATTTTTATTTGCCTTTGGTTTCATTAAAATATAAGCTCTCTGGCCAAGATGGCATTTAGTAGCAGCAAAAGCCTAAAATATGAGCTCTCTGAAGATGGGACTATTTCTTATATTCTTTTTATTTCTCATAGCATCTAACATATACATATAGGAGTTGCTCTTTACATGTTTTAATGTTTTTACAATATTTTTACAATGTTTTAAAATTTCATTTAAAAATCACTTTAGAAGTTCCTTCTCCAATGAAAGTTGAGTTTCTATATAGCTGTCACTTCAAATGTAATTTCCTTGAAGGCAGGCACTGTTTCACTTTTGTCCTTCACATAAAACCTTCCTTATACTATTACTATCCTTATATTACTACTATAGCTTACCATATAGTAGGTTCTTGATAAATATTGTTAATTAGTTAATAGATGCTTATTGAATTGAATACTTATTGAATATATATGTACTTTGTGTAGTGGAATAGAGTCCAGAGATACCTGGGTTCAAATCTGCTCTTTGACTATAACTAGCTGTGTGGCCACAGTTATCACTTACCCTTTCTGAGACTTGTTTCCTTATCTCTAAAATGGGGATAATAATGCCTGCAGTAGTTTATACATAGGTTGTCTCAAAGATCTGAGTGCAGTTTTAAGGTATTAAGCTTAAGGAAAACACTAGTGTAAAAAGCTATGAAGAAAGTATTAAGCATAAGACAGCACTCAGATTTTTTAGGATAGCCTATATGTAAAGCTCTTTGAATGCCTTTACGTTCAATATAAATCTAGGTGATTATTTTTATATGTATGCAACACATATACAATGTCAGCGTTCCATGATGATGGATGTTGGTAAAGTTAAAATAAAAGAGACAGGTTCAGAAAGTCTGTCAAAGTTGAAGTTGTTGCTGACTTTGTGACCCAGAATCATTATTGCCCAGTCTTTGTTGAATTCTATGCCCCAGGCCTTAAGTGGCTTGCAGTACATCCTAATTCCTGAGACTTTACCTAGAGGGACTAGCTTGCAAAAAGAAAGCTGCTCAGGAAACCAGATTTCTGAAGGCTGTATTGTCCAGTCACAAAAGTGACCTTGCCTGGATTTCTAGCTCTATTTTCTTTTGAAAATCCAGCCCTACAGTCATTGTAAATCTTGGTTGATTAACTCTTATTTGCATTTCTGAAATAGGAAATAATGCCCTTATATATAAGGGTGGCTTTGACTGAGGAAATCAACCAAATGTGAAAGGAGTGATAAGACGCTGTGCCCTTACCCAGACTACCTTACCCAGATGAGAATGAGTCTTGACTGAATCCTATCAAGCAAAGGCATTCCAAGTCAGTTTGGAAAGGACTTAGATAAGCCATTGGATGACCAGTACGTTGGCCATAAATGACTAACCTCTTGAAGAGGACTTCCCATTGTCATCCTCCCAGGCAATCTTGTGGAGGGCAGCATATATGTATGGACAGGAGTCCCATAGGCTAATCTTAAAATTCAAAGAGCATTTATTAAACCACTGAAAATGACAATTCAACAAGCCTTTTACTCACACAGTGGCATAAAGGGGTGCTCGTGTATCCAGGTCAATAGTCTTTTACACAGTCGTCAGCTGGCATTCCCACGCTGTCCTCTCAAATGCCTGCCAGTCTATCTCAGGGGAAACATTCAGCTTCAGATGAATTAGGTTGCCAAGATGATGCTCTCCAAGTTAGGGAATCTTTATAGAGTGGCTTCACCAGAATGTTGTTGATCTAAGTTCTTAAAGTTTGCTTGGTGGCTTTGACAGCTACCAAACTGGCCTTTCGTGCCTTGTGCTTTCCCCATTTATTCATGACATACTTGTGGAAAAGTTGTATTACGACAACTCCAGCCAATCCACTAAGTGTTATAATCAACAGCAGTATGAATGCTAAAGAGCACTGTCATAAGCATGTTTGCAATAAATCTAAATATGCTGGATGAGGGCTGATGAAATACCAATTTAAAAAATCAGGCTTTCTTTAGTTAAGGGGTTCTTAATTTGAGGTATATAGATAGATGTCAGGTAGTCTTTATACTTTGAGAGGAAAGAAATCTATATCTTTATTTTTACCCACCTTTATTTTTTTCAGCACCTTGTAGTATTTTTCCTTCTTTTTTAATCACAATTTTATTTTATTTCCAATTACATGTGAAAACAAATTTTAACATTTTTTTTAATTTTGAGTTCCAAATTCTCTTCCTCTCTTTTTCCTTTCCCACTTCCTTGAGAAAGCAAGCAATTTTATATAGATTATATATTTACAGTCATGCAAAATATTTCCATATTAGCCATGTTGCAAAAGAAAAGAGACCAAAAAATTTGAAAAAAAAGTTTTTAAAAAGTATGCTTCAATCTATATTCAGATTTCATCAGTTCATAGAATTTAGGACCCTCTGAAATTGTCTCTTTAATAATCTCTTAGAATGCAACAATTTTTCATTACATTTATATTCCACAATTAGTTCAGCCTCTCTCCAATTATCTAAAAGGCAATCTAAGGCAACCCCTTAGATTTTAAGTTCTTTTCTTTTCTTTTTTTTCTTTTCCCTTCTTAATCCTCCCTTAAGGATCAGGCAGTAGGTTTTTATTATTCTCTCCCAGGCATCATTCTCTTAATAACACTGTTCTCAATCCCCATGTGTTTCATAATTGCGTTTGAAGAATTTCTATAATACTTTCTTCTGTTTCAGGTAAGGGTAAGGTTCATCTGATGCCTACTCCCTCCATTTCTTTTTCTGTGTTGGGATATTTTTCTCATGTACCCCAATTATGAGAAATATCAAGTTACACACTCTTATTCCTCATTTCTTCTTGAGTGTTTTCTTCATTTTGTTCTCCCTTGTCATTATCTCTGCAAATCCTCAGGATCCCAGGACATCTGCTTTTCTTATTTAAACCAATACCTTTTGAAGATATTAAGGTTCTAAAGGAACACTTGTTTCTTTATTCCTTAATGTTAGAACTTGTAAAAATAAAATGCTATGCTTACAAAGTATCTTCAGTTTATATCATTGAAGTGAAGCTCATAAGTGAACTTCTCTTCAGGGTCAGGTGCAAGGACGCTAAGGAGACTCTTGTTATATAAAATAAACTATTTATTGAGAACATGAGGATCAAAAAAAAGGATTTCTAACTCTAAGGGATTCTAACTCTGCCCAAATAAAACTCCCTGGTTCCACAAGGAACCACTTCTCCTGTTTTCACAGGCTACACTGATCCTTCCTGATCTGACTAACCCAAATTTCCCCTATTTCTACAATAAACTAAACACTATTATCCTTATACGAAGTATATAATTATTAACTTTGTCTCCAAGTTAGAAAAATAACAAAGACTAGCTGGCTGAGCCTCAGCAAGAACCAAGTTAGGACTCTGAGCCTTAGCAGACTCAGAGTCCAAACCATGACCAGGTCTTTCTTTGGTCTTCTCAGATATAAAAACAATTTAAGAAATAGCAATACACAATCACTAAGTGTTTCCCAAGTTTGAAAAGGAAAATCACTTAGTTTCTTCAGGTTTTTCCCTCCTTTCCTTCTACCTCAGTCAGTGAGAAGAGAGAGAAAAGAAGATGTCACCTGCTCTTGCCACTCTGAGAGAGTGTAACTCTCAGAGATCAACTGCCACAGAAAAACTGTTACACCCTCCCACACACACTGTCAACATTTGAAACTGACACTTGGGCTCTACTCTGCTTCAAACTCCAATTCTTTCTCAAGCCAGCTTAGTCACTTCTTATCTCTAAAATAATGTAACAAGACTTAATTTCTAATATCCTTATCCATCATTAAGTAGCATTTTAAAAATGTACAGCTACATTAAATATCCAATTGCTTGTTTATTTTTCTAGGTTTTGGTTTCTTTTGGGGGGGACTTGTGCTCATATTTCAAAGTTTGTGCTCAGTTCTAATCTTATAAAAAATGATGGTGGGTCTCTAGTCCATTAAAAATCCATTGTTATATCTGTAGAATGATACAAAAGCCTTTCAAGTGAAGACATTCTTGGTGCAAAGTTTGTTACTTTGATGTGGGAATTCTGGATTTTGACTATGACATTCCTGTAACTTTTTTCCCAAGCTCTTTTCTTATGGTCATTGATGGATTCTTTTTCTTTGTCCTCTTTTTCTAAGAAGTCTGGGCAGTTTACATTTCTGATTTATTAAAATACAATGTCCAGGGTTTTTAAAAAAATTTTTTAAATATCTTATTAATGTTTCACGTTTACATGACAAATCTTTATAAATCACTATGTAAAGTCTCTTGAAACAAAGTAAAATGATTATGCAAAACAAACATCTGACCACATTTGAAAATGAATGCAACATTTCACCTCTGTTACTGTTACCCCCACATCTATTTAAAAAATATATATATATATTTTAATACAAATCTATTCTCTCCCTTCTCCCCATCTTCCACAATACAGAAAAATTTAGGAAAACATCCCTAATTCCTTATGGGAGTCCATTAGTTCTTAAATTTTCTCCTTGATTTATTTTGTAGGTCAGTTGTTAATAGTGTAATATTTCTTTTTTCACTTTTCTTTTATCTTTTCAGTCTTTCAATTTTGTTTTATTGTTTCTTGCTCTCTCATGGTATAATTGATCTCTACTTGGTCTACTATTCTATTCTTCAGGAAGTCCATTTCTTGTTTAAAGTTTACTACTTTCTCTTCTAAGCTATTTATTTGCCTGCTGAGTCTGTCTTTAAGACCCTTTATTATATATTTTGCATCTTGCTCAATTTATTCTAGGTATTCATGTACTGTTTATGGGAAATCCACTTTTCCTGAGTCTCTTGTTATAGTTATTGAGAAGTTAGATTTGCAATCATTTTGATTTCTAGTATTTTCTTTGATTTATTCATCTTTCTAGCTTTAGTTTCTGAATTGGGACTTTATGACAAGGTCAGGCTTTATCTTTTGCTGATTTTTTTGGTCCAGTGGTAGCCACTATCCACCTAGTTTCAATATGGGTCCCATGGGCTTCTGGGCTTACCTCTGCCTCTTGAGGTAGATTACTGCTGGATCTTTGAGGTTCAGGGCCTTTTCTGGCATTTCAGGGGAGTTTTGAGGTCCTCAGAGCCCTTGGGCTTGGGCTATTTAAATCAGAGCATTATGGTACAGCACTAGTCAGTACCATGCTCATCACACCACTTACCAGAGCTATCAAAATTGGTGGAAGAAGTCACTTGCTATAGTTTCTCATTGGTTGTCTTGATGTCTGTTTGGTCTGGTGCAAATTGTAGGTATTCCTGAAGTGGATCTGTAGTCACTGGGAAATGTGCCTCCATATTAGCAGGAAGACCTCTTCCCTTTGTTTTTCTTCTCCATTTCTAAAATAGTGGTAGAGGAGAGGGGAGATAAAAGCCTAAAGGTGAAGGGAAGAGCCTCCAAGGGGAAAAGAGAACCATTCTAGCATCATAGGATTTTCAAGCTGAAAATGAAGTCAGGGATTGTTTAGTCCAGTTTCAATTTTTGCTTTGCTTCAAGCTCTGGCCGTAGTCTTTGGGGTGAGATGATTAAAACAAACAAACAAACCAAAAACTGGAAATTCTTCAACAAGTGCTAATAGAGTTTTATAGATGAAGCTTTCTGTCTTAAGAAGCTGGGCCCACAGGGAACATACTGTCTAGTTGACGAGATAGGCTATATACACATATAGGTAGATATCTTGTGAACAAGGGAGTCCAATGACAAAATACATTTTTTGGTGTTTAAGACAGTAGAAGATCTTAGGGCAGCTAGGTGATTCCATAGAGAATCAGGCCCAGAGTCAGGGGGTCCTGGGTTCCCATCTGGCCTCAGACATTTCTCAGCTGCGTGACCCTGGGCAAGTTACTTAACTCCCATTGCCTAACCCTTACTGCTCTTCTGCCTACGAACCAATACTTAGTATTGATTTTAAGATAGAAGGTAAGGGTTGTTTTTTTTTTTAAGACAAAAGAAGATCCACTAGCAGATATTAATTATATGATAAGCTAAGTCAGGCAGAGAACTCGAGCTGTTCTTAGGATTTAAGGGATTTGATTGGGTAGAAAGGTGGAGGAAAGAGAACATGAGGTTGTCTTAGGGGCCTGAGAAGAGATTCTTTGGGCTTGGACAAGAGGGCCCTTGTGGGCAGGCAGTACTGGATAGATGTGTGTAGGGGACTGATTCCTGGCCAGGGAATTTCTCCTTCTTCCCAGAATCCCAGAGTGGGAAGGAAGGGTGCTGAAAGTTCATCGACTTCATTCAGTCTCTGTCTTGGATTCAAAGCTATAATCTCTCTACTGAGAAGTCATCCGGGTCCTCTTTTCTCTTCGATGGTTGCCCAATGTTGGTCCTTCATGCCTCTTATTCACATCTTCTGTTTTGTTAGATTTTAAATGGTTGAAGGCCTTAAACTGTAACAGTTAAAAGAGTGATGTTGTAAATTGTAGTGAGTTAAAATGGTGGAAGATATAAATTGTGATAGATATAAGAGAGGGTGAGTAAATTTGACTGCAGAAAATATGTTTCACTACAGTATCTTGGTTTTTAAATCAAATATAAGGTGGTCGCCAGGGAAATATTCCCAATTATTCAAATACCCAAGTCAACTGGGTTTTATAGAGATTTTAATTAATACAAATGTGGAATTAAAGAAAAGAGAGAAAAAGGAAATAAGTATGAAGGGCCTTAAGCCAACATGGCCTAGACCTGAGTCTTAAGAGAGAGAGATCAGTCAGTCAGTCTTTTAACACTCACCACAAGGTCTGTCTAAGCAAGGATTCTAGTGACACCAGGCCAGCTCCATCTCAGCTGACTTCACCAGAGAGAGTTCCAGCCAGAGTCCTCCTTAAAGAGCCTTCTAGCCAGAGACTGTTCCAAAGGGCCTCTCTCAAGAGCCTTCAGAGGGATAGAGTCCCCTCAGAGGAGCTCCAGCGAGACCTCCTTAGAGATTGTCCTCCAAGAGCTTCCCTTCACCAGAGCCTCTCTCAAGAGATTCTTCCCAAGCGATCCTCATCAGAGATCCTCCAAGAGGATTTTTTTTTCTCAAGAGATTATGCTTTTTCTTATATAGGGGTTTTTCTCCTGTGTCACGTCCCCTAAGTCCTTACATCTACCAGTCACTGTAGATGTTTTCCAAAGGACTGCCCATCTGAATTCCTGTTAAGTTGACTAATCTCCTGAGTAAGTCTGAACCAGAAAAAATGCTGCTGTGTCGACTAATCTCCTCAGTAAGTCTGAACCAGTGAAAACACAGCTGAGTCAACTAATCTCATTAAGAGAAAACTTGCCCGACCCTTTTAGGTACCTAGCATCCCATTGTAAATGGGATTCTAAATTCTAAAATTCTAAATTCTAAATTTTAAATTTCTAAATTCTAAATTCTAAAAACAGGCCTGGCTCAAAAAACTCCTTGCCTTATTATAAGCATGGGTCCAAGTACTTTCATTGTTTAGCAAGGAGTTTTCTCCCCTAAAGCAGTCTTAAGTATGGGTGGAGTAGAGGTCCTCCCATTTCTGATCCTGGCGAAGTTCTCACATCAAAATGGGGAATGTTTCCCAGTAGGGAACTTGTTCCAATGGAGGATTCCTCAATGTGGAAATTTTTAACATTCACAAGTCTGAGAAATTTCAAGATTTACAGTTCCATTAACTGCGAAAGGATGATGAGGACTCCCTAGCCATTGTGTGCCAACATTTTTTAGCTGATCTTTCCTCATTAGAGGCTGTTTATGAGCACAGTCGAGCTATGATGCGGCTTCTGACCTAGACGAACTTGCTGAAAGCATTGATAGTCTGGCCATGATGCAAAGCCCCAAAGTAGGGAAGTGACAGTAATGGGTTTCCAGAAATCATTATCAGGCAAATAAAAATTAAGTAACTGTTGGGCAGTGGGCAGGACAGACTGTTTACTGTCTGAGCATCCCTACGTGGGGTGTAGGTGATGTCTCCAAGCATTTCAGGGTGGGGAAGTGAGGTGATAAAGCGGTTGGAGCACTGGACCTAGAGTCCGAAAGATCTGAGTTCAAATACAGTTTTAGACACTTACCAAGTTTGTGACCCTGGGCAAATCATTGAACACTGTTGGCCTCAGTTTCCTCATCTGTCAAATGAACAGGAGAAGGAACTGGCAGACCACTTAGTATCTTTGCCAAGAAAACCCCAAATGGGGTCATGAAGAGTGGATTAGACTCAAACAACCAAATAACAACTCGATCACACTTCTGAACTCAAACAAGGACATGTGTGATCTAGGCCAAGACCAAAGTCCTGCTTCCTGGTTGGTCAGGAAAGCTGAGCAGCAGGACAGAGAAGAGAATAGGCAAAAGAAGTTATATAAACAATTTTCAAAATTGAAATTTGGCAACCCCAGATATTTATGTATGTCCAAGAGCTAATCATTCCATGCAAACATTCCTTAATGTTTGCCTCCAATTTTCCTCAAATTTTAGCCAAGTAAAGACAAATTTCAAGTATTTAGAATATCGTTTTGAAGGAATACATTACCTCATGCTCATTTAACTGTGTCAAGTCATTTATTTGTCTTATTCTTTCTGCTCAGCAGGTGGCATTTTTGTTCAGTGATTCAATTTATAGGCACATGTGTTTATCTAGTATGACATTTTAATCATGCAAATTAGGATATTCTTAATGAAGGAAAAATTAATTTTGCAACTGCTTGTGGGTTCACAGTGACAGCTTTGTTAATGCTCTCCCATCTCTAATATGGTCAGCAACTTCTCCGTAACTGCTGCAAATTGGAACATTAACATGCAGGCTAAAGGTCAGAGAATGGAACACATGATCTCTTCTCCTCACCTATGTTGATGTTGCAATAGGTTATTTATTTCAGAGTGTGCATTTTTAGGGCACTATTTCAAAATTGTGCTTCCCACTCCTCCACGATCGCCTCTTTCTTTTGAACCATTTGCAACAGGGCTAAATAAGGCACCACCGAGGTGGAGTTCTTTGGGCACGGCAGACCAAACATGGCATGAAGGCCTCCCAGAATATTTTGTCTTTACCGTCAGAGTAAAGACAAATGCAAACTTTGCTATTTCAGAACCCTGCTTACAGGAGTAACACAGTGAATCATTCTCTCTTCCCAAGTGTCTGCCCTGCTCAATTCTTTGCATGACTTCACTCCTGAAATTTGAGCTGGGGCAGCAGCATGAGCCTCTCTCTGAGCCGAGGATGTTTTTCCAGATTCTATCAGACCACTGACTTGTCACAAATTCAGAAATTGTACTTGTCACCTGTTTTCCCTAGCTGCCCTTTGGTTCACCCTGAATTGTACTTGGTGGCACCTGGGCCGATTGCTAATCTGCTTATTCCTATCTGCTTTCAGGTGTGTCTCTGTTCTTCTAGGCCCAAATTCAGAGTATATTTTGGATGCTGTTGGGCATTACCCTAATCACAGGAACCATACTGGCCCAAGATGTTGTGTCATCCTGGGAAGTCTGAATTACACTGCATTTTGTCAAAAGACTTGGCTGAACCCTTGAGAGCAAAAAGTCTTGTTTGGTCTATGCCCCAGTAATTCTGTCCAAAAGGCAGACTATTCCATGGTGGATTGTGGGAGGGAGTACAAAGAAGTTCATCTCAACCTTCAGCTTTTATTCTGTTTACACACACCTCGAGCAAATCTAGGAATGGACCTTTTCTCCTCCATTTTATTGGGTTCTTTTTTTTTTTTCCCAAACAAGTATAGAATATTCTCATTCCATTATTTTATGTCATGTAGGGCCATGGGTGCTGCCAACCTTAGGGGAAATTGCAAAATAGGTCAAGTTGGTCCATTGTATCTTTTCACAATTCTCCTTTGAAATGTTCTTTTCCAACACCACCCCTCCCCTAGTTAGGAGTGCTCTTCTCCCTAATATTTAGGATGCCATACCTTGGGTGGGACAGTATCCCATGATTCTTACTTCTCCCATACTTCCCTTCAAAATGGTGTTACGGGGGCAGCTGGGTAGCTCAGTGGATTTAGAGCCAGTCCTAGAGATGGGAGGTCCTAGGTTCAAATCTGGCCTCAGACACTTCCCAGCTGTGTGACCCTGGGCAAGTCACTTGACCTCCATTGCCTAGCCCTTACCACTCTTCAGCCTTGGAGCCAATACACAGTATTGACTCCAAGATGGAAGGTAAGGGTTTAAAAAAATGATGTTACATCTTATTCTCTTAGTATTTGATATACTTATTTGCATAGAGTGATATCATGATTAAAGATTGGGAGTCATACTGAGAATTTCAGGTAACTAAGTGACATAAAATAGGGGTAGGAAGGAAGAAATAATTTTGGATTTCTTAGGTTACAGGGAGCTAACGTGATTTCATAAACTAGATCTATATCCTTATCTGGATGATCTTATATAATCTTTATCTCTTGATTTCTCAGTGTTCCTTCTCTGGCCTCCCCCACCCCCACCCCCACTCCACATTTCAGGACACATAGAAATGACCGATTGATGATTGAATCTATCTTGGTTCTGCCCATGAGAACTGCATATGGGACTGGTCATGGTCAATGGATCACAGAATCTGGGAGTTGAAAGAATCTTTAGATGACATCTCTCCAACCTCCTCGTTTTACAGGTGAAGTCTTCAAAGCCTACAGAGGTCAAATGACCTGTACAAGGCCATACCAAGAGTTAGGCCACAGAAAGAACGATCGCTAGGCTTAGCTCTGGGAAATAAATAGTGGGACATGAAGGAGGCTGGGGAGGAAGCCTGTCCAAAAATGGCTCACTTACCACATCATCAAACCAGAGTTCTCATTAGAGAGTGCTTAGATCCTAATGTTTTACTCTCCTTTGGGAGAGCCCAATAAAATGGAAAATGGAGGGTGTAACACAGACATGTTTTTGTGTAAAACGAATCCTTCTTTGTATAGAGACTAGACCTGTGATTTCTCTGGTACAGGCAATTCCCCACTGAGAAAACTCATCCCACTGATGTAAAGTGGCACCTTCTCTGTATTAGGTACCTAGAATCACTGAGAGATTGCACAGCCAGCACGTCAGAGGCAGGACTTGAACCTATGTCTTTCTGGATTTCAGGTCAGTTCTCTAATCATGGCCCCTAACTACTGGCCCACATGGCTTTCTGTGAGAAGAAAGTAAACCACAAATAAGAGACCTAATAGTTATGGGTAACAGAATAGGAGAGTGAGGACAAGGTTCCTTTGGCAAGGATGAACTTGGTCTACTTCACAGTCTTGAGTAAGACTGGCCTTGGCTTTGGGAAACTTGAGTCCAATCTAATAATTCCTGCACTGGGGGGTTCCCTATCCATCATTTAGAGGATGTTAGGCACACTGTAGGTACTTAAATTCTCCCTGACTTGTTATAATAGTTGATGTCCCCTTAGAAATTTGTGGTTTGGAGTAGGTAGGATGAGAGAGAAGGAATAGGAGGGAATTGCTGCTATAGAGATGTTCTTTTACATAGGCAGTTTAGCATGACTATAATTTATAGTCTTTGCTATTTGCCTGAGATATTGAGAAAATAAGTGACATTGGCCAGGGGTAACCCAGCTAGCATGTATCACAGGAAGCACTTGACTTCAAGGCTGAGCTTTCTTGGATCCAAATTGGCCCTCCGTCCACCATGTCATGCTGTCAGTATATAGCAATTCTACTCCATGACAATCTTCACTTTAGCTAAACCCATTCTATTCCTGAAGGATATGCCCCTAATGAGCTATGATCACTCATCCTTTCTCCAGACCAGAATCATGACAAATTAACCATGAGCAAGCTGAATAAGAGATCAACTTTTTTCTTTTCATAAGTGTAAATGACTTCTTTTAGCCCCATAATACAAGAGAAGAGTAGAGTAGTCCTAGTTATTTTTAAAAAGTTTATTGGGGGAGCTGGGTGGCTCGATGGACTGAGAGCCAGGCCCAGAGAAGGGAGGTCCTGTGTTCAAATCTGGCCTCAGACACTTCCTAGCTGTGTTACCTTGGGCAAGTCACTTAACCCCTATTGCCTAGCCCTTACCACTCTTCTGCCTTAGAACCAATATACAGTATTGATTCAAAGATGGAAAGTAAAGGTTAAAAAAAAAAAAGAATTTTATTGATACCTTTTTAAACTTTATAACACCCTCCATTCTCCCTTATAACAAAGAAAAACATTAAAGCAAAATTGATAAGGACTATGACTGACAGCAGGCACTATATTATACATCCACAATCTACCACTTCTGTACTGAGAGGAAGGGGTATTTTGTCATCACTTTTCCAAGCCTGAGATTAGCTATTGTAATTAATCAGTTTGACTTCTTTTTTAGTGTTCCTTTGGTTTACATTATTAAATGATAATAATATAATATGTAATAAATATGTATAATAAATAAAATAAATATATAATAAACTAATAATAATATTTTGATATATTCACCACAAAAACAAGTGTTTTCTCTCAGAAAAAGAGAGGCAACCAGCTCTCTGAGAGTCAGAGGGCACTTCAGCATTACCCCCCAAATTTTTTCTGGTGGTGGGTAGTAACAATAGCAGGTATAGAGGAGTGATAGACAACACTCATCCTTACTACTGAAGACTCCAGCCATGGAGTCCATCGTCAATGGTTTGAGTTCATAGGCATCAAGCCCATACTCATGTGATTTAGCGCTAGAAGGGACATTAGATATTATTTCTGGGGATTCTTAATCTGGGTTCCCCACATTTTGATAACAGTATTTCAGTATAATTGACTTCTTTTGTCATCTTATAGACTTTATTTTAATATATTTAAAACATTATTTGAAAATGGAATTCCCAGGCTTCCCCAGACTGCCAAAGGAGTCCACAACACACACATAAAAAAACGGTTCAGAAGCCCTGAGTTCTGATCTAGCACCTTCATTTTATGGTGCACAGCCTTAGGTGAAATGTCTTTACAATCACACAGGTTGCGAGTGGCAGACCTGGAATGGAAACCCAAGTCCTCTAATACCAATATTGCTTCTCAGGGCTGTTCATTCCTCCTGGCTGTCCTTCATGCCTGTAACGCTTTTCCTCCTCCATTTGGGCTACCTCCCTGCCTTCCTGTAAGTTCCACCTAAAAACCTTCCCCACCCCCTCTTCATTCCAGTGCCTTTCCTCTAGACCATTTCCTATTTATCTTCTACTGTGATAATGGGAGCAAGGGAAATATATATATCAATTATGACCGCTGAAATATGTTTTCTACTGTGTCTTGGTTTTATATAAATATAAGATGGTCGCCAGGGAATATATTCCCAATTTATGAATATGCCCAAGCAACTGGGTTTAATAGAGAAATTTAATTTATAATACACTGATTAATCAATAGAAAAAGAGAGAAAGTAAGAAAGGAATAAGAATGAATAAATCAGTCAGTTGGTTTTATCACTCACCCAAGATCTCTCTAGGTAAGGCTTCTCATGCCAACCTCAGGCTCCACCTTCAAGAGAGCCTCCTTCTCAGAAATGTTTCCAGAGAATTCTCCTCCTTCAGAGCCAGCCTTCTCTCCTGGTCCTCCCCCAGAGCAACCTCCTCAGTCCTCCTTCAGAGCAAAACCTCCTCCTTAGAGCAAAACCTCTCAGAGCAAAAAAACTCTCCTCCCTCTGTCCTCAGATCCCACTATATTTAAGGAAACCATCTAAGTTCCCTCCCTTCAGTTCTCACATCTACCAATCACTGTCGATGTCTCCCCTGTGCCAATGGTGGCTCTAGCTTAACCCAGGACTGCCCAGAGGTCTGTCCCCTTTGCACATGTCTGTTGAAGGTCATATTCTCAAATAATTAAATCTTGATCTTTGCTGCAGCCCTTCCTAAATCCTGTTACTCTGAGTAGGGTAGAGATTGTAGTTTCCAAGACCTGGTTCTGTCATTCCAAGTATCTCTATTGTATCAATTCTAAAATCAATCATGACTCAAAGAACTTCCTGTTCTATGCTTAAGCATAGGTCAAAGCCCTTTCCATTGTTTAGCAAAAGGTTTCTGTCCTAAAGTAGTCTTAAGTAGGGAGGAGAAGGACCCTCCCATGCCAAGGGTTTTCACATTCCAATAGAGTTCTTACTATCAGTAGGAAATTTTTTCCAAGTATGAAATTTCCCAATGGTGAAATTTCCAACATTCATAAGTCTAAGAAATTTTAAGGTTTACACTACATAGCTTGCTTTGTATATATTTGTTTGCATAGTTTCTTCAATAGGTTTTAAGCTCCTTGAGGATAGAGACTCTCTTTTGCCACCTTTTTGTCCCTAGCACTTAGCATAGTGCCTCAGATCTAGTAGGTGTTCTATTAATTAATTGATCAATTGATTAAAGAAATCATCTGCAAATCGGGTTGACCCACTCAATGGAAGCTGTGCAACTTCATTTGGCTCCACCCATATCTTATCTTGCCTCCACAAATAAGTACAGTCCCATCTTTTGAGGGGTGCTGATGTCTCAAGCCTTCCCTTATCCTCACCCAAATGAATCTCTTCTACTGGCCTCCAATAGGACTCAAACTTACTACCATTAGGATTAATTCCTATATCTATAAACATTCATTAACTAGATGTAGAGGGAGAGATGTAGAGAGTACCTGAGGACCTTAGCAAGGTACTTGGCTTCCCTCAGCCTCAGTCTCTGCACATATAAGCTGCATGGATTGTGCCAGACAGTCTTGAGGACCTCCTGGCTTTCCATCGGGGACCCAATGGTTTGTGTGACCTTGAAGAAGTCATTTCACTTTTGTGGGCCTCATTGTCTTAAAATGGACACAATATTGGATCCTTCCTCAGAGTTCTTTCGAGGAAAACTCACTTTAGGCCTGACAGTTCTATAAAAAGATGTGATGGTTATCCCTAAGGCTCCATGATGCTTTACATTCTATGTGTCCCATGAACCAAGCGCACAAATGCAGATGAGTCAGTCATAGAAATATGGAACGTTGGTCGGTCAACAAACATGTATTAGGTGCTTCCTCTGTCCAAACTCTGGGCCATGACTGGGATACAAAGAAGGGTAAAGGTAGTCCCTGCTTTAAAGAGTTGCCTTCAAATGAGGGACACAACATTTGAATAGCAGGGTGAAGCACCGCTAGATACCAAATAGAGGGAAGGGACTCAGCATCTGTAGAAGGCAGGGTTTGAGCTGATCTTAAAGGAAGCCAGAAAAGCTAAGTGCTAGAGGGGATGGAGCATCTTTCTAGATGGGGGAGGAGGATCTGCCTCTGGGACAAAGCCAAAGTGATGGGGAGTATCGTGTGGGAGAAGCATCACATAGACCCTTGTAGCTGCACTGGAAAGCTGGGGGGAAGAGAAATGTAAGAAAACTAGAAAGGGAGGAAAGTGCAAGGTTACAAAGAGCCAAAATGCCAAACAGAGAAATTTATATTTGCTTTCTTTTTTTTTTAAGCCCTTTCCTTCCATTTTGGAATCAATATTCCGTATTGGTTCCAAGGCAAAAGAACAGTAAGAGCTAGGCTATGGGGGTCAAGTGACTTGCCCAGGGTCACAGCTAGGAAGTATCCAAGGGTAGATTTGAACCCAGGACCTACCATCTCTAGGACTGGCCTTCCATCCACTGAGACTTCCAGATCCCCCCTATATTTGGTCTTGCAGATAGCTCCGAGAGCTCTTTGAGAAGGGGGTGCTTTGTGAGTGAAAGGATCATCTAGGAGAGATGTTGTGAAGGTAGAAACAACACAACTGGACCAAAGATTAAATATTTACTGTGAGAGCAAGGAGCTGAGGATGACTGTGAGGCTGTATGCATGGGGGCCTGGGAACAGGTGGCACCCCGACACTAATAGGGAAGTTTATATTTTTTATTTTTTTAAATTTTATTTAATTAGATGATTTGGAATAATTTTTCATGGTTACAAGACTCATGTTCCTTCCCTCCCCTTTCCCCACCCCCTCCCATATCTGATGCGCAATTCCACTGGGTTTAACATGTGTCATTGATCAAGACTAATAGGGAAGTTTAGAAGATGCTTTAGGGGGAAAGATCATGAGCTCTGTTTTAAACCCTTTGAGTCTGAGATGCTGTGGATAATCCAGTTTGAAATGTCTAAAGGGCAGCTGGTGAGGCAAGACTATAGCTCAGGTGTGAGATAAGGACAGAATCTATAGATTGAGGAGTCTTCACAAAGGTTAGATATGATATGATCATTGAGTCCCTAGGAGTGGATGGGAACACCAAGTGAGTTGAGAGAAACCTTAAAGATCACATAATCCAATTATCTCATTTGACAAGAAAGATAATTGAGGACTAGAGCACAGGAGCAATGGTATCCCACAAATATTTGGGAAGAGAACCAGGATTCCTGGTTTTCTGATTCAGTGCTCTTTCTTCAGGTGAACTAGCTATTGAGTAGCACAAAACTGGACCATGAGGAAGCAAGAATGGTGTAAAGATAATTTTAGGGTTGTGACTTAAATCTCAATTAATTGGTTGCCAAGGGAAAAAAATCCAAATAAAATACCTGTCAGTCTGGAAATTTATGGTAATTTTAATTAATATAGAGGGAAGAATTTAAGGAGAAAGAGGGAAGACGATTTCTCCCACCTGGCCTGTGCCAGGAGGAGTTCAAGATTTCTGCCACTAGGTCTCTGAAGGAGATTAGAGGCTTCTAAGAGGATAAGTTTGGAAAGTAAAGGAGAAAAAACTCATCCAGAAACTCACCACTGAACCAGACAATAGCTTGTGGCCACGTCAACATGCCAAAAGGCATCAGCCAAATCTCCGCTGCCAAAAAGTCCCGGAGAGAGGAAGTGAGACAAATATATAGACCTTTCACTCTTGTGTCCTCTCCTCTAAATGCCCATTCATTGGTTCTTATTTTCTTTGATTAGATTATATCTTTAGAGTTACTTCACACTTCTTTGTTAAGTTCACCTTTTGGTAGTTACTTGACCTTTTTGTGATTAATTTAACCTTTATAGTTACTTAACACCTTTTTGTATTAGGATCTAAAAATAGACTTAGCTTCACTATAAAATAAGAACTAAGTACCTTTATTGTTCAATCAGGAGATTACAATTTCATCTTCACCATAAAGTAAGATCTAAACAGGGTGGAGTAATTTAAAGTTCACAAGACATTCCTGATTTTGTTAGTCTAAGCAGGGTGGAGTAATTTAAAGTTCACAAAACAGTCCTGATTTTGTTAGACTAAGTATCTTCATTGTTACAATTAGGAGATAGCTAAATCCAATTTTCACAACGGCAACAGGTAAGTTTTGATGGAGAGGAGGGAAGAGGAAGAGGGTTGCTCATTTTTGAGTGAAGCCCTTGTTATCATTGTATCTCAAAGCCAAGATGGAAGTAGTAAGAAGTAGTGGCCAATAGACATGACGACTCTCTCTGCCTATGAATCCATGGAGTTGGGAAAAGAATCATTTTACCTTAAATAGCCCCATGGTGGAGAGAAGACCTCTTCTGTTCTGAATGATCTTTAGGTAGATAAAACATATCTTTAGTATTCTTCCCTCTGGCAATACGCCCTTCCATGTTTGGGAACCTTGTTCAGTGCCCTCCTGTTCACGAGCCTGTTCTCTTTGGGGAGATGGTGCACTGTGTTCCAGTCCTAGATACAATTAAAATTTGAAACGTTCTAGCTACAAGTTTCTAGAGGAAGTTTGAGACATTATTATACAGTACCTGAAACTATAAAAAACAAGTTCTGCAGTGGTATTGTCCCCAAACTGCTTTGTCAGTTGCTTTCCCCAGACAAATTATCTCACTGAATTGAAAAGTAATCTGATTCAGCAAACATTAATGGGACACCTACTATGTGTAAAACACTGACAACCAAATACAACTGCACTGGAGACTTCCTTGGGGTTCATGTCACAAGGCTATGTTCTAGGTGATATCATATAAAATTAAGATCTACTTGTACTTCCTATAACTAAAATCCCTCAGGCAATTATATAGAATTCCCAGCAATAACAGACCATGTCAGAAAGTAATCCCCATTTCAAGAAGCTGAGTGTGTCTAGGGGGAAGCTTTTACTTCTGCCCATTTTCTTTCTGTTTCTTAGTGCTATACTTTGTGATTGAGTATGGGCATATATATGAAATTATGTGGGTGGATATGAAAACTTATTCAGCAGTAATTATAGCCGTGGCAGTATCAGAACATCAAAGGCTCTACTTGTTCACCTAGGGGTCCTGGAGAACTGGATTTAGTTTCTAGGGCTGTCTGGTTGGCATCTGCTTCCTGCGCCTTGGTGAATGATAAGCTGTCTGTGGCTCCACTTATCAACTGGACAGCACTTGGCATGGGTGGATGCTGGTGATGATATAGAGTGTATTGTCATCACCAAATATTTATTGAGTTTCTGTGATATATGCATTGTACCAGGTGCTTTTCTTTGGCCCTTTAAGCAGAACCTTTTGTGTGTATTTGTGTGTGGGTGGGATGGGGATTTGAGGGCTGCTGAGATACAAGGTCTCAGCCCTATCAAAGGCAGAAAAATGGCGCTCTGACTCATTTTATACTGAGGAATAGAAGGAATATTCAAAATTCCTTTTGGTAACTTTATCCAAAATCAAGAAATCAAAACCATAAAATTCTTTCTCAGTTTGACACTGTTCTGAGTAAGGACAGTCTGGCACTTTGGGCCAGGGCTCAAAATTTAGTTATGTCTATGTACCAAAACAAAACACTATTCCTTTCTCCTATAGTCCTTCTTCTCAAGTAAAAACATATGCAAATAAAAACCAGTTAATATAAATCAGATCATATTGTTAACTTGTATTCAGGTTGTAGTTCACTAAAATCTCTAAATCGATTTTAGGCAAACTTTAGTCTAGGCACACAAGCTTCACCCACCTCATGCCTTAAAAAAAAGATGTTTTTTGTAAACGAAATAATGTCTTTTCATTCAAAGAGTTTCTAAGCCTGCATTTCTATTCATGTTACATAAAAGGATTTTTTAGAAACAAAGACTTCTAGATTAAATTAAATTATAATAAAAGTTAGATAAATGTAGAGAAAAAGCTATCCAATTTTGCTCTTCTTTGCCTTAGTTATCTTTTCTGTCAAATGGAAATAATAATGATAATTCCTCTCTCTACCCTTCATATTACAGGTGTGAATCAAATGAGATGACTTGGTAGGTACTTTGTAAAGAAATTATAAGTTTTAAAAATTGTCATTAGGTTGTTTTCAAATGTAGCTGTATTTCCAGAGACCCTAATCTTATCTCTGAGAATCTGACTTCTTACAAAGGAGTGAGTAGGCAAGGCGTAAAAATGGAAGCCCATCATTTGTCTAGGTTACATAGTTAGTGTGTTTCAGATCCTGCCATGAATCAAGAGGAGACTAGACTGATCTCCAGTTAGCAGGCTCTTGATTCCTATTAGCTTAGATAAAAATATGGGATCGCCCCTCTAACTATATTCAGTGTAAAGGGAATCAACCTTGACTGTGCCACCTCCTATAAAAATTCTAGGGTAGTATTTACAAAATTTTATTTTAGTTTTTACTTGGGGCTGAGCTATTTTCCCTGGCAGACTAAAAGGTTGCCAATATTTTCTGCCAGCCACATACCTTCTAACATCTCTTTGCAATTTTTTCTTTATCTCTAGAAAGAACATTAGGTGGTGATTCAGTCATTGAACCCAACAGTGACATCTCTGAGACAGCTAGAGAGAAAAGTCAAGGAATTCTGAAGATAAAGGCTATTTGAGAAAGATTTTTGTTTCTCATATGGTGAAAGATCACACCCCTTCCCCCCTCCAAAAGACTGGCTGACAGACCAAAAAAATATAATGGAAATATTGAGCTGAAAGGAAATCTCTACATGTCTCCAGAATACTTTTCATCACCTATGATCATTCTTAACAGGCTAAAGCTTCATTAATTTAGACTCCATTATCAGACTTTACTTTTGAAAAAAGGGATTTGCTAAGCAATTGAATGGAGGAAACAAGATTGGTGGTCTTATACAGATTGGGCATTTTCCATGCAACCTGCTTTCAAGCCTCTTAGAAACACTCATTTACATATAAGCTGGAATGCTAATTGACCCAAGGGAGTGAGATCTATTTTAACTCCTCCTCTAAGTAGTTCTCATCTGTTCTCTAATCTTCTCATGTTAGTTTTGTCTCCTTAAGGATACCTTAAGCTGCTTGAGCGAAAGAACCCTGTTTTCTTCTCTTTTGTCCCTCACTTCTGTCTTTGTCTTTCTGTCTGTCTGTTCTATAACATCTTTTGAAAGCACTACCAGTCTATCGCCTGCTTTGGTAGTTATTACTGGATATCTAGTTATTCAATACTTCAGTGGATCTAGGCTCTCTCAAATAAGATAATAATGTATGTAAAGCTCTTTGCAAATGCTAAGATACTTTGCAAAATTTCAAGTGCTATATTGATGTCAGTTATTATTATCTCATCAATATGAAGACTCTTTCCAAGGAGGCAGATCGAAACCTGTGCAACTTTTCTTAATCTCTTTGGATGCTTGTTCCCATTTCCTATAAATGCCCATAGAGACTTCACAACATCCTTGGGGCCTTCCTCTAAGTCTTAACTTTTCATGAATATCAGTACAGCCCTTGGGCAATCCATTGGTTATCTTCCTTACTTCATATATTACTCCCCACCTCCTTATCTGAACTGACATTTCCTTGATGATGACATCAACATGTTTTGGTTTTTGCCTAAAGTTACAAAATAAGAGCTTTACTTCAGTTTTGATTGAGGGCTTCAGTTTTTACCAGGTGAAGGGATTCAAAGCTACAAAATTCACCTTCAACAAAGACACAGTCCTGGGAGGAAGTCTTAACTCTTAACTGAGTTTTCTTTTGTTAGAGGTACTGTCTAGGAGATAGTTGTCATCCTCCTCTAGCAATCCCCAAGGGTCTGATGTGAAGAGCTCCTGGGCCTGAGCAACTTCCCAGGTACAGGTAGTTGGTGCTGCCTATTAACTTTTATTAGTTGGTGACATACAATTGAGGGCTTGTCATATGCTAATGAATTGTTGTCTTGACCAAACCTAAAATTGAGTTCAGTTCACATTATCTCAAAACTTTAATGGCAGCCTATTTTAAGGCTTTATTTATTTATTTAAGGCACTGATGCCTTCTGGCACAAAAGTGCCTCCCTGGAGCCTTTGCAATGGACACAAAGGGCTTACTTGCATTGGCAAAAGCCAAAAGTGGGCCTTGAATGATACAGTTTAGGGAGGGATTCCAGAGATAAAGACTTTTGAGTTCTGTCATTCATAGAACCATTCTGTCAATCTTTCTCATCTGCTACGTAAGTAGGCGCAGAATGATCTCAACTATTTGACTGTGCTTTGTAGAATAACACATTAAAAACCTCATCGATATAGGTACTCCCTCCAGTGGTACATGTCACAGACCATTGTAGTCCACTCACACTGTGTAATTCCCATTTGTGTGATTCCACATGTCCTCCACAGAGGATATATTTAAAGTGCCAGATTTTATGGTAACTAATGAAATTTAAGAGTAGTAGAATTCATCTTCTTTAAAAGTATTTCATAAGTTCTTTTCTTGAATGCAAATTGGCCTTCCAAATTGGTCCAGATCTGGGAGGTTTTTACTTTATTGAAGGGGAAGAAGTGATTTTCTGCCATATCTATTATAGTCAGGGTCAGTCTTAAAGGGCCTCAGCTAATTGGCCTGTGTGAGGTGAGGGAGGGTGTTCATTTTGATGCATCTAGCCTTCACAGCTCCCAGTAGAACAATAATCCCTTTTGTCCAGTCTAGCTTTTGCTCTACTGGTTTGCCTTGCATTCTACTCCAGTTTCTGTCCTATCCCATTGCATGATTCTTCTTTGATTGCCAAAGCTAGGTTTTCTCTTTTCTCTGCCATGATGCTTTTCTTGGTCATTTCTGACCCAATTTTACTTAGGTCTATTTTTTTTCCTTATTGCTCCTCCTTCCTTCCTCACGTTCCACCACTGACTTCAAGGACCAATTCCCATAGAGCTTCCTACACCCTGCAAATAGACATGTAAACAGATATATACCTACCATCTTTCTATATATCCTAGAATCCCTTCCATGGGACTTTCCCATTTTTCAGGCTATGTTATAACATATTTAGTGTCCATCTCTGTAATTGTGACTTGGAGGGTGATTGGAAGGCTCTCTGTTTTTGTTTTTTTTTTTTTTTGTCTTTGAACATATTTTGATGGATTGAGCTTACATATAACTCATGACATAGAAACTGAGGTTCAGTCAATCAATTAATGAGCCAATAAACATTTATTAGGGACCTACAATGTGCCAGGTGTTGTGCCTAGTTTCACAGAGAACAAAGACAACTATCAAATAGTCTCTGCCTTTAAGGGGCTTGTATTCTGTTTGGGGAAACAACACATGCACTTGCAATTAATTCAAAATATAGACAAAGGAATGACAAGGTAATTATTAAGGGGGTAAAGGCTCTAACAGCTGGAAGAGTGATGTGGAAAGGTTCCATAGAGGGAGTAACAAATGAGATAATCTTTGAAAGAAGCTAAGAGATGGAGATGAAGATGAAGTATATTTGGGGCATGGAGGTCAGCCTATGGAAAGGCAGAGAGTGGGAAGATGAAACATTGAATCCCAGAAATGGTAAGTAGGCTAGTTTGTCTGGACTTTAGAATGCCAAAAGGTAAAGAATAAGTCTGGAAAAGTAGGCCAGTCAGATCAATCAGCCCATCAACCAACTTATCATAAACATTTATTATATGCCTACTATATGTGCTAAGCTACACTGTGCTAAGCACTGGAGATACACAGTGGCAGAAGACAGTTCCTGACCTCAGGGAGTTTGCAATCTAATGGAGGAGAAAACCTATAAAGAAATATATACAAACAAGCAATGGAAAGGACAATTCATAGATAATCGATATATGGGAAGGTACTAGAATTAAGAGGGTATAGAGACAGCTTCTTTAGAAGGTGTGATTTTAGTATCTTGAAGGAAGTCAAGCAAATCAGTAGTTGGAATGAAGGAGGGAGGAGGTATCAGTGGCTTATTTGTGGAATGGCCAGGAGGTCAGTGTTCAGGAATGTGGAATAAAAAGATTGAAAATGTAGTTTGGAGAGGACTAGATTGTGAGGGGCTTTGAAGGCCAAGCCGAGCATTTTGTATTTGCTTCTAGAGACAATAGGAAACCACTGGAGTTTATTGAACAGAGGCTGATTGAACATGATCAGACCTACACTTTATGAAAATCACTTTAGTGGCTGAATGGAGGATGATGCGTTGGAGTGGGGAACGACTTGAATCAGGCAGACCCACAAGCAGGCTATTGCAATAATCAAAGTGGAGGAGATAAGGACCTATATTAAAGTCGTGTGAGTGTCAAAGGAGAGAGTGTACTTGAGAGATGTTGCAAAGGTGAAATGGATGTCTTTGGCAACAGATTGGACATGGGGTGGTGGCAGAAGAGAGTGAGGAATCTAGAATGACTCATAGGTTGTGAGCTAGGGAGACAAGGAGGATAGTGTTATCCTTTATAGTTATAGGGAAGATAGGAATAGGGTAGAGTTTTAGGGAAAGATAATGAATTCTGTTTTGAACATATTGAATGTAAAATATCAACTGGACATCTACATAAGTTTGGAGGTCTGGAGAGAGAATAGGGCAAGAAATGTAGATTTGAGAATTATCAGCAAAGAGATGGTAATTAAGTCCATGGAAGCTGATAAGATCACCAAATGAACTAATATAGAGAAAGAAGAGAGGGAGGGACACCTTGAGTTAGAAGGTGTGATCTGGAGGAAGATCCAGGAAAAGAATGGTCAGATAGATTGAGGAAAGAATGGTATCCTGAGAACCTAGAAAGAAAAGACCATCAAGGAGGAGTGATCAACAGTGTCAAAAGTGTCAGAGAAGTCATGGAGAATGGGGACTGAAAAAAAGCTATTGGATTTGGCAAATAAGAGATCATTACTAACTTTGGAGAGAGAGAATGCTTTAGTAAGGTTGTAAACTAGATTGTAAAGGGTTAAGAAGATAATAGAAAGACAGTGGAGGCACCTTCTGAAGATGGCTTTTTGAGGACTGGGGCAGAAGAGATAAAGGATAACAATTAGCATGAATTAAAGAAGCAAGTGAGGTTTTTTCTGGATTTGAGAGACTTAGACTTGTTTGTAGGCATTAGAGAATGAACCAGTAGAGAGGAAGAGATTATGGTGGGAGGAGGGGGATTGCTTTTATAAGTAGTAAACTTGGTAAGAAGTAAGGACATTTCATCATGTGAGACAGGAGTGAAGGAAGAGACAGTAGAAGGCAGTTGAGTCATTGGAGATGAGGAAAAGGGAAAAAGAGGGAGTTCATGGCAAATGGCCTGCATTTTTTTCTGTAAAATATGAGGCAAACGTTGGCTACAGGTGGGGGAAGGGAGGAGGGGAAGGGAAGAATATGAATCGTAACCATGGAAAAATATTCTAAATTAATTAAATAAATAAATGGAAAAAAAATGAGGCAAAGATTTCAGCTAAGAGTAGGGACCCACAGGAAGTTTGGAGAGGTATGAAAAGTTTTAGAAAAGCCTCTATCGAGAGGGATAGTGAATTGATAAGGGAGGTAGAATGGGATTGCCTAATATCAGTGAAGGCTAGGTTTAGGTCATGAGATATAAATTTGAGGTGGACCTAGTCAGAATCATTGTACAATTTTTTTCTCTACCTTTTTTCAACAATACATGTGTAAGGCTGAAGGCTATGGATGGTGGGAGTGATCTAAGGCTGAGCTTTGGCCAGCAGTATATGCTGATATATGCAGCATATATGCAGATATGAAGGCTAGAGATTTAAGAGAGGAAGCAGGGTAGAGTTGAACTGATTCACCAAAAGATCAAGATGGGGAGAAGAGGGGAGAGTGGCTAGCTCATGAGAGATGACTTGGTAGAGAATTGAGAGGTCAAGGAGATAGAAGTTACAGAGCAGATTAAGAAAAGCAGAGCTTAGTAAGGTAAGGCAGAGGGAGAAGTGAAAAGTTAATGCATTATGGTTAGATCAAAGAATTTCAGAATTTTTGAACACAGAGGTGATACAATGGTAGGTGATAGCAAGATCGAGTCTATGACCATCTTTGTGTATAGGTGAGGTGGGGCCAAGGAAGCCTGTGGAAGGTGAATAGGCTTAGGAACAGTGGTTAGGGCATTTGAGAGAGAATCCATATGTATGTAGATGTCCTCTAGTATAAGGGCAGGAATTTGGGAGGAGAGAAAAATTGTGAGCCAGGTGATAAAGGGCTATAAAACCATTTTTATAAAAAGTTTGTATTTCATCCTGAGTGCAATAGAGGGACTCTGGAGCTTTCTGAGCAGGGGAGTGAAGTGTGTTTAGAGCTGTGCTATAGTTTTGCAGTTTTGTGGAGGAGGGATCAAAAGGGAAAAGATGAGACAAATTTGGAGTCTTGTTGCAAGAGTTTAGATGAGAAGTAATAAGGGCTTGAACTGGGGTGGTCGTCATGTAAATCAAGAGAAAAGGATCTTAGAAAGGCCAAGACTAGGGAAAGGCAGTGTGTGATTATTGTGAGGCAGTCTACAAAGGAGTAGATGAAATCAAGGGTACACATCAAGGAACACCTTGACAAGGAGAGGTGCCACCTCTTCACCAGAGACAGTAATCAAAAGAGAATTGAGGAGGATGGCAAGGGACTGTCCAATAGAGATGAAGAATGTAAAGATGAGATTAAGAATAGGGAAGAGAGAAGTCAGTGAGTAGATTTTCTCTTCTCAATAAAATCTGAGGAAGAGTATTTTACAAAGAGTGAATATGGGTGTGAGTGTTGTAAAAAGGAGGTTAAAGGGGAGATGAGAAGTTACTGGGTTTACATAAACCAGCTCAATTTCCCCTTGCTTGTGCCTTAAGTCATGGCTTCTAGAAGCACCAGAATTTGACTTGTTTTTTTTCCCCACCCCCACCTCCAACTCAGGATTTACTCCAGGAAGTTGGTGCCTTTCTAGGTCTGCAGCAAAGATAAGGGGCCTTTAGTTTCCAAATACTCAAGCTAACAAAACATCAAGTATAAAGCAGGCTTTATTTAACCTAGCAAGAAACACAAAGGCGGTGTGGTGGTGTCCCATTTCCCTCACCCTCCCCTATCACCAAGCCCATAAACTATTAAGACAGCTTTCCTTTCTTCTCCCAGGAGCTCTTCTTCCTCAGGGACCTTTACAGGGACCTGTGCTATACTTATTGGTGCCTCTCTTGTGTTGGGAACACCCCCTCTCCTCTACCGGTGAAAGCACTTGTATTTTCTAGGGAGGCAAGCAACCCATATGTCCAGAAAGCTCTATGTTCCCAGGAACCCATGTAGAAGGAAAGAAGCAAGAAAGGAAGAAAGAAAAAAAGGGAGGGAGGCAAGAAGGAAGAACAAATATATACAAACTATGATATAGATGGTTTAAATAGTAAATAATTAAGAGAGGGAAGGCACTTCTAGTATCTTCTACATGCCCTGGCATCTTGTAGGCACTTAATAAATGTTGATTGATTGGTCAGTATTAAGAGGGTTGGGGAAAGGCTTCCCGTAAAAGATGAGATTTTACTGGAACTTAAAGGATGCCAAGGAGGTTAGTAGTTGAAGCAGAGGAGGGAGGGAGAGGATTCTAGACATGGAAGGACAGCCAGAGAGAATTGGGGGAGCCAAAAAATAGAGAGTTGTCTTGGTCAGGGAAACATCAAAGGAGCCAGTGTCTCTGGATTGAAGAGTATGTGTTGGGGAATCATGTGTAATAAGACTGGAAAGGGAGGAGTGGGCTGGGTCATGGATGGTTTTGAATGTCAAAGAGAACATTTTGTATTTGCACCTGGAGTTAGTTAACAGGAAACAGCTGGAGTTTATTGAGTAAAAGGGTGTACCTTGATCAGATTTACCCTTTGGTGACTGAGGAGGATGGACTGAAGTAGGGAGAGACTTGAGGCAGGCTACCATGGCGATCTAGGCATGAGGTGATGAGAGCCTGCTCTAGACAGGTGAAGAAGGACACTGAAAAAGGAGATAAGAGGGCATACATCCACTTTCTACCCTGACATTGTGGTTAGAGTCAAAATTAATATAAAGCTAGATTTTATAGTTGCATGCAATATATGTTATATGTAAAGTCACTACCCTTTATAATAATCACAAGAGAAACAAATATTTGGTTATGTTTAGGAGGATCAGTGGTGGGAAGAATGCAGACTTTATTTCACAGATATTGGTTATCAATTTCTTAAGAATTTAATACTCTGAAATTTCCATTTTTCCCCCTCTTGTTTCTATAAAGTCTGTGGCCTGGACTTGTCCTGACTCTTGAAATTCTCTATACCTATGCCTAGGAGGTTCTTATCTCAAAGACTGGATTTCATGGAATTCCTCTTTCCTCATAAATTAATGCTTTGTAACTATGGCTTACCTAAACTTTCTTCCCTTTGTTCTCTGGAAATAGCTCTCTAATTTTTTTATTTCCATTGGTACCATTGTAGGTCAAATCTTCATTACTTCTTGTCCAGACTGCTAGAATAGCCTCACAAGTGGCTTCTCTGCATCCAGTTGCTTGCTCCATGAAGATATCCTTTACCCAGATATACTTCAGTCTCTTCCACTATGCCCCAGCAACCTCTTCAACCTTAAACATCATTCCAACTCTGGAATTCCTACTTCCCAAATACTCTCCAAGGATGGGACCTTCCTTCTGATGGAATGACTCCTCCCAGAACCCCCACTGACGAAGGAAACTCAGGGAGCAGAACTAACATTCAATTTGGAGTCCAAGGACCTAGGTTTGAATTCTAGACCCGCAGTTTATTGTGTAACCTCTCTGGATCTGTTTGCTTATTCGTGTATTGAGGGAATTCGATGCCAGCTAACTTCTTTGGTTTGTAAAATTGAGATTTGGGGGTTAGTGTCCTGGATCACAGTGATCCGTGGAGAAGAATACTACAGTGCCTGGAAGCACAGCCCTGTTCTTTTCTGGGTTCTTTGTACTCTGTGTTCTGTGACCCTGTTTTCTTTTGATTCTGCCATGTTCTGATGTCGTATATGAGTGCTCTTGTCCTCTGAATATGGTGAATCATACTGTCGGGGCTCTATTGAGGAGTACTTTGTACAGAAGGACTTTATGTCAAAGTGAGTCATGCAGATAGATCTTTGTGCTGGGGTTACTTTATTCCAATGTGACTCATCCTGTCAGTTCTCCAGCCTGAGTGGCATTCTGAATTGGCCTCTCTATATTTTCATCTGTAGACAATTGATTCTAAGGTTAATAAACTGTGGTAGCTGGAAACTTCCTAAGGAATTCTAGTCTATTGCTGTGAATATTTGAAAAAACCATTCACAAATAAGTTACATACATGATAAAGAGGAAATGATCACCAGAGGGAAGGTACTAACTAGCATTGAGGGGGATTGAGAAAGGTTTCCTGTAGAAAGTATAGTCTTAGATAGAATTGTTTCTAAACCCTTAGAATAGATACTGGATACTGGGCAGAAGAGGGGAAATGGCTAGAGAATTGGGGTTCAGGGACTTGTGCAGAGTCACACAGCTAGGAAGTCTCCATGACCAGATCTGACCCAGGACCTCCCATCCCCAGGCCTGGCTCTATATCTCCTGAGCCACCTAGTTGCTCTAGTTTGGGCCAGAATTTGAAGTTAATTATTATAGAGGGAGAAGAGAAGAGGGGCCAGGACAGAACTTGGGAGATAACTACAATCACTAGGCATTATCTGGATGAAAATCTAGCAAAGGAGACTGAGAAGTGGTCAGAGAGGTAGGAGGAGAACCAGGTTAGAGAAGTGTCTCAGAAACCTAGAGAGGAAAGAATATCAAGAAGATACCCTCAGTTTCCTTATCTGTAAAATGAAGAATTGTGAATGACCTTTTCAGTCTTTTCTTGCTCTAAATCAGTGATCCTGTGAACTAACAACAAAAAGCATTGAATGTTTTTGCTTTTCTTTATAAGCACAGTGCCTTGAACATAAAGATTTAATAAAATCTTCTTGACTGACTGATATGCTTGTAGGACAAAGAAAACTTCCACTGGCAGAATACCCACTAGTAGAATGCAAGCTTCTTGAAGGCAGGGACTTTTATTTTTATCATCAGTGCCTAACCTAATTTTCTCAAACGTAGAAAGAAATTAGTATATGTTGAGTAAGATTAAATGGGGGTTGCCTAGCCATAAAAAGCCTACTGAAATCTAGAATCAGAAGAGAAGAAAGATTAAGCTTAACTTGGAATAACTTGTAAATTGCTATTGCTGAAAATTCATTGTCCTGTGGTCAATCCAGACATAAATCTCTCTTCAGATAAGGTACATAGTCCATCATTGGGCCCATGATCAAAGACTTTCTACTTTGGTAAGACTTGCCAAAGTTTGACCTCCAATGGCATAGCTTTTCAGCTGTAATGACCCAAGTTACTTCTGTATTTTGATCCACTCTCTCTGCATGTCTTCATTTATAAAATGAAGAGTTTGGATTAGATGACTTCTAAGGTTCCTTTCAGTAAACTACAATCTATGATTCTTCTATAGCAGGAGTTCTTAACCTGGGGTCTATGAATTTAAAAATTATATTTGGAGGGGGCAGCTGGGTGGCTCAGTGGATTGAGAGCCAGGCCTAGAGATGGGAGGTCCTAGGTTCAAATCTGGCCTCAGATACTTCCTAAGCTGTGTGACCCTGGACAAGCCACTTGACCCCCATTGCCTAGCCCTTACCATTCTTCTGCCTTAGAACCAATACACAGTATTGACTCTAAGATGGAAGGTAAGGGTTTAAAAACTACACACACACACACACACACACACACACACACATATATTTGGATACCTGTGTTTCAATGTAAGTAGTTTCCTTGGTAATCCTATGTAATTTATTTTATTCTTCTCAAAATATTATTCTGAGGACATCATAGGCATTGCCAGATGAACAAAAGCAGTCCATGATACAAAAAAAGGTGAAGAATCCCCTTTCTCTAGTATCATTGATAATTGTCATCCAGAATCTGTTTGAAGACTGCCAGGAATAGAGAATCCATTATCCCAGAGAAAGCTCATTCTTTTCTAGGACTGCCTTAATTGGTGAGAAGTTTATTTTTCCCTTGAACCAAAGACTATCCCTTCACAATTTCTATCCATTGCTACCAGGTCTGCTTTAAGAGGTCAAGATGAACAATTCTAATTCTACTCACAAGTAAAAGTCCTTCAAAGGCTTAAGTATAGGATCTTGGCTCTGATAAGATAACTTCAGCAAGTTAAATATCTCCAGTTTCTCCAGCCAATCCTTATAGAGCATGGATTTCATTACTTTCGCTACTTGGTCAAAGTCCTCTGGATGTACTCCACTTTATCAAAGTTTTCTAAAATGTGGTCCCCAGAAGTGAGATGAGTTCTCCAGTTGTTTTTTGACCAGGACTTAGTAACCCCTTTCTAATTCTAGATGTTATTCTATTAAGACAGCCTAAGTTATTTGAAAGAAACGACTATATTTCTTAAGAACTAACTTTCTGGGTCTTAACTTCTATTAATTCTGATTCTTTCCCTTCTCCCCTGCCAAAACCAATTTGAATCATTGAGGTTTTATACTTCAAACATATTGTAATACACAGAGTTAGTTCTAGGAAAATTGATGAACTGATCTTCACATTTTTCTTTTCCTTCTAGGCTATTGGTTGTATAATTAAAAATCTGTTACCCTAAAAAAAAGAACTACATTTCCCAGGACTCCACTGACTTCCTATCATTACATACTTCCTGTAGATAGGGGATATTAGGCAGGGACACAGAAGGTCCCATCTCTTTACTTCCTTTCCCTGGGCTTGGCGGTGGTAAGGCACGTGTTTGAACTGGCTGATCAGCCATGGGCACGTGGTTTTTATTTTGTATCTTCTTTATTCCTTGATTTCTAATGGTCATTAATAAATCTCTTAAAATATGTTATTTTTATTATTGAGATTTAATTTTAACTTTTACATGGTAAATAAATTCCTGTAGTTTTCTAATGCTGCTCGAGGTCTCCCACTTCCCCAGCCTGCCATTCCCAATCACACTTATTCTGAGTCTTTCCCAATCTTCTTTTTCTTGACTACTTAATCCTTAATCTTTTCTTGTTTCTTGCCACCTGCCATCATAGTTTCCCTATCCTCAGAAGCCTGCTCCTCCTAGTATAATGATGAATCAGGCCGGTTGTGAATGGGAGTGATTATAATGGCAAGAATATGGATCCTGAAAGGTTCAACTTCAAAAAAGCCTACTTTACTCCCAGGAAGGGATAGACCACTTCAGAGAGCAACTAGATATTTGATCTACCCTTTCCTTTAACTTCCTATTACTGTTGAGGCTCCCATCATTCTTTCAGTCACCGCAATTTGAAATTTCAGTGTCATCCTTGACTCCATACTCCCATTCAACCCACATATCTAATCCATTAACAAATCTTGTCATTTCTATCTCCAAAGCACCTCTCTTTCAAATGTATTATTTTCTATTCACACATCTACTGTCTTATTTTAGGCCCTCAGCATCTGTCGCCTATACCTTTCACCTAGATTATTTGTCTCCCTTCTAGTCTTTCCCCCTCTCCAGTCTATCCTCAACCTAGTGCTGCAGTGATTTCCATCAAGGGTAGGATTTGTCATGTCAGCCTCCCTATTAAAAAAACTCTAGTAGCTTCCTATTATTTCTAGGGTTTGACATTTTATTCCTATTATTTCTAGGTTTTGATATTTGACATTGAAAGCTCCTTGGTCAATCAGGCAATAAACATTTATTAACTTCTTACCATGGCAAAGAATTGGAAATTGAGGGGATGTCCATCAGTTGGGGAATGGCAGAACAAATTGTGGTACATATTGGTGATGAAATACTATTATGTTATAAGAAATGATAAGCAAGATGATTTCAGGAAAAGCTGGAAAGATGGACAGGAAATGATGCAGGGTGAAATAAGCCAAAATGGGAGAACATTGTATATAATAATTAATAGCTATAGTGTATAATGATTATCTGTGAAAACTTGAGTACTCTCAGCAATGCAATGATCTGGGACAATCCTGAAAGAGTTTTGAAGGGGAATGCTATCCACTTTCAGAGAAAGAATTGTTGGAGTCATTTTTCATATTGGTGTATGTATGTATTTTGGGTTTTGGTTACTTATGTGTTTGTTCTTACAACAATGACCAACATGGAAGTGTGTTTTGCATATCAATAATAATAATAATATAAAATTAATTTCCTACTCTGACAGATACTTTAGCACTGGGGTTAAAGAAAAGCAAAAACTTCCCTTAAGGAGTTAAAGTTCTAATGGAGAAACAACTTGTAAATATCTAGGTACAGACTATATATAGGAAGGCAATAGGAGGCCATCTGAAAAGGGAAGACAGTAGCAATTGGGGAAAAGACTGGAAAAGGCCTCGGGTAGAAGATGGGTTTTGAACTCAGTTCTGAAGGAAGTCATGGAAACCAAAAAGCAAAAGGGAGAAATTAGTGAATTCCAGGCATAGGAATGGTCAAAGCAAAGACTTATAACTGAGAAATAGAGCATGGTGTTGGAGCAAGCTGGCTTGAGTAGCTGGATCATTAGTGAATGAAGTAAAGAGTAAGACAATTAGAAAAGCAGGAAGGAACCAGGTTTTTTGTATTTTGTATTTAATCCATTAGCTGATCCTTTCCTACTTTTCCAATTTTACATTCCCTCCTCTCCCTCCTCCTTGGTCACAAATAACATTCCATCTCTCATTTGTCTCCCTTTGTATTGACTTTCAGCTATCCTTAAATATTCTCTCTCCTTATCTCTACCTCTTAGCATTCCTGGCATCCTTTAGAACCCAGCCCAAACTCTGTCTTCTACAAGACACCTTTCCTAGTTCTTTAGTGCTTTGCCCTATAAGGGTATCTTATGTCATATATCCTGTATGTATCTTGAACATACCTATTTATGTACATATTATATTTCCCATTGATATGTTAGCTTTGGAGGGCAAGGACCAGTGATTTTTTTTATATTTCCACCATTTTGCTTGGCAAAGCTAGCACATAGTAATTGTTTTATAAATGTCCTTTGATCGGTGATTAACCATCTGATCAGTTGCTATTTCATTGTAATCATTCAGGGTACCAGAAGGAAACAACAGTAGACTGCCATCGCTAGAAATTTTCCAGTTTCCTTATATCATGGGCATTTGCCCAGCCTGCTCATTAGATATTGTTCATTACAGTTCTTCGAAAACAGTTTGGCACAAGAAAAAAAATTCTGAGAATGCAGTTGTGACTTGCTTTATGGAAGTGTAAGAGAGGAATCTGAAACTGAATCTGCCAGAGGAAGAAGACAAGCAGATTCATCATAGTGAAAGATCATCTTGAATGGGGGAAGGGCAGGAAGGAGAGAGAATTCCAAAGGAAGAACAGAGGAACTGAGAAGATTCAGACAGTTGGACTCACTTCTCTTTGGGAAGCCTATGAGAGAGGTTGATCTGAGCAGAGCTCTGAGCCTGGAGCATCCTCCTGTGAAACCTGACCCCAGTATCCAGTGAAAATAAGCCAGAGTGAATAAGACTGCCTGAAAGCCATTCACCATAAGAAGAAGATCCTCTAAATCCCTCTAGACAGTCCTTTGAACTTGATAATAGCTAGGACAGCTAAGAGTCAGGACAATTCTGACAACTGGGGAGAAGGGGTTCGATTGTTATTGTTAGGGACTTCCAATTTCCCTCCTTTCCAATCACCTTATCCCACAACTCACTTGCCTTACCTTTTATATGTTCTTTAGAATAAATAGCTATTTATAAGATCAAGTACCTGCTTCAGAGTAGTCAAGAAGAGAGACTCAGAATCTGAGGGGAGGAAGATTATACTTCTCTCCTCAGAGAGGGAGAAGCTATCTACCCTGTACTTCTATTTCAACCAAGTCTATGAGGGAATAGTAATCCGTGATTCTGAAGGCAACCAGAGTGGGGTTCACTAGGGAAAGAGAGAGGGAAACCAATCTATCTTCTCTCTCTCCATTTCTTGGATACATTCCATCTCTACCACACTCTGGTCCTGAAATTTAGTGTTGGGAGACCCCATTCCTTCTCCCTCCATAACAGAAGTCTGAAATTTATTCATTTAGAATTTGTTTGCTGTGCTCCTAGTATGTAGAAAAGCATTGTTAGGCACTGTATAAACATCTAAACTAACACAAACCCCACTAACTAGCCATGTGACCTTGGGGAACAGCCACTCACTCCCATTGGTAAAGTAAAGCATTCCTGGTAGCATATCATTATCCTCTTTTTATAGTCAAGAAATGAAGTTTAATGACCTAGAGTCAAATAGTCAGTCAGTGACTAAAGCTTAGGTCTTCTGACTCCAAGTTCCAAGTTCTAACTATTATGCCACATGAGTCACAGCCTTTCTTGGCTTCAGACTTTGAGAGCTGAAAGAGAATGTTTTCTCATCTATAAAATGAAGGGATTAGACTAGGAGCTCTCTGTGATTCTGTTCAAAGAGGTAGATCAGCAGGTAATTCTCTACAGTAGACGAGTCCTCACGCTAGGGTCCATTAGCTATGATATGACTTTTCCAAGAAAGGTAGACACCTTACATGTGAAAACTCTTCACATAAAAGACCTTTTAAAGCTCAGATAATACCAAAGGGTTTGACTTAAAGAAAAAGAAACAGCCAAATACGATGTGGAGATAATTCATTTTAATGAATAAGAAGGCACCAATATATAATTTATAACCTCTGATGTAGAACCTTCTGAGAAGACTTTGAATCATGGAGTTCAAAGTCTCTGGCTAATGACCTGATAGGCTTCGGGTTTGTAAGTAAACACTGATATAATGCAACTCCACCTTTCTTTTATAAAATCTATAGATACCAAAGGACTGGTTAAGATTCAGTAAGCTCATACTCGTATCTGTGAGTGAGTGGAGGAGGGAAGGAGAATGGAAGGAGAGAGAGGGGAAAGTTTCTATGTCTGATCTTTTATCTTGCCTCTACCTCTCTCCCCCACCTCCATTTCTCTCTATCTCTCCTACATCCTCCACATTCCTGGGCAGCATCTTGGACTTTCCAGGTCTGCTATAATGGGAAAAGTGAATAGTGGGAACAAAATGGCTTAGAGGAACAAATATAGGACTGGGAATCCAAAGACTTCTGTTCTTGTCCCAGATGTATCACTAGCTAGCTAGCTGACCTTTGGCAAGTCACTTCATAACTCTGGGTCTATTTCCCCATCTGTAAAATAAGGAAATCCGATTAGGTGATTTCTAAGGCACCTTCCTATCTTAAGATGCCATGATTTGTAATTGGCCTTTTTACCTGTATAATTTGCCACATCATTAGAGAGGACTTTGAACTCGAGGCTCCTTTAAATACAGGTTGGTCAAGGGTGAGGATTTATAATTAGGTCATGGCATGTTGCTTTGTGGAAAAAGTTCTTTTCTTTTTTAAATAATAAAGGCTGTGAATAGCAAAACTAGATCCCCGTAATCTATTATACTGCACCACACCCCCTTGAGATGCCATGCTCACAATTCAGTAGTAACTGAATATTTTAGGTCTGGCGTGGATAAAAAACTAATTGTACTTTGTGTGTGTGTGTGTGTGTGTGTGTGTGTGTGTGTGTGTGTATAAAACCCATGTTTACCCATCTGATATTTTTATCTGTTCATTTCTGTAAAACTGAATGCTGAGTGATTCATATTCTCTCCTTAGCCCTCTATAATCTCTTAAGATAACAACTCACATTTATAGAGATATTTGTGAAATATTTTCCTTACAGCAACCATCTAAGGTAGACAAATATATGTTTTATTATGCCCCATTTACAGGTGAGGAAGCAGACACCCAGAAAGGCAAAGCAACTTGCCCATAGTCACACAGCTAATCTGTCATCACTGGAATTCAGAACTCAGTCCACTCTCTCTAAATCCAGCTCACTTCTCACTACACCACGCTGCCTTCGTTGTGGATTGTTCTCCTTTGTAGTTCATGGGGTTGATCTGGAGTTAAGAGTAACTGAGCTGAAATTTTGCCCAATATCATTGCTAGCTGTGTCAAGTCACTTAACCTCCAATTGCCTTGATTTTCTTAGTTGTAAAATAGGGTTGCTTCTCAAGGTTGTTGTGAAGATCAATAATATCTATAAAATAGGTGCTTAATAAATGCTTGTTTCTTTCCTTTCTTCACCTGGAATCCAACTTTCTGGTAAATAAGCTTCTGTGTTTAGACCTATAACGATTGACTTATCTCTACTGGATATGTCACTGGACTTGGAATTAGGAAAGACTTGGCATCAGTTCATTCTTCTGATACTAGCTGTGCGATGTGGGGAAAGTCAAATATTTGTAGATCTCATTCACTTCTCTGGGTCTTAGCTCCTTTGGAAAATAGAGGATTTAGCAAAATAATGATCTCAAAGGCTTCATACAGCTCAAGGTCTGTGAGCCTATGTTTTTTTTTAAACCTTTATTATCTTCTATGTTAGTATAAGATCTAAGACCAAAGAGCAGCAAGGTCGAGGCTATTGGGGTGGAATGATTTGCCCAGAGTCATACAATTAGGAAGTAGCTGATGCCAAATTTGAACCCAGGTCCTCCCAACTCCAGGCTTGGTGCTTTACCCACTGTTACTCAGGTGCCTCGGAGCACATGTTTTTTTTTTTTTTAAACCCTTACCTTCCATCTTGGAGTCAATACTGTGTATTGGCTCCAAGGCAGACGAGTGGTAAGGGCTAGGCAATGGGGGGTTAAGTAACTTGCCCAGGGTCACACAGCTGGGAAGTGTCTGAGGCCAAATTTGAACCTAGGACCTCCCATCTCTAGGCCTGGCTCTCAATCCACTGAGCTACTCAGCTGCCCCTGGAGCACATGTTTTTAATTGTAGGCCTCTGAAGGATTTAGATTTATAAATTTCTTCCCTGAGAGGATCAGAGGATCCCTATCTCTAGTCCAATGCTCTCTGGAAATGCAAGATTTTTGTGAAAAAGAAAAAAAATGCCATTGGCTGAAACCTGTACCAGTGAGTCTTTCTCCACCCCACCCATCCCCCAGAACTTGCTCATGATCAGTTTGTGATATTCTTCATCCTCCTCTTTACCTAAACATACACATCCACTGTCCCCTTTTATCACTATGTAAATATTAGCTGTTATTATTATTCTAGAAATATAAACTATGGTGAAGATGCCAAGGCAGCACTCAAAAGTTTATTTAACTGGCCAATAGTCAATCGTCTATACTGTAATAGATATATACTTGAGGGGTGTATATTTGATTGATTCTAGATGACTAATGGATCAAATTTGTCTACCCTCTTCCTCCCTCTTCAGAAGCCTTTTTGCTTCCCTTCCCCCCTCTTTCTTCTGTGAACTATGAGATTTCAGAGGAAACACTCTTTTCTTTTCTCAAGTAAGGGTTTATTTGGGGAAGACAGGACAAGGGTAGAGGAGAAGGTAAGAGGGGTAGGATTTCCCTATTCTCTATAGAGAATGTTAGTTTGGAGGATATTGAGGGAAATGGCAATCAGTCACAATTGTGAAACAGAGTCAATCAGAGAGACATGAGGACAACTGTCTTTCTTCTTCTTCCTCCTTCAAATCAGCCAGCCAGCAAAAGCCAAAAGTCCTTCAGCCCAGTCCAGCCGTTGACTTGGCTTCAACTGTTTTTTCAGGTAACATTCCAAAAGGAATCTTCCTTTTGACTGACAGCTTCTTGACTTGCAGCATGCCTTGTAAATTCTCTCTTCTCCACAATACATATTTATCAAGTACCTATTCTCTGTGAGGCATTGTGCTCAAGCATTGCTGGGGAGACAAGTAGAAAACAGAAAAGCAGTCCCTGGCTTCAAAGATCTTACCTTCTAATGGGGAGAAGTCAGAGACATTCTGCAGGACTAGACTTTCTTTTTTTTAAATTTTCTCTTTAAATATTTTTCCATGCTTACATGATTCATTTTCTTTCTCTCCTTCCTCGCCCCTTCCCAAGCTGACAAGCCATTCCACTGGGTTGTACACATGTTATCACTTGACACCCATTTCCATATTATTCATTTTTGCTATAGAAAGATCTTTTAAAGCCTAAACCCCAAAGCATATCCCCATATATACAGGTGACAAGTGATGTAATCTGTTTTGCTTTTGCATTTCCGCTCCCACACTTCCTTCTCTCAATGTGGTTAGCATTCTTTCCCATATGTCCTTCAGGAGTGTCATGGCTTGTTGCTTCTAGTAGCAAAGTCTGTTACACAGGATTGTTCCACCATGATTTACTTCTTGTATATAGACTTTTATTTTTGATTAATATTAATTTTTAATGCAAAAAAGACCCTTACCTTCTTAGTATCCATTCTAAGATGGAAGGCAGTTGGGGTTGAGTGACTGGACCGGTGTCACCTTGCTAGGAAGTGTATGAGGCCGGATTTTGAAGGGGAGATTCTACACAGATATGAGATGGAATGCAGGAGAAGCAGAAATGACAGATAGAGGCAGTTGGAATGTTCGGAAGCAAGGGTTTCTGGGAAAGCAACAAACTGTAACAGTTCCGTTTCTGAACCCTGGAGAGACAACAGCTCCTAGACCCCACTTCAGGATTGGCACAACCCCATTTCTGAGGGTTTTCCCTGTCATATCCAATGCCCACTGTGACAGTTTACTGATCCTGTCTATCTCCTGGGCCACCTGGATGCCTCTATACTTAAGACTTTTTAAAATTTTATTTTTTAAACCCTTACCTTCCACCTTGGAATCACTATTGGGTATTGGTTCCAAGGCAGAAGAGGGGTAAAGACTAGGTAATGGGAGTTTTTTAAGTGACTTGCCAAAGGTCAGACGTTGGGAAGTGTCTGAGACCACATTTGAACTCAGGATCTCCTGTCTCAAGGCTGACTCTGAATCCACTGGGCCACCCAGTTGTGCCCCCCTCCCCTACCCCCTTAAGACTTTTAAAGACAGGTCTGAGGTTCAAAAAGGTTTGGTGCCTGGTCTCCGCTCACTCCACTACTGAGGATTAGAGACGGAATTTGAACCCTGCTCCTCCACATTGCCCACTGGACTATGTTCCTTCTCATTATTATCAGGAGCAAACACCTTGGGTTGGTTATTTCATTATGTCAAAGCAATAACCTCTCAGAAAGAGAGCCGACCTCGGAGTCGAGCAGAACTGCGCTCCAGTTCTACCTCGGTACTGCGGATGGTGGGAGTCGGGCAGACTCGTCTCTGCCCTTCTCTGGACACCGGGCAGTGTCTGAAACAAGGTGTCGAGGAAGAGCGCTTCCACACTGGGGAGTTCTCTCTGCAGTCTCTCTCCGTCTCTAGCAACAGCCTTCCTCCTTCTCCTCTCTGTCTCTGAGAGTCCTCCTAACAATCGGACAGTCTTGGGGATTCCTCGGTCTTTCGTCTTCCATGAACGTTTTATAATGGAAATGAAACCGGACGGGAGAGCTCTTCTTCTGGGATTCTGTTTCAGGAAGGACACGTCCAGGCAAGAAGACACAGACTGGGGCGTGAGTCGTCCTATCGACAATTGCCCTTCAGGCCACCGAGATGAGCCCATCAGTTTCAACAGGCCTGATGGATGGCCAGGGAGGCTCGTAGAGGCGGGAGGACCCCTTAGGCCACCAACCGACTCTTGGTATTTGCTCTCTGCAGGGCCCAGAGGCTTGGGCACAGAGCTGAGCCGCACAGCTTCTACAAACTGGAAAACCACATTAAATATCACTTTGTAGAGGGGTGGGATAATAAGGATAAGATCTAGTCAGTTCAATTTATCCTATAGTTCTTTTACTGAGATAGAGGATCCTATGTGTTCTGGCACTGCGCTGGGCACTGTGGGGGGAAAAGTAACAGAAGATGCAGTGTCTGCCCTCAAGGAGATTGGTCTCCTAAAAAAGGCTTTAACATTAAAAAAATAGTTTATTAATGCCTTTCCCCCTTCATTCTTCCATTAATAAACCTTCCTTTGTAGGGAAGAGAAATAGTTAAACAAAAAGCCAACCTAGTAAACTCACTTAACAGTTTGGAGTCGATCCTCCAATCCTATTTCCTTCCTTCTCTAACAAGAAAAAGGAAGTATGTTACAACATCTGTTTTTCAGGGCTGATATACATTATGATTAATTTAGAGTTCATTTACCTTAAATCTGGGACTATAGGGGGCAGCTGGGGAGCTCAGTGAATGGAGAGCCAGACCTAGAGACAGGAGGTCCTGGATTCAAATCTTGCCTGTGACACTTTCTGGCTGTGTGAACCTAGGTAAGTCATTTCATCCCCATTGCCTAGCCCTTACTGCTCTTCTGCCCTGGAACTGATATCTAGTATTAATTCTAAGATAGAAGGTAAGGGTTAAAAAAATGCTACAGGGGGCTGCTGGGTGGTTCAGTGAATTGAGAGCCAGACCCAGGAGGTCCTGGGTTCAAATTTGATCCCAGACACTTCCTAGCTGTGTGATCCGGGCTTCTGCCTTGGAACCAATACCCAGTATTGATTCTAAGGTAGAATTCATATATATATATATATATATACACATAGTCATAGGATATATTCTTCTGGTTCTGGTTCTTCTGTTCTTCTGATTCACTTCACTCTGCTCTAGTTTTTACAAGTCTTTTTGTGTTTTTCTAAATTCTTTATATTCCTATATTCTTAGAGCACAAGAGTATTTCATTATGTATACGTATTTTATATTATATTATATTATATATATATATATGTTTGGTATTTGTTGATCCATTCTCTAGTCAACAGACATATGTTTAATTTCCTCTTTTTGTGGCCACAGAAAGTGCTGCCCTCAGCATTTCTGTATGGATTCTGGCTTTGACCCTGAAAAATCGGTCCTGCACTATTTCTTTAGCTCCTACTCTGTTCCGGGCACAGTGCTCAGCCCTAGTGAGACAAAGAAAGGACAGGAGATGTGATCTCAGGGAGCTTACATTGTAACAGGGAAGGTGATGGGAAGCTACAATTTAGAAACAAACTGTCTACAGGGTAAATTGGAAATAATTGACAGAAGGAAGGCACCAGAATTAAGGGGCATTGGAGAAGGTAGAAGGTGGAAGCTTAGCCAAGTTTTGAAGGAAGCCAGGCTTCATCGATGAGAGGGGTGAACATCCCAGGCAGGCACAGAGGAAAGTCCCTGAAAATGCCTAGTTAGGAGACAGGGGCTCTTGGGGGAGGGCAATAAAGATGGGGAGGTGGTTTTAGGTGTCAGAAGACTAGAAAATGGTGGTGGTGTGGGAGAAGGTTATGGAGGTCTTTGAATACCAAACAGATTTTGTATTTGCCCCTGGAGGTGGTACAGAGCCTCTGGAATTTATTGAGAAGGAGATGATTTGACCAGACCTGTACTTTCTGGAAGATCACCAATAGCTGAGTCGAGGGTGGATTGGAGGGGTGAGAGATTTGCCAGCAGGAAATTTTGGAAGGAGAGGTGGATTTAAGAGGGAAGATGACAGAGGAAGCAGCCATCCTTGGTATATGGGTACAGAGACCATTCCTCATTATTTACCTTCACACTCTATTTCATTAAATGCCTTTTGCTTTATATAGATTAATCCATTTAATTAAGGTACATCAGTAGGGTCTCAGAATGTGGACTGGAATAAATGATAACACAAATAGTACTTCTTACATTTTTATTGATATTTTTGGCTTTTACATCATTTTCATTTCCAAATATATTCCTCCCCAATTCCTGAGCCAGAGAGCCATCCTTTGTAACAAAGATTAAAAAACAAACCAAAAAATCAGTTCAAAAACAAGGCTGAAGATATAGTTCCACAACCCATTGTCCCTCCCCTCCACAAAGAATCGTGGCATGCATTTTCTTATCTCTTCTGGGCTATGTAAGTGTTAAACTTAATGGTTGGACAATAATTTTATGAAATTATTTGGTTGTCAATATTTATTATAGCTCAAGTCAGAAATTTATTTACAAATATTTAAAAAATGGAGAGGAAACAATAAAGAAGACAAATGTGAAGAGGTTAGAGGGGTTATCTATCTTTATCCAGGAAGAGATTAATTAGCTCTCAACCAGGAAGACTGGTAGTGAGTCACCATATGGCCTCCTCTAAAATGGAAGCTTGTCTCTCCAGAAACTAGAAAAGGAGTCAGCCTTTCACTTATCCCACAAAGTAGTTCAAGAGTCAGAGCCCAAATTGAAGTCAAGCATAATGAAGACTATCTCCAGAAGATACTCTCTTCAGACTTTCTTCTCAAAGACAATCTGCTCTGAGGAAGTTCTGGATTGCTTTTATGGTGCTGAAGGTGTCAATTCTTATCAAAGGATTCACTAGTTTCTGAAGTTGTCACCCATTTTAGTGACTTTCAAACTCCATCTATTTCAAGCTTTTTGTTGGTTCAATCAAAAGATAGACAAAGGAGAGTTAATCCTGTCTTAAGTCTAGTGAGGTACTAAGTAGGGGTACTTAAGTTAGTGTTAACTCAAGATAGACAATAAAGTAAAGAATTCTCTTTGACAGCTAACAAATAGCACCTCTTATATGACTTGATGTCCCAGAGCTGGAGAACAGCTCACAAGTCAACTGTTAGATTTTCAGTGGGAGTATCTATCTGCCCCTTAGAAATCAGCCAATGCCACAAATTGGGCTTCATTTGTTTTATTGATCATCTAGAACAGTGGCTCTTAACCTTTTCTAATGCCGTGACCCTACAATACAGTTCCTCATGTTGCAGTGACCCCAAACCAAAAAATTATTTTGGTGGCTACTTCAAAACTGTAATTTTGCTATAGTCATGATTTGGAATGTAAATACCTGATATGCATATCGTATTCTCATTGGTATAAATTGAGAGGTTGAGAACCGCTGGTCTAGAATTTAAAAAGGGATGTATGATGGGGCAGCTTAAGAGTCAGGCCTGGAGATGGTAGATCCTGGGTTCAAATCTTACCTCAGGCTCTTCCTAGGGTTTTTTTTTTTAAGTGATTGAAAAAATACCAATAATTTAGATTAAATTTCAAAACATGTCTAAGTAGTTGGGTTTTTTACCCCCTGGAATTGGTTGTTAGACACTTCCTAGCCCACACCTGCTTGTAATGTACCTCTTGGAAAAGGATTACTGTTTCTGATAGGAAAAGTAAGAACCTGAACAGGTTTTACTCAAAGAGTAAACAGCAGAGAATGTCACCATGAGGATCTGACCAGTGGAAAGACTGTGGGAACAAGGAGTCCAAGTCAATGGCACGAGTAAATCTATAGGTGGGGAACTCCAGATCTGTCAATAGGAACGAGGAACTTGGGACAGAGACAACTAGGAACATAGATAATAGGAAACTGAGCTGTAGAACAGACGTGTTTTGCTTGCTCATTGTGCTCCAGCCCCTCTGTTGTTTCCACTCTAAATGCTTTGACTGGAGCTCCTCCCCTTATGGTGCCAGAGGATTTAGACACTATGAATTTGGCTCAGAGCCTTTGCCTTGGGGTCAAGGACAAGATCTCCAGGATGGGCAAGACTGAACAGAGGGACTCTGGGTAAATCAGTGGCTAGCAAGAGGCCACTGGAAGAAGAAAGGGGTGTGGGAGCTGATGAAGTGAGAACAACAGAAACAGGAAATGGGAGCCAGCCCAAAACAAACTTCATCTACTTCAACTGGGCACGTAGCCAGCTAGGAAAATAAGGTTAGCAGGGTCTGCAGGACATTAGGAAAGCCCAAGTGAAATCAGGCAGTGGACCTTGAAGAAATGGAATATTTACTTTCTCAAGAATGTGCTTAGCAATTTCTGGGTCTGTTATAGCCCAGGTGTATGGTGTCTTGTAGTCTTTTGGGTGGTCCCCCTGCCTCAGATCTGACTCTTCTCTATCCTCTACTCAGCTGTCAAAGTGATTTTCCTAACCTGCATATATGATCACGTCACCCCCTATTTTACTTGTCTTGTCCACCTTCCCCCTATTACACCCAGGATAAATTTAAAATTCTCTTCATTCTTGGTATTTGAAACCTTTCCTAACATGACCCCTTCCTGCCTTTCCAGCCATTTAATTCTTTAGTCCCTTCCAAGGAGTCAGTGACCTAACCATAGTGGCCTTCTTTGTTGTTGCTCATAGCTGACATTCCATCTCCTGACGTCTTATCTTTTCGTGTTCTCCATACCTGAAATGTTCTCCTTCTTTACCTTTACCTTTTGGCATAGCCAGCCACCTTGTATGGGATACCTTCTACTGCCAATCCCTTTCCTCTCAGGTTACCTTCCTTTCACCGATATATCTTGTACAGAAGGAGTTGTTTGTCTGTTGTCTCCCTTGTGAGAACAGAGGTTCTTTGAAACCAGGAACCATGGCTCTGCCTTTCTTCTTATGCCCAGCACACCTAGCTCAATGCCTGGCATATCATCAACTCCAATTGATTTAAAGCAGTTGGTGGGTTTCAGATACGCCAAATGACTTCTTATAATGCTTTCCAGTCTTGTGAGTCTTACACATTCTCCCCTAATGCTTCAGCATGATTTCCAAATTGTTCCTATTTTGTGATGTAGGCAGGTCTCTCTTGCTTGCCCTCCCCTTTTCAAAATGACTTCCTCATTCTTTCCTCATCCCATGAGGACTAGCCTGCTGCCATGGTTTAGCTCCCCTTCTCCAAGCAATGAAATGTTCATTTTGGTGAAAGAGTGGGTTCACTGGGGCATCTGAAGGCAGTTGAGCTGATCCTTAGTGGGATGTAGAAAAACCCAAGAAAAAACAGCTGGTTAGAAAGAGATCCTGTGATGGGCTGAGAAAAAGGAAGGGGAGGCTCAAGGAAATGGTATCTGGTTGATTGCCCTAGCCAGGTGAAAATGAATTAGAGATGTTGTGTTCAGACCTCAAAGGTGTGGTCAGGGATGCCCAAAAGGGTCAGACCAGGGGCCAGAGACAAAATGAACCACTTCCCATGCTTCTACAGAGACCTGGGGAGCTGAAGAGAGAAAGGCTTGGTTATTTTAGGTCCTGTGTGACCTGGTACAAGTCACCTCCACTCTGTGGACTTCAGTTTCCTCTTCTGAAAAATTTTGGATTAGATAACTTCTAAGGTCTCATCCAGCCCCAAATCTATGATCCTTTGAATAATGTAGACCTGGGTGCAGAAGAAAAGATATGGATGTAAGGAATCTTCATTATGTAGTGAAAAGGGAGTGACAATAGAAGGCACTTGTAAGGTGTTTTAATGCTTTAAACCTGTGCTAAGAGAAGTAAACAATTTGAAATCTGCTACTGCAGACACTAAGTCATTTCCATAGGGTAGGGGTGAGAAATTATTAGAAAAGACCAAAGAGGGAATGCTGACCTCTGTTGGTCTAATATCCATCTTGGTGCCCTGGCTACAACATTTAAGTGTGTATTGTACTCCTAGTTGATTGTAGGGGCAATTGTTAAGAGTGCTGAGCCTGAAGTTGAGAAGACTCATCTTCCTGAGTTCAAAGCCAGCCTCAGACACTTATTAGCTGCATGACCCAAGGCAAGTCACTTAACCCTGTTGGCCTCAGTTTCATGAGCTAGAGAAGTAAATGACAAGCCACTCCGTAACTCTGCCAAGAAAAACTTCAAATGAGGTTGAGTCAACTTGACTTAACAACAAAAGTAAATTGTAAATTCCAGTAGGATAGGGAATCTGGATGACTTCATTCAGTGCCTCACACAGGGTTTCACAGCTAGCATATATGTAATGCTTTACATGTATGTGTTCATTTTATTCTTACTGAATAACCTCAGGAAGTAAGTTCTGTTATTATTATCTTCAGGTTACAGGTGGGAAAACTGAAGCAGACAGAGGTTAAATGACCTGTCCAGGGTCATACAAAGAGCTAGTGTCTTAGGACTAATTTAAACTCGGGTCTCCCTGACTCCAGGGCCTGATTCCAATGGTCTCTACCCACTATAACTAAATTAGATACTTAGATCAATGTATGATGGGGGAAAGAAAGGATCTTGAGAAACTTATTTTTGGAAAATCTGAGAAGGGAGAGAATGCATAGTTGGGAGAATGAGTCAGGATTCAACAGAGGAGCCAACCACCTGAGCCAGGGCTAGGTAGAAGGCCAGGGTAACCTTCTCTTTGGAGCTGATCAATTCCAGCTTGTGGAGTGGATGGTCTTAAATCCTGGGGCTCAGGGATCTGAGTAGCACCATTAGTAAGGGAGCCTCACGTAGTGCTAGGAAGCAAGAATTTCCTCATTAGGGTTGTGTAACCTCAGTGGGAACAGCTGATCTTAGTCCCTTAGAGAAGGACTGTCCACAGAGCTGTGAATGCTTCTCTATGTAATATTTTGCTTTAAATACCAATCATCTGCGCATTTCCATGGTCAAAGTGTGGCCACAGGGTTTCCAAGTCCAACAGGATGTTTGTTTTAGGAGGTTATCAACTCTGGGGAGGCCATTCACATTTGACTTGGGGTACAGATAGGCACTGCAAGAGAAGAAAATGGCAAACCACTCCAGTATCTTTGCCAAGAAAACCCCAAACGGGGTTATGAAGAGTCAGACAAGGGACAGGCACTAGATCTATGATTTCATTGGTCTAGGGAACTCCTAACCAACAAATCAAAAAAAATCAACATTTATTAAGCAGCTCAAGCACTGTGCTAAGCACTGGGGATACCAAAAGCAGCAATTGATACTTCCTGCCCTCAAGGACTTTACAGTCTACTGGGGAAGACTATGGTATAGGAAGCAATTAACAGAAGGAAAGGACAAAAAGGATTTGATGTGGCAGCTAGGTGACTCAGGTAGAGAGCCAGGCCGGGAGATAGAAGGTCCTACATTCTAATGTGACCTCAGGCTTTTCCTAAATGTGCATTCCTACGCAAGTCACTTAACCCCAATTGCTATCCATGACCACTTTTCTCCCTTGGAATCAACATTTAATATTGATTCTAAGAGAGAAACCCAGGGTTTAAAAAAAAATTGAAAAAAGACTTGGAGAAAGCTCCCCCTAAAAAGATGAGATTTTAGCAGGGGCTTAAAGGATGCAAGGGAGGTCAGTAGGTGGAGCAAAGGAGAGACTCCCTCTAGCAGAGCAGGTTGAAGTTAACTTGCCCAGAATGACACTGTGCCCAGCCTCTTGGTTCCAAGACAAGCTCTCTATTTACTAGATAACACTTACTCTCTTCACCCCTAGACTAAAGAAGAACAAATAGTAGATGATGATGCAAGTGGATATTTATTTTACATATATTAACTCATTAAATACTTAACTATTTGAGGCATGGAACACACGTTTTAGAATTTCCATTTTAAAAATGGAAGAATTGGGGATAGGTAACATTGACTTGCCCAAGGTCTATCAACTAGGGAGTGGAAGAGCTTGAGTTTGAACTTGTCTTCTATTTCTAAATCCAAGGTTCTTTCTGCTATAGTCCACAGCTTTAAATGGTTCTCAGTTCCCTGCTAAAGAACTAATGACTTCAGCAATCCACTCTGATCCCTAGATTTTTTAATACACTGCTTGGTCATGGGTGGTTCTCTTTTGAGCTATGAGACTTTTTCTCAGCAGGATCTTGTCTTGCCTTGCTATAAGTGTGTGTATCCCAAGCTTCTGTCTTCTGTCTTAGGGCCTCTCTTCTTTCTCTCATACATGATCTCATCTGCTTTTATGTAGCCAACCCCCAAGTCTATATATACAGCACTCATCTTGTTTTGGAGTTCTAGTCTCACATTTTCAATTGCCTGTTTTTGACATCCCCACCAGGAAATCCCATATGAATTTCAGACTCTAGTGGTCCAAAACAGAACTCATTGCCCTTTCCCCTAAGCCCACCTGTGTTCCTTATTTCTGTTTTTTTGCCCGGGGCACCATCATTCTTCCATTCCTTCAGGTTAGAAACCTAGGAATCATTGCTGACTCTACGTACCTCCCATATCTAGTCAGTTGCTTAGTCTCATGGATTCTATCTCTCATCTCCAGCTGCTTCTCCCTATACCTAATCATCCCAGTCTAAGGCCCTTACCACTTTTCACCTGGATTATTATAGCTTCTGTAATATTTATAGGGAAAGATGAGTGGATATTAGGAACAGGGCATATGGAAGGTTTGTAGCAGGGAATGGAGGAGTTGAAAGGAGAGAGGGAATATGGCTTCCGGTGAGGCAAAAAGAGAGAGATGCCCCCCGCTGAGAGGCTATTTTTTTGAACAAAATGAGAGAATGTTTTTTTTTTTCAAAGAACACATTGAATTACTGATTTTTTCCTTAATTTTTATTATTGCTTTTCTTTTCTTTTGATTAGAATAATTGATTTTTTCTCATTTTTTGTACTAAAGGTACCCATAATTAATATTATTTTTCTGCAGTACCACAAGTTTAAAATATATATATATTCTTGCTACAATATCAATGAATACCCCCAAAAGCTTTAAACTATGGGAACCTGCCATTTATTGATAAAATATTATGGGACTGTGATTAATGTATCTGATTCCAGAAAAAGGGATAAAAAAACAAGAAGCACAGACTTAACCTGAATAGTGCCAAAAAGAGCACACAGGAAATACTAATGTGAGACTAGAGGTTGCGACGCTTGACATATGTTAAGTCATAGGACTTCCTTGTATCTACACTCTTTGCAAAGTACTCATATAAGTACAAAATTTGACTATCATACTGGCTCCCTATATCCCTGAGAATATCAAAAGTCAGAAGAGGGAATGACACTTCCCTATCAAAATAGAATTCTAGTTACTTTTATTTCTTATATTATGGCAATTTCCTGTAGTCTTGGCTACAAATGGCTAAATGAAATATTACTGCATTCTGCCCTACAGACTTTAAATTGGACCTATACAAGGACCTATTTTGAATTTTTTTCTTATGTTTTTGATTATTTTTCTATTTCTTTTGATAATTGACTCATACACCCCCATAGCTAAACATTGCATCCTGAGCTGAACTGGATGTTTTTTAACACCTACTTCAGGGGGGATTATATCTTAATTTAAAATCCAAGAATTTTGATTTTTTGTTTAAGATTGTATTTTATAAAAATCCAAGATTTTGATTTTGTTCGAGAAAATATCTTCAAGGAAGAAGCTTAAAACTTCTATATCCAGAGAATGAATTGTTGCAGAAAGATGCCAGAAAATCCATACTACATCAAGAAGATCAAGAATGAACTTTGGATATGATTGAACTGAACTTTGATTGAACATTTATTGAAAATGTACACATTTATGCCAAAAGGGACTGCCCCTAATTTGGCTTTCTGTCAATGTGCCTAGCAAAACATTGGTTTTGCTTTCTTTTCTATTTTCTCCCTTATTACTCTAATTTCTCTTAGAAAATTGAATATTTTATATTCATATCTATATGATATTTATATTTATATATCTATATCTATAGTTAGAAGTACATTTAGAACTACAAATTGATTATGTTAATGTTAACTAGTCTCCCAATGATCATCAGGGGGGATTGTGGTAACTTAAGATTATTATTATTGCTGATCTTTTAAAGGTCTTTACACTCTTGGTGTCTTTTACTGGCAATATAAGGAGTTAGCAGTTTAGAGAAACAAGAGGGGCCCTCCTCCTGTGTGACCATCTTGTGCTTGCATCCAAAGCAGGGCTCTGCCCCTTGACCATCTTGTGCTTGCACCCAAGGCAGGGTGTGGTGGGCTTGGTAGTAACTTTTGGTTATAGGCCTAGGGACAAAAGGATGTAAACAAGATTTGATACCACCCTAAACTGTAACTTTCTTAGCTAATCCCTATAATTTTTATAAGGCAAATGTATCACTTTGACTATTCACTCAAAACTAATGATTATATTATTAAGATAATCATAAAAGGGAGTCAGGGGTTTCATACTCACAACAATCATGTAAAACATTTTTGCATGTTAGTTATTTTGTGGGAGATGAGAAAGGAGAGGAAAGGAGGGGGGGGGAGAGAGAGAGGAAATAAGGAAGGAAGGAAGGAAGGAAGGAAGGAAAGTTTCATTCTGCATTCAGATTCTACCAGTTCTTTCTCTGAAGCATTGCCTTTAAATACAAACTCCTCTGATCAGGTTTTTAATTTCATTACAGTCTGACTCTGGCCTGTTTTTCCTGGTGGATTACACATATTGTGCATAGATTATATTAGCACTACCTTGAATATACTACTCTATATTCCAGCCTACTTGTTCTTCCTCACACAGGAAATTCCCATTTACCATTCCCTTTACAAAGATTGTTTATCTCATGCTTGAAATTTTTTCATTCTTTATTTATACAGCTTGGAATCCTTAGGCCTCTTCAAGGCACAGCTCAAGGGCCATCACCTTCTAGAGTCATTTTCTAATCCCCTCAATTTTTAGTGTGTCATACCTTACCCCACCCCAGCACAGTATATTTATTTTGTATATGTCCTGTATTTACTTACCTGTGAACATATATTCTTCTAGTAGAATGTAAGCTCTTAAGGGCAAGAACTGTCTTATTTTTTATTTATATCCCCCAGACCAAATAGTGTACAAAACATAGCAGGTGCTTAATAAATGCTTTCTCCTTTTCTTGAGCTTTCTATTTCTGACTTCATGGGAAAACTATATGGAAAAGCCAGAACTGGTTGAGGTAAAAGGAGAAGAGGAAAAGAGGGGAAATAAACATAGGAAGGCTACTCAAGAGCTACTTCTACCAGATTAGAAATGGGGAAGAAGAGTTTATGTTCCAGTCCAGCCAGTCACCTTCTCCCAAAAGGTCTACCTATTTCTCTCTCTAGCCTCTCACACAATGTCTCAGAAGAGTGCCTGTAATACTTTGGGCATATTTATTAAAATGTCTGTTGATTGATTTGACTGACAACTGATTGCTAGGGCCAGTGGAGAAAAAGAAAAAAGGCAATGCCCGGCAATGCTTTTCCAAAGCCTTTGCTCTTAGAACCAAGGGCCCTAGAAAAGTTACAGCCAGACAAACTGCCCAGAAAGAGAATGAGGAAGTGGCATCAAAGGGGTGTGGGGGACCCTCAAACCTCAGCAATTGAGTTAATCCACAATCAAAGTGATGTCATAGTTTCACCAGGCTTTCTAGGGGTGAGCTACTTCCTTTGTAAAGTCATACCTTGCTTGGTTAGCTGTAATGTGGGAAAATAGGCAATTCTGGTTCACTGAATCTTCTGGGGTTACCTGGAGTCATCGAGAGACCTTTTAGAGCTCTACCGTTGTTGACAATCTTCATAAAACATGGACCCGTCTTTCAGGGATTGGTGACAGAACTGAATAGTTGTTTAATAATTAAGGATCTCTTCCTGAACAACCCAGAGGGATCTACGAGAAAGAACACTATCCACATCCAGAGGAAACACTCTGGGAGTAAAAATATCGAAGAAAAACATCTGCTTGATTACGTGGGTGGAGGGGATATGGCTAGAGATGTAGACTCTAAATGATCATAGTGCAAACATCAACAACATGGAAATAGGTTCTGATCAAGGACACATGTAATACGGAGAGCAAGGGAAAGAATATGAATCTTGTAACCAAGGAATAATGTTCTAAATTGACTAAATAAAATTAATAAATAAAATAAAAACCCTTGCAAAAAAAATAATTGAGGATGTCTGAGGACTTCTGGATTACCAGTTCAGTCATTAGTCTTCAGTCTCCAGGACTGGACATAGAGATGCAAAAGTAGAGGAGGAGGTAGGCTGAATCTGTCCTAAGTCCAGTAGAACCTCTGGAAGTTGGTTTTGAATAAGTCACTGATAGAATAATAACAATGACATACTTTCACAACTCAACAAACATTTTTTGAGTGCCTATTAGGCACTGTGCTCGGTGCTCGGTTGGTTTTGTCAAGACTTGTGAGATTACACAAGATTTCATTTGGCCTCAGACACTTACTACCTGTGTGACCTGGACAAGTCACAACTTCTTCTTGTCTACTTTCCTTGGTTGTAAAATGAGGATAATAAAAGCATTTTACCTTCTAGGATCAAATGAGAAAATGTAAAGCATTTCTAGTAGTGTTTGGCATTGAGTGGGCGCTTAACAAATTCTTGGTCCTATACTCCACCCCCTTTCCTCAGTGTAGGGACTTTCTAGTGTTGAACTCTCCCACAATGACCTTTCCACTTCTATATTTATACCCTTGATCCCATCTCTCCCTTTTCTGTTGGGGGCTTGCTCCATCTCTTATTCATAAGATCACAGGATCATGGATTTAAAGCTGGAAGGGGATCTTTAGAGACTGAGTCCCACTGCATCATTTGATAGATGTGGAAACCGAGATGAGTGAAGTTAAATAACTCATCATGGGTCACATAGCTAGCAAGTATCTGAAGCAGGATTTGAACTCAGATTTAAAATGAACTGGAGAGAGAAATGGCAAGCTATTCCAGAAAATGCCAAATGGGATCATGAAGAGGCAGAATCCACTAAATGACAACCATTTTCCTTTCTTCAAGTCTCACCTCCTATCTGTTATGCCATACTATCTCAGTTCCTTCTCTCTCATCTTCTGGTTCTTATCTACTGACACCTTGCTAGTTTTCTTAAAATAGACATGTTCAGGTCTCCTCTTGACTTCACTTGTTCTCATTTGATTTCATTCATTCAATTTGTACCTCCATGCATTTGATTCCCCAAACTATGTGTGTGTCCTATTTTATTCCTGAGCCCCAGTTTTACACTGATAACTATCTGCTTGACAATTTCACCTGGATTTCTGGTTGGTAACTCAAATTTAACATATCAAAAAAGGAATTTGTCATTCCCCCTCAAACTTGGATCTTCTTCAAATTCTGATGTTTCTTTTGAGAGCACCAACATACATACCCTTATGATGCAGGTCTACAGCCTTGGAGTCATCTTCCTCTCCCCTCCATTCCTACCTAACCCCTCTCTAGTCAAATAGGCAAGTCCAACCCCTTCTACCTCAGTGACATATCTCACATTCCTGTCATTCTTTCCAGGCCCTTATCACCCCTTTGATAGTCTCTTATAAAAACTTCCTCTCAGATCTCAACTCCACCCTCCCTCCAATCTGCTTTGGGCAGAGATGTCAAAAGAATTTTGATAAATACACAGAACTTTCCTGCCAAGAAACCTCAAGAAGTTCCCTATTATATCTTAAGTAAAATAAGCTCTTTAGCTTGGCATTGGTGACTACTCACAATCTGATTCCATTTTACCTTCTAAGTTTCCAGCCTGGCCTAATAAATTATTCCCAAACTCAGTATCCTACCTTTTCCTTCTATTCATTCTCATAAGCTGTTCTCCTCCTCTCCCAAACTCTTCAAGGCTGGAATGCATGCACTCCTCAGCTGTACCTTTCAGAAAATTCATCTTCTTTAATGCTTTGCTTGGTGACCCCTTACTCTGGGTTCTCCTCCCTCCTCAAATATTCCCAAAGCGCTTCATCTGGATTTCTCATTCACCCCAGTACCTTTTATTATCTTTATCTATGAATAGGTCCCATCTCCTTCACCTCCACTCCCTAGGAGAAAGTAAAGTTCTTTAGAGTAGAAATTGTTGCATTTTTGTCTTTGTTGTCTCACATTGTCATAATAAATGCTTGTTCAATTGAATTCCAGAGAACTGGCTATCCTGAGGCTAATTATAAATAGCTGGCCACTAGATAGGTTTTTTTTTGGTTTGTTTTTGTTTTTGTTTCTTGCTGGGGATCTGAGTGAATAGAATTTATCAGCAGCCTTGGATCTGGGTCAGAGGATCTAGATTCATTCCCAGGTCTACTTCTTACTACCTATGTGACTAATGTCATTTATCCTCCCTGGGCCTTTATGACTTCATCTGTAAAATGAAGAAGTTGGACTCAGTGATCTCTGAGCCTTCACGGGATGGTACCATGGTTTGATGTTTTCCTAAAAGTGGAAAAAGAGCTATTAAAGAGAGAGAATGAGTCATCATCATGAAGTCTTCTCAAGGATCCCATTTGGTCTTGCTTCTCCTATAGCCTGAGTCAGGCAACTGAAATGCAGCCCAATGATAGTTCCAACCTTGGGTTGGTCATTAAATTACCATGTGGTCTTAGCTGACTCAACTAAATATACTTTGGTTTTATTATCTGTAAAATGGGTATCTCAACATTTACTTCCCACCATTGGTTGTGCTGAGTAATCACTAATTTTAAAAAAATGATTCCCATCTGTCACATTCAGGGCTCAGAAGATTAGTTGCTTGCCCAGCATCTGACTTCCTGTTATAGTGTGATCCTGGCTGAGAATCTCCTCTTGCTCACAGTTTTCCATTTCCTGCTCACAAGGAAGAATAAGCCTAGAGGTATAGTAAGGGGAGAAATTCTTGCAACTTTGTTGCTTTTTTTTCCCCACATCAAACAGTGCCAAGATTGTCATTCCCATTTTATAGATGAGGAAACTGTCAGCAGACATTTAAACTCAGGACTCCTGAATTCTTTTCTACACTGTTTTCTCTCTAATAAAGAATATGGGTTTAGATTTAGAGCTTAAAGGAACCTTCAGCTCTAGAGTTTAAAGTGTCATTTAGTCCAGCACCTTCACTTTATAGATGAGCAAACTGAGGTCGAGAAAGGTTCAATGGCTTGCTCTAGATCATACAGGTGCTAAGTAGCAGGTGTGGGCTTTGAGCCAGGGTACAAATCCAGTGCTCAGCAGACCCACCACCACCAACCTCTCAAGGATTTTGAAGTGAATTGCCAAGCCTAACTTAACCTTAGTTAAGATCTCCCGTTTTCCTGAAGTATGGTTTAAATGTAAAGCTTTACTGGACTATTTACAAGATGACAAAAGTCTGGTTTCCTCAGAGCTCTGGAAGGAAGCTGTCTTGACCTTGGTACCTCTACAGGAGAATATGAAAAGGATATAGGGGCAGGGAAAGAGTTCAAGTTAATTCTGCCTCCCTTTGGCTCTTTTACTTTACAAAAGGGGAAGGAATAAAGAGAGACTAGCAGAGCCAGGGCTATAGCTTATCTATTATCTAGTCAAGTGCTAGAAGAACTAGCTTTGGGGCCTTGGGAAAAGGTAATTCAAGGGGCAGTTGGGTGGCTCAGTGGATTGAAAGCCAGGTCTAGAGACAGGAGGTCCTGGGTTCAAATTATGTATGACTCTAGGCAAGTCACTTAACCCCCATTATCACTCTTCTGCCTTGGAACCAAAAGGTAAGGGTTTAAAAAAGAAAGAAAAAGGCAATTCAACTTTTTGAGCCCCAGTTTTTATCTTTTAAGTAGGGATTAGGTGCTCTACTAACCTCACAGATTCACAGATCTAAAACTGGAAGGGAGCTCAGAGGTTTAGCCCAACATCTCTCATTTTACAGATGAAGAAACTGAGGCACAGAGAAGGGAAATCATTTTCCTAAGGTTAGAGATAAATGTAAAGGGTGAATATTATGGTTGAGACTGAAAAAAATCTAAATTTAAATGGTCACCAAGAGAAATCCCAAATAATAAAATACCCAAGTCAGCTGCCAAATTTTTATGGTGATTTAATTACAACAGGAGGAAGAAAATATTAGAGGGAGAGGGAGAGAGAGAAAGAGAGGGGGGGGGGAAGAAGGAAAGGAGTTTAACTCAGAACCACTCTGGCTCAGGCTGAGCCAAAGTGGGCGTTAAGGCCTTGGAAAGCCAAGGCAAAGAAAGGGGTCAGTCCTTATCACTCATGTGACTGATCTGAAGGAAAGCAGTCTGCTGGGCTCCTCCAAGCTCAAGCTCCAGGATCGAACTGAACTCTAGCCCTCTCCACAGGAAGTCACGAGAACTCCAGAGCTGTTCTCTACCTTACTTCCTGCATCTCACATGTGCCAATAGTGGCTCAAGCTTGACTTAGGACAGCCCAGAGGTCTGTCCTTTTTTTTGCACATGTCTGTTGAAGGCCATTTTCTCAGATAATTAAATCTTGAGTTTAATGTAGACCTTCCTAATCTTGTTAAACTAAGAAGGGAGGAGAAATGAAGTTTCCAAGACCTGATTCTGTTATTCCAAGTATCTCGATTGTTACTGATCAGGAAGTAACTAAATCAGATCTTCTAAAGAATGGTCTGGTTAGGGTGGAATAGTTTTGAAATTCACATAAGGAAGGCATCAGAGGCAGGATCCCCAGATCCCCTGATTTGGTGGTATGATGGATAGAGAGTTGGACTTGAGTTCCAAGCCAGCCTGACACTAGCTGTGTGACCTGAACAAGTCACTTAACCTGTTTGCCTCTGTTTCCTTTTCTATAAAATGGATCTAAGGTGGGGGGGGGGGGGAAGTGACATGAATTAAAGCAATAAATAGAGAGTAAGGGGCAGCTGGGTAGCACAGTGGATTGAGAGCTAGGTCTAGAGATGGGAGGTCCTGGGTTCAAATGTGACCTCAAGAACTTCCTAGCTATGAGTCACTTAACCCCACCTTACCACTCTTCTGCCTTGGAACCAATACACAGTACTGATTCTAAGACCAAAGGGATGAGTCCAAAAATAAAATGAAATAAAATGGAGCTACTAATAGCCTGTACCTCCAAGGGCTGTTGTGATGACCAAAGGAGATGATATTTGTAAAGCCCTGAGCACAGTGCTTGGCTGCTGCATTGTTTTTTCTTTCTACCTTGCCATACCAGATCAGATGAAGTGAAAAATTTGAACAGGCTTTGAGGAAGAATAAAAAGGCTATTCAAAAAATGTTTATTGTTTTGTGCAGGATCCGGACCAGGGAAGGACCTCAGAGTTCCCAACCCTGACTTCCTCACCTGATGAAACTCCCACCCAATGTGATTTTCTCAGGGTAATAAGTCACACAGGTCATGAATAGCAGCAGAAGCCCATTAAGTACTCCCACCACTGTGCCACACTGCCTGTCACTGCCCTTACTAACTGGGGTATAGCTGTACTTTTCCTGGCGAAAAGGTTTATAGGCAAAAAGGTAATGACTGCCTGGTCCCTTGGGTATCAAGGGCTGCAGGGACCCCCACCCCCCATTTGGACCTGAGTGTGTGTCCAGTAATGAGACAATTATCATCTAGGAAAGTTCAACTGTCTCCACCTCCTCCCCCAGCATTTGAACCCTCTCCCCCCCACACACACATGCACAGGTTGGGTGTCCAGTAGCCATTATTATCATTAACTGCATGAGGCTGGGGGAAGAGGACCAGAAAGAAAACCCCAAAGAGAGAGGAAAAGGGCAAGAACACAGAAAGGATGCACTCAGCTGTCATTCCTGACACTGAAAAAGGAAGAAAGGGAAAAAAAAGCAGCCGGGGATGGAAGAGGCTGGCAACGTTACTAGAAAGCTAATTAGGCAGAAATGCAAGGATAACATTTCAGATTTCCGGTGTGCCCTCCTCCACAGACAAAGATCATTGTTTGCTCACAGCCAAGCTGACTTGGGGGCTTCTCATAGTAATTGCTCATTAGGGCATGCTTTGAATATGCAAATCTTCTGGAGCCCTGGCCTCTTTGCCGGGGCAAAGGGAGAAAGTGGGAAGCTCCAGTTGAACTGTAGGGGGTAATATTGTTGCACACACAGCCCTTCCCAGACCAGCTGCAGAAGGCAGATAAAGCTGTCCGCCCGCTTATTATTTGACAGAACATGTCTATGTGGAGAGAATCCCATTACTCTCCACTCCCCGGGTCCATTCAGGCCTCCACAGCCATTGGCAGGGGAACTTGGGGAAAGATCCTCAGGTCTTGATAGCCCACTGAGGTTTGGTGCATTGTTAGCTGCCAAGGAAAGCCCCTAAAGGGAAAAACGGGGGGGGGGGGGGGGGAGGGGGGGGGGAAGTGTTAAATTCCTCATTGATTCTCTCTCTCCTTCCCTCTCTCTCCCTCTCTTCCTCCCTCCTCTCTCCCCCTTTCTGTCTGTCTCCTTTTTTCCTTTCCCTGACCCTGGGTCTCTCTGCTTCTCTCTCCATCTCTCAGTCTCTCCAAGCTAGCACTAGATGTGAATCTCCTGATAAACGCTCTGACTTCCTTTGCTTAGACATTGCTCCAAATGGAATCTGGCCACTTTGAAGCAGGACCAGGACTGATCACCCTGACTGTAAATGGCAGGCAGAATGGATCTCTAATGGTCTGGGCTAGGGTCGAAACTCCCTGAATATTTCTTTCTAGCCGGCTGAGGCAGAGAGGGGCCAAGGGAATGAAGATGGAGGTGCTGCAGACCCCAAATATGACAGAATTTGTAGGGTGTATGTGCTGGGGGTACCTAGTGAGGGCTGGCATCATCTTCAGAATCTGTAAGCTGTGTGTCTCTGATCTGTGTAGATGAGCGACTTACAATATTTGTTTTCATTTGAGGGGAATATCTAGCTGTGTGAAATTCATCCTTTGTTCACGTATTTTTACACAAACCCTTTTGTTTGTCCTCCCTCCCCCAGACATTTTTCTTTAATTTTTTTATTTCATTAAATATGTCCAAATCATATTTTAAAATTTTAAATTCATTACATTTTTTCCCCAAATTTTCTCCCTCCTGCTACTCCTCTATTCATGGAGAAGGCAAGCAATATGATACTGATTATACATGTAAAGTCATGCAAAACATGTATACATATGAGTCATGTTGCAAAAGAAAACACAGAGAACAAGAAGAACAAAGTGAGAAAAGCGTGCTTCAGTTTGCATTCCGGGTTCATCGGTTCTGTCTCTGGAGGTGGAGAGCATTTTTCATCATGAGACCTTTGGGATCATCTCTCCCCAGACATTCTGAGAATAAAATAAAGAGATCTGAATTCACTTCAACACTATTATGCCTGGTGCTTGGCACCTAATGAAGACTCACCTTAGTTCCCAAATGTGGAGATTTGAAAAGAAAAGCAATCTTAAATGCAAAGTACTTCTTTCCATCATTTAGAAATCACCTCCAGCTTTCTCTTCACTGTTTCTTTTCTTTTTTTTTTAATGCTGCTACATGTGCGTGTAAAAGGGAATAAATTCTACTTGGAATTCAATTCAATTCAATTCAACACATTTATTGGAAGAGGGATTAGACGTTTTTCTTACTAGATCCAGAAGGCAGAACTAGGAGCAATGGATGCAAGTGCAAAGAGCCAATTTAAGCTTGGGGAAGTAAAAATTTCCCAGTGATGAGCTCTCCAAGGTGGAATACGCTGTTTTGAGAGGTAGTGAGCTTCCCATCAAGGAGAATCTTTAAATATAAATTGAATGGGGCACGGTGGATAGAGGCCAGGCCTGCAGTCTGAAGGTTCAGGGTTCAAATACACCCTCAGATGCTTCCAAGATGTGTGAACCTGAGCAAGTCACTTAACTTGGATTGCTTAGCTCTTGCTTCTCTTTTATTTAGAATTGATACTAAGACAAAAAATAAGGTGTGTTTTTATTTAGAGCTAGATGACAACTTATCAGGTAAAGGAGATTCCCCATTCAGGTACCAATTGGATTATCTCCCTTCCAACTTGGAGATTCTGTGATTCTATAAAGTAAAGCTACAAAAATGTATGTGGGGCATATTTAAATCAGCTCGATGGTATTAGTTATTTCCTCCCTATTTTCCTCGAATGATTAAATTGGAACATCAAAATGTCCCCTAATTTGGCTTGACTTCTCCCTCCCTCAATGGAATGAAAACAGAAACACACTTTAATCTTTCATTAATAATGCAAAGAGAAGTTAGGTGGTTCAATGGATAGAGTGCTAAGCCTAGAGACTTTGAGTTTGAATCCAGCCTCAGACTCTTACTAGCTGTGACCCTGGACAAGTCACTTAAGTCTGCCTGGAAAAAAAAATGAATAGAGGTATGATTCTTTGAGATAAAAGAAAAATCTCAGTGGACCTCTGTTTACTACTCAGAAGTGAAAAAAAAATTTTTTTTGTAAGCTCAGACAGCCAAATATTCATGCCAGAACCTCCAAAGTCACATTGGGGTATGGATGTGTATCCCTGGGGTTCAGGAAGGATACCTTTTGCAAGAATGAAAGACTCCAAAACTTAGCTTAAAAACAAAAAGGGAAATTTATTAGTTTAGGGAGTAATGCTGAGAATGGCTAGGAGGATAGCAAGGTGGAACAGCAAGATGGAGAGCAGTTCCATGGGAGGACAGCATGAAAGGAAAGGCTGTTCCCCCAAGGACATCAGTTTTGGAGTTTTTATATTTTTTACAACAGATGCTTTGTCCTGGTGGGGGTGTGACTTAGAGTGGCAAGCCCTCAGGCATTTGGTGGGGTGAGATGGTCATCTGACTGGGGTCTGCCTGAAGTCATAAAGATCCATCTCTTTGTCCATCTTAAATCTAGAGGACTTTCAAAGGTAGATAGTCATCTCAGGATCCTAGGGAGGGTCATTGGGTGTTTCCAGGTTCAAAGTCATGAGGATGGAAGGGAGCAAGGGAGTTTCCTTGATAATAGTTCACCTGAATTTCTGGGGTACAGTGCCCAGGTCAACATGATGACTTTAATTTCACTGGCAATTTGACTTTACTGGCTTCAAGTAATCAGTGGGACAGAGGAACTAGGTGGTAAAATGTATGAACTGATGGGTATCAGTTTGGTAATAGAATGAGGGCAGAGAATAAATACATTCTCTGTCCCTTGTCCCCTTTGTCATAGACTCAGTGGAGTGAAATGTTTCAGAAGAGCACTGAATTTGTAGTCAAAGAATCTGGTTTCATATTGTGGTTCTGCTCTTTAACAGTTATAAGACCTTGAGCAATACACTGCCTCTCTTGGGCTCATTTGTAAAATTAGCATTTTTGAGGAGATGATCTCCAAGATCCTTTCCACCTTTAAATTGATGATCTGTACTGGTGGCATAGAAAGTTCAATCAGTGTCCCCATTCACTCCATCGGCCTAAATTTTTATATGTGATAGATATTTTTAAAATAGCATAAACAACAATACAAATAAACATTCATTAAGAACCTATTTTGTCTTCAGAATGCCAGTTTTCAAAAAATAATTGGTCATTGAAACTTTTTTAAATAATAGAAGAGGATATGATGATATACTTAGAGAACCCTAAAATATCAACTAAAAATAGTTGAAATAATGACTAACTTTAGCAAAGTTGCAAGATACAAAATAAACCCACACAAATCATCAATATTTCTATTTATTTCTAACAAAGTCCAGCAGCAAGAGTTAGAAAGAGAAATTCCACTTAAAAATCAATCTAGACTATATAAAATACTTGGGAATCTATTTGCCAAGACAAAATAGAAATGATAGGAACACAATTACAAAGCACTTTTCATACAAATAAAGTTAGATCTAAACAGTTGGAAAAACATTAATTGCTCATGGGTAGGCTGAGCTAATATAATAAAAATGATGATTCTACCTAAATTAATTTACTTATTCAGTGTCATACGAATAAAACTACCAAAAATATTTTATAGAGCTGGAAAAAATAACAACAAAATTCATCTGGAAGACTAAAAGATCAAGAATATTAAGGGAATTAATTAAAAAAAAAGAAAGAAAGGAAGATGGTCTAGCAGTTCCAGATCTTAAACTGTATTATAAAGTAGTAATCATCAAAATAATCTGAACTGGATAAGAAATAGAAGGGTGGATCAATGGAATAGATTAGAGATAAAAGACCTAAGTGATCTAGTGTTTGATAAACCCAAAGATCCCAGAACTCACTATTTGACAAAAACTATTGGGAAAATCAGAGATAAGTATGCTAAAAATTAGGTATAGATCATGATCTCAAACCCTATACCAAGATATGGTTAAAATGGGTATATGAATTTGACATGAAGGATAATATTATAAGCAAATTAGGGGAACATAGAATAGTTTACATGTCAGATCCATAGAGAAAGGGAGAATTTATGACCAAACAAGAGGTAGAGTATGTAATAAGATGTCAAATGAATAATTTTTACTATATTAAATTTAAAAGGTTTTGAACAAACAAAACAAATGTAATCAAGATTAGAAGGGAAACAACAAACTGGGGGAAATTTTTATAACAATTTTTCTGATAAAGGTCTCATTTCTCAAATATGTAGAGAACTCAGTCAAATTTATAAGAATACCAGTCATTCCCCACTTGACAAAATGGTCAAAGGATATGAATAAGCAGTGAATGAAGAAATCAATGAAAAAATCAAAACTATCAATAATCATATGGAAAAATATTCTAAACCCCTCTTGATTAGAGAAATACAAATCAAAACAACTCTGAGATAGCACCTCATACCTACCAGATTGGCCAATATGATAGTAAAGGAAGATAATAAATGTTGGAGGGGATGGGGCAAAATTAGGACATTAATAAACTGCTGGTGGAGTTGTAAACCTAGTCAACCATTCTGGAGGACAATTTGGAATTATGTCCAAATGGCTATAAAATAATGCATATCCTTTGATCCAGAAATACCACTACTAAGTCTATCTTCCAAAGAGATAAAAAAAGGGGGGTGGGGTGGGAAGGGGGAAGACCTATTTATACAAAAATATTTATAGCTGCTTTTTTGTGTTGGCAAAGAATTGGAAATTGAAGGAATATTCATCAATTGGGGAATGGATGAACAAATTGTAGTATATGATGGTGATGGAATACTGTTGTGCTATTAGGAATGATGAACAGGATTATTTCAGAAAGAGCTGGAAAGACCTACATGAATTGATGCAGAGTGAAATAAGCAGAACCAGGAGAACATTGTATACAATAATAGCAATATTGTGGAATAATCAACTATGATAAACAACTATTCTCAGCAATACAATGATCCAGGAAAATTCTGAGGAACTTATGACAAAGAATGCTATCCACTTCCAGAGAAAGAATTGTTGGAGTTGGAATGCAGAGCAAAGAATCTGATTTTTAAGCTTATCTGGATTTTTGTTTTGGGATTTTGGCTTTATATTATTTTCTTTTTAAAAAATGTACAATATGGAAATATTTTTTCATGATAATATATGTTTAACCCAGACTGAATTGCTTGGTGGCTCCAGTAGGAGGGAGGGAAGGAAAGGAGAGAGACAATTTAGATCACATAACTTTGGAAAGCTTATGTGGAAATTTGTTACTACACATAATAGATAAAAATAAAATACTTTATTAAGAAATAAATATGTAAATAATAACAAAAGAGAAGATAGTTCAGAAGGAAGCAGAGACAACAATCAGGGAAGTTTTGAAATTAAGGTGTGGATTTATTTTATATACATATATATAAAACAAATGATATGGAATGGAAATTCACTGAAGTAGCCTCTTTTTTGCATTTTTTTCTGAGCATATGAAACTCTCCATTTTTTATATTTAAGCACAAAACAAAAAATATGAACTTAACTATGTGAATACTACAGGGTCAAGAAAGCAAACATAAGTTGATTGAAAGTTTTATATAATATCAAGCCCAAGGTTGAAGGGGAAAAGACTATTCTGATGTTAATTGGGGAAAGGGGAGAGGAGGAAGTTCCACAGCTCAGCCTATTATCTTTTTTTTTTCCATTCCTGAGAGTATGTCATTCATTTGTTTCAGTCATGTCCAATTCCATTTGAGATTTTCTTAGCAAAGATACTGGAAGGGTTCTCCATTTCTTTCTCTAGCTCATTTTACAGTTGAGGAAACTGAAATAAAGAGTTAAGTGATTTGCCTGAGGTTATACCGCTAGTAAATGTCTGAGGCTGGATTTGAACTCATGAAGATAAGGAGTCTTCCTAACTCTAGGCTTGCCACTTCATCCTCTCTAAGCTGCCTTGCTTGTCCCATTACCCAGAAAGACTCTATTAGGGTATGCAAGTCTCAGTTAGAAGAATGCCATTTTTCTCTCCCTCCAGCTGCTTTCTTGGAGCAATGACTGTAAACCCCTTTTCATTGCTCAGCTTTTGTGTTACAGTATCTTGAAATCTCTTAAAGTATGGGGTAACAATTCACAGTGTGATGATCCTATCTAGGGACCAGGCTAGGAATAGAAGCTTGGATTGAGATTCTTCCATGGGATTGAAGTCTTCTAGGCAAAGGAACCAAGAAGAGGAAAGGAGGAAAAACTTCATCTAGAGAGGGTCCAGAGCATCAGGTTGCTCTTGAAGAGCCACAGTTGGTTGCTAGAGTTATAGCTTGCTGAACTAAGGGTCCAGAACTGGGGGAAACAGGATTAAGGTCAGTTGTTGGGGAGCAGTTATGTAGAACTGTGGATAGAGCACCAGCCCTGGAGTGGAGAGATTCTGGTTCAAATCTTTCCTTAGATACTTCCTAGCTGTGTGACCTTGGGCAAGTCACTTAATCCCAATTAATTGCCTCTCCCTTATTACTCTTCTGCTTTGGAACTAATACTTAGTATCAACTCTAAAACAAAAAGGGGTTTTAAAAAATCAGATGTTGGAATATGCATTGGGAGAGAAGCAATGTGATGTAGCAGTTCTTGCCACTTGCAACACTATTCTGTAATGAAATAGCTGCTTCTTAGCCTTAGCAGCCACCCCTAATTTCACAGCCTGGAGGAATACATGTTATTGACTTGAGTTTTTATTGTTGACTTTGTCTTGTTCCTTAATTGAGATATGAAACACTGGTGGGACGGAAATAGTCCATTCTGAATGGGGAAGGGGGACTTACCAAATGCACTTTTTTAATCTAATAAGTATTAAGTGCCTGCTGTATTTGCAGGAATTGCACCAGGTGTGAGGTGATACCAAATAAAAAACAAACAATCCTTGCTCCTCAAGGAGCTTACATTCTGTAGTAGGGACAAATTAAATACAAAATGTATACAAAGTAATTTCCTGGAGGAAGACATTGTAAGAAGGGCACCAGCAACTGTGGGGATCTAAATAAACTTCCTCTAGGAAGTGGCAAGAAGCTAGAAGTTCTTTGCGGTCATGATGATGAGGAAGAGGAGTACAGCAATGGGAGACAGCTTGAACAAAGACAGGGAGATGGTAGACCATATATCAAGTATAGTCAACAGCATAGCCATAGAAACCCAATAAACTGTGTGCAACAATTTATTTTTTCTCCCAAGAAAAAATATTCTGACTTTAGACACTTCCTAGCTGTGTGATCCTGAACAAGTCACTTAACTGCCATTGCTCATCTTATCTTGGAACCAATGCACAGTATTGATTCTAAGATGGAAGGAAAGGGTTTTAAAACAAGGCAAGAAAAAAACAAACACATTAATAAATCAAATAAATTAATCCAATATTCTTCCTCAACTTTATGAAATGTACAACTACAAACATGCAATAGAAAATTCTTAATTAGTTGGAATTCTAAGAGAAAGTATGAGAGGAAAGATCATCTACTCAAAAATAATCTTGGAGTCAGAACATCAAACAGTCTTTTTTTTTTACTCTCCCAAGAATGGGCACAACCCAGTCAGTATTTCAAATGCCATAGCCAGCAAGAAGTACAAAGTATGGAAGCTCACAGGCTCCTTTTATCCTGGTCCCTGCTGCAAAGATGGCCCTTCATCAAGGGCTGGTTACTTGAGAATTACAATCTTATCTCAAAAATAGCCAATCAGATTGTCAAATTATAAACCCAATTATCTTAATTATTCAAACAGGGTTTAATCAATCAAATTAAGGATTGGCGGTTAACCAATGAAAACCAGGATAGGGGTTTAGCCAATCAAAACAAGGACTGTTTCAATCCTATCTATCTGCATATCCGATAGCTTTAGGGGGATAGCTTGTCAGTTCAGGTTTAGTCAGCCCAAGTTGATGTGGTTTTGAGGAAATGGGGTTTAGGAGCAACACTTGGGTGGCATGGCCTGACCTCTTTCCACCTTGACTCTTGTATCTTTGTGAGAGGAGCCCACCATCTGCCACTCACAACTGGGTTCTGAATAAGACAATTTTGAAGTTAAAAATTTTTTTGAGTGTTTTAACCCTTCATGTTCAAAATGTTTCCAAAATACTGAGTCAACTTTCCAGCCTTAGTGAGAAAAATTTAGCGAATTCAATTGATTTTTTCTACAAGGGGTCTTGTGGGACCTGGGGCCAATATGATAAATTCTTAGACCAGGACAGTCAGTGTAGAAAGTGTGAGTTTGTATCTGAAGTGTATCGAGTCTGGAATGTTCTCCAGGAGCTACTTTTAGAGATTGTCTTGAAATTCACTTGGGCTTGACATTTTGTTATTTTCCTGTCTCTTTTTTCCCCTTGAAAGGTGAATGTTGGGAGAAAATCCAATTAAGTGAAATTCCAGTGATTAGTTGTTGTTGTTTTTTTTAATTGTGATTTGTGAAGTCAGCACCTTTCCTTGGTTTATCAGCATAGGAAGCTCCCTCCCTCACTGATGCAGGCTGCAGCTAGATTTCTGAGGAGTGATTGGAGCACTAAAAGGTCCAACCAAGTCAACAGATATGGATCAAGTGCTCCCTATATGTCAAGGATGGTGCCAAGACTGTTCAGTTTTTTTTTTACTTTGTGACCTTATTTGGGTGTTTTGTTTTGTTTTTTGTTGTTGGCAAAGTTATTGCAGTGGTTTGCCATTTTCTTCTCCAGTTCATTTTCCAGATGAGGAAACTGAGGCACATAGGGTTAAGTGACACTCACAGGGTCACCTAGCAAGGAAATGTCTGATGCTAATATTTGGACTCTGGGCTCCACATTGTTTCCACTGGACTACCTAGTCTCCTAAACAAGATATGTGTAAAATAAACTGGAGATAATCTTAGAGGGAGTACATTAGCATTAGGTGAGAACAGGAAAGTTGTCTTGACTGGGTGCTATTTTAACTGACAATAAAGGAAGTAAGAGAAACCAGAAGGAGAAGAGTATGGAAAGCATTCTAAGGATGGGGGAACAGCTAGGGCAAAGGGGTGAGAGCTGGGAAATTACATGACCCAGTAAAATGACTTGTTCATGGTCACAAGACTAGCATGTATCAATGGCAGGATTTGTACTCAGGTCTTCCTGCCTGAAGTTTACCTTCATTTTACTTATAATATGTTCATATTCTCTGTCTATATGTGCAAAATTGTGTGTGTTTTTAAAGTAAGTAGTTATTTTGAAACAGCGGGTTGATTTGGAACAACCAGTTATTAAAATTATCTTTAAAAAAAGAAACCCTTACCTTCCATCTTAGAATCGATACTGTGTATTGATTCTGAGGCAAAAGAGCAGTAAGGGCTACAGAATTGGGGTTAAGTGACTTGGCCAGGGTCACACAGCTAATGAAGTGTCTTGGATCAGAATTGAACTCTCAATCCCCTGGGCCACCTCACTACCCCACAAACTTTTATTTTCTTAAAAATCACTTTTTAAAAAGTTGAATTCATTCAAACTGGTTTAAGGTTATAGATATATCTTTAATAATACTTAAAATGTTGTTGAATAAACTGTTGTATGGTATGATTTCAGAATGGAGTGCTGTGTTTAATAAAATATTTTGGTTAATTAAGAGGTATCTGTAGGTGTGTGTAAAAAATGTGTGTGTGTGTGTATAATGATGAACATTTTTCAGAAAATTAAAATACAGCCAAAAACAACAGGAAACCCTCCTCATCTTGGCTGTGTCTTTCATGGCTGTTTCAGAAGGGTCTGGAGAATCTCACAGTACCTCAGGGTCATTTTGAACATTAACATTATCATTGTTATCTGATTTGTTCTAATCATAACTCTATTAATCTGCTTTTCTTGGCTTCCTAACAAGATAGAATTTAGCATATTTTTTAAGGAAGTGGGTGTTTAAATCATGCCACCTTTTACAATCCTTAGAGAGTGTTTCTTGATATAGGAACATGAGGATAGAAAAGTATCCTGTGGCTTTGAATGGGTATGGAACCATTGGGAAGAGAAATAATAATAATAATAACTAACATTTAAAAAGCATTTATTGTGTGCCAGACACCATACCAAGAATTTTGTACTTACTATCTCATTAGATCTTCCTAAAAACCCTGTTAGGTTGTTAGGTGCTGGTATTATCCTCATTTTAGAGAGGTTATATGACTTGCTCAAGGTCACACAGCTTAGAAGTATCTAAGGCTAGATTTGAATGCAGATCTTCCTACTCTAGACCTGGTGGTCTATTTACTGCACCCCTTGGCTGCAGAATAAAATAACCTTTCTTGAACCCTGAGTCTCTTCTGCCTTTCTTCTGGAATCTCTGGGATCATGCCAAGTTGCCCAGAGAGAGTCATACAGTTTGGACACAGCCTAGCTGGAACATCTTCAGGATGGTGACTGAGGAAACTCAAAACCATGCTCCAAGGATCCAAAATCATTCATGTAGATCTGGAAGGGCCCTAGGAGCCGGGCTTTCCAGAGGAGGAGAAGGAGTAGGAGGAGGAGGCAGCAAAGTTTTAGGGAACAATAAAACCAAAACTAATGAAAATGGAAGGAAAGAACTTCTCTATATAGTTTTATCTGGTAGCACTTGCCAGATAATAATATGATAATAATATCAACAACAACAACAATAATAATAACTAGCATTTCTATAATGCTTTAAAGTTTGCAATGCACTTTACAAATATTATTTCATTTTATCCTTACAATATCCATGTGAGGTAGGTGTTATTATTCCCCTCGTTTTTATAGTTGAGGAAACAGAGGCAGACAATGGTTAAGTGAATTGCTCAGGGAAGTCTCCCGGCTAATATCTGAGGCTGGATTTGAAATGAGGTCTTCCTGACTTTAGGTCCAGCACTATTCACTATGCTACCACACCTTCACTGGGTCTTAGTTTCCCCATATGCAAAATGATGAGGTTGGATTAGATCAAAGATATTAAACAGCTAGTCCATTATACTCCTGAGTAACCCAAATCCGAAAAAAAAAAAAATATATATATATATATATAATATATAATTAGGGAATAGTTAACAAAATAAAAGAATAGAGTAGATGTAATGTTAAAATGTGGTTTTCTAAGTTAATATGCACCTGCAAGGATCTTTTTGTATAGTTTAATGATCCCATTTCTATTTGAATTAATGCCACTCTATTCTTCCTCTCAACACTATATCAATTATTCTATGAGCAGGTAAAAGACCTGGAGAACCCTTGAAAAGGGGCATTTTCTAGGGACAATAGTTGAAGAGTTGTCACATGGAGCCGAATAGTTTGTGGTCCACAGACATGTGATATTCTCTCAACTCTCTTATCCTTTGATTCTAACCATTCTTTCTGGTGAAAGGCTCTTTTATCCTTCCTGTCCCTCCTTTGCCAGGATCGAAGCAGCACTTTGCAAAAAGATCCTACTGAATCTGTTCTCTCCCCACTTCAGTCTCCATATCTTTATTCACAAACTTAAGGCATCCTCCTTGTTTCTGAGAATTAAAGAAGGAAATGCATGCAAACTATTCTGGCTCTAACTCCTCTCCTCTCCTTTTTTCTCCTCTCTCCTCTCCTCTCCTTTCTTTTCCATGTCCCTTCCTTCAAAAGGAGATTAGAAGCATGATTTTTAGAGATGGAAATACTTTTTGCTTTGTGTCAATAAAACTAGGTCTCTCTTTGGAAAAGAGAAGGGAGAAGAAATATTCCCAATCACTGCATTTTTCTTTTGTGAAGAAGGGATATTTTATGCTCTGAGTGTGGGGTACCTTCCGACTCTATGATTAAAAAAAAAAGTCAGGGAGATTGGAAGAAGGAAACAGGCTTGTGAATTAAAAATAACATTAATTTTTAAAAGTATATATAAAATTCAAGACTAAGCAATTTAAAAAGCAAAATTCTACACAATGGAAGGAGAAGAAGGAGCTCCTTGGAATAGATTTTAAGCTTATAAACATAGTTATTTAAATCAGTCCTAGTAATTGAAAGTAGGTTGAATTGGATGAGACTTCATTAGGTCAAGCTATCATCCTACCTGGAAGAACAAAACCAAAACCAAAATAAAGCAAAACCTCCCATTGCCAGTACAAGGGAGCTGTTCACTTGGGAGTTAGGAAGGAATATTGCAAGTGACATGTAGGTATGGAATTTACAGGAGAGGCCAAATGCAGAGCCCTCTTTCAACCCTGATGTTCCTTTAAAAAAGGAGAGAGAGCGAGAAATGCAAGACTGAAAAATAGAAATGATGATTAAAGGTCATTTTCCTGATGTGTGGTGCCTCCAAGCAGGGATTAATAAAGTTAGCTGTTCCCTGCCTTTCGAAGAAGGCATCGTACACTGTTAAGCAGCAGGTTCCTAGAGGCTAAAAAAGAGCAGGAAAACCTATTCTCTGGAGCAAGCTGCCAGACAGGCACAAGTCCACACTTTCTTAGAGGGATCTTGAAAAGAACGTTGGAGGTTTGGGGCTTATATAGGAGATAAGTTGCTTAATAGAGATTGCCAGGTTTGTGTACATTTCTCCTTTGCTCTGATGGACAGCAGCAAGCCCTGAGGTGGGAACAACTGACTCCATCAGGCTAAGGATGGAATAAGGTCATTGTACCAGGAGAGTCAATTTCGGAAACCAAAATGTGGCAGTGGATTTTTTTCCCTTCAGACTGTATGCCTGTCTATTTGCTGACTCTGGTATTTCTAGGGACAAAATCATGAAAGTCCTCTGTGTTTATCTTCCTAAAAACGAATGTTGATTATGTCAAACAAAGGGCCACTGGGTAGTTTCTGAGCTGTGACCCTTTGAGCGAAATCCAGCTAAGTCAAGTTTAGCTTAGCCAGATTCTGAACAGTCATCTTTGCCTCCCACAGCTTGCCTGAACTCCCTCCTGGCCATTGCCTCCTTTTGGCTGAAGAAACAATCAGGCTGATGGAAACATGAATTAAGAGGATCAGAGAGAGAGAGAGACTATTTAGCTAGAGGAGAGACTGATAATTTTCTCAATCCAACAATAAATCATGTCATAGGTCTGTTTATTTGGTCTCTCTTGCTTGCTTGCTTGGGTCTCTTGCCGAAATGAGTTTATACTGAGCTTAGTTGAGCTCATGATTTTGGTGAAGTGATCAACTAACCATATACATTCCAAAAGCCTAGCCTCAGGAGAGAAAATGATGAATAGGATCATGCATGGAATGATTCTAGTTTGACTTTGGTTTGTCAGAATTTCCTAATGTGGGGGTTTGTGGATAGATTTCAGGGTGTCTATGAATTTGGATGGGGAAAATATCTTTATTCTCCCTAATCTTTATTTTTCCATTCAATTTCATTTCATTTATTTTTAGACATATAAAAACATTGTTCCCAGAGGCTTTTCCCAGACTACTAAAGGTCCAGGACAGATGCACAAAGGGTTAAGAAACCCTGGCTTACAGGGTTCTTCCCCAGAGCCTGATTATTAATAACCATCCTGGGAAAAGTAGAGATAATTACAAATAAGTTCAGAAAATGTCAGCATATCTAAGTTTAGAATTTAGATCTGGATAAAGTTTTTTTGTTCATTTCTAAATTTGTCAATTTGGACCTGCTCATCAGTTCCAGGAGGTGGGAGGGAAGAAGGGAAGTAAGACAACATAGATCAAATAACTTCAGAAAATTTACGTGTAAATTTGTTATTAAAAATCAACTTGTCAGCATAACCAGAAAAACATTATACACAGTAACTGAAACATTATGAGATGATCAAATTGTGATTACTTTTAGCAATGCAACGATCCAGGACAACTCTGAGGGATTTATGAGAAGGAATGCTTTCCACATCTAGAGGAAGAACTGTGGGAGCAGAATCACAGGAGAAAACATGATTTATCACTTGTTTATATGAGTATATGATTTGATTTTTTGGTTTTAAAAGATTACTCTATTACAAAAATGAATAATGTGGAAGTAGGTTTTGAGTGATAATATGCATATAAACTAGTGGAATTGCTTGTCAACTCTGGGAGGAAGGGGAGTGAAAAGGGGAAGGAGAGAGCATGAATCATGTAACCATGGAAAAAATTTTTTTAAGAAAATTTAAAACAATTTAAAAAATAAAAATAAACTGGCCAATTTGCAGATCAGGAAACTGAGGTCCAGGAAATCAGAACTAGTTGTTCAAAATCAAATAGCTAGTATGTGTCAGAACTGAGATAGGAACCCATATCTTTTCACTAGAGCAGCTAGGTGATGCAATAGATCTCTTTTGGTGAACCTATGGCACTCGTGCTGGAAGGGGCTGCTTCCTTCCCCTTTCTACCACATCTGAGGACATTTCTCACATCACCCACCCCTCTGCCCAGCAGCCCAATGGGAGCACTTCTTCTCTCCTCTGTTGGTGGGGGAGGGGGCTCACATGTGGCATGAAGGTTGTAGTTTGGGCACTTGGTCTCTAAAAGGTTCACCATCACTACACTATATAGTACCATTTAGCATTAGGAAGATCTCAGTTCCAATCTGACTTCTAACACTAACTGGATAAGTCACTTAAACCTGTTTATCTCAGTTTCCTAATCTGTAAAGTGAGCTGGAGAAGGAAATGACAAACTACTTTAGTATCTTTTCAAAAAAAAAAAAACACAAACAGGGTCTCAAAGAGCTGTATACATGGTTGAATAAATAGATCTTTTGACTCCAAATCCAGTGTTCTGGCCATTATAAGAGGATTTACTAAAAATGACTTCCCTGGCCAGCTTCAAGACTTGGATTCAGCATACCTCCTCTCTCTGCCAACCACTGAAGATAGCCAGGGTTTCTCTCTTGGAGCTTCCCATGTAGCTGCTTATGCCAAATTGCTACTCACACACACACACATCTGTTTATACCTGTGAATATATATTCAAGGCAGGGGCCAGCCCTGAAACCACAGACTGAACCCTCCTTTCTGTGGCTCTGATGGTTCTCAATCTGGAACTGTTTCCAGGATCTCCCCTTTGCCCTTCTCCCTTTATTTGAACCTTTGGACATTGACATTGGTTGGCTTTTATGGATTTCTCCCCCTGCTTGTTCTTTCTGGCTTAGTTTGGGTCTCTGGAAGCCAGACTTTATTCTCTCCCAATCCCTTTCATGTTGCCATGGAGTGCTCAGGCTCTGAATGTAGCTTTGAATAACTGGCCTCATGCTACTCATACTTTTTCCTTGCTTACTGACTCCTTGGCATTGATTCTGTGTTGATAGACTTTCTGACAGGCACCTTAGCCCCCTCTGTACAGAAGCTGTCCATGGTCCAGTATTGATACTAAGTCTATGACCTGAATAGATAACAAGATAGGTAATGACGTTGATTTTTACCTTAGTTTGAGACTTTTGCCCCAACCTTGGGTACTAATGGAAAGTTCTTTAATCCTTCAAGCTTGCTAGCCAAACACTTTCTAATTCCTGAAGATTTTAGAGGGATATAGATATATTTTAGAGGGGTATAGTAGAAACTATAAATCTCAGTCTTCCTAGCTCCTGGGTACTTACATTGGAGTAGATTTGGTACTGTGCCTGCTCCTTTTTTGTTTTCTATTTTCTGGGATGTGTGCTAAAAAATCAACCAAGCTAGCCCAGATAGGACAACTATACAGAAAATTGGAGGCTTTTCTACAATCCTAAGATACAGAGTTGTTAATGTGAACAGAATATTGGGGGGAGATGGGGTTTTCAGAGAGGACTAGCACTTCTGGTGTGAAGACTTGTTTAACCCTTTTCAGAGCTGCTCATCCACTTTTGGTGTCCTCTTTTCACCCAAATCTCACTGGTGGCTCCAAGAAGGTGTAGTGGGTATAGCAGCCACATTTTTGTAAAACTGTCTCAGTAAATGGGCTAAGCCAGATTAAGGGTAACCAGCAGGTATCAAACTTGTTGGTGAGTTAGGGGAATGTTTGGACAGAATGGACAGATGAGAACAATTTGTTCCAACAGCCCTGAAAGCAGGTGGTGGAATGCTAAGAGCTTGGTCATTCATCAAAGATGCCAAGGTCATTCACTGCATTCCAGGTCATTACCAATTATCTTGACTTTTGTCTCACTGTTAGATTTTGATGACTCTAGAAGAGTGAGTTTGATGACCTTTCAGCTCTGCCTCATTTAAATCCAACTCATGCACAAGTCAAGAGATCAATCACCCCATGATGCCACTGGTACTCTTCAAAAGAAAGGAACAATTGGGGGAGAGAGGAAACTGGTCATATAATAACATCATAAACCAAATGAGGTTGGAGAAAAAGATTTGCTTATATGGTATAAGGAAAGATCCTGATAATCTCTCATAGAAATATACTTTGTGAGGGTTGAAACTTTAGAGACCATGGGCCAAAGAAGGCTTAAAAATCACCAAGGTGCAGAATTTATTGTGCATTATCTAAAGTTAAAAAAGCAGGAGTAGCATTCATGATCTCAGATAAGGCTAAAACAACAATTGATCTGATTAAAAAAAAATAAGGAAGGAAAATACATCTTGCTAAAAGGTACTATAAACAATGAAGTAATGTCAACACTAAACATATATGCAACAAATGATACAGCATTCAGATTTTTAAAGGAGAAACTAAAGGAGCTTAAGGAAGAAGTAGTAAAACTATACTAGTGGGGGATCTCAACCTTCCCCTATCAGAACTAGATAAATGGAACCTAAAAATAAATCAGAAAGAAGTAAGGGAAGTGAATGGAATTTAGAAAAATTAGAGTTAATAGATATCTGGAGAAAAAATGAATAGGGATAAAAAGGAATATACCTTCTTTTAGCAGCACATGTTACATATACAAAGATTAATCATGTACTAGGGCATAAAGACATCATAAAAATGCAGAAAAGCAGAAATAATAAATTCTACCTTTTCAGATCATAATACAATAAAAATTATTAGTAGTATGGGTTCCTAGAGAGGCAAATTAAAAATTAATCATTAACTAAATAATTATTTCTTCAAAACTGATGGGTTAAAGATCATAGAAACAATTACTGATTTCATTGAAGAGAATGACAATGAGGAGACAACATCAACATTTATGGGATACAGCCAAAGCAGTGCTCAGGGGAAAATTTATACCCCCGAGTGCTTATATCAACAAGATAGAGAAAAAAGAGATCAATTAATTGTAAATGCAACTAAAAAAACTAGAAAACGAACAAATTAAAAATCCTCAGATAAAGACTAAATTAGAAATCCTAAAAATTAAAGGAGAAATTAATAAAATTGAAAGTAAAAGAACTTTTAAACTAATAAATAAGACTAGGAGTTGGTTCTTTTAAAAAATAAAGTATTGGCTAATCTAATTAAAAAAGAAAGAAGAGAATCACATTATCAGTATCAAAAATAAAAAGGGGGATTTTGCCTCAAATGAAGAGGAAATTAAGGCAATTATTAGGAGCTATTTTTCCCAATTATATGACAATCTAGGTGAAATGGACAAATATTTGCAAAAATATAAATTACCTAGATTAACAAAAGAGGAATACTTAAATAATCCTATCACAGAAAAAGAAATTTAACAAACCATCAATAAACACTCCAGGGCCAGGTGGATTCACAAGTGAATTCCATCAAACATTTAAACAGCATTAATCCCAATACTATACAAAATTATTTGACAAAAATAAGCAAAGAAGGAATCTTATCAAATTCTTTTTATGACACAAATATGGTACTGATAACCTAAAGCAAGCAGATAAAAAGCAGAGAAAGAAAACTATATACAAATCTCCTTAATGGACACAAATGCAAAAATCTTAAATAAAATGCTAGCAAAAGGACTATAGCAAGTTATCACAAGGATTTTGGTGGGATTTATACCAGGAATGCAAAGGATGATTTAACATTAGGAAAACCATCCACATAATTGACCATATCAATAATCAAACTAACAGAAATCACATGATTATCTCAATAGATACAGAAAAAGCCTTTGACAAAATACAACACTCATTCCTATTGAAAACACTAGAAAGTATAGGAATAGAAGGGCCATCCCTCAAAATAATAAGTGGTTATTTAAAACCATCAGCAAGCATCATCTGCAATGGGGACAAGTTAGAAGCCCTTTTTTAAAAATTAATTTATTTAATCAATTTAGAACATTATTCCTTGGTTATAATAACCACATTATTTCCCTCCCTCCCTCCATCCAGAATTCTTCCCAGTAAGATCAGGAGTGGAGTAAGGATGGCCATTATCACCTCTATTATTTAATATTATACTAGAAAAATCATTGAGGTATAGGTATTTAGTGTTTTGCAGGTTTTATTATTTGGGGGTTGGGGGTATGTGTACAGGAGGTGGGAGTATTAAGATGTAAAAATCATTCTCAGAAACTTGTCCCATAGAGAGCTGGTTCCCTGGGAAAGGTGACAAATGTCAACTACTGGACAAGGTAAACTTTGGGGGAAATCATAGAGTTTAGCAAATATCAGAGGATTACACATCATCTAATAGAGAAAAGTAGAACTGACAAACTACAAAGATCCAGAATTTAAGAGAGTTCAGAGAATGAGAGCTAAGAGGCAGGAAGTTTAGACTGTGGAGCAGAGGGAAATCACTTTGGGGCAGTGGAGGGCAGTGAGTAGGAAAACCCTCTGGGCATAGTAAAGGGTAAAATCCTGCTTGAGAGCAAAAGGAGGTTCTTACTTGGTTTAGAGTCTGGCACATAGTATACACTAGATAAATGGTGATGATGAGAATGATGGTAAGATCAAATTTAAAAAGGAGTTGAGGGTGCAATGGGGAACAAAAATGTGAAAAAAAAACTTTTTTCTTCTCTAACTAGCATCCCACCCAGAGCAGTGCTGTGAATCACAGAGATATCCCTTGGGGAGGTGGCCACAGGAACACATTTTTACTGGCTAATTCCTGAGGCTCAGAAGTGAGGTCTGTTTCATCACCTTGCAAATCAATGCTAATGTTTTGAACTTGGGTGTTTAGATAAGGAGCTGATTACTTCCCTTGGTGGGGAGAGGGAATGACAGTACTGTAATGAGGTCATCTGGTTGGAGCTGGTAAACCAGAGAAGTAAGAGGACCCTTAAGCATACCCAAATCTGATAGGTTGGGAGGAATCCTCTGCTGCAAGGGTGCAAGGAGGATCATTGTCTTTAGTAGGGAAGAGACCATGGGAATAATAGCCAATGACAGCTGGGTGGGAGCAGTGAAAAGAGCATTAGGCTTGGAGTCAGGAAGACTCAAGTTGAAATCCTGCCTCAGACCCTAGCTGTGTGACCCTGGGAAACCACTTAACATTTGTCTACCTCAGTTAATTCTTCTGTAAAATGGGGATAATAATAACACTTACTTCCAAGGATAAAATGAGATAATAATTGTAAAGTGCTTAGCACAATGTCTGGCATGTAGTAAATGCTATATAAATATTTATGATGATGTAAAATTGAATAAATGAGGAGCTGTGAGCTTCCAACTTGACTGAAATGTGGGGAGAGAGATGAAAAGGCCGGAGAAAGAAAGGATGGAATAAAAATGTAAAAAGAAGTTGGCATTGCTAAAGCCAAGATGAGACGCTGGGGAGAAAGCATGGAAGTGAGTCTTATTGGATAGCCACTGTTAGGATACTTTAAACAGAGAGAAAATGGCCTTTGACACCAGTTAGAGAAGAGAGAGCTAGCTTATCTGGTTCTGATCCGGGGAAATCCTGCCTTTCTCATCCAGTGGAGGAGTTGGTGGCCAGAAGTGAAAGTGGGATTTCTACCAGAAGCCAGGATAGCTCTGAAGCTTAAACAAGGAAGACTAGAACTCCTCTAGAAACCAGAAAAAAAGGCGGTAGCTCTCCTGGGACTAAAGGGTCAAACCTGGGAAAACCACAGCAGAGTGAAGGCAGCTAACCCCCAAAGAAGGCCTGCTTAGTACTGCTACATCTGTATTGTCTAGTGCTTGAGCAGCAGAATGATTTAATTGTCTTGGATTTAGAAGGCATGGGTTTGAATCCAGACCCTGCAATTTATGATGGATGCATTCTTGGCTAAGTCACTTGACTGCAGGAGAGAAGCCTTAGTTTCCTCCTGGGTAAAACAATGATAATTATATCAGTCTCACCTGTCTGTTATCATTGTTGTTGTTGTTCAGTGATTCTACATGATAAAGTCTATGGGGTTTTCTTGGCAAAGAAAAGTGGAGTGACTTGCCATTTCCTTTTCCAGTATTTCCATTTAACAGATGATAAACTGAGGCAAATAGGAGTTAAGTGACTTGCTCTGGGTCACCGAGCCAGTAGGGTCTGAGGCCAAATTTAAACTCAATCCTTCCCACCTCTAGGCCCTGCTCTATTTATTGTGCTACCTAGCTGGTAGTGAAGACCAAATGACATAAAAGGCTTATTGTGTCTACAGTGCTTTTTACTTAACCACTTAATGGCTGGGTCTGTGATCTCATCAGGAAGGATACTCCCCTCACCAGAAAAGCCTGCTCCTTTCTACAGTATCATTATTATGATGATCATGATTTAAACCTGAACGAATCAGACCAAATAATGTGAAAATAGAGTTTGGGAGAGAATGCCGGTTGCATTTACTTTGTTGCATTGAATATGTTGGACCTTCAGTTGTCTTTATGTACTGGCCGACTGCAGTGGCTGAGAAAGAAGAGGGAGGGAATTCCCTTCAGTGGAGGGCACAAGTCCCTGAGAATGCATGAGGAAGAGTCAAAATTTGGGAAGGAAAAAATCCCTCTCTTGGGTGGTGGTAGCAAAGAATCATCCAATGGATGATGGATGGTGGAGGGGCACCTGGGGAGGAAAAGCAAATAACCTGTTTCCTCCCAACCCCTCTGAAGGTATGATGTTTACTGACAGCTTACCAGACTAAGAAGCTCAGTGTCATAGAATGTGGGGAGGGGGAAAGAGGAGAAAGAGCATCTGACATGCTCAGTGAGAGGCAAACTTCATAGGACAAAGACGCACCATGCATCTTCCCAGTCAAAGGTGATCCATTTTGAGCTTGACCTGAATTTCTTTTTATCATATGGTTTTTGACCTAATTTCCCCTCATTTTTTAATTGATATCTTTTGTTTTTTACAACACCATTACAAAGAACGAAAAAGAAAGAGGGAGGGAAGGCATTTCAACAAAGCCAGCCTTCTATTAGGTCCTACGATATATGCAGTGCTTCCATCTATGGAAAGATGGGAAGATGGTGCATTTTCTCATCTCTGGGTCCCATTCAATTTAGTGGATTAAAAGTGATTCTGCCAAAATGGGGAGGCATACCTAGCAAAAAAAAAAAAAAGGAAGAAGAAGAAAACTTGTTGATTCCTCTTAAAGAATGATGCCTCCTCTTTCTAGGGTGGTGGCCAGGGTGGGGAGGATAAAAGGATTATGAGTGTGTTACACCTTCTGAACTACTTAATTAACCCTGTGAGTAAGCTGACTATTAGCACCAAGAAAAGCCTTTCTCTTGATCACGTGTTGCTTGGCTGATGGTTTTTGCATCCAGTGATAGCAATAAGGAAGCTAATTTGTCCCTGTCTTTCCCCCCCTCAACTCTGAAGTTTTTCAGGGAGAAGGTAATGTCCACTCCATAGAAAAATCATTTGGTAAACCTGATAAGGCAAATTAGGAGCGATGCCACTTCAAGAGCCCTTCCAATAACAACAATGCAATAGTTTTTTTTTTTTTTTAAACTCTTACCTTTTGTCTTAGAATCAGTACTGTGTATTGGTTCCAAGGCAGAAGACTGGTAAGGGCTAGACAATGGGGGTAAAGTGACTTGCTCAAAGTCACACAGCTGGGAAATGTTAGAGGGCAGATTTGAAACCAGGACCTTCCATTTCTGGGCCTGAGTATCCACTGAGCTGTCCCCTAACAACACAATAGTTCTGATAACTAGTTTTTACAGGAAGCCATGGAAATGATTTGGAGATGTTGTACTTGGGGCAAATTAGTCTCTAGGATAGTAGGGCTCCAGGGGAAATTATACTATGATTTTTTTCTTCTTGTCCTACGTGTAAATATTTTCATACCAGTGAAATCAAGTAAAATAAGCATCAAAGGTAGCCTTGAAGGGGGGAGGGGGGGAGAAGCCAGGAAAAAGCAGCCTGGGAATGTGGGCTAGAAGGGGAAGGGGCAACTTCTTAGCCACTCTCCAAGTTGATTGATACGGTTAATCAGAAACCCTTTTTGAGCATATGCTTTGGTGTAGAAGTTATGGTCTCTACATCCATATGAACCTCATCATCTCCTTTTCTGTCTACCCTGGTGAACCCTGTCCAACCTATCTTTATGAAGGCTTCCCTAAGGCTGTGGCCCCAGTGGAAATAGCCCAGGACCTTTGTGCTTAAAGGGATGAATCAGACAATAAGTATTTAAATGCGCAGGGGACTTTGTTCAGTGCTCAGAATTCAGAAACAAAAGCGAAGCAGTTTTCCATCCTTAATCTTATAGGACTTTCTAATAGGAGAGACATGTTCATATTACAGTTATCAATAAAACATACAAAGCACATAGATACAAGACAACCTTGGGGAAAGGAGATGCACCAATAGCTGGCTTCTTTTGATGGACACCAACTGACTGCGATGAAATAGAGGGGGATTCCCACCTTAGTGAAGAACTGGACTGTATACCATGTTGTTCTGTTATTCTAAGAGTCAGTATTTCTAGCTGGATCTTTTCCAGATTTGATTATCTAGAAAAGCTCTTTCTGTCTATACCATAGCTGGTTTTAGTCCATAGGTACCATGTTGCTTTGGTTATCTTTCTCAAGAATTAATAGTTTGGAAGTGGAGCCAAGTTAGTAGAGACCTCTGATGTCTACCAGATTACTCTCCAAAAACTAGAATAAAATGCTTCAGAATGAATTCTGAACCAGAATAACTCACAAAAAGATCTAGAGAGGTAATTTTCCAGCCCAAAATAACTTAGAAGGCCAGCACAAGGGTCCTAATGCACCAGAGAGGAGGTACCAGGGCAGGCCCCCACAATATGGCAACAGGTCTTGGGTACAGCTGAAGCAGGAGCAAAGGCTTCCAGAGCTCTCAGCCATACATGGTAAGGAGGATTAGACAACTGCTCAGAAGTAGATTACAGGGCTCTCTTTGTGGTCTCTGGGTGCAAGACTCTTGTTCAGGAAGCAGTCCTGAGGTAGGATCAGAATTGGCTCAAAGAGGGAAAAATGTACTGTGATAGAGACTTGAACTGAGAGAGGTTTTGCAGGACAAGCCAAGATGTAAGAACCAAGGCTGGGGACCTGTCTGTCAATCAAGAAGAAGGTTCCAAATAGAATGTTCCCAGGAGAGGCAGTTGAGGTTGGGTATAGGACCCTTGTGGGGCTGTTTTGGCTTTGGGTATCTGACCAAAGGAGGATCTGATTCTGTCTTTCTCTCTGGGGTTTTGACTGACCAAGAAAGGAGGCAAGCCTGACTGTAGGGGGAAGAAGCTGAACTGATATTTGTAGCTTCTGTCCCAGGCTGAAGGACCCTTAAGGGGGGCTTCTGAAATTAGGCTGAGAGACCTCTGTGGCTTTGTGAAGAAGAAAGAAGATTTTAACTGTTGTCCTCCATCTCTCTAACTGTCTCTCTGAGTCACAGTTGTGACACGACTATTTCCCAAACCCTCCTAAATTCTCCTTATAGTTTAGGGAAATCCTTATCCCTCTTCTCTGTTTCCCATCCTGTTGTTATCCCAATAAACCCTTTACCTGAGAAAATAAAGGAAGAATTCTTGATTGACAGACAGGTCCCCAGCCTTGGTTCTTGCATCTTTACTTGTCCTGCAAAACCTTTCTCTCTTCAAGTCTCTATCACAGTACACAATCAGTTGGATATAGAAAATTATCTTATCCTATAGGAAATTGGGAAGGAATGAAGATAAGAGAAGGGGGATGGGGTTAATAGAAAAGAGGGTGAATTTGGGGAGGTGGAAGCCAGAACTAAGTAGGGGGTAAATAGGATGAAAAATAAAACACAATAATCATAATGGTACAAATTTTTTTCCCAAGTTACTAATAAAGACCTCATTTCTCATATATATAGAGAGAAGTGAGTTGACTAGATAAGAATACAACCTCCAATAGATAGTCAAAGAACATGAACAGGAAATTCTGAAAGTAATTAAAGTTCTACATAGTAATGCCAAAAAATGCTCTAAATCACTATTAATTGGAGAAATGCAAATTAAAACAATGCTGAGGTACCATCACACAACTCTCAGATTGACTATTATTACAGAAAAGGAAAATGACAAAACTTGGAGGGGATTTGGGAAAGTTGAGACACGAATGCACCATTGTGAGAATTGTGAGCTGATTGAATAGATCTGTGTCGAAAGGGATATAAAACAGTATGTACCCTTTAACCTGGAAAATGCCATTACTAGATTTATATCCCAAAGAGATTAAAAAAAAGGGGGGGGAAGGACCTACATGTACAAAAATATTTAAGGCAGCTCTCTTTTTTGGGGGGGCAAAGAATTGGAAAGTGAGAAGATGCTCATCAATTGGGGAATGACTGAGTAAGTTATAATCTATGATTGTAATGGAATGCTATTGTGCTGTAAGAAATGACAGGCAGGAGGAGCTCAGAAATCCTGGAAAGATTTATATGAATGGAAGCAGGGCAAAATAAGCAGAACTAGAAGAACATCGTTCACAGAGACAGAACTATAATACAACAAACAACTGTAAGTAACAGCTATTCTTAGCAATACAATGATCCTAAAGGACTCATGATAAAAAAAAATGCAATCTGATAGAGTAGGAATCCAGACCAAAGCAAACTTTTTTAACTTTCTTTCTTAGTTTTTTTTTTTGATTTGAGTTTTCTTCCACAAAAAGATTAATGTGGGAAAATTTTTTGCATGACTGTATGTGTAAAATCTATATGAGATTACTTATCAATAGGACTGGAGGGGTTGGGGTAGGGGGGAAAGAAGGGAAGGAGAGAATTTGAGACTCAATATACTTTGAAAAATGTTGGAAATTTTTTACATGTAACTGTGGAAAAACAAAGTAAAATTTAATTTTAAAAAGGAGTTAATAATTGGATTCTTTTAAAAATATTGTGATAAATAGGCATTTTGATATCTAGAAGGAACAGTGGGGAAAACCCTAAATCTAGATTCAGAAGACCAGTGTTCCCTGACCTGCCTGCCTTAGTTTCCTCATCTATAAAAAGAAGATAATAATAGAACATATTTCCTAGGGTTGTTTTGAGGATAAAACGAGGTATTTGTAAAGGGTTTTGCAAATCTTAAAATACCATATAAATGTTAGCTTAAATAGCTGGCTCCCTCCAGGATTATATGTATACTATAAAGATGTTCAACTTAACCCATATTTCCACACTTCACAAGAGAATAATTTCTGCCTTTTTCTATGACATAGGAAGAACTCAAAGTTCATAATACACAAAGGCAGGGAAGGGAGCAGAACAAGAGAAATGAGAAAGGTGAACCAGGACAAAATGAAACTGATAGTGTAATCTTGCATAGAACCTACATAGAGACAAAAGAAGCAAGGGGCTCCTGGAACTTCACCCTGGCTGAGAGTGGGGAGATAAGGAGGAGATGCCTTTAAAGACCTTCCAGCAATGATTCTGGAAGAGAGAGATCCATAAGCCCAAGGTATGAGGAAGCTCTGGAGGAACAATGGCTATTCATATACATATATATATATGGTTTTTTTTAATGTGCTTTTTGTGGTAAAAGCACTTCTGCTAAAAAAAAGGGCTCTGGTGCCTAGAAATCACTTCTGAAACCTAGCCAGAAAGGGACTGCAATTCATTTTCTATACCTAGAACTAAGTGAATTCAACCCAGAGTCCAATTTAACACATTTTAGAACCCCAGTCTGGCTGATCATTCTCACCTGCTTAGCTCTTGCATGAGCTCAGTGAGCACTTGCAAATGGTTTCACATTGTAGAGTTTCCTACAATATAAGGAAATAAGGAGGTATAACTCCTTATGATGAGGTAGAGAAGAGTTTCTGTTCTGCTACATATAACTTGAGTATCTTTATGAGCCTGTTTCTTTATCTGTAAAACGGGAAGAATACAGATTTTATCCTATCTTCCTGCTTTTTGGCATTGTTGTAAGGAATATGCTTTGTAGATTATAAGGCTGGACACTGGCATTTGGAGATGGTGTTATGATGCAATGGGAAATAGTACTAGAATCACAGGACTTGGGCTCAAATACTGGCTCTATTACTTTCTAGTTGACTGTCGTCTCACTTCTCAGGGTCTTCTTGGTTTCCTCACTTGTAAAATGAAGCTTTACGGTTCTGTCAGGAGTTCTTAGTCTTTTTTGGTATGGGTCATGATTCCCTTTGGCAGTCTTGGGAAGCCTGTGGAAACTTTTTCAGAGTTAGGTTTTTGAATGCACAATAAAACCCCCAAAACGTAGAATTACAAAGGAAGCCAAATCTATTTGGATATAGTTGACAAAATTAATTTTCATTTTAAAATTCTATTTGTTTGTTACATTAAAATTCCCAGGTATCTTTCTTCCTCGCACTAGAGAAGACATCATTTGACAAAAAGATATCTATATATATAAAACTATGTCTTGCTTGATGCTGTTTACCAGTTCTTTCTTTCGAGGTAGGCATACACAAGTAATTCTTTGGATAACATTTCTGATGCTGTATATAATGTTCTCTTGGTTCTGTTCCTTTCAGTTTTCATAATTTCATGTAGAACTTTAAAAAAATTAACCTGTTCTTAATCTCTTATGGCACAGTAGCATTCCATCACAATCATATGCCAAAAACAAAACCCAAGATCCCAGGTTAAGAACCCTTGACTAGATCATCTCGAAGAATTCTGCCAATTCTATTAATGAATGCATCTGTAAGTACAGCTCTGAGGTTCAGGGATTGACTTAGCTCTAAAACCACTCTTGGGGAGGGCCTTGGGGCACCTGCTTGAAGCTAGTTATATCAGTGGGCAAAAGTAATCATCTGTGAGTAATTTTTCAAAGAGCAATCAGAAGCTGGAGTCACTGAGATATTCCACTCTGACTTGCTCCTCTGATAAATGGCTCATGGCAGAGAATAATTTTGGTTGATTTTTACCATATTATTGGAGATAGGGATTCAGAAAATGAGACACTCTTCAAGTCTATGGCTACTCACCCAACCTCATTGTCACAACTCTTGAGTAATAGTCCCATCTGAAGAAAACAACCAAATTTAGATATCTTTGAGGAACTCATTTCTCTTCTTTCCATCCCTCCCCCAAAACCTCAATATATAATATTTATACCTCAGACCGTGGATCTAAATGAGTCAACTAAGAAGAAATATTGTTAATTTGAACCTTAGTGCCTCAGTTCTTAAATGCTCAACTTATACTTTCTTACCTTCTTTCCCCTCCCCACAAAAATCTTCTCCCTTTATAAGTTCTTGGAGGAAAGGAGAAGTTTGGGAGTTGTTGGGTGAACCATTCTGTGAAGAAATGGGATAAATTGGTAGGATGGGTTGCCTTTATTCAATAGAAAGTATTTCTTCTTGTCTTTGTACCCTCAGAGCCTAGCATAGTACTTGGCAGGCAGTAGGTGCTTAATAATGCATGCTGAACTAGATATGATTGCCCATGTCTAGTTCTTGCTACTACTGGGGAAGATGCAGCTGGTGTCTGGAAAATCTGCTCTGTAGTTGGGCTAGAGCTAATTGGGGGGGCCTCACTAAGTCTGGCACCAATATTACCAATCTTGCATGCCTTTGGGTTGGGAGTGGAAACCAAGTTGTCTAAGGAAGCAGTAAACCAGCCCAGGCTGGGAAATGGAACAAATCAAAGCTTCCATGCCAAAATGGTTTGGGATTGAGCCTGTGAATGGCCGCCACACTTCCATCCTGAGCAATATGGTCTCCAAGAAAAAAAAAAGTTAATGTATGTTGATTGATTGATTGGAAAAGCATGATGATGCAGAGCTAATGAATTTCTTTCTCTGGACATTCAAGAACATAGCTGTTCCTCTGACTAGATTAGAGTAGGCAGTTGCCTGTTAGTTAGAACTGAATGAAAGCTAAAATGTCTCTCCCCATCAAATTGCATCTATCTGCCCCTGTATGATGACCTAGGTTCAGATGCCAGCTCTATTACTTATTATATGTGTGACCTCAGAGAAATCATTTAACCTTTTGCAGAGTCTCAGTTTCATCATCTATAAAATGAAGGACTACATCTTAGTATGTGAGTTTATTAATCTAGCTTTTGAGAAGATTTCACTGACTTAGAGATCTCCTATACATTCTGCCAATGCAGAATTTGTCATTTGGACTAAAGAAATCAGGCAGTTGGTGAACACGAGGTCCAGGGGCAGATAATGGGTCCATCTATTAACCAAAGGAAATAAGTGCTGATCACAGTCTTTAGTTCCACCTTCCTGTGTAAAAAACAAAACTGCTATGTCCAAGTGCAAAGGGCAACTCACGGAAATATTTAGTACATACTATCATTCATACTTAATACAATTTATGCATATGCCTAGATTCATGGATATTCACAATAGCAAAAAAGCAATACATAGTAGGTTAATGGCTACCTCAGGAAAGAACAGTTAGTGGCCTCACAGATAAAGGCATAATTCTGACTTAGATCATAGATCACAAATCAGAGATCTGGGTTCAAGTTCTTCCTCCAACATATACTGGCAATATATCTGTGAACAAGTTACTTAAGCACTCAAGCCTGTCAGCGAGTTAGGAGGGGTGTCCACCGCAAGCAAGTGAAGACTTCCCCTGGTGGAAGGGGTGAAGGCAGGAAGTGCTTAGAGTTTGGTCATCCACTACATCCTGGGCCATCACCGGTCATCCTGACTTTTGTTTTGTCATTGGACTTGGGAGACTCAAGGAGAGAAAGTGAGGCTAGCAAATTTGTGCAGCTCCATCTCACTTAAATGCAATTCATGCACAAGTCAAAGCATCAGCTGGTGATGTCATTGGTCCTCTTCAAAACGAAGGACAAAAAATCACTTCAGCTCTCCTTGTCTTAGAAGGCTCTCTAGGACAAGAAGTTACAGGACAAGTTGCTCATCTATATTGGTGGAAATGAAATCGCAGGTCTGGACCCCAAAGCACTTATGTGCTTTTTCCCTGTAATGGTCCTTTAGGCAATTAAACTGACTGGTTTGTGAGGAAGTTAAAAGTAGTTAAAAGACCCTGAGAGTTGTAGTTTTTTCCACCTTTAGAAGAGATGAAGTTATTGTACTTTAAGAACAGGAGGATGGGTTTTAGAATTTTTTTGTTTTTGTTTTCTCAGGTCCTTTTTTTGTTAGAAAAATCTACTTCACAGGATGGCATCTTTATCAGTTCCTAATCACTATAGAAGGGAGGCAAGCAAAGAAATGATAAGAACAAAAGTTGCTCACCGGAAATCATTTACATGGAAGGAAAATAGAATAAATATGAACAGAACAGACACTTTGGCTTACTAGATGTCAATACCACAACTTTAGAAGAGAGAAATCTTCCTCAATTGGATGAGACCATTGACAACATTCTGGAAAAGGACAATGTCAAGTCAAAGTCAACTCCCAATAGTCTATGTGAGCTGCTTAGTAATCAGTGAAAGGAGATGCTTCAGCAGTATAAAGAGCAAAAGCAGCTTCAAAAAATGAAAGAACAGTGAGACAGAATGAGAGGAGGAGTATTTAAAGTTGGGTTTTACAAACCTGATTCACCACAGTTTCTTAGAGGTCTTCCAGGACAGAAGACAGTGAAGCCTGAACCAAAGAAGTCTATCTGAATGGATCACAAAGTCAAAGATCAAGGACAAACTAGAGCAAGCAAAGGTCAATAATGGGCACAATATGGAAGCAGTCCAAGCTGGCTAGAAGACAACTTCTGAACACCAGCCTAGCAAAGAAAGGAAAGCTCTAGAACCTGATATGAGAGTAACAAGATCAGTTACCATAGCAGCAAAACAGATCCCTAAACCAGCTTCATCTGTTGCAATGAGAAGGCCTATGCCAAAACTTATCAGTGAAAACCAACTGGAAAGAAAAACATCAACTGAAGAAAGACCTCCTGCAAAGACTGAAGTTAAAGCTGACAAAGGAAAGATCCTTCCTTCTAAAGCTGGTGGTGAAGAAAATTCCTCAAAAGATGCACTTACTAAAGGACCTTCTCATAGCTTTAAAAAAATCCCATCAGAAGAAATTGCTGAATTTCTTGGAAAAGAATACATACCTGAGAAAAATGTTGCTTCTCAAGTGACAAAGAAGTATTCCTTTGCACCTGAAAATTTTCAGTTCCAACCACCAGATGTTCTGGTGAACTACAGAATAAAACTCATTTCCCCACAAAAGGAATGTATGGCACCTAGTTGTTTCTGGAGTCCTTTAGAAGTTAAAGATTATCACTCTCAGGAATCTAAGAGACATTTTGAAAGAAAATAAAGTTTACTGTAATGTCTCAGCTCAGCCAGATTTGATTGATTTACAAAGTCCTCCAAAATCGTTTGAAATTCTGCATAAAGATTGTCTTTCAAATAAAAATGGAGATACTACAACAATTTCAGATAACCTCCCATGGAATACACAGATCCCTTTGCTTGAAATAAATGAACATCAAGCGGCACCACCACAGCATGATGTACCATATTTCCGAAATATTCTTCAATAGGAAACTGAGAGATTAACTGGATTCTTCCATGAATGGGAAAAGAAACTTACACTTCTGAATCTTAAAACTGCTCAGACTCTACTTCAGAAGATTTGATTAAGCTATTCCCCATTTTAAACAAAATTACTCCACCCTGCTCAGACAGTGCCTATGGGGAAGATAAAGTTGTAAACTCCTAATGGAACAATGGAAAAAGTCCCAACTCATACTTATAGTAAAACTAGAACCTTAAGCTAGGTCTATTTTTAGATCTAATACAAAAGGGTGCTAAGTACCTATAAAGGTTAAATTAGTACCTAAAAGGTCAAGCAACTTACAAAGGGCAAGCTTAGCAAAGAGATGTCAAATACTCAGAAAATATAATCTAATCAGAGAAGGTGATAACAAAAGAAGATGTGAACTAAGAATGGTCAGTCCTGGGGAAAACGTCTACTGTGATTGGTAGATATGAAAATTTAGGGGAGGTGACATAAGAGAAAATTTCTTTAAAAGGAAGGAGAGTTCAAAATTGAGTTAGTTGGAGTTCAGACTAGTTGGAGTATGTAGTTAATTGGAGGAGCTGGGTCTCTGAACTCAGTTCAGGAGTTGAGGATTTCAGTGAAGGACTGAAGTTTTGCTTGGGACAAATCTTGTGGTGAGTGATAAAGGACTGACTAAGTCTCTCTTGAGGCTCAGGCATAGGCAATTTGGCCTAGGCCCTTCATACTATTTGCTCTTATTATCTCTCTCTCCCTTTCCTTAATTCCTTCATTTGTATTAATTAAAATCTCCATAAAACCCAGCTGACTTGGGTATTTTCATATTTGGGAATTTTTCCCATGGCAACCACTTATTTTTTTATTTAAAATCAAGACATTAAAAATTATCTTTACAGTTTTGGCAACTCACAGTCTTGAAACCCACATTTTCACGGTTACACACTGGATATTCCTGATGATGCCCAAGACCTCATTCAAGCTACTGTTGGTCAAATAAGACTCCTCATAAGTGAAAGGTTCAGACAATTTAAAGGGTTGGTGAATGATTGTGATTACACTTGTGGCCAAAAGAAGATTACCTGCATGGATCTGGATGGGTTTTGGGATGTTGTTCATTTTCAAGTAGAAGATGTGAACAAAAAATTTGAAAAACTGAGCAAACTTCAAGAATCAGAATGGCAGGGAAAAAAATACCATAAACCAAAAAGTTATTCAGAAAGCTGTCCCAGGTGAAAAATGCAAGTCAAAACAGGATGATGGTGCAAGAACAGCAGCTTGAAATCACCTGGCTGCTATAAAAGCCTCAATGAAAGAAAAAATTAAGCAGGAAGAACCTTCATTGGAGATAGCAGTTCCTGGGGTCTCAAAAGCAAAGGAAATTGACAAGATAGTTTTTGATGCTGAGTTTTTCAGAGTTAAAAGCCCAATTAAGTCATTCTCAGCCATCAGTGCATCTAAAGAAGCTGTACAAAGCAAATCATATGATCCAGCTAAATACAAAACACCTGGGAATAAGAAATCTTATTGAAGGAAACTGGACCAAGCTATGTTCTCCCTCATATCACTAATGTAAAAAAAGCCACAACAAACTCTGACTGAATACTGTCAAAGCCTTTCATTAATATTTTGCAAGCCTCTGTTTTCAGAGGATTACAGGTTGGCTAAGAAAACCTTTGTGTTAAGTTGACACTGATCAGCCTGGAAATGTTACTTAAGTACATTGACAGAAAGATTTCATTGATCATTGAAATTGGATCTTTATTTTTATTATTGTTCTTTTTTTATGTTAGAGTGATTGTATGTGGTAAGATATTTTCACAAATAGTATGAAAGGGTGAAACTACTTCTATTCATGCTTTGAATTTTTGTGCATATGTATGTTATATTAAATTCAATATTGAATACAAAATTTTTATTTGGAATAAATATAGTAGTAATGATAGCTTATATAGCATTATAAAGTTTGCAAAATGCTTCATTGTATCCTCATTTAATCCTCAGAACAACCTGTGAGTTTTGGGTGTCATTATTATCTTCATTTTCCAGATAAGGAAACCAACGTTCTAAAAGATCCAGTGCCTTGTGCAGGGTCACAGAAATATTCAGATGTTACTTCCTCCAAGTCCTCTACTCCCCCTTAGACTAAATAAGTGCTTATAAATAGGTCCTCAGCAGATTAATAGTAAATTAGTGGGGAAGGTTTATTATAAGGAGTGCTTTTGTTCATCAGAAAATTGTTTTCTATAACAGCAAGAAAGTGTCTCAGACCTTTTTTTTTTTTAATGTTAGCATGTAACTACAAATGAGGATGTCCATTTTCTACTTAAGGAACTCAGTCCACAAATCAAACAACTTGTTAGAAAAATTGGTTTAGACATCTAAACCCAGCAAACTCCTTAGGTTAGCAATGTTTGTACTCTTTTCAGTGTTTTCTCTATAATTTTTTCAAATAGGAATTTTCAAATTTAGCATTTTAAAGTGATCTAGTTTAGTTGCAACTTTCTGAGATTATTGTATATCATGATTTTATCAGTGATGTGAAGAATTAAATCTTCAAAATTATCATCCTCACTTTTCAGTGCTCCATTTATTATGAAATACTTGCAAATGAAAACAACACCCAACAAATCCCCACATTATAATGCCATTTTTACCTCAACTCATCATTCAGGAACCAATAACTTCTGATTGAGTATTCTTAGAACAAACAGAATTAGTTTAATTTCTTTTTGAGGGAAACTATAGCAACTTTCAAATGATAAATGAAATGGCTTTTAGAAAATAGGCATTGTGGCAGCTAGATGGCATAGTGGATTGAGAGTCAGAAGGACCTGGGTTCAAATGTGACTCCAAATATGTCCTAGATGTCTGACCTTGGGCAAGTCACTTAACTCCATTTGTTATTAAGACAAAAAGTAAAGGTTAAAAAAAAAAAAGAATGAGCATCATTAAGAGCATAAAGGTCTCCCATACAAAAGGTTCACAGTTGTTTCACTTCATAGTGCAAGTTGTTCAAATGTCTTAGTGCAGCTTTAAGTTGGAAACACCCTGTCTCATGCTAACATAAATTTATTTTGTATAGATGAGAGTACATCTATAAGTACCTTAGGGTCTGTGATGTTAGGGCCCAAGTGTGGTAGTTCCTCTATCCCCAATTCCTTGATGGATCTTTAAAAAAATCTTTTAAGAATCATCTATACCATAATTGAATTGAATATATACTGTAACTGAACTGAATCAATTAGGACATTAGTAGCAAACAAGCATTTTTTTTTTATGTAGCGGATACAAGATCCCATTATGCTTATCAATTACAAATATATATATATATATATATATATATATATATTTGATTTCATAGAATAAAACACCACTCTACAGGGAGACCCAGTCAAGTGTATCCCATTTAGACATCAAGATCATTCACTATCAAATAGCCCTATTTTGGTGACTGATAATAAATATCAAGTGAGGCATAAAATAAGGAGACCTACACTGGCCAGTGGAATAAGGAAATCCAGCACAGAGCCCAGTTCAAGAAAAGGATTCCCTGTGGATGAGGTCCTTCAGATGCTCCTGGTTTCATTTAATATCATGCTAATTGCATCGATCTCCCAAGGTCTCTTATTGCTATAATCGCTCCAAAGGATTTAGTCTGTCTACCAGCTCTGCAAAGAGCAAGTGAGGAAAAGCATGTTACCCAGATTTCAGCATGTTTGTGGATGGATAGTCCATAGGTCTTGTCCAACAGAATATCTGGAACAGGCTGCTCAGATAGTGAACTTGTAAAGGAGGGAAATGGGCAGGAAACTGCTTTCAGGAAACCACAAAGCTTGTTTACCATCCATCCCACAAGTTTCTGGTGAAAGCAAAGAACCATATTTTCAATACTAATATTTTACTGGTGCTGTTAGCACTACCACCTCAGATGAGTAGCATCACAGAGAAGGCAGTGGTGAGGAGAGGCACATAGTGGTTGTGAGCAGGCTCCATTATGACCAAGAACTTCTGAAGAACAGAAGGAAAGACAGTGGGAGGAAAAACACTGAAGAAAAACAGCTGCTTGAATACATGGGTGGAAGGGATATGGTTGGGGATGTAGACTCTGAATGAATATCCTAGTGTAAACAACAACATGGAAATAGGTTCTGATCAAGGACACAAGTAATACCCAATGAAATTGTGCGTTGGTTGCGGGAAGAGTGGGTGGAGGGGAGGGAGGAAAATAATGTGATTATTGTAACCAAGGAATAATGTTCTAAATTGACTAAATAAATTAATTCAAATGGGAAAAAAAGAAGAGTAGGAAAGGATGTCATGGTGGAGTTGTCTAAGGAAAAGGAATGGGCCTATCATGTAGCAAGAGTAGGAATGACAGATGGAGAGCCACAGTGCTCTAATATAGTCTTCATTAAGTTTATAGAAAGTGAGGAAAGTCTCCAAGAGTCAGTGGACTTCTATCCAACCCCAGTGAAATTTTATGACAATGGGGACAAGTCCCTGAATCAGCAAGCCAAAATGGATTGTGATCTACGTCATTGGCAGAAACTCTCAAATCTGTGGCGTCATAGAGCATTAAGAGTATTCAAAAGTAAGGGGCAGCTGGGTAGCTCAGTGGATTGAGAGTCAGGCCTAGAGATGGGAGGTCCTAGGTTCAAATCTGGCCTCAGACACTTCCCAGCTGTGTGACCCTGGGCAAGTCACTTGACCCCCATTGCCTAGCCCTTACCACTCTTCTGCCTTGGAGCCAATACACAGTATTGACTCCAAGATGGAAGGTAAGGGTTTAAAAAAAATTTTTTAAGAGTATTCAAAAGTAATTTGTAATATAGCATTTTAATGCATTTGTTATGTTTTTGAATATGTTTATTTCATTAAATGTCTTCATTTAAAAGTAGTTGCTGCACTTAATAAATATCATCATTGTGTCTAGAAAAGAAAAAAAAAAAGAACAGGAGGATGAAGTTTTCCTGAAGCAGTGGCAGTTTTAAAACCTCCCTAGACGAGATGGAGATGGAGACAATTGAGACATTGGCCAAGGGAGAGAGATGGGGGACCACAACAGCCGAAGATATAGAACAATCTCCAGGAGACTGCTTTATGATTTGCTGTGACTTGAGGAGGCTTTTCCTTTTAACGGTTTATGAACCAGTGTATTAAGAAAATGTAGGGGTGATTTAGTGACCTGTGGCTACTAGGAGAAACAGCTAGAATAATGGTAAATTTACTATTCCACTCAACACCCCACCCCCTCCAGCTTATAAATAGGCAGCATGACTTATTACTGAGTAAAATTAAAAATGAAAATGAAAATGTTAAAGATGGTTTTCTAGATAAAGATAAAAGAATTTTAGTTGCATTCTGAAATGGCATTTTTTTACATAGAAAGTGAGATGAGACGGGAGAAAGCAACTGCTGGGTTTGTACCCCAAAGAGATCATAAGGAAAAAGACTTGTACAAAAATATTCATAGCTGCCCTCTTTGTGGTGGCCAAAACTCGGAAAATGAAGGGATGCCCTTCCAATGGGGAAATGGCTGAATAAATTGTGGTATATGTTGGTGATGGAATACTATTGTGCTAAAAGGAACAATGAACTGGAGGAATTCCATGGAAACTGGAATGACCTCCATGAACTGATGCAGAGAGGAGCAGAACCAGGAGAACATTGTACACAGAGACTGATACACTGTGGTACTATCAAATGTAATGGAATTCTCTACTAGAAACAATGCAGTGACCCAGATAATTCTGAAGGACTTCTGAGAAAGAATGCTATCCACATTCAGAGAAAGAACTGTGGGAGCAGAAACACAGAAGAAAAACAACTGCTTGATCACATGGGTTGATGGGAATATGATTGGGGAGTAGACTCTAAGTGATCACCCTAGTGTAAATATCAATAATACAGAAATAGGTCTTGATCAATGACATGTAAAGCCCAGTGGGATTGCTCTTTGGTTATAGGAAGGGAGTGGGAGGAGGGTTGGGAAATAATATGAATCATGTAACCATGGAAAAATATTCTAAATTATAATCTAATCTAAAAATAAAATTTTTCAATTAAAAAAAAAGAAATGGGGAAAGCAGACAATTGAGTATCTCAGTATTCAATTGACTAGTAACCCTCACTTCCAGCCTAACAATCAAAGGATTATTTAAGGGCTCAGAGCTTTGTGAACTTTATTAATAATTAAAAAACATTTTAAACTTTGAGTGTAAAGCAAAGAAGCAATATGTAAACTAGCACCCTTGCCCTAGTAAAACAAAAGTTTTAGGAGTTAATCCCTTTATCTCCTAAGTGATCTAGTTACTCTGAACTGGTGATCTTTGGACTTTCTCCAGTTCCCAAGGGAAAGAGTGAATGGAGAGCAAAGGCAGGACTTTTCAAGTGAAAGTCACTCTCTGAGTGGACCCCAATGGGGAGGAGGGGAACAGATTTAGTCTGGGACAATTAATTGCACCTACTTCCTGAAAAGGAAGTGTGTGTGTGTGTGTGTGTCTGGAATTCCTCTTCAGCCAAATTGCCCTCTAAAGTGACATTTGTTGGGCATCAATCAGTCCATTCACCTGGAACCCTCTCTCTTGCTGTATCAGGCACCTGAAAAGTGGATCATAGCAATCGGGAGGGAATTCAGAGGCTCAACCTTCTAGTTTTACAGGTTAATAAACAAAAGTTCAGAATCTAGGTTAGGATATACCCAAATCCACATAAGTAGTAAGTAGTGGAATGAAATTTGAACCCAGCTCATTTGGGTTCTTTCTACCACATGACATAGCAACTCTGCCAAGGTGGCATTTATGGCATATTAGATTCAGATTGAGTTCCTGAGGAAAGAAAGTTAATAAGTATTTATATAGTACCTACTATATAACAAGCACTGCATTGGCAATCTCATTTGATCCTTACAACAACCCTTCCAGATAGGTGCTGTTATTATTCCCATTTTACATATGAGAGACTGAAGCAAATGGAAGTTAAATAGATTGTCCAGTGAGTGTCTTAGTCTGGAGTCTGAGATTGTAGTCTTATTGCCTCTGGGTTCAGTGCTTTATCCACAGTACAGTTTAGATGGCATGTCTTGTTCAAGGAATAGTAAGGAGGCCAGAATTACTAACTAGATCATAGACTATAAGGGGTAAATTTAAAAACTTTCACAAGAGGATGTGTATAGGGAGATGGGGGTGGGGGAGTAAAGTGTTAGAAAGACTGGAAAAGTTGTGAAGAGATTTAAAGATATATCAGATTTTATATTTGATCTTCGAAGTCATAGGGAGCCACTGGAGTTTATTGAGTAGATAAACCAATTTTTTTCTTAATTTTTTTTTTTTGGTATTTTTGATAGCTGAGTGGAGGATAGGCTGGAATGGGGAGAAACTTGAGGTAAGGAGACCAATCAGAAGGTTATCTCATTAGAGGGTTTGCACCAGGATGCTGGCAGAGATGGAGACATGGAGACATATTTGAGACATTGTGAAGGCAGAAATGATGAGACTTATCAACTGACTGGATCCATGGGGCTAGTGCAAGTGAGCCATCTCTGATGACACTGAGTTTGTCAACCTAGGACTGGGAGGACAGTGATGCTCTTGTGAATATTAGGAAAGTTTTGAAGAGTAGAGGATTTAGGGGGGAAAGATAATGGATTCTGTTTTGGACATACTGAATCTGAGTTGTCTATGGGACATCCTATTAGAGATGGCAGTTAGTAGGAAGTAAGGTGAAAGATTAGGATGTGGTGAAGATCAGTTACAGAGAAGATAATTGAACTTCTGGAAGTTGAGAAGATTATCAAGTGAGATAGAAGATCTCAAGGATCTGTCCTTGACCTTCTTTTCTGTTCTTTGGGGTGGGGGGTTGTATCTTTGGTCACTGAGAAGGAACACTCCCACAAGCAGAAGGAGAGAACAATGTTATAAAGACCTAGGGGAAAAGAGTGTGAGCATAATATCACAGGAGGCAGAAAGAAGATTGAGAAAAGCCTATTAAATTTGGCAATTAAGAGGTCACTGCTTATTTTGAAGAAAGCTGTTTCAGTTGAATGATGAAATCAGAAGCCAGACTGAAAAGGGTTTAGAAGAGTGAGAGAGAGAAGGAAAAGAAGAGGCATCAATTATATATAACTTTCTCAAGGAGTTTAGCCAGAAAAGAAAGGAGACATTTTGGATAATAGGAGTGGGGAGATTCAGATCAAGAGTGATTTCAAAGATAGGAAAGACATTGGAATATTCATAGGTGGCAGGGAAGTAGCCCACAGATAGAGAAAGATGGAAGATAAGAGAGATGGGGGTGTAAGGGAGGGAGGGAGAGAGAGACAGAGACAGACAGAGACAGAGACAGACAGAGAGACAGAAAGACAAAGAGAGAGAAAGATCAGCTAGAGGAGAAAAGAGAATAGAATGCATGACTTTGCCTTGACAAAGAGAAGGACTATCTCTTTAGGTGAGATGGAGAGGAAGGAAAACAAAGCTTGGGACAGTTAAGTGACTCAGTAGATAGAGAGCCAGACCTGGAGATTGGAGGTCATGGGTTCAAATTTGACCTCAGACATTTAATTTCTATCTGTGTGACCCTGGGCAAGTAATTTAACACCAAATGCCTAGCCCTTATCACTCTTCTCCTTAAAACTGATGCTTAGTATTGATTCTAAAATAGACAAGGGTTTTTTTTTTTTAAAAGAAGAGAAAAATAGTAAGTTCTCAGAAAATAACCTGACCTTTTTTTTTCCCCTCAGATATTATTCCTAAAATATGAGAAGAATAAGCTCTAAGCATATATTGATTTCAGTTGAAGGCAGGAGGAAATCAAGATTTATTGACTTAAGAGGTAAACATTGCCTGGGCTTGGAAACCAAGTCAATATTTACCTAAAAGAATCTGAAGTCAGTTTATGTTTTCTTAAGAACTTCACATGTTTATAATATCTTCATCAAGACCCCCTGAAAAGTGTGCTAATATGCCAATGAATTAAAAATGTGTCATCTGACTTCATATGGGCATACATGGCAGCAATATTTAGGGATGAGGTAACTTTAAAGCTCATTAATTATAAGGGCTGGGATTTAACAACTGCATATTAATTACAGAACCAGTCTAGAAACCAAACACTGAAGCAGAGAGTTGCTTGGTTCATTTACCTGTGAGAAAACAAGATTATCAGCTCCCTGAGGATAGGGACCCTTTCACATGTCAGATACTATGGATTGTTTCCTTGGTTATGTACAAGGATGCCTTTCACTGAATTGAATGGAATTGAGACTTAGGATTCCTGCAGACTTGAGTATTACTCATCACTTTGGAAACAAACACAGTACTAATTTCCAAATTAATTGGCAAGCTGTTTTCAGCTAAGCAGTGAAGAGGCACAGAGACAAGAATATCATTTGCACTGGATTCCTGGCTTCCTTCAAGGTTCAGTTCAGGAATCTGAACCTGATACTCCCGGTGGCTAAAATCTTTCTCCATCAGAAATTATTTTGTTTCTACCTTGCACATATTTGTATTTAGTTTTCGTTGAACATTTCCTCCCAATAGAAAGTAACCTCCTTAAGGGCAAGAACTAGCTTTTCTTTTTGTCTTTGTATCTCCATTTCCTAGCACAGTACCTGGTATATGATAAATAAATAAATGCATGTTACTGTCATATCCTTAGTCCTGGATAGTTTTTAAAACAAAATATAGAATTATAGAATCTTATAGCTAACAGGGATCTTAGGGGATATCTAATCTAATCTCCTATCTAATATAAGAATTTGTCCTACAACATTCTTGGCTGGTGGTCATCTAGACATTGCCATGGTTCTGATTTTTGAAAACTTCACTCTCATAATTTTTGTATCCTATAAATGACATTATTAGTACTCTGTTAAAAATAATGATATGAATGCATAGAAAATTCATCAAACAACAGAGATTTAAAAATGTAATAATAGGGACTGCCATTAATAGATCTCTTTATAGTTTGTGAATCCTTAAGATAATCCTGTGAGGTAGGTGTTATTATTATCATTACATTTTACATATAAGGAAACTGAGGAAGATGGAGTTTAAAGTAACTTGTCTAGGGGCCACACAGCTAATATCTGAGGCAAGATTTGAATTCAGGTCCTCCCAGTTCAGCACACTATCCATTACCCCATGGGGCTACCATAAAATATGGTGGGTATTGGAGTAGGAATAGCAAAATATGATATGGATCTGTAAGAATTGTATCACATACAGCAAGGATTATAAGGTTGTATTCCTCACATTAGTTCTAAGAAGTAGGTAGTAGAAATATTAAGTATCTTGCTCAGTGTCACACAACTCTTAATAAGGAAGATGGTCTGGATAATCTCTATGGCCCCTTTCAGTCCTCCCATTTTATGAGTGATTCTCATCAGACCAGTCATCAATTGTCATAGTGATGAGATTGCCATTGAATGCTACAAAATTAAAGCTAGCTCAAGCTGTCATTATCAGGGTGTGGGTTTAGGTCAAGAGCACTACACCCTCCCTGATGATTGAAGGGAGGTGGGATATCAGGACATTTTCCTTCAGTGAAGAAAGATCCATTCAATCTAAGATTGCAAGGGAAAAGGTCTAGGTAGCAGTTAGATTGATCATATTTTACAACTCAAAATGAACTATTATATGGTGCACTTGAGGAACAGAGAAAATGAAAAGTAAGACATCCCAGTTTGTTGAATTAATTCCTAGGATCCCAGGTTTCCTCTACTCTTTTTCCTGTTTTTATCTGAAGACCTCTCTGAGTAGTTCCGATTTCAAGGTTACTTGACTATAATGAGATGATTAGAATGAAAAAAATCCTTGTGTTCTCCTTCTGGGTTCTATAAAGAAATTTCAATTAGGAAAAATGGTCTTTACCATTTATCAGGGTCTTTAAATAAGGCTGTGAAGTTCAAAGCAGGCTGTTAATAAATGCCATAATCTCAGGAAGAGGTATGCTAGTACCATGAGAAGAAGAGGTATGCTAGTACTATCAGTCATTCAATTTACAGTTAAAGCATTTATACCTTGGAAATCAGCAAACACTATTAAATAGGTCTTAATTCATTGTTTTATTGATTGTTTAAACTTAAGAAAGTGAAGGAGAAAACATTAACAATGTAGATTAAACTTTATAGTGAGCTGTACATAATCCCCCCCCCCCCCCCCAGATCTGCTAGTTAAACATTTACTGATCCAGCACTAGTTGGAGGGCCCCGAGAGACCATATATTCCAAATAGTAACCTCCATAGAGGAATCCTCAGATTATTGGTTTGAGGAGTAGTTCTCATTTTTAGCAAGTTTTCATTATATTGAACATACATCTCCCTGTGCCACTTCTAAGCATGCCTCCTAATTTTGCCATCTCTTTATACAAAAGCCTTTCAAGATAGCTATCAAAACAGTCTTACTGCATTGCTATCATACCCATCAGATGCCTAAGATTTTTAATGCTGTCTCCTCCCTGTAATGATGTTTTCCCTCTCTGCCATGCTTTTGGGAAACCAGTTGCTGACAGTGAGTGGGGGGATGTTTGTAATCTGGAGCATCATCCTCCAGAGGTGGACACTTCTGGCTCTTTGGCTGCCACTGAGCTGGTACTGGCCTCTTCTTCTCCCTACTAGCTCACCAGTCCCAGTCCTGACGAATCTCTGGTAACCCTAATCAGAGATTGCATTGGCTGAAGACAGTTCTTCTTTAGAACCTAGAATATTAGGGATAAAAGGGCCTTATGGAGAATTTAATTGAACCTCTTCATTTGAAAGAGAAGCAGTTATTAAAAGGCAACAGAGTTAGAAAGACTACTACTGGATTTGTAGATAGAAGAGTCTTGACTCAAATCATTCAGGTACTTATTGCCTATGGGACCTTGAGAATATCACTACATTTCTTTGGTCCTTTAGTTTCCTCATCTGTAAAATGATGCCATTGGGCTAAATAATGTCTGAGGTCATTTCCAGCATTCAATCCTTTAAAAAATGTTTTTTCTTAGGTAGAAGTAATAACATTTGTATAATCAAGTGGAAGTGCTTATTGGATCAGTGAGGGGGAAGGAAGAGAGGAGGGAAAGAAAATGAAATATGTAAACATGGAAAAATATTTTTAAAATTAAAAAATTGAAGTTTTTTCTTTTAAAAAACTTCTAAGGTGCAAATATAAAATGTTATTTCCATATATGAGGAACAGAAAAAGGCTATGTATAGTACTGTGACTCTATTCTAGACAGCCTATTTTTTAAAAAAGTTTAATTAATTAATTTAGAATGCTTTTCCATGGTTACATGATTCATGTTCTTTCCCTCTCCTTCTCCCACCCCCCTCCCATTGCCATCGAGCAATTCCACTGGGTTTTACATGTGTCATTGATCAAGACCTATTTCCATATTATTAGTATTTGCACTAGCATCTACATCCCCAATCATATCCCCATCGAACCATGTGATCAAGGAAATGTTTTTTTATTATGTGTTTCTACTCCCACAGTTCTTTCTCTGCATGTGGATAGCATTCTTTCTCATAAGTCCCTTAGAATTTAGACAGCCTATTTTTAAATGGTTTTATTTTTATTTTTTCACTGTTCTTTGATGATATCAGTGAAACAAATAATAGGGATGATGCTATAATATGGGTTTGTTTAGTTACCATTTATTTTTTAAATATTTAACATATATATATATATGATTTATTATCAATATGTAATAAATTATAATATGTTTATCCAAGAGAAAAAATTCTCACATTAACTATGTCCAAAAGTCTATGCCTCATCTTCTCCCCTTCCCTCACATCACTCCCCTCTCCTGAAGAAGGCAGGCAATATGATTTTAGGTTGCATATATATTATCATATAATACATTTCCCCTTGTTTGTCATGCTGTGAAACAAGATATATATTGCTTACACAAGAGAACAGTTTATGGAGGAAATCAAGCGAAGAATGATATGCTTCAGGAGGCAGTGAGGTGGCTCAATGAATTGAGAACAGGATTAAAGATGGGTTGTCCTGGGTTCAAATATGACCTCAGGCATTTTCTAGCTAGGGCAAATCATGTAACCCCCATTGCCTAGCCCTTATTTTTCTTCTGCTTTGGAACCAATACACAATATTGATTCTGAGACTGAAGGTAAGGGTTAAAAAAAGAAAGAATGGTATGATTCAATCTGCATTCTGACTCTGTCCACTCCTTCTGTGGTGTTGGATATCCTTTCTTTGCCATGAGCCCCTTGAAGTCATCCTTGATCCTTGCCTTGTTAGTAATAGTTAAATCATTCACAGCTGATCATCATACATTATTGTTGTTATTGTGTACAACATTCAGAAAGCCTATTTTTAAAAGGATATTTAAATTTTTTAAATTTAATTCAATTTAATACATACTTTAAAACCCAGAAGTACCAACATTAGTTGGCTTCTCTATGTCTTTTTCTGCTTTCCTTCACAGACTTTTAAATCTTTCTGAGTACATTTTTCTTTCTTATCACTATCACTCTCCCTTGCCCCAAAACAACCCTACCTTCTCCCAATAAAGGCCCATCAGAGTATGTGTGTGTGTGTATCTGGCTACAACCAAAGTGTGAATTTGTTTTGCTTAACTTTAGCTACTTGTTACTCTATATATGTATATGTATATATCTTATTCTGTATCTACAGGTCACTCCCATCCCACTTCTGTCAAGAGGTAAGAAATATACTTAGAATATTCTAGTCAAATCCTGTAACTTGTTTTCCTGGTTCTGCTCATTTTGGACTGTATGAGTTCATCTGTCTTCCCAGGGTTCTCTGAATACCTCCTAACATTATTTCTTATGGCTCAATCATATTTCATTGCACATATTGTTGTTCAGTCATTTCCAGTCCAGTCTGACTCTTCATGACCCCATTTGTGGTTTTCTTGGCAAAGATACTGGAGTGGTTTGCCATTTCCTGCTCTAGGTTATTTGACAGAAGAGAAAACTGAAGCCAACAGGGTTAAGAGACTTGCCCAGGGTCACACAGCTAGCAAGTGTCTGAAATGAGTATAGAGACCAACCTTCGGTTCCTATATATTTTACCTGTGGGTGATAACCTGAGAAGGAGAAGGGAGACTGAAGGAAATAGGTGAATAATGAAGACTCAGAGACAACAAGTAAAAACATGTGGGGAGTCACGATCTCCGTGAATATTTCTCATCGACAAGTGTGCCAGAGAATTAATGGGAAATATGAGGAATAAGAAAACAGGTGGGGAGTAAGAACTCCTTAATGCCTCCTATGGACAAGAGTGTCAAAGGATTAATAGGAAGCATGGGGGCGACAGCGTCAGGAAGAAAGAGAGGTCAGGAGGAAAAAGATAGGACAGAGCAATCAAAAGATCCAGGGATTTAAGAGAGAGATTTGCACTTGTTCCCCAGTATTTATTGGAGGTTTTAGGAATGTGGATTGGGAGGTGATCAATGAATACATAACATGGCATAGGCTTTAACATTGGTTGAATTGACAATGTCAAGATCAAAGAGGTGCAGATTAACCTGACATGCGGCTTGTAAAGGAATGTGGTCTGACCAGGTGTGAGCTAGGACCCTGTGGCCACTCAGGATCTCTTGCCCTTTGGACTGTAACTTCTATACAATGAACATTAAGTGATCTGCCATGTGTCTAATAAATGGATATATAGGATACAATATCAATACATCAACCATACTTCCCAGATGCTAATATGCCTGGTATACTACTGTGAGATTTGAATTCAGGAAGCAGAGTGTTCCAGGTCTAGCACTCTATCTACTGTGCCACCATACTTTATTTAGCCATTCCTCCAATTGGTTGGCACCCACTCTTGTTTCCAATTCTTTGTTTCAATAAAAAGTGCTGCTGCAAATAGTTTCCCATATCTCAGCTCTATAAACTTGTGATCTTGAATGAACTGACTTCTTCAAAGTCACATAGCAACAACCTATTGTTGACAATTTAGGTCCAAGTCATTTAAGTGTTTTAATTCATCCATAGGTACAATCCAATGCAAGAAGAAGCATAAATTGGTACATAGGGGTGGGAATCTCTTTACAGCAAGATAGCTTCTAACTAATATGACATTTCCCAGATATACTTTTATTGTTCAAAAAGACACAGCCCTGCTGGATCCATAATAAATCAACTGCTAACCTTGAGTGGTCTGCCATGTTTCAGGGACAGGTCAGAGGCTTCTTCTTCTTCTTCTTCTTCTTCTTCTTCTTTAAATCCTTATCTTCTGTCTTAGAATCAATACTAAGTATAAGTTCTAAGGCAGAAGAGTGGTAAAAGTCAGGCAAGTGGAGTTAAGTGACTTGCCCAGGGTCACACAGCTGGGAAGTGTCTGAAGCCAGTTTTGAACCCAGGTCTTCCCAACTCAGACCTGGCATTTAATCTACTGAGCCATCTAGCTGCCCTTGACAACAAAGATTTATTCCTAAGTATATTTTATTTGGAAGGTAGTGAGTCAGGTATGGAGATACAAAAGCAAAAGGAAAATTTAAAAATTCCATTTCACTTGGCATTTGTAGTGATTTAAGGTTTACAAAACATGTTATTTCATTTTATCCTTACAACAATCCTGGGAAGTAGCTGGCTCCTATTATCACCCCCACTTTATAAGTGAGGAAAATGAGCCCAAGAGATGTTTAAATGATGTGTCCAAGGTCACACAACTTGTTAGGAGTCTGGGGCAGATTTGAATTTAGGACTTCTTGATTCCAGATTCAGTATTCTATCCACTGTACCACCTAACAGCCTGCTTGAGAAAGTACCTCTTTCCTATGGACTTTTCTGTTTCCTCAGTCTCCCTTCACTTGCATTAAGACTATAAGGCAAAGCATAGGATTCAAGCATTTTGAGGCCCTACTTTTAGCAATCTCTACTCCTAGCTTACTTTCCAGAGCAGGAGATGTCACACAAGGACATGAACAGACCACCAAATGATGTCTGGGCTCTGGATTCAGTTTTCTTCTATATTAAATTGTTTTCTACTACTCATTATCTCAGAGTATCCCTGAGTAGACAGAGGCCAAAGGGCTGCTCCCCTTTTATTGTGCTTGCCTTTGTGCAACCACATCATACTATAGCATTATTTATGCCCTAGTATTGCCAGGAGTTGTGTGGCTCCTTCCTCTTTGGATATAGATCTCAGGCTACAAATCTCCTTGGTATACAATCTCTTCATGGGTTGCCCTGCTGGGGCAAGCAAGCTAGTCTAGATAAAATCATAAGGGAAAGAACTCAAGGGACAGACTGTCTTGAGGGTGACACAAGAGGTAGCGTGTGCCTAAAGGGTGAAATCATTGTCATAATCTTTTTTAAATATATTTTTATTTTTTATTTTTCAGTACCTCAGTTTCTCCATCTATAAAATGAGAAGGAAAAGGCAACCCACTCCAATATCTTTGCCAAGGAAACCCCAAATGGGGTCACAAGGAGTTGGATACAACTGAAAAACAACTTCCTATTCTTGGAAATAGGGACTCTCCACTTTCTTTTTGAATTCTCAATACTCTGTATACAGCACTTCACTGTGATTTTCAGTTGGAATCACTATCTATTTCTCCTATTTCAAAAGGTCTATGGAGCCATCAGTTTCTTCAGTTCAGCAGCCAAGAAGGGGACACTTTATCATCTCCCTCCCATAGGATCACACAAAACTAGGAAGGGCACTCCTGAGACCTTATTACATTAGTGACTTTTAAGGGATCATAAATCAAAAGCTGGCTGGGATCTCTAATGCTATTTAGTACAACTCTTTTATTTTACAGATGAGGAAATTGAGGCATAGCGAAATTAATGAAAAGCTTATAGAAGTATGTATAGGCTTTGGAGGAAGTGGATAATAAATATATTTTTCTATCCATCCATCCATTCATCCATTCATTAGTCAGATTGATCTTCAGACGTCAGACAATAAAAGTTCATTGTTGGAATTATACTGGGAGCCTCTGCAGCAGACAAGTAGAACTTGTCATGTCCTGTGCTTTGCTGACATAGCTTTTGAGCACCCAAGGTCATCTCCACTCTCATTAGCTGTGCCATCCAAATAGAACTTAATTGTGATCTCATGCATCCTCCTCCACTAATTAGCACACCTATTTTCTTAGAGCAGGAATGTGCTGCTTCCCAGTTGTGTTTTCTGTTTTTGTCCAACTGCCTACGTTCACACACATTCCTATGTCTTCTCCAGTTATGAGGCTGATGTCCAAGACCTCCTTTATGTACTTTAAGTGGAAAAAGAAGCTTCAAAGGCTCTCTGTTGAGTTAGACCTTCAAAGTCAAACTTCCCTTGTCCATCTTTCAAGGACTTCTGTAATCTCCTCCTGACCTCCCTCTCGCAACACTGATTTCCATGCTTCCTTAGAACATACCATCCACCTTGCTAGGCTAATCTCATTGTCTCACAAATACGCTGTTCATTTCCATGTCTTGGTCTTCACTCACATTGTGTCACTCACGTGGAATGCCTTTGCTGTTTCTTCTCTGTCTACTTCATCACATTTTTTCATCTTCAATCTCAGGTCCATGTCTGACTCCCAGGAAACCTTTCATGATTCCTCAGGACTCCCACATCTTCCTCTCCTCTGAATCCTCCAAAGTCTATACATGTCTCTATATAGCTTTTCCTTAACTTTCCTGGACCTCAATTTACTCATCTGTAAAATGAAAGCATTGTACTCAACAGCATTAGAGGTCCCTTCCAGCTTTTGATCTACGACCCCTTAAGCCACTCATGTAATAAGGTTGCAGGAATGGCATTCCTAGTTCTAAGTGATCATTTGAGAGGGAGATGATAAAGTGTCCCCTTAGTGACTGCTGATCTGGAGAAACCAAAGTTTCAGTAGATCTTTTGAAATAGGAGAAATAGTGATTCCAACTGAAAATCACAATGAAGTTACATTAGAATAGTACTCCTGTGCAGGAGCAGGTTTCCATAAACAGGAGAATTTATAAGCTGAGAGATTAATTATATAAATGTAAACTGACCCCTAGCCTTGGTAGAGATAAGCCTTTGAGACAAAAGCAAGATAAGACTCAGGAAAGGGGATTATATATCTTATGTGAGGTTCCTCTTAGCTTTTTCTTTAAAAAAAAAAAGACTAACATGCCCTCTACCTCTATGAAAACAAACATTTGGAGTCCCTCTCCATTTATTTATTATAAGTGGGCATTCCAATTTCCCCTGAAAAGAAATCCAGGAATATCGACACTTAATCTATTTTAATGTCAATTTCTTCATCTGAAAAATGAGAAAGTTAGACTAAATGGCCTCTGATGTTCCTCCCAATTCTATATCTGTGGTTCTATATGCCTCTAAATCTGAGATTCTTACCCTTTTGGGTGATATGGACCCCTTACAGTGGAGGGATCCTCTCTCTGAAAGGCTTTATGTATACTTTGAATTTATACTTTGAGGAAATGCTAACATTTAGCTAAATATCAGTGAAAATAAAGATGTAATTATTTTCCCATTAAAGTTCACAGACCCCTGAAATCTGTTAACAGACCCCCTGGGGCCCTGTGGCTCCTAGTTTAACAACCCCTGATCTAGATGAACAGGTTCTCTAGATTTATTCTTTGAATAGAGTAACATCCAACAACAAGAGACCTTTAGACCTTATGTATTTCTTAATAGAGTTCCTTGGAGAAAAATATCAACTTCCCAAAGTCTAGAAAATGTTCTTTCCAGTCACTAGCAAATCCTTCTGTTCTTTCAACCTTTTTTTCCCCCCATGTCTCATTTCCTAAACAAATGGTGTAAAGATTAAAATTTAGGGGAGACTGAGGCAGGTAGAAATTAGTTTCTCTCTGCAAGGAGTATTATTTTTTTTAGAGGTTTATTAGAGATAAGGATTAAAGAAAATACAGGATAAGGAAAATGTGCCTAGGCCAGAGGCCTAGACAAGACCTCACCTACATTATGGAAAGAGCCACGTCTGCTCCAAAACAGAAGTCCAAAAAGAAAAAAGAGCGCCAAAAACCTTTGCCACCAGCTTAAATCCCTCCTCAATCTCGGCCCACCTCAGAACTGTGTGAGATTACAAAGCATTTTGGGGAAGTGGAGCAAAGGCTTGTGGGGATTGTAGTCCTGTATTCGAGTCTATTTTTTACATTGGTAAACTCTCCTATTACCTCTGTATCCTCTCCAGTAGTGTTGGACATTAAATTCCTATAGTAAAAGTTGTAATTTTACAAAGTCCTAACTTCTATGCTACTGGCAGAGAGAAGGAAAAGGAGAGAGCCCTTGGACCTGATTGGCCTTGGAGAAGGAGCTTATGAAGATTGTTTTTGGTCCCAGGGCAAGTAGGGCACAGTGAGTGGGGAGATTACAGTTGACCTAAAATAAGGTGGCTGTGAAGAATTAATTGATGTAAAAATCCCCAGGGTGATCAGCATGAGTGCTAATAGCCTCCCTCCTGATTTTCCAAACTCTTTAGATATGAATGGAGTCCCACCTCATGGAGTCTTTAAGGTCAGATATGTTCCACATGGTCTGGATTCACAGCTGTCCACAGAGACCATGTTATCAATTAGGTGGAAACTTGAGAAACTATTTCCTGGATTCCAGAAAAAAAACTGGCAAGTCTACAGCCAAGAAATAAAAGAGTCCACTGAGTCTGTTTCTCTCTCTCTCTCTCTCTCTCTCTCTCTCTCTCTCTCTCTCTCTCTCTCATTAAACAACATAAGCTATTTAGCTAATCAACTGTTAAAAAAATTATGTTGAAGTCTGTTTTGAGAGAAATCTGTCTTCTTCATAGGAAATCCAAACTTACAATGGATTAACTACCTAAACCAAGAAAGTCTCTCTCTTAGAGAAAAGCAAATAATTCCAATCCAAGGTAAACAAGCCCTGATTCAAACTAATAACAGACTTCCTTGCAATCTAAACCCCAGGCAGGAGAGAATGGCTTGGAATGCAGCTTTGTGTCTAACAGCAATAATTAAAAAGCATGCATAGCTCTAAAGTAGGACAGGAGGGAGTGCATCACCAGTCAGTAGTCAACAGTGTTAGATCATCTCAATAATAACAAGAGCTGACATTTATATGGTCCTGAAAGGTTTACAAAGCACTTTACATATATTATCTCACTGAATCCTCACAACAAGGAGGGTAGGTACTAGCAGTATTATTATCCTTATTTCACAACATGTGAGGCCCCCTGGGCTTCAAGACCCTTGACCATAACTCAACACTGAAGGACTCTGAACTTTAATGAAGCAATGTCTTAACTGACCAATTAGCCAGAATGAGCATCCACTAAGAAGACTCAACTTTTTTGTTTTTTTCTTTATTTTTTATTATTTTTATATCTTATATCCTCTAATTTTTAGTATTTTTCAGCTAATAAGCATTTATTTTCTATCTTTTCACCCTCCCCCTTGGAATAAAACACAAAAGAAAATCCTTGTAACAAAGGAAAGGCAACTTCTACTCTCGTTTTCTTCTTCCATTCTTCAGAATGTTTGGTACGGTGCTCTTCCATTGAGATTTCCCATGGCAGGAGGAGAAGAGCAGGTATTTTCTCTGCTAACTCTATGACCTGTGGCAGCTGGAGTATGTGCTGCTTCTGTGACCCTGAGCCTGGGCCAAAGGCCCTTTGCTGCTGCTGCTGCTGCTGCTGCTCTGTATTCCTTTCTTTAAACACAGGAGACCAAATAGATATGATAAATGGACTTTTAAGGAATGACTCTCTTGGAAGTTCAGAAGTTCCTATTGTTTTCTTTTCTTTTTTTTCCCCACTTTTTTTCCCACTTAGCACCAATTGCATTTAAGTTCAGAAGTTCCTATTGTTTTCTTTTCTTTTTTTCCCCACTTTTTTTCCCACTTAGCACCAATTGCATTTCAGATCTCTCTCTTAGAACTACTAAGATACTTCTTAGAGGAGAAGATGATGATAGGATCATGGGCTCAAGCCCTGGTCTGAATTGCTAGAAAATATATACCATAAAGATGTTGTTTGAATAACACAGAATCAAAGGGAAGGTGGGGTCCCTATTCAATAGCTTTACTAAGTGCTGCATGTATCAACTATTAATTAACCTCCTAGGAGAATATAATAGGAATGATGGGCTACTATACCTTGTTTTAAGTCTGTCAATACACTTATTAGTCTTTTATGCTTTATGTTTTTATTTTGTAGGGTAGGAAAAATAACTGTCCTATACCTGATCTACATTGTAGATTGAGTGCCTTTACTTATTGGGAAGACTCTGGACATGAGCCAAACCTAAACATTCTTTAAGAGGTTATCCCAGCAGCCTCTGGGTATAGGAAAGAGGTTTAAAAAGTCAGAGAGTAAGAGGAAAAGAGTCTGGCCTCCACTATTGAGGACAGATTTCCCCAGGACTGAATCCTGAACATGGGAGAACTAGAGCTAGGGGCTCTTGGTAGGAGAGGACAAGTATTCTATTCCCCTTAAGCCCACTACAGCCTATTGTTATGCAAGAAAACTACAAACCCTGAGCTAATCTTCCATGTCCAGGTTGAACAGGAATAAATGGAAGGGGGAACTTAATTATAAGATGATAGCATTTGAGCGAAGACCAAAAGGAAGTGAAGATTGGGCTTAGATCACACGAAGCCAAATTGCTGTTATATCTATGGGTAAAGGAACACTAAACTGAAAAATAAATGATCCCCAGGAGAGATAAAGAAAAGCAAATATTACTATACAAAGCACACCGAGAGGTAGTTGAGAAAATTTCCCTGGCGACTCCATTTACCGAAGTCAAGAGAAACACTAAAAATGGTGTGGAATAGGTTCCAATGGCCCTGAATGGTATCTGAGATAAGTATGACATTGGTTTAGATGAAGGCACTCCCAATTTAAGCAGCTGTCCTGAAAAGAAGTTGTTATACAAAAATATCTTACCTTTGAAAAGGAGATTAGAAGAACATAAGCAATATTCTAATCACCTAGGAAGAGTGGAGAACTCTAATAATCTTTAGGTAGAACCTAAGCTGCATGCCAAAGACCCAATGGTAGGTTCTCTTCTGTAGATGATCCACAGACAGGGCATTCATAAAGAGTTGCAAGTTCTTGCTGACGTGCCCAGACATTCCTAACAATGATTAGCCTAAAATGGTATCTCTGGTGGTAATGAGCAAAGAGGCCACCTATGTAGCATTCAGATACCTATTGGGACAGGGTACCTTTCTGAATTCTGGGGAAGATGGTGTACAAATGATAGGATGAATATAAGATATATTCTATGTGAATTACTATTCATGAACATTGTATACTATTAATCACCTGTGTGTGGATAGATTTTATGTGAATATCACATGGAGTGTCCAGTGTAATTTATAAGAACTATAATTCTTTTGACCAGGGGGAAAGATTTGGCCAGTTTAGAGATTGGGAGATTGAAGAAATAAACTATTATGTCCTAAAGGAATATTACACAACTATTTTTTTTTTAGCTTTTTAAACTATTTTTTCAACTACATATAGAAACACTTTTTGACAATTGTTTTTTGACATTTAAAAATTCAGATTTTCTTCCTTCCCTACCTCTTCCAATTCCCAGGCAGTGAATAGTCTAATACATGTTAGACCTGTACTTCCATGTAATATGTTTCCATATTGTTTATGTCATGATAAAACATACATATCACACATATGATAGAATCTAATTAAGGGAATATGGTGGAAGATGGCATGCTTTGATCTGCATTCGGATGCCAACAGTTCCTTCTTTGACTGTGAATAGCCTTTTCATCATGAGTCCCTTGTGGTTATCTTAGAGACTTGCTTTGCTGATGATGGATTAGTCTTCACAGTTAATCATCTGTTAGTGCATACATTGTTCTCCTGCTTCTGTTCATGTCACTTTGCATCAGTTCATATGTCTTTCCAGGTTTAGGGGGACAATAGTATTCCATTACAAGAAGAGTGGTAAGGGCTAGGCAACAGGGGTTAAGTGACTTGCCCAGGGTCACACAGCTAGGAAGTGACCAGGGCCAGATTTGAACCCAGGAACTCTTGTCTCTAGGCCTGGCTCTCAACCCACTGAGCTACCCAGCTGCCCCCAACACTAATACACTATTGGTGGAACTGCAAACTGATAGAACCATCCTGGAGAGCAATATGGAACCAGGCTCAAAGGGTCACAAAACTATGCATACCTTTTGATCTAGTGATACCACTACTAAGTCTATATCTCAAAGAGATAAGAGATAAGGGTAAAGGAGCTACTTGTACCAAAATATTTTTAGCAACTCTTTTTGTAGTGGCAAAGAATTGGAAACCACGGTATAAAACCCTCCTGACTGTGGTATATGATTCATGTGATATAATGTTGTGATCTCCTTGCTAATATGTTACTTAAATTTTTTTGCATCAATGTTTAATAGGGAGTGTAAGGGCCAGAAATGTGAGAGGTTTGTAAAAGGTTGAACTGGATTATTCAAGAGTGGGGTCACCAGAAATTTTAATTAATTCCAAAGAGATTTGTTTTAACAATTTATTTATAAAATATAGAAAGAGTAAGAAAAGCAGAGAGAGAATAAGGTAAGATATCTAGTTTATACACTAAGTATTTTGCTCCAGGCCAGGGCTCAACCCAGGCAGGGCTAATTAGTCCTTAGCTGAAGGGGCTTTGACCTTGAGCTGAGGACCTGGGGATGCAGGGAGCCTCTCTCAAGAGGGTAAGTCTCTCCTGAGGCAAGTCCCTTCAGAAAGTCCAGGAAAGGAGTCAGCCTTTTTCACATACCCCATGTAGTAGTTTTAAGGAAAATAGTAGCAGTCCAAGATCCTCAATCAGAGCTCCTCCAAAGTCAAGTGGAAGACGAAAGACTGAAGTCATAGCTCACAGGAAGAGCTTGGTATTTTTAAAGAGCATTTTCTTTTTGTCACTTCCTGTGACTTTCTTCCATTTTACGTGTACCAATTACAGCTAAAGCTTTGCTTAGGACTGCCAAAGGGGCAGTCAGTTGATTTTGATTGCCACCCACTATTGCACACACGGGTCACAGACCTCTGCCACTCAAGTATAAGTGGGATGTATATGCTTTTGGTGATTAAATCTAAAAACAGGAAGGGGAGAGTAAATTTAATATTCACAGGACAATGCTCTATAGTTTTCATTTTGTTTTAGTTCTTTCTGGTTTAGGTATCAATACCATATTTGTGTCATAAAAGGAGTTTGGAAGGATTCTCTCTTCCTCTATTTTTCTAAATAGTTTATGCAGTAATATTGGAGTTAGTTGTTTTTTGAATGTCTGGTAGAATTAATTTGTGAATACATCTGGCCCTGGGGCCTTTTTCTTAGAGAGTTCTTTGTTTAATTTCTTTTTCTGTGATGAGTTTGTTTAAGTATTCTATTTCCCCTTTTGTTTATCTGGGTAGTTTACATTTTTGTAAGTATTTATCTGTTTCACTTAGATTGTCAGATTTATTGGCAGATAGCTGGACAAAATAACTATCAATAATTCTCCAGTGGTAATGATTTTACCTTTTTCATTTTAATTCTGATAATTTGGTTTTCTTTCTTTTTCAAAATCAAGTTAACCAATGGTTTATCTATTTTATGAATTTTCCCATAAAACCAACTCCTTGTCTTGTTTATTATTTCAATGTTTTTCTTACTTTCAATTTTATTACTCTCTCCTTTGATTTTCAGGATTTCCAATTTGGTGTTTAATTGGGGATATTTAATTTGTTCTTATGCAAGTTTTTTTTAGTTGCATTCTCAATTAATTGATCTGTTCTTTCTCTATTTTATTGAAGCATTTATAGATATAAATTTCCTTCTAAGTACTACTTTGGCTGCATCCTATAAATTTTGATATGTTATCACCTCATTGTCATTTTCTTTCATGAAATTGTTGATTGTTTCTATGATTTATTCTTTGACCCAATCATTTTTAAGGATAAAATTATTTAGTTTTCAATTAATCTTTAATCTTTCTTTTTGCTTCCTCTTGTTTAAGGTATTTTTAGTGCATTGTAGTCTGAAAAGTATGCATTTAATATTTCTGCTTTTCTATATTTGGATGTGAGGTTTTTATGCCCTATTATGTGGTCAGTTTTTGTGAAGGTGCCATGTATTGCTGAGCAAAAGGTGTATTCTTTTTTATTCCCATTCAGTTTTCTCCACAGGTCTATCACATACAATTTTTTTAAACCCTTACATTCCATCTTAGAATCAATACTGGGTATTGGTTCTAAGGCAGAAGAGTGGTATAAGGGCTAGGCAATGAATGTTAAGTGACTTGCCCATGGTCACATGGCTAGGAAGTATCTGAGGCCATATTTGAACCGAGGACCTCCTGTCTCTGGGCCCGACTCTTAATCCACTGAGCTACCTAGCTGCCCCCATATCCAATTTTTCTAAAGTTCTATTTACCAACTTAACTTCTTTATTATTTATTTAGTTGTATTTATTGACTTCTTTAGAAGGCAAGGTTGTAGTCCCTGGCTAGTAACATTTACTCTTTATTTATTTGTTTGTTTATTTATTTATTTTTATAAACCCTTACCTTCTACCTTAGAATCAATACTATGTATCGGTTCCAAGGCAGAAGAATGGTAAGGGCTAGGCCATGGGGGTTAAGTGACTTGCCCAAGGTTACACAGTGTAAAAATGGAGATTTTGAACCCTAGACTTCATTCCCCAGAAGTCCTTGGTATTTCCCAGAATTCCTTATAATTTCTCCTGAGTCTCCACATTGGTGAGGTCACAATTGGTATTTAACTGGCAGTAACACCTCCTATGCTCTCTTCCTTTAGCAATGATGTAGCAAGTATAGTGGTAAGCTAAGTGTGGGGATTTTAAATGGACTAATCAGCCATGGGCACATAGTTTTTATTTTGTATCCTCTTTATTCCTTGATTTCTAAAAGCCTTAATAAACCTCATAAAATATAATATTTTTATTATTAGAGATATAACTTAATTTTTACAATAGCTAGGAAGTGTCTGAGGCTAGATTTTAACCCAGGACCTCCCATCTCTAGGCCTGGCTCTCAACCCACTGTGCTACTCAGCTGCCCCTTACTCTCCCTATTTATTGATTTAACTCATGTAACTTTTCCTTTAGGAATCTGGATATTATGCCATTTGGTGCATATATGTTTAATATTGATATTGTGTCATTATCTATGGTGCCTTTTATCATGATGTCATTTCCTTCCTTATCTCTTTTGATTAGATCAGTTTTTACTTTGCATGGTCTGAGATCATGACTGTTACCCCTGGTTTGTTTGTTTTTTTTTTTACTTTAGCTGAGGCATAGTAGATTCTGTTCTAGTCTCTTACTTTTACTTTATATGTGTCTCCCTGTTTTAAACGTGTTTCTTGTAGATGGCATATTATGGGGTTCTGGTTTTTTATCCACTCTGCTATCCTTTTCTTTTTTCATGGGTGAGTTCATCCCATTACATTCACAGTTGTGATTACTAATTTATGTTTCCCTCCATCTCATTTCCCCCATTTATCCTTTTCTCTTTCTCCTTTTAGCCTTTCCCTATTCACAGATGTTTTGTTTTCAACTACCACATTCCCCCCAATCACACTCCTTTTTGTCCATTTCACCCCTCCCTTTTTCTCTATACCTAAGATGGATTTTTGTTGATATCTTTTGTTTTTATATCACCAAGGTTTTATCCTTTATCCCCCATCCTCCTGATTCCCAGAGTGATTCCTTATTGCAAAGAACTTAAAAAGAAAAAAGAGAAAAATACTGCAAAACTACTCAATAGATTGAAAAAAAATTTCTCATTATATGCAATGTTCCACATCCATGGATACTAAACTTCTGCAACAGCAGTTGAGGGAAATGTCTTTTATCTCTTTTTTTTTTTGTGGTCAAACTTGTTCTTTATAACTTTGTTAACAACTAGTTACAATGATTTTGCAGTTATTTTTCTTTCCATTTACATTGACCATTGGGTATGTAATTTTTCTGGCTCTGTTTTCTTTGCATCAATTCATGTAAGCTTCTCTGCATTCATCACATTTGTCATTTCTTACAGCACAGTAAGAATCAACCAAAGAGACATCAATTTCTGTACTCAAGTTCTTTTGGTTTGTGTCAGTTAGATTATGCAAGGCGAGACATCAAGGGGAGAAGGGAAAGATGTCATCACGGAAAGAAGAGGGAAATTAGGAAAATAGTAATGAAAGAATAGTTTCCTATTCTACTTTGTAGAAACTCACTAACTTCACCTGAGAAAATTGGCAGACTGTGCATTCTGAAGTCATGAAGATGTCATCACAGGTTTTCTGGATGGATTTTATAATCTGAGAGGGAAAACGTGCCCCAGAGTTTATTGAGCTTTTTTATATCATGTGAAAGTTTCTGATATGAGGTTTCTTTCTCTTAATAATCAACAGATATATTTTGCACATAAAAGGATTATAGATGAAACTGTAAATTTGTTTTATTTATATATATTTAAACCCTTACCTTCTATATTAGAATCAATATTAAGGTAAAAGAGTGGTAAGGGCTAGGCAATTGGAGTTAAGTGACTTGCACAGGGTCATACAGCTAGGAAGTACCTGAGGCTGGATATAAAGCCAGTACCTCCTATCTCTAGGTCTGGCTCTTTATCTACTGAGCCACCTAGATGCCCCATATAGTTTGTTTTAAATGATATACATATATTATAATAATAACTTTGATAGACTATTACTGGCAATACAATGATCCAAGACAATTCTGAGGGATTTATGACAAAAAATGCTTTCCACTTCCAGAGAAAGAACTGTTGGAGTCAGAATACAAATGAAAGTACATGATTTTTCACTTGTTTATTTGGGTTTATGTTTTGGGATTTTGGTTTTATAAGATTACTCACTTACAAAAATGAACACTAAGAAGATATGTTTTGCATGGTAATACATATATAACCCATATCAAATCATCTTCCAGCACCAGGAGGGGGAAGGAAAGTGAGGGAGGGAGAGAAGTTTGATAATATAAAACTTGTGCGGAAATGTGTTATTATGTGCAATTGAAAAAATAAGAATAATAAATTATACATTCACATACATATTACATTTAACATGTCAGAAACAAAACTATTCCATTTGCTTCTGTCCATTTCTGAATCCCTTTTTGAATTCCCTTTTGTTTTTGTTTTTTCTTTCATTTTTCACTCGCCTCCTACCTGCAATAGGAACCCTGCTCTACCCTTCCTTAACATATAAGTACAATCAAACAAAACAAATCAGCCTATTGGCCCTGTATCTTTGATACCTCTAGCTAGGATTCCATTCTCAAAGATGCTTCTGATGCTGGAGCCGGTCCATGGCACAAGTATACCGCTGCCCAAGGGGAAGGACGAGTTCTGGGGCAATGGGTGATTTCTTTTTCTTTTGACAAAGCCAACAATATAAACCCCAGTTTCATTACTTTCTCTCGTCCACACACATTGGATCCAGAACTGAATGTGACATGATCTTATTTGCCCCTCCTTCTCTGTTCTCAATAAAGAGAAGGCAATGAAATCAGCCACCACAAGGGGCTAATGAAATCAAGGTTCAGCCCACAGTAACAAAGCAAGCCTGAGGCCCTCTGGGACCAATATGGCTTTGGGGTTGAGGGGTGGGAGGCAGATGAGGGACAGAGAAAGGTTAATTTGTTTTCTGTTTTTCCTTCAGGAACCCAAGATAATATCCCATGGCTAGGCGTTTGCATCTAATGTTGTTTTGTTGTGTGTGTGTGTTTTCTAATCTGAGCTTTATTAATCTTGCTCCTCCCTTTGTGTCTGCAGCTTTCCCGCTGACATAGCATCATGTAGTCACCTTTGGCCGTCTCCATGTCGTAATTTTTGTGTCCCCCCTCCCCCCCATCTCCTTCTCCCAATCATTTTTTTTTATTATCAAAAATTTGGGCATTTACCAGGCTGCCCTCCAGGCCTAGAGCTTGTTATTGAAATCTGAGCTCTTCAAGATTTCTAAGAACTCCAAGCCTGAAACTTAATGTGTGTAGTCAGCGAATACTGTGAGGAAACCACCCAATCCTTTCTTGTCAAAGACATGGGAAGAGCTCCCTGCCAGAGGGGCCCTTTCTACACCATTGGTGCTCTCTGAAGAACAGAGACATGGATCCTTCCCATGCATGACCCATTCTTCTGGGGACAAAGGAAGGAATCATCTACTGTATTCTAAATCTTAATATACTGCTTTGTTTGGGGGCTGGTATTATAATTTAAAATAGGACGAGAGGCAGAAAGGCAGAGCCTGATGTCAAGGTCCCAAATCAGTGATTATTAATCCACATTTAGATAATGAAGGAATAACTAGAAGAGGCAATGTGGTCTAGTCTTGCCTCTGCCCTAGTGTGTCTTTAGGTGAGTCACTTCTCATCTGGGGGCCTCAGTTTCCTCATTTGTAAATTGAGGTGTTCTTTCAATTCTAACAGTATAGATGTAATATGTTGGAAGGGGTCTGAGCTTTTGGGCCTACGAGCTACACTCACTACCTCTTTTTCAAATTGATTTTCTGTTTACCAAACACTGGTTTCCCAATGGTCTCCTTTCTAGCCAACCTCCACTCATCACCTCTTCCTTAGAGTTCTATTATCCTCCATGAATTACCTCTTCATTCTCCTTTCTCTCTCTCTCCTTATCTGTATATATAAACAGTTTGAACATCCCTAGCAGAACAAACCAATAGCAAATAATGTAAAATCCATGCCTCAGTTGACAAAGCTCTTTGAGAAACAAAAAAATGGGTACCAAGCTCACAAGGAGAGAGCTGACATATGAATAATTAAGTATATATATATATATATATATATATATATATATATATATATATGTAGTGTGAATGGGAGGTAACCTCAGAGGAAAAGAACTAGGGGAGGGGTGGGAAGACCTCCAGGAAGTGGGATTTGGGCTGAGTTCAATGGTAATACAAACAGCTGCTGATGGGAACTTTCCCCATACTCTTCTCCTATTGAGCAACTTGGAAGAATGTCTTGTCATAAATGGTGCCTGTCGAAGAGCACTTATGTCTTAAGACAACCCCCACTTTAGGGAGGGAAAGTCTCCACCCCCACCCCCAGCTGGCAGCAAGAAGATAATGACAGAAGAAACCAAGCCAGAAAACAATGTCTAGTGACACCCACTGAAGATGTCAACAATTCCAAAGATTTTGAAATGCTTAATAGATCTACTAGAGAGAAAATGGGATATTTGGTCAACTTCTGGACAACTGGGAATATTCTTTTCCCACATGGCAAAATAATAACACAAACTACTCACATTTTATATGATGCTTTAAGATGGACAAAGCTTTTGCCTATCTTATCTCATTTGATTCTCTCAATAATCCTGAGATAGGAGCTATCTTTATCATTTCCATTTTAGAGATAAAGACCCAGAGGCTGAGTCAATCCAGGAGTCAATAAACATTTATTAAGAGCCTTCTAGATGTCTGAAGGAGACATGACTGAAGCTTAGTGGATAGAGCACTGGGTTTAGATTCAGGAAGACCAGAGTTCAAATCTAGCCCCAGAAACTAATTGTGTGACTCTGGGCAAGTTTAATCTCTTTGCTTTAAATTACTGGAGAAGGAAGTGTAAAAGTGTCCCAGTATCTTTGCCAAGAAAACTCCATATGGGGTCACAAAGACCTGGGATGACTGAAGAACATATTTCAGATACTTCTGTTAAGCACTAGGTATACAAAGAAAGGTAAAAGGCAATCCCAGTTCCCTAAAAGCTTACATAGGGGATAGGGTAAAAGACATGTGCACAACTATCCACAATCCAGATATATATAGCACAAATTAGAGGCTGTCAATAGAAGGAAGGCACTAGAATTAAAGGAGAAGTGGCAAAGGTTTTTTGTAGAAGATGGGAGTTTAGCTGTGACTTGAGGGGAACCAGGAGAGCCAGGAGGTAAAGATATAAGAGAGAGAGAGCATTTATGGCATGGGGGACTGACAGGGGAGCCAGAAGATAAAGATATTAGGGAGAGAGAGCATTCCAGGCATGGGGGACAGACAGGGGAGCCAGGAGATAAAGATATAAAGGAGAGAGAGCATTCCAGGCATGGGGAACAGACAGGAAAGGCAGGAGATAGATATAAGGGAGAGAGAACATTCCAGGCATGGGGAACAGACAGGGAAGGCAGGAGATAAAGATATTAGGGAGAGAGAGAGAGCATTCCAGGCATGGGGGACAGACAGGGAAGGCAGGAGATAAAGATATTAGGGAGAGAGAGCATTCCAGGCATGGGGAACAGACAGGGAAGGCAGGAGATAGATATAAGGGAGAGAGAGTGTTCCAGGCTTGGGGGACAGGCAGTGAAAAGGCTGGAGGAAAAGTGACGGAATGTCTTGGTCAAGGAACAAGACTTGAATTGAAGAACAATTATTTATTTATTTATTTATTTATTTATTTATTTTTAGGGAGGAGGCAATAGTATAAGTTGTAGGAAGACTAGAAAGGTAAGGGAGAGAAAGATATAAGGGAGAGAGAGCATTCCAGGCATGGGGGACAGACAGGGGAGCCAGGAGATAAAGATATAAAGGAGGGGTTAGCTGGGTGGTTCAGTGGACTGAGAGTCAGGCCTAGAGATGGGAGGTCCTGGGTTCAAATCTGGCCTCAGACACTTCCCAGCTGTGTGACTCTGGGCAAGTCACTTGACCCCCATTGCCTAGCCCTTACCACTTTTCTGCCTTGGAGCCAATACACAGTATTGACTCTAAGACAGAAGGTAAGGGTTTAAAAAAAAAAAGGTACAAAGGAGAGAGAGCATTCCAGGCATGGGGGGCAGACAGTGAAAAGGCTGGAGGAAAAGAGACTGAATGTCTTGGTCAAGGAACAAGACCTGGACTGAAGAATAATTTTTTTTTTTTAAGGGAGGAGGCAATGGTGTAAGTTGTAGGAAGACTAGAAAGGTAAGGGAGAGCCAGGTTATAAAGTGTGTTGAATGCCAAACAGAGGGTTTTATATTTGATCCTGGAGGGAGGGAGGGAGCCACTGTGGTTTCTTGAGAAGGAAGGTGATCACTTTGACAGCTGAAAAGAGTAGGGAGAGACTTGTGGCAAGCAGACCAACCAGCAGACAATTGAAATCGTGAGTCTGTGAGATGATGAGGACCTGCTCAAGGGCAGGGGCAGAGTCAGAGGAGAGAAGCTGGGGTGGGAGTTGGGAGGTCCGTGTATAAAGTCAACCCACTGGTTAGTGGCTGAGCATCTCAGAGACAGCCAAGAATGGTGGCCTGCCAAGGGAGAGCTCGTGATGGCTTTCCCCTTGATGAAGAAGACCCGATCCAAAGTCAGAGAAAGTTTCATCTCAACAGAGAGGATTCTTCTCCACTTTCCTGGTCAAAAGACATTTATTAAGCTGAATAATAGGGCATGCCTGGTCCACGCTGGGGGAAAAAAGACAAGAGAAGGACGTGCTAACTAGGGTGCAAAATCTGGAATCACGTGGGCACAGCAATTAATATTATCTTTAACTAACTTCTCTGTGAGGTTAGAGGGAGAGGAAAGGAGGGAAGGATCAAAGCAGAAAGCTCCCTCCTTCCCCAGCAGAGAGCAACAGGTAATGGCAGAAGCAGCCAAACCGGAGAACAACGTCTAGCGCCACCTGCTGGAAGCAACTGGGAACTGCAGAGGAGGGAAACCTGCAGATTTGAGCCTGGAGGGATTGCCCTTTTCCGTAGCTCTTTGGAAGAGGGATTCGTCATTGGAGACCTCTTGTTTGTGCTTGTTCTTTTCACCCCTCTGTCTTTCAAGAAAACTTTCCTTTTCAATGGAGAATCCAGGGTAGGAGCAGTAATTAAGAAGAGTGACATCCTTGAGAGCAAACCCGGATCTTTTGCATTCTGAATCCCCAGACTGGAGTTAAGGGGCAGCTGGGGTAGCAGAGTTGATAGGATCCGGGTTAAGTGACTTAGGTTCAAATTTGATCTCAGACACTTTCTAGCTCTGTGACCCTGGGCAAGTCACTTAATCTTGATTGCTGTAGCCCTTGCCACTCTTGGGTCCTAGAATTGATACCAAGACAGGTAAGGTTGCAAAAACAAACAAAACCAAGAATGAAATGGTGCTTTTAAGGTTTGCGGAGAACTTTTCCAGTATCAACCCATTTAATCCTTAGAACAACCGTGTGAGGTAGGTGCTACTATGATGCTTATTTTGTAGATGAGGGAACCGAAGCTGAAAGAGATTGAGTGACTTGCCCAGAGTCACACAGCCAGACTAAGTCCGAGGCAGGATTCCAACCCAGGTTTCTTGACTTTCAGTAAGGGCTCTACACACCATAGCACTGAATGTTTAATATTGTTCCTGGTACATAGTAGGCACTTAATAAGTGTTTATTTCCTTCCCTTCCCTCCTTTATTGTCTGCATTTCCATAACTTCTAATTCTAATAATTCATCCACATGACAACCCTTAATTTTAACATTTGCCAGCTTCAAGTATGGGTGGCAGCTAGGTGACTCAGTGGATAGAGCGCTGGTCCAGGAATCAGGAAGACCTGAGTTCAAATTTGATTTCAGAGACCTATTTGTTGTGTGAACCTGGGCAAGTCACTTAACCTTTGTTTGGAAAAGGAAATGACGAACACTCCTGTATCTTTGCTGAGAAAATTCCATAGACATTATATTCCATGGAATTAAGAAGAGTTGGATATGAGTGAGCAACAATAATAACAAATTTCAAGTATTTGGCTTGTATAAGTCATCTTGGTTTTTTCCCCCTCTTGGCCAATCAGCCTCTGCTCCTTTAACCAATTCTTTCATGGTTGGATTTCCAGTTTTGTCAACACCTTGGTCATTCTCCTCTGGACATTCATCCAGCTTGTCAGTATCCATTCTCACACTGAGCACTCAGAACTCGACATAATACTCCAGAGATTGTCCAACTAGTAGAGAGGATAATGCAGCTCTAGTTTCTCTTAGTCTTATTATTCTACTTCTGTTAATGTAGCCTAAAATCCCATTCACTTTTTTGGCTGCTGCCAGACCATAACCAATATATAGGGCAATGCCTTGGGTGCCAACATCTGGGGATGGGAATAGCAGAGCTTCCTCCTTATGACATGCTCTACACCTTGCACTTCCTTGCCTTTTTGCCTCCCCATCCTTCTTGCCCAGCCCCAGAGAGTACCCCACTCCACTTCCTCACTATCAAATTTCTCTCTTGAAATTCAGGAAGACCTGGGTTCAAAGTTGGTCTCAGACACTTCCTAGCTCTGTGATCCTGGGCAAGTCACTTAACCCTGATTGCCTTAGTCCTAGCAGCTCTTGGGTCTCATCTTCACTGTTTCCCTTTTTCCCATCAAGTAGGGTGGGTGGAAGGGGTGATGGCAGACCTATGCTAGCGTACCCAGAAGGACCTTGAGATCTTTTTCTCTTCACCTCCTCCCAACTTGTCTCCCGTCCCTCTCAACAGATTTCACTCCAGATGCTCAGACTCCTAATTATGGACTTGGACTTATCCCTGGTGATGGGACTGAGTCAACCCCAGGGTCTAGTACAATCCATCGTACAAAGTGCTAATAAATAATTGCTGAGTGAATGCCAAAGGAACTCATGAATGAGTGGTCAGGAAAGGCTTTCGCCACTCCAGGGGTGGTCAGGAGTGACCTTCCTCTCCCGTTGTGGTTCCTCCCTGCAGAGCGGGGGGGACGTTTCCTGAGCTTACAACCCTGTCTCATGCTGAGACATGTGACACCAATGGAAAAACACAGAATTTGTAGTCAGAGGACTTCTATAAGCCCTGGATCGGTGCACCGAGTACCAGCTATATGACCCTGACCGAGTTGCTTCCCTTCTCAGTTATAAAATGAAGGGGTTGGATCAAGGATCAAACAACCTTCTAGGGGCTGGTCCCCCAGCCGGAGGTGCTTCTAACACCTGCCTGTGACAGCCATCCCAAAGTTGGCTACTGGGAAAATAGGAGTCTAGTTCTGAGGGTGAGAGTGTCACCTAGTGGCAACACTCGGTAATGCAGCCTCATGCCTTCGTGTCTGAAAGCAGTATCCAAAGTCATTAAGCATCGTTTGCCATACCTGCCTCGTCTGAAGCTCTGTTCTCCTCAGGGAGGAGGAGGGGGATGGATCACCTTTAATCTACTTGTAAATCAAATTTTGCTCAGGATGTAATTCCCCTCATTCTTTGCCAGTGTAGAATCCTCATGCATATTCCATGTCTATGTTCAGGGTGCCTCTAATTTCCCTCCTGCCTCTGCGTCTTCTCTTTTCATTACCATTTTCTTGGCAGTCTCATTATCATGGCAGACAGCTCTCCAAACCCTGCCCTCCTCTCTCTTTAGCAAAAGGCTGCTCACCTCATCTAGCCTTCAAAGCCTCTTATGGGGGTAAAGAAGATGGTTCTGTTGAAAATCACAAAAGGCAAAGCTTTAACATAAGAGATAGTTCAATAAATGCTGGATCCTAATGCAGTTGAAACTCCATTTAGAATGACGTTGTTTGAAAGGGGGAAATTATGAGGTGAGTTTTCAATCATATCCAGTAAAATACTTTTGTTGACCTTCAAGATTTTGTTAGATCTATGTGGTAATCCTAGAGAATGGATTAGCTGTCCTAGAATGGGACTTGGTATTATTCCCTTAGCTAGAAATGGTTGCTCTCCTTAAAGTATTTTTCCCCCTGGGAAACTGAGGAAACATGATTCTGGAGTTTATTATCTTTTCCCTCTCTTAATATTTCTATTTTCCTTTCTCTTTTCTGCATCATCATGATTTCTCAATGAATCTTCCCCCTCCTCTTTCCTTCTTCCTTCTTGCCCCTCCATTCCCCTCTACAGTCTTGGACCATCCTAGAACTTACCTGAGACACCCTACTACCACCAAGTATCCTCTGCACTTTTTGCCTTCCTCCATTGACAACTCTCTCTCTCTCTTTCTTCCTTCCTCTCTCTCTTTTTATCTCATTTTTTTCTTCCTTCCTTCCTTTTTCTTTCTCTCTTCCTTGTTCTTCTCTCTCTTTCTCTTTCAATTAACCCCTACATTCTGTTTCAGAATCAATATTATATATTGGTTCCAAGGAAGAAGAGTGATAAGGGCTAGGCAATGGGAATTAAGTGACTTTCCCAGAGTCACACAGCTAGTAAGTGCCTGAGGTTCACATTTGAACCCAGAATGGGTCTCCATCCACTGAGCCATCTAGGTGCCCATGTCAACAACTTTCTTGGCAAAGCTTCCTAAAATCTATGCCATCTTCTTGACTGTTCCTACACTTTGTATGAAATGGTAGTACAAAACTTGATTCTTCTGGTGAAATGGTACTGCTTTGTCTTACCATCTCTGTCTCTACACCCTGCAGACCCCCCAGCACTCTCTTCTGACCTACTTTCACAGTCAGGACCAGAAGCCTTGTCAAATACCTCATGACTGAACCCTCTGAACTCCAGGGCCTCTGTAGATATCTTGTAGCTGAACTTATCTCTCCCAATTAGAGTGGAACTGTTTAAATCACTGCTACTTTGTTATTCAGTTGTGTCTGTCTCTTCATAACCCCTGTTTGGGAATTTCTTAGTAAAGATTCTGGAATTGTTTGTCATTTCCTTCTCCAGCTCATTATAAAAATGAGGAAACTGAGGCAACCAAGTTTAATTGATTTTTCCCAATATCACACAGCTAGTGTCTGAGGTCAAATTTGAACTCAGGTCTTGACTCTAGGGGAAACTAGTGGATAAAGTGTCAAGCCTAGAGGCAGGAAGACTTGTCTTCCTAAGTCCAAATATGACCTCAGACACTTACTAGGTATATCATTCTGTTTGTTTCAGTTTCCTTTTCTGTGAAATGAGCTGGAGAACGAAATACATCTTTGCCAAGAAAACCCCAAATGAGTCATGAAGAATCAGACAAGACTGAAAATGACTGACCAACAACTTTCTGACTCTAGGACCCTGACTCTGCCCACTGTGCCCCACAATTAATTAGAGAAATGCAAATTAAAGCAATTCTGAGATACTACCTATCAGAGTGGCCAAGATGACAAACAAACAAACAAAAAAGGAGCTGTGGGGAAACAGGCATTCTTATACACTGTTGGTAGATCTATGAGGAGGTCCACCTATTCTGCCAAGCAATTTAGAATTATTTACCAACAACTTACTAAATAGTACATGCCTTTTTACCCAGCTATACCATGGTTAGGTCTATACTCAAAAGTAATATTGAGCTCAAATTTGTCTCTATAACTTCTACCTTTTGGTCCTTTATTTGTCCTCAAGGGATTACTGAAGGTCTAGTTCCTTTTCTATGTGACAACCCTTTAAATACAATCACAAAACTCTAGACTTGGAAGGAACTTTAGATATCATCTACCCTCTTCCTTATTTCATGGATTGTGATCCAATAGATTATAAGCTATTTGAGGGCAGGGACTGTCTTCAAAATTTTAAAAATTCTAGTTCTAAATTCTCTCCCTCCTTCTTGCCCCTCTTCCACCCATTGAGAAGGCAACTAACATGATATCAATTACACATGTGAAGTCATGCAAAACATATTTCCATATTATCTATGTTGCAAAAAAAAACCCCAAACAATCTGATCTGCCCCCCAAAGCAAGAAGCATAAAGACAATGAAAAGAAATATATTTCAATTTTCATTTGAGGTTCATTAATTCTCTTTCTGGAGATAAGATTTTTTTGTCATGAGTTCTTTGAAATTATATTGAATCATTGTCTTGATCAGAGTTGCTATCTTCTACAGTTGGTCATCATTATAACATTGCTGTTACTTTGTACATGTTCCCCTAGTTCTGTTCACTTTACTTCATTTAAATCTTCCCAAGTTGTTGTTTTTTAAGCCATCCTGCTCAGCATTTCTTTTTTTTTTTAATTTTCTTTTTAAAAAATTTTCCATGGTTACATGATTCTTGTTGTCTCTCTCCCCTGTTCACTTCCCCTTCCCAGAGTTGACTAGCAATTTCATTGGGTTATACATATATTGTCACTCAAATTCTATTTCCATATCATTCATTTTTGTAATAAAGTAATCTTTTAAAACCAAAGCCCCAAATAATATGCTCATATAAACAAATGATAAATCATGTTTTCTTCTGGATGTCTACTCCAATAGTTCTTTATCTAGATGTGCATAGCATTTTTTCTTATCAGTCCCTCAGAGTTGTCCTGGGTCATTGCATTGCTTTTAGTAGCAAAGTCAGTTACATTTGATTGCCCCACAATGTTGTAGTTGCTGTGTACAATGTTCTCCTGGTTCTGCTTATTTCACTGTGCATCAGTTCAGTAGGTTTTTTCAGTTCTTATAGCAATCAAGCAGTTCACCATTCCTTATCTGGTCAGCATTTCTTACAGCATAACAATCCATCACAATCATACAGCACAACTTGTTCAGCCATTCCCCATGTGATGGACATCCCCTCAATTTCCAATTTTTTGCTGCCTCAAAAAGAGCAACTATAAATATTTTTGTACAAAAAGGTTTTTACTTTTTCTTTGATCTCTTTAGGATATAGATCTAGTAGTGGCATTATTGGATCAAAAGGTATGTACACATTTATAGCCTTTGAGCATAGTTCCAAATTGTTCTCCAGAATGGTTTGATCAGTCCGCAACACCACCAAAAAGTGCATTAGTATCCCTATTTTTCCACATGTCCTCCAGCATTTATCATTTTGCTATTCTGTCATGTTAGCCAATCTGATAGTTGTGAGGTGATAGCTCAAAGTTGTTTTAATTTGCATTTCTCTAATTTGGAGTGATTTGGAGCATTTTTTTTTTCTCATGTGACTATAGACAGACTATATTTATTTCCTTGGGAACTGTTTTTTCACATCTTTAGATGACTTTTTTTGACTGGGGAATAGCCCTTTTTTCCTTATGAACTTGAATCAGCTCCCTATCTATCCTGGAGATTGTGGAAGAGGCATGAAGGAAGAGAGAATTTCATGCATGCAAAACAAAGTAAAGGACCTCAGTTGTCAATCAAGAAAGAACATTCCAAATAGAATGTTCCCAGGAAAGACAGTTGGAGAGTCAAGCCAGGCTGAAGGGGGAAGCAGCTCTGAACTGGACCCCTGTTAGCTTCTGTCCTAGGCTGAAGGATCCTTGGGGCGGCTTCTGGAGCTATGCTGAGAACAAATTAACTTTTGATGGTGGCTTAGAGGGTGAAGAACTGATTGTATATTTGAGATTTGAGTTTGAAGGAAGAAAGAAGATTAAACAGTTGCCCTCCCATCTCCCTGACAGATTTTTGTGTCACAGCTGTGACAAGACTGACATTTCCTAAAATCCTCCTAACCCTCTTTATAGATTAGGGAAAACCTCATCCCTCTCACCTCATCTTCTATCCTTCTATCCCCAATAAACCTCCTTACTTGAGAAAGAGAATAAGAGTATCTTTTCTAAACCTCACAGTTCACCTTTGAATTACTTAGAAGGGTGGCTGACTAACAGGGGGGAGGGTAAGGGAGGCAGGAGGGTGTGGGTGGAAAACTGGGAGGTGAAGGGTGGAGGGTAGGAAATATCTTGATCTATTAGCCATTAGTAGTGATCAATAGGCAATCCCAGAGTATCCCCTCCAGTAGTATCTCTCTATCTCTCAGAAGTATCTCCATCTCCATTACAACTAGGCACCCACAGGTTTCCCCTAGTATCTCTTTATTCAGCCAGAGTATCTCAGTTATTATAACCAGAAATATCCCCAACTGATTCCATAAGATTACACTTTTATCAGAGAAACTTGCTCAATATAAAAAATGAATTATTAGCCATCTGAACTCTACAAAAATGAGTTGGGTACATGAATGTAATGGAATATTGTTGTATACATATGATGAATACAGAAAAGCATGGAAAGACACAAACTAGTGAAAAGCGAAGGATAGCAAAGAAAGCAATAGATACAATAACCATAACGTAAATGGAAAGAACAATGGAATAATGAAAAATGAATGGTATAAAATTACAAAGAAAAACCTTAGCCCCAAAGAAGGGCTAGGCAAGGACATTTCCTCTTAGTCCTCGCAGAGGTAAGAGATCTAGAGGTGTGGAAATTTTGCATATTGTCAGATTTTTTCCTATTGATAAGTTTAACAGATTTTTTCCCATTTGTCCTCTTTTTCTTTTTTCTTGTTTAAAAAATTCTTTATTGTAAAGGATAGCTCTTAGGGAAAGAAAGGTGAGGAAGCATAGGGAGAGATTTTGATAACAGAAAGTCAAAATATGCCAATAAAAATTGTTTTTAGGAAATAATTTGGGTTGCTTTGGGAGTAGTGTTTTCCTGTTAGCTGAGATGTTTACCTGAAAGCTGATCACCACTCATATGTATATTGAGAACCAGATTCAAGTTCTGATAATATTTGAAGTTGAGGATCTGTGAGGGTCCCTTTCAACTCAGTGAGGAATTGTAGAGAATCAAGGAATCTCAGAGATTGAGACAATTTATTGATATGAATAAAACAAAGAATTACGCTTGATTAAAAAAAGAGAAAGTGGAACTGTCTCATCATGTCTATTTGTATATATAGTGTTGGTAAGTACGTAATATGTGCTTTTTCATTCTTTTATTCACCCTTTCCTCCTTGTAATGAGTACCTATAATCAGACACAACTAATCAACTCATCAGCCATGTCTGAATGCCTCAATCTGAACCTATCATTATAGGTGCCTAATCTTGCACTTATCTATCTTCTCTCTGATGAAAGACAAAGACCTCACCATCAATTGCTTGAAATTATGATTGATTGCCACAGAAGAGTTCTAAAGCCTGGATGTTTTTTTTTAATATTATTGAGCTAACATGTAAATTCTTCTCTTGATTCTGTTTACTTTCACCTTTATTAATTCATATGTTCTTAAGCAGTGTGTGAATTTCCTGAATTCTTATTTATGGTATAATAATATTATATTACATTACTTCACCACAATTTATGCAGACATTTCCCAATTGAGGGTCACCCCCTTTCTTTCCAGTTCTCTGCTGATGAAAAAATGCTGCTATATATATATATATATATACATACATACATATATATATATATATATACATACATACATACATAGATATACACACACATATATATCTGGAACCTTTCTGTTGGTCATTGAATTCTTTGATGTGTAGGTGGGAGGGAAGGGAACTAACATTTATGAAGTGCCTACTATGTTCTTGGCACTGTGCTATGTACTTTGCAAACATTACCTCATTTGATCTTCACAACAACCCTGAGAAGTAGATACTATTATTATTTCCATTTTACAGTTGGAGAAACTGAGGCATACAAGGTTAAGTCTAGCATCACACAGCTAGTATCTCAGGCCATACTTGAACCCAGGACCTCCTGACTCCAGGCATGGGGCTCTTATCCACCGAGCCACCTAATTGCTCCTATTAGCTTTCTTTCATGTGGTGGTTGATAGCTAGAATCTCATCTTTTTAAAACTTCTAATGCATCTTGATTACTTATCTTTTAAGAGACAACTCTTATTCTAATATGTATAAAAAAATAGATACCCAAAATTTTTAGAGAATTGATACAGAGATATTTATGACAAAGATTTTTTTTCCTCAAATAACTGTCTCTTCTGATTCAAGCTGTACTGGTGTTGTTTCTGCAAAAGCTTTAATTTTGTTTGTTTGTTGCAAAAGCTTTAATTTTATGTATTCATAAGTATTTTATCTTCTATGAACCCATTTCTCCCTTGTTTTTATAACTTTGCCTCCAAAAAAAGTGCATACTGAAGCCTCTTTTGAATTCCCTCAGTGCTTCTAGATTAGAAGCAGCTAGGTGGCATGGTGGAAAAGGTGCTGGGTTTGAAGTCAGAGGACCTGAGTTCAAATTCTGCCTCAGATATTTAGCTATGTGACCCTAGGCAAGTCACTTAACCTGTTTGCCTCATTTTCTTAGTCTATAAAATAGGAGTGATATCGTCCCTACCTTCTAGGACTGAGGTTAAATGAAATACTAATTGTAACGCATTCAGCATAGTGCCTGGCACATAACAAGCACTATGTAAATGTGAGTTATTATTTCTTATCTGCCTTGGGAACCAAGGAGAGCAAGTTGAATCCCTTCACCACCTTTCAGATACCTGAAGACAGATAGCATGCACCTCCTGAATCTTCTCCAGGCTAAACATGCCTAAATTATGTCAGTAACTGATCCTTATATGATGTGAACTCAAAGGTCTTTCACATTAGAGGATGGCCCTCCTCTAATACTCTCCAGTTTATCTGTGTCTTTTCCAAACTGTGAGCACAATCCTGCAGATGAGGTTCGAGAAGGGCAGGGGAAGATGTGGTTATCAGCTCCCTTCTCCCAGAAGCTGGAGCTCTCTTCATTCATCCCAGGCTTGAATCTGTTTGGTTTGGTTGCCACATCCCAAAGTCCCTTCATACTGAGAATGTGATACATCATATTTTTATTTCACATTTGTGCAATTGAGTTTTGGTACTATAACCTTAAAATTTCTTAGACTTATGAATGTTGGAAATTTCCCCATTGGGAAATTTCATACTTGAAAAAATTTCCTACTGATAGTAAGAACTCTATTGGAATATGAAACTCCTTGGCATGGGAGGATCCTTCTCCTCCCTACTTAAGTCTACTTTAGGACAGAAACCTTTTGCTAAACGATGGAAAGGGCTTTGACCTATGCTTAAGCATAGAACAGGAAGTTCTTTGAGTCATGATTGATTTTAGAATTGATACAATAGAGATACTTGGAATGACAGAACCAGGTCTTGGAAACTACAATCTCCACCCTACTCAGAGTAACAGGATTTAGGAAGGGCTGCAGCAAAGATCAAGATTTAATTATTTGAGAATATGACCTTCAACAGACATGTGCAAAGGGGACAGACCTCTGGGCGGTCCTGGGTTAAGCTAGAGCCACCATTGGCACAGGGGAGACATCGACAGTGATTGGTAGATGTGAGAACTGAGGGGAGGGAACTTAGATTGTTGGCTTTGTTTAAAGATAGCGGGGTCTGAGGACTGAGAGAGGGGATGGTCGGAAGGAGGTCTGAGAGGAGAGAGGTCCTGGAGGGAGAGCTCCTGGAGAGGTCTTGAAGGAGGCTGTGGAAGGAGAACTCAGGAGGAGTCAGGAGGAGAATTCTCTGGAAACATTTCTTGAAAGGAGGCTCTCTTGAAGGTGGAGCCTGAGGTTGGCATGAGAAGCCTTACCTAGAGAGATCTTGGGTGAGTGATAAAACCAACTGATGGATTTATCTCTTAGGACTGAGGTCTAGGCCTTATTGGCTTGAGGCCCTTCATTCTTATTCCTTTCTTACTTTCTCTCTTTTTCTATTGATTAATCAGTGTATTATAAATTAAATTTCTCTATAAAACCCAGTTGGCTTGGGCATATTCATAAATTGGGAATATATTCCCTGGCGACCATCTTATATTTATATAAAACCAAGACACAGTAGAAAACATATTTCAGTGGTCATAATTGTTATATATTTCCCTTGCTCCCAAACATTTTAATTATCACAGTTTATGGCTCCCACTCCCTTATCTACAATTATTTAATGCTCAAAACTATTTTAAATCTAACAGTACCCAAGTTTGAGACTCCATTTATCCCAAGTAAATTTTATATGATTAGATTAAGCAAGCCCCTGATTTAGCCTGTGATTTTTAGATTTTCTCCATCTTGCTCGGTCTAGCACCCAGGAATGTGCACACCCACACTACACGAGCATGTGCTAGCAAATGACAAATCAGAAACAACTGACTTCCCCTGGGCTGTCCTAAGCCAAGCTTGAGCCACCACTGGTACATGTGAGACACAGGAAGTGAGATAGAGAATGGCCTTTGGAGTTCTTGTGATTTCCTGTGAAGAGGGTGAGACACCAGCTCAATCCTGGAGCTTGAGCTTGGAGGAGCCCTGCAGACAGCTTTCCTTCAGATTGGTCATGTGAGTGATAATGACTGACTCCCTTCTTTCCCTTGGCTCTCCAAGGCCTTAAACTCCCGCCTGGCTCAGCCTGAGCCAGAGTTGTTTTGAGTTAACTCCTTTCCCTCTCTCCCTCTCTCTCAATTTCTTCCTCCTGTTGTAATTAAATCGCCATAAAACTCCATTCTGACTTGAGTGTTTCATTTAGGATTTTATAAGTAAAATCCTTGGCGACCAAATAATTATTACATTCAGTCTCAACCCTAATTTTAAGCTTTACAAGCCTGTCTAGATCCATCATTCAGTGTGTCACCAACTCTTCTGACTTTGAGTGGAGTGAAAACTTGATAAGTGTGTCTTTATCCAACCCATGGATAAAAGTATTCAATAAAACAGGGCAGGAATGGGCATGGATCTCTGGATAACCTTCCTGGAGATGTCCTAGCATGTTGACATCAAACCACTAATAACTCTTCTTCCTCTAGCGATCCAACCAGGTTGGAATGCAACTGACTACATTATCATCTAATCCAATGGTATCAAATAGAAATGAAGCAAGGATTCCTGTGTATATGTGTTGACTTAGAAAACTACATATTAACATGATCTTGGTTTTACTATATTTTTATTTATTTTAAAAATATTCTCCAATTACATTTTAATCTACTTTGCTTATACTCAGGAATATAGTAGGCTGAACTCTTGACTGTTTCTGATACTATTGATCTCATCTGCATCTCACTTTTTTTAATTCTCATGAATAGGAAGATATTTTATCAAAAAATTTGCTAAAGACAAAGAATGCTATCCACCTCTAGAGAAAGAGCATTTGGAGTTGTAATATAGATCCATGCATATTATTTTTTACTTTAGTTTATTTCTATTTTTATTTGGGGGTTTTGGTTTTATGGGAATATTCTCTCACAACAATGACCAGCATAGACATATGTTTGGTATGATCATACACATATAACCCAAATGAAATTGCTTTCCTTCTCCAGGAAGCAGGAAGAAAGTGAGGTAGGAAGACAATTTGGATATTATAATTTTAGAAAATGTGTTGAAGATTGTTATTGCATACAATTGGGAAAACAAAATATTTATTTAAATTTTGCTAAAATCTGGGGAAATTATATGTACAGTATTCTTCTCATCTACTAATTTATGAACTCTATTAAATAAAGCAAATGAAGTTAGTATGGCATGACCTATTTTTGCTACATAATCTATGTCATCACTGTTTCCCTTTCTAGATATGAGGCAAATATCTCTAAAGATCTGTTTTAGAAACTCCCAAAAATTGAAGCCAGGCTTGTGGTTTATGGACTCTTTCCTCTTCTCTGTTTTGAAAATTGAGTCAATACTTACCCTTCTCTAATCTCCTGGTATATATTCCTCCCATTTCCCCATTATCGCTTTTATGGGCATGGTGCTGGTGGCAGAGGGGGAAATCAGAAAAACACAGAAGTTAAAAGAGGAAACATTTTCAAGCCAATCTAATGGATGAGGTGAAATGTCAAAGTTGCTTTAATATACATACATTTCTCTAATGAGCAAGTTGGGGCATTTTTTCATATATCTACAGATAGCTTTGATTTATTCTCTTGAGAACTGCCTGTTCAGATCATTTGACTATTCATCAAATGGGGAACTTCCATGATCTTTCAAATACATCACTGATTGTGTTTCAGGAATCACATCTGTCCATTGTTTCAGGACCAGAGAAGACTTGAACCATTTGATCTAGGTAAATTGGCTTCATGCTTATATCCTTATTTTGAGCATCAATTGTTAAGTTTATTTTTTTAACTGTCATGCCCAGTACAAAGTTCTCTGCAGAGAAAACAAGCAAAACAAAACCAAGCAGCTCTGCTTTCTCTCCATTGTCAGTTATCATCTCATTTATGCCAAACAATGGCTCTCTCCTGGTTCTCCTCCTACTTATCTGCCTGCTCCTTCTCTGCCTCCTTTGCTATATCCTTTTCCACAAGTATCCATTAGGATTTTGCCCTGGGTCCTCTTCTCTTTTATACTATTTCTTCTTCCTCTTTTTTTAACCTTTAGATCTTAGAAGATACTGAATATCAGTTCCAAAGTCAGAAAAGTATATTACCCTTTTATCTTCTTTCTATTCTTTCTATTATACTGAAAAGAATAGTATACAAGGTCACACAGTGAGGAAGTATCTGAGGTCAAATTTGAACTCAGGACCTTCTGTCTCTAGTCTTGGCATTCTATCCACTTAGCCACCTAGCTGGATGCCCTCCCCCCAAATATCTCAATAGCTTCCATGGATTTAATTACCCTCTGTATGCTGATGATTCTCAAATCTACTTTTCCTGCCCCAATTTCTTTGCTGACATCCAGCCTCTCATTTCTAACTGCCTTTTAGGCTTCTCAAACTGGATGTCCAGTAGATATCTTAAACTTAACATGTCCAAAAAAGAACTCATTATCTTTCCCCCTAAACTCTACTTCTATCTCCCCTATTACTGTATCTATCCAGTACCTCAGGCTCATAACCTAGGAATCCTCTCCCTATCTTTCACCCCTCATATTTAATCTATTGCCATGACTTCACTTTTCCAACATCTCTCAAGTACATCTTCTCTCCCCTGACCCTGCCATCACTGTGGTATAGAGCCTCATCACCTCACACCTAGACTATCACAATAGCCTGCCTTGAGTCTCTCCCTACTCCGATCCATCCTCCATTCAGCCTCTAAAATGATGTTCCTAAATGGTAGGTCTGATCATGTCACTCCCACCTCCTCCTTTTTACTTGATAAATTCCAGTGCTCTCTATTGGCTCCAGAACCAAAAAGCACTCTGGCATTCAAAGTCCTCCATAACTTAACTTCTCCTACCTTCCCAGTCTCCTTACACCTTACTCCCCAACATGTACTCTTAGATGCAGTGAAGTTGGCTTCCTAGCTGTTCCATGAGCAAGACATTCTATTTCTGGGCTTCTAGTATTTTCTCTTGCTGTCCTCCATACCTGGAATGCTCGCCATCCTCACCCCCAACTATTGAGCCCCGTGACTTCTTTCAAGTCCCAACTAAAATCCAACCTACTAGAAGTCTTCCCTAACCCTTCTTAATTCCAATGCCTTCCTTTTGTTAATTATTTATTTATCCTATAGCTTAACATATATATTTGGGTGTGTGTATATATATACATATATATGTATGTGTGTGTGTGTGTGTTTTCATACTATCTCCCCAATTCAATTATAAGCTCTTTGAGGGCAGGGACTGCTTTTTTGCCTCTTTTTTGTCCACCCAGTGCTTATCACCTAGTAGGTGCTTAATAAGTATTTATTGATTGGTTACTTGATTTTTAAAGTCTCTTTTTATCTTTTGATTCCCTTATTTGCCTTTGCTCTTTATGACTACTTTTTGGGTTCATGCCATGCTCTTCTACTCATTCTCTGGGGTTTGACCTTGTATCTTTGGGGTATTTCTTTTAATAATTTAAGTTGTCTGGTGAATTTATAGCTCCATTTTATCAATAGGAAAACTGAGTTCCATTGAATCCAATGTATATAATGTTTGGCAAGTCACTTCCCTTCTCTGAAACTCAAATTCAGTTCTTTCTTTCATCTTCATTTTATCTTCAAGGCTCCTTTCCTACTGCCTATACTTACATCCAGATTCCTCCCTTCCTTAAATAATAATAATACTAATAAAAAAACTTTTACATGACCATGCCATTCCCTTGAGCATTTGTCCCATGCTTTGCCACCCCATTCATTGCCAAATGTTAAGAGCTGAGGGTCAAAGCAAGCCCCAAGCAGTAAAAAAACAAAACAAAAAAAAACACCAGTTCAGAAAGGTATAAACTCCCAGGAAGGAAATTAAAAGTAGTTGGGTGGATAATTCTCTTGGGTCTCTGGATCCCCCTTTCAAAATTCTAAAAACTACTTTTATATTCTCCCTATTTCCATATCTGGTAAATCAGTCCACCTGAGGCCAGGGTAAACTTCAACTAGGTCTGTTCAATTGCTTCTTGGCTCATAACAGTTCTAGTTGGTGGTACGGAAGTATGAGGGTTAGCTCAAGCATCCTGTTCCATTAATGTCCTCGCTCACACCCACAGCATTTGTGAATTTACTTTTTAAAGGTATCTTTCATTTTTAACATCACCTTTATTTCTAAGTATTGCTTTCTCTCCTCCCCTAGCCAGTAAATCTTCCTTTATAACAAAGCATAATAATAATAAAAACAATAAAGCAGAAAAAAATCAGCAAAACCAACCAATATATCAACCAATCACCTGGACTCTACAGTATACTTCCCCCTTTCCCCCACCTCTTCACTCTCTACACATATGTTAAGAAAGGATGGAAGTGCATTTTCTCAACTCTTCTCCAGGGCCAGGCTTCTTGATCATAATCATTACATCATGTTTTTTCTGTTTTTATTCTTTCCTACATTTAAATGGTTGGAGTCACTGTGCATTTGATTTTCTTGGTTCTGCTAACCTCACTCTGCATGAATTCATTAAAAACAGTCCTAGGGTTCTCAGAATTCTTCATATTGCTCATTTCTTATGACAGTGGTATTCCATTCATGTTCTCCAGTTGGTTTAGTTACTTCTCACTCAATTTCCTTGGTTTCTACTGCTTTCCTATCATAAGTTTTTTTGTTTATATTTTGGGAGTCATGAGAATTTTCTCTAAAATTATCTTGTATTTATCTCTGTGTGTGCATATTTTATCTACCTGAAATCTGTTGACTGTGGACAAGGACTCTTATTTTTGTCTTTGTAGCCATTGCACCTAGTGTGGCACTTTTCACATAGAAAACACTTAAGAATTTATTGAATTTAATTCAATTCAATTCTTATGGCTCTAAGTGTTCCCCTATGCCACACTCTATACAACCATTGAAGTTTATAAGTAAGGATGTTTGTACACTTCTTTGATACACTCAATTCCTGAAATGTTCTCATTTATAGAGGCAGGAGGGGCCCACAATTGCCAGGAAATGGACCTCACATTTTATTCTATGGTTATGTAAAATCATGCCCCTTACAAGAGATGTTTGGATCTTCCAGGAGGTAATACCGAAAACAAGGTGGGCAAATTCACATTTAAATTCTTATTTCCATCCTTTGCTTTGTAATAAAATAAATTTCTTAAAAATACCGGAGAATTATAGTCACAGAATTTTAAAATCGAAGGTCTTAGATCTAGTCCATCTTGCTTAAACTCCTCATTTGTAGATAAGGAAAATGAGGCACAGACTTTGTCTACTTGTGTTTTGTGAGAGCTGTGTTAACTAGATGTGGTTATTCAAATATCACCTATATAAAAAAATTTTTTTAAATAAAAAAAAGAATATCACCTATAATGGGGATATCCTGGTGTGATGGAAAGAGCATTGGTCAGAAGGTCTAAGGTCAAGTCCTGGTTCTGACCGGATATACACATACTTTAAGACAAGGAAAATCAAACACTATGTTTTCAAGATATTTCTTTAGAGTAAAAAAAAAGGCAATAGTAAACACTAATTTATAACAAAAAAAAAAGTGGGGATGTCCAGAGCAGCATAGTTAGTGGGGAGTGAAGAGATGGCTGGCTCTGGGGGGGGGGGCCGGGGCAGATGGTACTTACTGAGGTGAGAGTTTCTGGGATAAAATGATCTTAGAGGATGAAGAAGTTCCTGGGACTTGATATCCAGAGCATTGGAACTGGCTGGGAAATTCTTTCCTACTTCCCTGTGTTATTATTTTTATGAGAGTAATTGATGAGGTTTCTGGACTATTTCATCTGAGATCTCTCTAGGATCTGCATCTCAGGCAGGCAGGCAGGGGAGACAGGTTTTGTGTATCCCTGGGATGGTCCAGGGGTCATCAAGCCCTAGGAAACATCTGGTTTGTGCCATCCAAACTCGGGCAAGCCAATCTGCTGAGACTATCTGTATAAGAATTTACAAGGAGAAATATCTTTCCAGTAGGGAAAGCTAAATAGGAAACCGCATGAAGGCTAAGAAGTAGCTTAGTGAGGGTGTGGATTCTAAGCGAAGAAAGGCTGAGAGTAGGCAGACCACTCCTGTGCTGCTGACTAGTCGAGGCTCTCTTCCCCTGCCAAGGAGATGCTTCTCCTAACAAGTACATGCAGTCTCTGCTCAAACAATTCTAGTTCCAGGTAAATCTTGACATCGAGGCAGAATTTAGAGTTAGAAGAGACTTGACAGATGATTGAGTTCAAGCCTCTCATTCTCTGAAATGAGGCAGAATAATTATGGGGTTGACAAGGCGGAAAGTGGTCCTTTCCCATTTTCCACAGGGGAGGAAACAGAACATGCTGGGGCAGGTGTTGCTGCCACCAGTCCCTCCATGAAGGCTCTGTGAGGTCGCTGCCTCAGATAAAATGTCAGAACAAATGCTTCCTGAGTCGGAAAATGTCTAAAGTGCTAGTTCAGTGGGTTCCAGAAAGGGATTATTGCTACTGCATGGCAGGTCTTCTGTCCCAATCCCTCCCCAGGGAGAAAGGAAGGCTGAAACTGAGTCCTGGCTTGAAGAAGAGGATGACCTGCTGGGCAATGGCTTGAGAGATCTCTGGTTTTTCAGAGGAGCTTCTAAGTTAACCATTTACCAACTAGTTCATTCATAGAGAACATTGCTTTAAGCCATGACATTTCACTCTGTTCGCCACTCATTCTTCTTGCATACTTTCTTCTCTCTATTTTTTTCATGGTTTCAGGTTTTTCAGGTTTGCACAACAGTGTTCTCTTGGTTAGGAATTCATAACCTGGGGCCCATGAAGTTGTTTTTATTTTAATAATAATTTCAATAGAAATTGCATAAATTGTAAATTCAATATAACGAATGATCTGTATTTTATGCATTTAAAAACATATTCTCTCTCTGTCTGTGTCTCTGTCTCTCACACACATTTTTCTCCCTGTCTACCCTGTCTCCCTGTCTCCCTCTCTCTCTCTCTCTCCAACTGGGTCCCATCCATCTTCTTGCCTGTTTAGATGGCACTCCTGACTCTAGGCTCCTCTTCACTGAGGAAGCTCACTCCATCTTTGGACTTCACACATTGGAAGGCTTCTCCTTCTGACAAGCTGGCTCTTCCTAGGACCTACAAATTTTAAGAAGCATGCCCAGTCCTTTCAGCTTCTTATTGGTTTCTTCCTCTGTATTTAGAATGTAAGCTCCTTGAGGGCAGGCATTATCTTTCTATCTCTAAGTGCTTGGCTTCTAGAAAAGGTTTAATGAATTCTTGTTAACCTGGCCTGAGTCATCTCTCTCAGACTGGAAGGGCAGAGGGTAGGTCCCACTGAGATAGGACCTGTTCCATTTCCTAGAAACTAAGAATAGAGCCTTGGTCAATTCAACCCTTCCTGTATAGCCTCTTCTTTTCCCCTCTCCCCAGTACCCCCCACACACACACACCAGCACATATGTCTGTGGCTTAGAGTTCCCAAGTTCAAGAGACCTTCCAACTTCAACTTTTCTAGAAACTGAGATGACAAGCATGAACCACCACTTCTGACTTAAAATCATTATTCTAAGAAGGGATCTAGAGCCATCACTAGACTGCCAAATTTGGGTATGAAGCAGAAAAGATAAAGACCCTCATTCTGGGCACATGGAAAATAGTATATGAAGAAATGGTTCTTTTCCTTTTGAATCAAATCATTGAATATTAATTGAGTACCCACTTCCCCCATTCTCTTCTTTCTTCCACTTATGGAAGAATGTAAACTCTTGGCGAGCAAGGATTATTTCAGTTCTGTCCTTGGCACACAATAGGAGCTTAATAAATGCTTGCTAATTGGTTGATTGCTGAGGTCCACTACTCTACATTTATCCTTGCCATTTTCTCCTGTTTCCTTTAGGAGCTTGTCTTGTCAATCGTTTCTCTTTATAATCTCCAATCTATTTTAATCCACTGATTCCTTCCCCAATGCTTAAAATATGCCCAGATCTCTGCCATCCTTTAAATCTCTTCTGTTAAATTTATTGTTGGACTAAATAATAATATTTTAGTTAGTTATTAGGGATTTAATTACTAAATCCCAAATGAATTACTAAAGTCAGAATGGAATTTATGGTGGTTTATTTTACAATAAAGAGGGAAGACATTAAGGAAGAGAGAAAGAGAAGAAAAGAGAGAGAGAGATGCTCTGGCCTCCTCTGAGCCAGGCAGGAGTTCAGAGACCCAAGACAAGGGGAAAAAAGTGACAAGATGATGGGCCTCTCCAGAGGCTGGTGCCTTCAGAAAAGACAAGGGAAAGGGGATCAGCCTTTACATTCACCATGCATCAGTTCAAAGGAACAGGTCACCAGGAAAAACAGGTCCAGTCAGCACTCTTCTGAATGAAGAATTATTCTCCACTCCAGTAAAACTCCAGCAGAAGTGGAAGTCCAAGTTGAACTGCCAGAAGACCTGACTTCAGGCCCTTGTCACTCTCTTTTAAGGGCCTTTTTTTCTTGCATCACTTCCCTTAATCTTTACATCTACCAATCACAGCTGATGCTCCGCTTTAGGATCGCCCAGAAGGCAGTCAGTCGATTCTGATTTGTCACCCGCTCTTTCACACATGGGTCACAGACCTCCCACTCAATATATGAAATGGGTGTTCAAACCTTTTTGTGTTTAAATTCCAAAATGGGTAGATCTTCATACTCAACTTTAAGTACAGTGCTTTATACTTTGGGGATTAAAGTCTAAAAATAGACAGGGGATTACAATTTAATCTTCACAATCAAGGAAGAGCTAAGTACCTTCATTGTTACAATCAGGGGAGAGCCAAATCCAATCTTCACACTTCACTTGGTCCTGTTATCCCCTCAAGCTATGGTCCTACTTTTTTCCTTCCTGTCATCGCTAGATTCTGGGGGTGGTGTTGAATATCTATACCCATCACTCTACTTCCTCACATCCCACTTACTTCTGAACCCTTTGCAAACTAGCTTCCAAACTCCACCATTCAATTAAAATTGGTATCTACATGGTTAACAACTGTGTAATTAGAATCTGCTCCCCGGGATTCTCTCTCCCATCATTCCATGTTCCTCCCTACATTACGGGCTAAGGTAGGGAGGGTATAAGATTTGTGTAGCCCCGTCTCTATCTCTCTTTTCCCTTGATCACGGTTTGTGGAGGGGGGTGAGAGGCAGGAGAGTTTTACTCAAGTTTTATTTCTATTTCTTTTAGTTTATTTTCCTTCTACTTCAAGTGATATATTAATAAACTTCACAAAATATAATACTTGGAGTTATTGCATATTAATTTAAATCTTACATTGTGGTGACCACGAAGGAATCTTTACACATTACTCTGTGTGTGTGTGTGTGTGTGTGTGTGTGTGTGTGTGTCTCTCTCAAATAAACCCTTACAGTCTGACTTAGAATCAATACTAAATATTGGTTCCAAGGAAGTAGGGCAGTAAGGGCTAGGCAATTGTGGTTAAGTGGCTCGCCCCAGAGTCACAAAAGGTAGGAAGTATCTGAGGCCAGATTTAAACTGAGGACCTACCATCTCTAGGTGTGGCTCTCTACTCACTGAACCGTATAACTGCCCCTACAACAATCTCTTAATTACTAGAAGCTAGGACTCAAAGAGACCCACCAGAGATCATTTATTTCACTTCCTTCATATTAGAGATAATTAGATTGAAAAGTGGAAAAGGGAAGTAATTTATTTACCTTAGAACTCTCCCTGTACAAGGTTGATTTGGGTAACAACATAAGCAAAGATAATTGAGATGGAAATGGAGCTGGTCTGCTTTGATGGTGATGATGATGATGATAGAGGACAGACAAATAGAATAATGGCATTATTACACTTTCTCAGGTACATGAGCAGGTGTCTCCTCTCCTATGAAGCCTTCTCTGACTTCCTACCTTTCTCCCAGCTAAAAGTGATTTTTGTCCCTCTCACATTGGACTTTATTATACTTATCTGGGTATAGATCTTATTACTTCATGGGACTATAAGCTCCTTGAAGGTAGGGACTGTATTATCTTTAACCTTAGGGAATATGTAGCATCTAGCCCAGTGTCTTACATTTAATAAGTGTTGGGAAAAGGGTTCTATTGAATTGCTGAAGAATTCCAGGCAATATGTGCCTTTAATTGTGGAAGAGGGAGTGTTTGTGTATTTAGTGAATCTTCCTTGCTTCTCTCTAGGGGTGGGGGAATGTCAGTTTTCTCAACTGTATCCTAATGTTGAGGAGTTAATTTAAGTAGTTAACACTAGTAGAGCATTGGGTAAAAATTAATTGTAAAGATGGTTCCATCAAAACCTAGATGAGAAAATAAGAGATATACTCTCTCTCCAGACAGAGAGAAAAAAAGAGATTCACTCAAAGGAGAAAGTCCTTTTTTTTATGTGTACAAAACTATTTATAACTGCTATTTTTATTTTATTTTTTGTGATCCTATGTACTTTGTTTTATTTTAAAGTTTGTTTATTGAATTAATTTAGAATATTTTTCCATAATTACATGAATTATGTTCTTTCCCTCCCCTCACCCCCATAGCCAACAGGCAGTCCCACTAGGTTTTACATGTGTCATTGATCAACCCATTGCCATATTATTAGTATTTGCACCAGGGTGATCGTTTAGAGTCTATATCCCCAATCATATCCCCATCCACCCATGTGATCAGGCAGTTGTTTTTCTTCTACTCCCACGGTTCTTTTTCTGGATGTGGATAGTGTTCTTTCTCATAAGTCCCTCAGAATTGTCCTGGTTCATTGCATTGCTGCTAGTAGAGAAGTCCATTATATTCGATTGTACCACAATATCTGTCTCTATGTATAAGGTTCTCCTGGTTCTGCTCCTTTCGCTCTGCATCACTTCCTGGAGGTTGTTCCAGTCTCCATGGAATTCCTCCACTTAATAGTATTCCATCACCAACATATACCACAATTTGTTCAGCCATTCTTCAACTGAAGGGCATCACCTCATTTTCCAATTTTTGGCCACCACAAAGAGCACAGCTATGAATATTCTTGTACAAGTCTTTTTCCTTATTATCTCTTTGGGCTATAAACCCAGCAGTGCTATGGCTGGATCAAAGGGCAGACAGTCTTTTAGCGCCCTTTGGGCATAGTTCCAAATTGCCCTCCAGAATGGTTGGATCAATTCACAACTCCACCAGCCATGAATTAGTGTCCCAACTTTGCCACATCCCCTCTAGCATTCATCACTTCCCTTTGCTGTCATATTAGCCAATCTTCTAGATGTCAGGTGGTATCTCAGAGTTGTTTTGATTAGCATTTCTCTGATTATAAAAGATTTAGAACATTTTTTCATGTGCTTATTAATAGTTTTGATGTCTTTAGCTGAAAATTGCCTATTCATATCCCTTGCCCATTTACCAATTGGATAATAGCTTGATTTTTTGTACAATTGATTTAGTTCTTTATAAAATTGAGTGATTAGACCTTTGTCAGAGGTTTTTGTTATAACAATTTTCCCCCAATTTATTGCTTCCTTTCTAATTTTGGTTGCATTGATTTTGTTTGTACAAAACCTTTTAATTTAATGTAATCAAAATTATTTATTTTGCATTTTGTGGCTCTTTCTAAGTCTTGCTTGGTTTTAAAATCTTTCCCTTCCCAAAGGTCTGACATGTACACTATTCTGTGTTCACATAATTTACTTATAGTTTCCTTCTTTATATTCAAGTCATTCACCCATTCTGAGTTTATCTTGGTGTAGGGTGTGAGGTGTTGATCCAAACCTAATCTCTGAGAAAGTCCTTTTGAGGAAGGAGACTACTTCTTGAACAAAAGCATAGCTATGGACATGTCAGAGGGCATCTTGGTCACTGGATGTTGAGCTGTAGAGAGGCGCAGACCCTGAGAACCCTATGAGCTATACAATGCCCCCAGCAGAGAACTACAGCCAAAGGGAGCTGGGTGAGGACTCCATGAAAAAAGGAGAGATATTTGATGTCCTAAAGTACCAGGAGGTTGGATTTACCAGAAGTAACTATATTCTACACACATACTTCACTCCCCTTAGATGCCATGTAGATTTGTGGGAGAGCGTGACCCAGATCTGTGGGTAGATTATTTTGCAGATACTCTTCTTTCTCTGCCATCTTAGTAAATGTCTTTCATAAGAGTTTATTATGGGGTAGGGGGTGGGGAGCAGCTGGGTGGCTTAGTGGATTGAGAGCCAGGCCTAGAGATGGAAGGTCCTGGGTTCAAATCTGGCCTCAGACACTTCTTAGCTGTGTGATATTCCTCGGTAACCCCAATTGCCTAGCCCTTACCACTCTTCAGCCTTGGAAGGGACACTTAGTAAATGGTAAGAGTGTGTGTTTTTTAAAGAGTTCATTATGACTTCGGGCAAACTTAAGTCGAGAGCCTGGAGTTCAGACCAATAATAGGAAATGGAAAGAAGCATCACTTTTTGGGGATGTCGAACAAGAAGAAATGGATCCCCAGGGGCTGCTTATTGACTTAGAAAACCACAAATGAGCATTATCTATGTTGTATTTTTATTTATTTTGATAAACATTTCTCCATTACATTTTAATCTGGGTCATGCTAGGTCTGTGGCCACGAGGTTTGAGTTTGTTGGACTTTCAAGGCATTTCATCTCAGGTCTGGTCCTCATCATAGGGTCAGTCACAGGCCTAGAACTTCATTGTAACAATGTACAAAGATGGGAGAAGGACTCATGGGGGCTGTGGGGCAACCTGACATCTGTAACTTAGTGGGCTACTGTCTAAAGCAGCAGAGAGTTGCCAGGTGTTGTCTGTTTCCATTATCCCGCTCTATCTGGAAGAACTCTGTCCCAGGCTAGATGCCAACTTTCTCCAGCTTGACCCATTTAACGTGGCCTCCAGGCAGGCCATGGAGCTTTAAAAACTCTCCCGTTCCTCTTCCCCCACCCCCAGCAGCCCCACACTCTGGATGTAAATATAGCTTGTGCCATAGATCTGTTCCACGTCCCAATGGGTCATGGGAATCATACTCAGAATTCCCCAGAGGGGTCTTTATTCTCAGAAGACCCTTGTTGGAGAGTTCTTCCCATCTGGCTGGGACAACTCTCCCCAGATGAAGGCAATGACACACACTTGGTGCCTCTTTTTTTTGTTGTTGTTTGACCAGAAGATGGAAAGAGTGGAGCTAGGGAGTTCCAAAATATTTACTCTAAGCAAGAAGTCAAATCATATTTTTGTGGCCTTTTTTTTTTCCTAAAGGAAGCATGTTTGGTTCCTAAGTAGTGTCATTTCTGTCATTTTGTAGACCCTTCCCAGTTACAAATTTGTTTGTTTGTTTTGCAGTTAGGTGGTAATGGATAGAGAGCTGGTCCTGGAGAGTTCACTGTATGACCCTGATACTAGCTGTATGACCCTGGGCAAGTTACTTGACCCTGTTTGCCTCAGTTTCCTCATCTGTAAAATGAACTGGAGAAGGAAATAGCAAACCACTCCAGCATTTTTGCCAAGAAAACCCCAAATGGGATCACAGAGTTTGATAGGACTAAAAGAACTGAATGACCAACATCAACAATGGTTATGAATCATTTTGCATATATTATTTCATTTATTTAAATCCTCTGAGTTAGATCAAGTCAAGACACATTTATTAAATTGCTTACCAGGTACTGTCCTGAACACTGGGGATACAAGTAAAAAGAAGCCTGCCTGCCATTTCCTTTCTATCTACTGTCTTCCTCAAGGTTTCATTGGAATGGAGGAAGACAGTATATAGAAAGGAAATGGCAGGCGGTGGGGATAAGGGGTAGGAGATGGAAGAAGGAAGAAGCAAGAGAATAGTGTGTGTGTGTGTGGGGGGTGAAGTCCAGAAAAATGGTGAATAGTTGGGTCTTTCCTCAGAATGGCAATTCCAGGAAAAATGCACCAATGGGAGGAAGAGGCAAAAGAAGGGAAGAGAGCAAAATCTGGAGAGTGGAAGTACGATCCCTTCTGTCTTACAGATGGGTAGAGTGAGGCTCAAAGTGGTTAGGTGACTTGTCCAGGGTCACAGGGACAGTGGCAGAACTAGAACCAGAAACAAAATTGGTCTGTAGTCAGATCCAGTGGTGGTCATGACAATGAGAAGAGCGCTGAAGGCTTTTCATCTTCTTTCTGCTCCTCATCACAGGTCACAGGTCTAGAGTTAGAAGATACATTATAGGCCATCTAGTGTAAACTGCCTCATTTTACAGATGAGGAAACTGAGGCTCAGGAAAGTGAATCGGTCAAGGTCATCCACAAGATAAAAAGAAAAGGCTGGAATCGAACTCTGAAGCTCTTTCCATCCTGCTACACGTCCTTTTAACATGTGTACCACCTACCTCCTGGGGAAGTTTTGAGGCTCGAACAATGGAAAATCTTTGAAAATTTTGAAGTGTGGTATAAATTGTAAGCTCGTTCCTTGTTTCCTAGCACAAGATGCCACCTTTTCACATTTTGTTTCAAAGCTAAATATATACAGTGAACACGGTGGTGTTTTGTTCTCCCTTCTGGCTGTCACCTCAGCATCCTAAGGGGATATACACGATCTGTGGCTTTCCACATCCAAACATCCCCAAATTGTTCTATGCTCCACGTCGCGGTGGCTTCGTTTCCCTGCAGAGGAGGCATTTGTTGAATCCAGGTATTAAATCCAAAGTCAGTTGCATTCTCATGAAACCCTCGGGAGGAAGAAACGCTAAAAACAAGGTGACATTTTGAGCGTGAAACATTCATCAGGATGAGTCATTTTCTCCTGGGTCTTGCTGGAATTCTGTCTTGCTGCTTTGAAAATCTTGGCATGCTGTACCTTTTATAAGCCACCACAGAGCACCGACTATTCCATTCAGCCCACTTCCCACCCACAGATGTGCCACATTCCTGGCACAGAAATTCCCTTCGGTGCTTTATAGGAGAGGTGGCTCCCATTTTTAGATGTTTGTCTGAACATGAACACTGGTATGGCACCTGCCAGTTCTTTTCCTTCCTCCAGAGAATGGGCCTTTACCAGTCTCTTTACCAGAACTCTTGAGGAAGACAGGAAAATTGGTTTTTCTCAATAAATGCCCAATATAATAAGGGAAAAAAAGAGGGGCTGGTTATGTAACAAGAGTAAGAGATTAGACCTTAGCAAAGAGCAGGAGTGATCCACTAGTATCATAGAAAGCCTCAGGATTGTAGTTCCAAGGCCACTGCAAAGGGTCACTCAGATGGAAAATTCAGATGAACAATTACTTTAATAAAAACATAGCCAACAACCTCTGGGTAAAAATAATCTCCAAGGCAGTAGAAAGGAAGAAAGGAATCCTGCATTTATTGTCTACTTTATGCTAGCACTGTGCTAGGCACTTTGCAAATATTTTTTCCATTTCATCCTCACAACAACCTGATAGGATACTATTATTATCATCCTCATTTTTCATTTGAGGAAGGTAGAGGTTAAGTGACTTGCCCAAGGTAATTCAACGAATGTCTCTGAGGTGAGATTTTAACTCAGGTCCAGCCCTCTGTCCATTGTACCATCTAGCTATTTCTAGGAAGTCCAGGAATATAAAAGCCGGCAGAGGCAGAATAAGGTATTAGCCAAAATCCCCAAACTGCTTTTATGTTTTACTTGCCCAAAGGACTCACAACCGGGTCCCAGAACAATCTAACTGGAGGCAAAGTTAACTCAAACTACCATAGGTCTCCTCAATGTTGTTGTCCCTCTGCTTCTTCTCCTCCTCCTTTTCTTCTTCTCCTCCTCCTCCTCCTTTTCTTCTCCTCCTCCTTCTTCTACTTCTTCTCTCTTACCTTCTGACCTAGTAACAGCTCTAAGACAGAAAAGCAAGGTCTAGGCAAACAAGGTTAAGTGACTTGCCCAGGGTCACAAGCTAGAAAGTGTCTGCAGTCAGATCTGAATCCAGGACCTCCCAATCTGAGGCATCAAAACTTTATCAAGGGGGCAGGCAGCTGGGGGGCTCAGTGGATTGAGAGTCAGGCCTAGAGATGGGAGGTCCTAGGTTCAAATTTGACCCTAGACACTTCCCAGGTGTGTGACCCTGGACAAGTCACTTGACCCCCATTGCCTAGCCCTTACCACTCTTCTGCCTTGGAACCAATACACAGTATTGACTCTAAGACAGAAGGTAAGGGTTATTTAAAAAAAAAAAAAAAAGACTGTATCAAAGCACAAAGACCCACGCCTTTGGAGAAAACTCCAGTGGGAGTGTGGCAGGGAGATTCCTTTTAATAGAATGCTCTATCTATAAATGTTGTTGTTCAGTTTTTTAGTTGTTTCTGACTCTTTGTGTGACCCTATTTGGATTTTTTTTTTACAAAGTTGCTAGAATGGTTGATTATTTCTGTCTGTAGCTTATTTGACAGATGAAGAACTGAGGCAAACAGGGTTAAATGACTTGCCCAGGGTCATACAGCAAATAAATGTTGTAAGCTAGATTTAAACTCAGGGAAGGTGAGTCTTCCTGACTGCAGATCCTGTGCTCTATCCACTATGACACTCAGGTGTCCCATATAAGTGTTTATGCTTCTAATGACAGATTTTTTCCCCTTCAAAATACAGGGTACATGTTTTGTGATACCCCAATACAGTTTTTGCATTGAAGACAACTTTATTTAGGGTTTTTTAATTTGGGTTTTTACAAAAATAAATGGGACAAATGTGAAGCAAAACAAAGACCCTAAGACCTCTCTTGGGGAGTCTGATGAAGCCTAGAGAACCCTTCTCACAGGATAATGTTTTTAAATTCATAAAATAAATGCATCTGATTACTAAGCAAACCAGAAGTAGCAAAAATGAAGGTAGAATTTTGTCCCCCATCCAAGCTCAGAGATCCCTGAAATCTTTCCAAGGACTCCTTGGGGGTTCTTGGACCCCAGATTAGGAATGTCTGGAATGATTATCTCTAATGTTCCTGTCAGCTCCAAGGGTTCTTTTACCAACCATTGAACTTAGATTATTTAAATAGAATTGCAGCAAAAATAAACTATCTTGCCTCCAACATTTACATTCAATCATTATTATAACCCTGGTTGTTGTTTTTTTTTTATCTGCAAAATAGGGTTAATAATACTTGTACTGCTCTCCTTGGAGAGATATGGGTGAGACTCAGCTGAGATAATGCAGCGATTGTACTTAATAATGACTATTAAAGTCTCTCTCTACTTGCCATTCTTCACTGCCTTACAGAACCAACACTAGATCTCTTAACTGTGTCTCTTGTTTCTGACGTTCTTTCTTCCTCTGTCCTGCTGCTCATCAGTCAGATGGGTGAGGAAGTCAAAGAGGAATCATTATCAGAGACCCAACCCAAGAATTCCTGTTCCTTCTTTCATAGAAACCCTCGGCAACTCAACCGGCATATTAGAGACCCTTCAAGAGAAGCATTTGGCCAACAGTAATAATCACAGCCATCTCCTAAAGACTTTGTCTGGTGAGCTCCAAATGTGAGGGTCTCCTGGCTTTTCCTTGTTGGTGTAGTTAGAGAAAATGATGGATTTTCAACAATTACATGGACTAAATACAGGAAATACCATTCTTGCTATGGAGCTATCCAGCCTAGAATGGTCTGCTCCATTAAGTAGCACTGCACATAACAAATGTTTAACAGATGCTTGTTGACTGAACAACAGCCTGAGGCATTCATAGACTCAGCATTTTGGAGCTAGAAGACAAGCTCACTCCTTTCTCCTCTTATAGATAAGGGAGATGAGACCCAGAGAGAGTGACTAGCCAAAAAACCTTAGGCAAGCTAGTAGAAAACCAAGTCTTGAATTCAGGGCTCCTATTTCCCTTTCCAGTATTCTTTTTATTACATTGGGCTGATTCTCTGAACGGCACAAATTCCTTAAGCGGGAGATGAGAATTCTAAAACCTCTTAGACTGGATGATCTCTAACATTTCTGGTGTTTTTGACTCAAAACCTAGGAACCAGGAGGCAGTAGAATTATTCCTCATTATTAAGAATTTCAGTTATTATTTATTTGTTTCAGCATTTTGAAAAACCCTTACCTTCTGTCTTAGAATTGATATAAAGTATTGGTTCTAAGGCAAGTAAGCTATAAAAGCTAGGGAATTGGGGTTAAGTGACTTGCCCTGGGACAGTTAGAAAGTGTCCACTGAGTTACCCACCTGCCCCAAGAAGCTATTATTTAAATGAGATTGCAGGAAAATAAAACTCTAAATTCTAGGGTTGATAAAATAAGTGTTTAAATTGGAAAGATCTTTAAGGACAAATGGGGCTGTCGTTTCTTTTTTTTGCATGAACTTGCAAATGTACTTTATTTTTTAAAAATATTTTATTTGGTCATTTCCGAGCATTATTCATTGGAGACAAAGATCCTTTTTCTCCTCCCTCCCCCTCATCCCGTAGCCAACGCTCGATTCCACTGGGTATCACAAGTGTTCTTGATTCGAACCCATTTCCATGTTGTTGGTATTTGCACCAGAGTGTTATTTAGAGTCTCTACTCAGTCATATCCCCTCAACCCCTGTATTCTAGCAATTGGTTTTCCTTGGTGTTTTTACTCCCACAGTTTGTCCTCTGCTTGTGGATAGTGTTTTTTAGATCCCTGCAGATTGTTCAGGGACATTGCATTGCCACTAATGGAGAAGTCCATTACCTTCGATTGTACCACAGTGTATCAGGCTCTGTGTACAATGTTTTCCTGGTTCTGCTTCTTTCACTCTGCATCAATTCCTGGAGGTTGTTCCAGTTTCCATGGAATTCCTCCATTTTATTATTCCTTTGAGCACAATAGTATTCCATCACTAACATATACCACAATTTGTTCAGCCATTCTTCAACTGAAGGGCATCCCCTCATTTTCCAATTTTTGGCCACCACAAAGAGCACAGCTATGAATATTCTTGTACAAGTCTTTTTCCTTATTATCTCTTTGGGCTATAAACCCAGCAGTGCTATGGCTGGATCAAAGGGCAGACAGTCTTTTAGCGCCCTTTGGGCATAGTTCCAAATTTCCCTCCAGAATGGTTGGATCAGTTCACAACTCCACCAGCAATGAATTAGTGTCCCCACTTTGCCACATCCCCTCCAGCATTCACTACTTTCCTTTGCTGTCATGTTAGCCAATCTGCTAGGTGTGAGGTGATACCTCAGAGTTGTTTTGATTTGCATCTCTCTGATTATAAGAGATGTAGAGCACTTTCTCCTGTGCCTATTAATAGTTTTGATTTCTTTATCTAGAAACTGCCTGTTCATGTCCCTTGCCCATTTATCAATTGGAGAATGGCTTGATTTTTTGTACAATTGATTTAGCTCTTTGTAAATTTGAGTAATTAAACATTTGTCTGAGGTTTTTATGAGGATTGTTTCCCAATTTGTAGCTTTCCTTCTGATTTTGGTTACATTGGTTTTGTTTGTACAAAAACTTTTTAATTTGATGTAGTCCAGATTATTTATTTTGCATTTTATGACTCTTTCTAAGTCTTGCTTGGTTTTAAAATCATTCCCTTCCCAAAGGTCTGACATATATACTATTCTGTGTTCGCCTAATTTTCTTATAGTTTCCTTCTTTATGTTCAAGTCATTCACCCATTCTTAATTTATCTTGGTGTAGGGTGTGAGGTGTTGATCTAAACCTAATCTTTCCCACACTGTCCTCCCATTTTCCCAGCAGTTTTTATGAAATAGTGGGTTTTTGTCCCAAAAGCTGGGATCTTTGGGTTTGTCATATACTGTCTTGCTGAGGTTGCTTGCCCCCAGTCTATTCCACTGATCCGCCTTTCTGTCTCTTAGCCAGTACCAAATCATTTTGATGACCGCTGCTTTATAATAAAGTCTGAGATCTGGGACTGCAAGGCCCCTGGGCTGTCGTTTCTTAATCTGTTTAGGTTTCAGGGGTATGTGAGTATAAAATAAGATCACTGTCCAAGACTAGGAGTCTCTGAAATTGTTACTAATTCAACCACAAAATATTGAGGAATTATTCTGCATGGGCCTTTTTTTTCTAAAAGCTGATCAAGAGCTTGTTTGCAATCTTATATTTAGTGTTTTACTGCCTAGCTAAAGCAAACCCACAATATCCCAAAAGCCAGAAAACAGAAAAGACAGATTTCACAGCATCTCAGAATGGGAAGGAACTTCCAAAGCCATCCAACTGATTCAAATCCCTACAAGGAGGAACTTCCAAAGCCATCCAGCTGGTTCAAATCCCTACAAGGACTTCCTCTATTCCATACCTGATGAAGAGATTCACCTGCCTTTGTCTGAAGATCTGAAGTAAGGGGAAACCCACTAAAATTGGAAGCAGCTCCTAATTTGGGATCTCATTGTGGGCAGATTTATCCTTATATTGTGTCTAAATCTGCCTCTTTTCTCCCTTCCATTCATTGTTCCTAGGGTCTGTTCTTTGGCTCAAGTTTAATCTTTCTTCCACATGCTAGATTAAATAAAAATCCTTATCTTCCATCTTAAAAACAATACTGTGTATTGGTTTCAAGACAGAAGAGCCATAAGGGCTGGGCAATGGAGGTTAAGTGACTTGCCCAGGGTCACAAACAAGGAAGTGTCTGAGGCCAGATTTGATCCCAGGATCTCTATCCACAGAGCCACCCAGCTGCCCCCTACATGATAGACTTTTCACACCTGACAACAACTGTCATTCTCCAGCCTACTTCCCACAGTGCTGGCTTCTTTCTTCTTCCTCCTTCCTCTTCCTGCCTCTCTGCAGTCCGTGTCTGTCTGTCTTGCCTAGACTCACCTGCTGCAGTCCCTCATGGGCCAATCCTACTCGTGACTGCCACAAAAGCTCCAACCTGCTCCATTTTTCTCAGCTGGACCCCTTCATAGGCACCTTGGTGGCTCTCCATTTGGGAAGACCCGTCCCATTTCACTTAGTGCAGATACTTGATTGGCTTTCACCCCAGTGTTGCTCCGACTCCCAAACTGAAGCAATCAGCTTCAGACTTCCTAATAGGGGTGACTATGATGGTTTCTCCATAGCTTGTGCTCTTCTCTCTGGGCTTCACAGCCTCTGAATTCCTCCAGCTGATTTTCAGTTGGCTTGGACTCTGTAAGTACCCCGTAATTAGATGCTGAATAGAGTGATAGAGATAGAGTCCTGTGAGTTCAGAGGAGCTTATTCTAAGATGGAGTGATATTGGAAGAACTTGAAGGATGGCCAGGCCTTAGCTAAGCCTGGAAGAGGGGAGGGGGAGGACATTCTGGGTCAGAACCCTCTCGTGACCACAGACAGAGAAATAGGAATAGAGATGGTGTAGGCGGGGAGGCTGAGGAATCGGGGATGGTTCATATACAAGGCTCCTCTGGGAGGTTAATGAAGGGTAGCTCCAATGGAACCCAAGGTCCTCCATGATCTGTCTCCAAACAAAGAAGTCTAGACTCCACTCAGGAGACATTCCACCCACTATTGATTGTCCCTGGTGTCCTGACGGTCAGGGAAGCACGTGGAATGTAACAAATTATAATTACCGATGCCCGTCTGAGCACTCTCCTTCCACGCCACCAAATAATCCAGGAAGAGCGATGAGTTTGTCAGAAGGCCCAAGCTAATGAGATAAACATGCCACTTTAGCGACTGATAATGAATAAAAAGGAAGTCAAAAGACAAAAGAATTGGAAGATTAGGTTTGCTTAATAAAAATCTAACCTTTCATGGAACGTCGGGCCAGCTGATGCCCTATTGCCAAGGGATGAGGCCATAACTCTTTCGTCTCACCATCCCCTGAGGTCTCATCAGGATAAAATTGACCCCATTTGTTAGGAGTCTTTCCATCCTTCAACCTCTGGCCGTGCCTTTAGGGGGCATGTCTCTCAGATTTCTCCCTTCCTGGGGGAGGCTCCTGACCCTGGGTAAACTTCACCGGCTATCAGTCACTCTTCTGCTTCAGGATGCCCCAAGTACCCTCATTTGTGCTTCCTTCAGTCTACTGTGGCGCCTACACTTTGCTGGGGCCGTCACACATCCTCTAATCCCCAGGATTAAAAATTCCCATCTTGTGCCACTTTTGGAAATTGGGCATCTATACCCATTTGAACTAGGATGTCAATGACCAATCATGGCTCCGGGTGTTGCCTCCACCGGTGGTCTTTTCTTGCTGGACCCTGCTGGGCAGGGATTCTTTCTTTCTCTGTTTCCCCAGAGCTTAGCAGAGCAGCTGGCACATAGTGGATGCTTAATAAATGTTTATGGACTAAAGTGGTAAGTGCTAAAGGGACACTGGCAGGGAGAACAAAATTATTAAGAGAGATTGTCTCTGCCTTCAAGGAACTTGTAGAGAAAACATGAGACACAGCAAACCCATTAGGGTTTTCTTGGCAAAGACAGTTTTTTGCCATTTCATTCTCCAACTCCTTTTATAGATGAGGAAACTGAGGCAAACAGGGTTAAGTGACTTAAGTCCTTCTCAGAATCATATTTTGAGATAAATAAAATAAATTACATAGGATTACCAAGGAAACTAGCCTACCACAGATATCCAAATATATGTGTGTGTGTATTTTTAAACCGTTCCATCTTAGAGTCAATACTATGTATTGATTCCAAGGCAGAAGAACGGTAAGGGCTAGGCAATGGGGGTCAAGTGACTTGTCCAGGGTCACACAGCTAGGAAGTGTCTGAGGCCAGATTTGAACCCAGGACCTCCCCTCTCTAGGTCTGACTCTCAAATCCATTGAGCTACCTCCGATGCCCCCAATGGGAGAGTTTTTAAAGCCCCATCACATTCCTGGAGGCCAAGTTAAATGGGTCAAGCTGGAGAAAATTGACATCCAGGTTGGGACAGAGTTCTTTCAGATAGAGTGAGATGATGAAAATAGACAACAGCTGACCTGAGCTTGGGAGGAAAACTGGGATTGAAGAGACTGAAGAGAAGAGAAGGCTAGGCATGGAAGACAGAGTCAGCAAAAGCACAGAGGCTGGAGATGGTATGTACGTGAAGAACAGTAAGATATGTTAGCCTGGAAGAATTATTATTATCTCTACTTTATGGCTGAGGAAACCAAAACTAAGCAAGAGCGAGTGAGCTACCTAGTAGATATCCAAGGCCAAATTCAAATTTGTCTTCTTGACTCCAAATCCAGTGCTCTCCTCATAGAAAACAATACCGAGGGGCAGTTGGGTGTCTCAGTGGATGGAGGTCCTAGGTTCAAATCTGGCCTCAGACACTTCCCAGCTGTGTGACCCTGGGCAAGTCACTTGACCCCCATTGCCTAGCCCTTACCACTCTTCTGCCTTGGAACCAATACACAGTATTGATTCTAAGGTGGAAGATATGGGTTAAAAAAAAAAGGATTAAAAAAACAGTACCAAACAGCAAAGAGTTAATACAACACAATTTAAGTTGGGAGAATTTGGGACCAATGCCTTATTGGAGACTGTGTCTTATTGGCTGCCTGCTTATCCAACTTTGGAATAGGGGAGCCAGCTCCAAAATGGCGGTAGGAGGCAATTCTCATTCACAGACCAAAGCTGCGATCTCAACCCAGATGAAGCTCTTTGGCAGGCCTTGCCCTGATTTCCAACATTCTGGCCTACCACAGCAACACTAATTAATAGTGCTATTTACAAATTGTGTTTCCCAATTTATACCTGGGGACAAGCTTTCCTTCTAATCATCATGTTTATCATTTTTCTCTGGAGAAAAATTGGTGTGGTTTGTGCTGAAATTAAGAGATTTTCCTGGCAGGGCAATTTCTTGGGAAAATACAAGAGAGCCTTTGCCAATGGCCTGGCTAAAGGAGGAATAAATGAGTTTAAAAAATTGATTTCCAGCTTAGTGGCTAGAGGCATCATTAAACCTGACATTTTGTACAGTATGTGGCCTGAGCCCTTGCAAGCTCTAAAAATAATTCCAATTTGCTTTCTATTCTGTGTCCTGGCAGGATCTTTTCATGGCCTTGCTACTTAACGGTAATGAGGATGACACATTCTGCACTTTAATCTCCTCCTTGTTAATTCTATCTCAGTGACTCTCCATGTGGATGTTTGTTTTAGGCTCCTGCCTGCCCCATTTCAATTCTTTGGCTTAGGGTTCTCTTCTCCATCTCTCTTCTAGGTCCCTTTTGGCCCCCATCACAAAAAAAGGGCAAGATCCGAGTAAATGGCCAAATTTCTAATTTTTTAAAGTAGAGGATAAAATACTCAATTCATCGGAAAACTATCTGGGTGACGGACACAAGATCTCACAGCGAATATATGTTGGAGTCAGGAGCCCCAAGTTCAAATCTTCAATCCAAGTCATGATGCTTTCAACTACCCTTGAATGCCTGAATCTTGGCTCTACCATTTACTATTTGTATGGCGGTTGGTAAATGATTTTATCTCTTTGAGCCTGAATCTTGGCTCTACCATTTACTATTTGTATGGCGGTTGGTAAATGATTTTATCTCTTTGAGCCTGAATCTTGGCTCTACCATTTACTATTTGTATGGCGGTTGGTAAATGATTTTATCTCTTTGAGCCTCATTTTTTTATCTGTAAAATGAGGCTCAAAGAACTCTTCCTGCAGGTCTCAAAGGTTTGGGATATCTTTATAAAATGCTGTCCATATGTGAGTTGTTAATAATAATGATGACGGGGGCAACTAGGTGCTGCCTAGCTGGAGAGAAGGTCTGTCTTGGAGACAGGAGGTCCTGGGTTCAAATCTGGTCAGACACTTCCCAGCTGTGTGACCCTGGGGAAGTCATTTAACCCTTTGCCTAGTACTTGCCACTTGGAATCAGTATACACTATTGATTCTAACATGGAAGGTCAGAGTTAAAAAAAATTTTTTTAATAATGATGATAACATAATGGCATTTATATAATGTTTTAAGGTTTGAAAAACACTCTGCAAATATTATTCTATCCTTATAACAACCTTGAGAGGTAGGTGCTATCCTTTACAGATAAGGAAACTGAGGCAGGTAGCAGTTAAGTAATTTGCTGCGAGTCACACAGCTGGTAAGTGTCTGAGGCTACGTTTGCACTCCAGTCTTCCTGTCCTCTACCCACTGAATGGCCTGGCTGCCTCAGGTTAATAGGATGCCAGCATCATTTTAGAGCCAAAAATGCCACCTAGTGCAAATCCCTCGTTTTATTGATGAAGTGACTTGCCTGTGGTCAAATGGGAGTAAGAAGCAGGGACCAGAATTTGAACCCAGGGCAGCTGACTCCCCATGAAACTGGAATCAGGAAGAGTCCTCTTTTTTTTTTTTTAATAAAAACTCTTATCTTCCGTCTTGGAGTCAATATTGTGTATTGGCTCCAAGGCAGAAGAGTGGTAAGGGCTAGGCAATCCCGGGGGTCAAGTGACTTGCCCAGGGTCACACAGCTGGGAAGTGTCTGAGGCCAGATTAAGAGTCCTCTTTTTGAGTTCAAATCTGGTCTCAGACACTAGCAAGTCACTTAACCCTGTGTGCCTCAGTTTCCTCATCTGTAAAACAAGCTTGAGAAGGAAACGGCAAGCCACTTAGTATCTTTGCCAAGAAAACCTCAGATGGAGTCAGGAAGAATCAAGTCATTTCTATTCTAGGTATCAGGCATCCTGGGGTTGGGTTTTATTTTTATTTTCCTGCTGGCAATCTCTAGGAGCTTCCTTTGAATCCTAAGTTGACACGCTATCCTTGTTCATTTTCTTCCCTGGAAAGGGATGGAGATGTGCTCAAAGCCTCAAGTCACAGAAGCCAGTAAGAGAAGATTCAAGAGGGGAAGGAATGGAAGAAAAAGCAATGAGATGAGATTAGCCCAGGGAGGAGGATCCTTCTGAGTTCGAGGGACCTTAGAGGCCATCTCATCCAACCCTCTCATTCAACAGCTGGGCTGCGGAGACCCAGGAAAATCTAGAATGGTTGTTAAGTGGCAAAGGCAAGATTTGAACCCCTATCCTCGGGCTCTACAGCCAGTAGGCTTCCACTGTATTAAATGCTGTTTCCTAGACATTTTCCCCTTGGAGAATGCTATTATTCTCCCTGGGTAGAAGGCTAGAGTCTGAAATGTGACAATAACTATGAAAGTGGCAACGGAGACTCAGATATTTAAGTTTTTCTTTTGTTTAGTCATTTCAGTCACATCCAACTCTTTGTGACCCTATTTTGAGGTTTTCTTGGCATAGATACTAGAGTGGTTTGCCATTTCCTACTCCAGCTCATTTTTACAGATCAGGAAGCTGAGTCAAACAGGGTTAAGTGACTTGCCCAGGGTCCTACAGTTAGGAAGTGTCTAAAGTCAGATGAGAACACAGATTCTTCCAACTCCAGGCCTGACTCTCTATCCACTGTGCCATCTCAATGCCTTCTCGATGTTCTTTAAACAGACTACACTGATAATGAGAAATACTGAACTAAAAAACTTTAGTTACCAGTTTCTTCTCTCACCAGACCCTTCACTTTGAAGCTTGCTGACCTCAGGAGTTGAATCTCCTTTGCCTTCTTCCTATTTCGAGGTATAGACAGACACAAGTCCTTCATTGGTGAAGCTTTTAATTTAATTTGTTTAATTTATAATTAGCAGAAGGTGGGTGGCAATTTCCGATTCTGCCACAATTTCCATATAACCTTGGACAAGTTGGCTATCCTCTCTGGGCCTCAGTTATCCTTTTCCATAGAATGAGCTAATAATTTTTGTCCCACCTACTCCATTAGAAGAAAAGGACAAAACTGAAAGTTCTTAGAATACCAAGAATAAGAATAAGCATTTTTATCTAAGCAACCTTCTGTTAAATGATCGAAATTACAACCACTGCCTGGGTTGCACCCTTGAAGATAACCAGACCAGCTAAGGGGGAGTTCTAAAAGCGATGTATTCCTCAGGCAAAGCTTTCACTGGCTCTGGCCATCTCTGGATCATGCTCTAATAAAGCCAGTGTGTTCCCTTAGAGGGGCCAATAAACCAACCTTCCATTCCCATAGTCTACCTTTGGATCTGCCCTTGCAGACAAATCATGTGTAGAGTAAAAGTGCAGCCCCTGCCAAGGGAGCATGGAAACATCTAGAAGAAGTGGGGTAGATCATGGGGGGGGGAGACGTCAAGCCAGTTTCAGAAGCATTTATGAAGTCCCTCCTTACTAGGAACTGAAAAGCTGGATTTAGAGTCCCAAGACCTGGGTTCAAATTCTGGCTCTCTGCCTTGTGGCCCTGAGCCACCCACCCATCCTCCCTGGGTCTCCTCAGTGGCTCTGAATGAGCTCAGAAGCTCTGCTGGTTTTACACTGATGATCCGCTCCTTGAGCATGCAGGAGAGGAAGTCTAGCTAAAGTTTTAGACTCTTTCCTTGGCCAGGTTTATTTTTTGTGCCCAGGCCATTTTCCTCCCCCCTCCTCCCCGCCTTTATTTCCCTATTTCCCAATGTGGTCATCATTCCAGCAGCTTCTGAGACAGGTCTAAGGCTAACATGATATTTAAGCCACCAAAGAATAGATTCGTTCCCACATGTAGGACTGCGGAGATTCCTGGAGTTGAGGTTCTTGCCTGTGGCAGAGAGATACCAGAGCCAGCCTATAGGTGGGTTTCTCTTTGTTTTCTGGGTCTCTGCTAGGTCAAGTTCAGTTCTAGCCTTATCCCAGGTTGGGTCCTGGGCTGCTGCTTAGGTGTGGAAAGCTAAGGGAAGAACAGGGAGGACATTTTGATTCTACTTTCTGCAAAGTGAAGGGTAAATCTAGGGCAGTGATGGTGAACCTACAGCACAGGTGCCAAAGATGGCACACAGAGTGCTCTCGTGGACACATGGCTGCCTCCCCCACCCCATCCCCCAAAAGTTTGTTACTAGAAAGACAGAGGGACTTGGAGGAGCTGCTCCCCTCCTCTTCTCTACACTGAGGACATTCCACACTTCTCCTGCCCCACTGTCTAGCCACCCTATGGGAGTGTGTCCTCCCTCCCCTGTGTGAGATAAGGGGGGGCATGCCTGGCACTTGGTGGGGGGCTGTTAGCTTGGTCTGGGGCATGGCTTGGGGTGGGGCCCGGCACACTATCTCTAAAAAGTTCACCATCACTGGTCTAGGGGAATCCATATAGAATAGCATTGGTGAAGTATCGGCACAAGTAAGGCACAAGCCTGGGCTCAGGGGAGCTGCTCTCCTCCCCCTCTTCCCAGCACCTGAGGAGATTTTTGTATGCCCTGTCCCACATCTAGTTGCCCAGAGGGAGCACTTCCTCCCTCCACTCTCTCCAAGAATGGGGTCAGAGTATCACAGACAGCTTGAATTTGCTTTCTGGGCATTCAAACTCAAAAATCTTCACCAAAGCTGATCTAGGAGTTATGAAAAGGGAGATACCATGGCTTGATTCAGTGAAGCTACTTAGACTTTGCTCTGAGAATTATGGCTGGTTTTGTTAAATTCCATTTGCCTACAAAACTCAATCAATATGAACCACATGATCGAATGTTCCAGATCATTGATTAAGAGAGAAGTCCACTTTAAAACCATTCTGAATTTCATCTCAAACATATTGACTTGGTAAAGATGATGAAATAAATTGTTAATGGTGGAAAAAGTATGAGGCAGATCATTGGAGAAGCTTCCCATGGTTCTGGAAAGCCATTTGGAAAAACGCAAAGTCATTAAATTACTTATGTCCATTGCCTCAGAGATCCCATTACTGAGCACATACCCCATTTGGGACAAAGACAAAAAGGGGACAAAGACAAAAAGTTACATATTAACTGAAATATAGAAGCCTCCCCTACCCTTCCTTAATCAAAACCAAAATGGAAACAAAATGTTTTTACTGAGTGGGAAATGGCTAAACAAATTACAGCATTGTGAACATAGCATAATATGGTAAAGAAAGCACTGGGTTTGGAATCAAAAGACTTGAGCTTGAACCCTAGTTTCATTCAAGGCTTACTATCTAAGTCTCATTTGTTTTGTTTGTTTTTAAACCCTACTAAGTATTGAAACTGTAAAAGGTGAAATTATGGTTGAGATTGAAAAAAATCTAAATTTAAGTGGTCGCCAAGGGAAATCCCAAATAATAAAATACCCAAGTCAGCTGCCAAATTTTATGGTGATTTAATTGATAGTGGAGAAGATTAAGAAGAAGGAAGAAGGAGTATGTTTTTTCTCACCCTCTTCCCCTGCCTGATTAGTAATATAAATTAGTAATATAATATATATAATAATTAGGAATGTAAATAATAAAAATTTCACCCTTTACAATTCCAAGGCAGAAAAATGGTAAGGGCTAGGCAGCTTGGGTTAAAGTGACTTGCCCAGGGTCACACAGCTAAGAAGTGTCTGAGGCTAGATTTGAACCCAGAACCTCCTGTGTCTGGGCCTGACCCTCCATCTACTGAGCCACCCAGCTGCCCTTCCCCACCCCACCCCCCAAGTCTCATTTGTAAAAGATAATTGTATTGGATGATGGAAGAGTTAGAAGCCCACTGGGAAAGGACTTGAGATCAGTGGTGTTAGAACAACAATTTCTTAGGGCTAGCCCTAGAATCCTGAAGGGAGACACAGTTAGTTACCCCTTGGGGACCCAATCTGTCAATGCACTGGGGAACTGGGAAAGTGACCAAGGACTGGGGGAAGGGGGAAAACAGGACTGATTGACACTTTGGGGGCTAAGCAGAATGTAGAAAAGTGAAGTCACCTTGATGGCAAACCAATCAGCATTTATTCTTATTGTGCTTTATAGCTCACAAAACATTTTCCTCCCAATAGCCCAGTGAGGAAGGTAGTGGGTGAACTACCATTTTACAGATGAGGAAACATTCTCCCAGCTATGCATATTACTTTTTGGACTACAATTCCATACCTCAGCTTTAGTTTCACTCTAGAATTTCTCTTAGAGCTTACTCCCTCTTTATCCCCCAAACATCCCTCTGTCATGTAGGCTCCTCTTTTCTAATTTTTAAGTACTTCCCAGAGCCTTCATTTTGAGAAGAGGCATAGGTCAGCCAACCTTCATTCCACACTCCTCCCTTCCTATGTGCTTCCAACTTTCTGGACTTCAATGCCAAACCCTAGAGGGGTATGCCTCCCTTTCTCCCTTTTGTATATTATCTTCCTTCATTAGAATGAAAGCTCTTTGAGGGCAGGGACTATCTGTCATTTTTGCTGATGAAATGGGTACCCATCTGGATAAAACTGTGGTTTCTCTGAATAGTGGTTTGGGTTTTTTTTTTTTTTGGTACCAATTTAATAGATTTATTTCCCTAGTAGCTATTTTGATGAGATTGGCTCTTTTATAGCTTAAATTTAACTTTGGAGATTACTCACCTCTTTGAAATAAAATGGCAATGTTTTCAAAATGGGAATATCCACATACCTACTAAATGAGGAATTTTTGCATTGATATTATTTTATTGTTTATGGTACCTTTTAGCAAGATGTAATTTCCTCCCTTATCTTTTTTAATCGGCTCTATTTTTGCTTTAGTTTTGTCTGAGGTCATGATTGCTGCTCCTGCTTTTTTCACTTCAGATGATGAACAATACATTCTGCTCTAGCCTCTGACCTTTACTCTGTGCTTGTCTCTCTGCCTCAAATGTATTTCTTGTAAACCGCATATAGTAGGATTCTGATTTTTAATCCACTCTGCTATACACTTTGTTTTGTGGGTGAATTCATCCCATTCACGTTCAGATGTTTTTTGCATATCATATTGTCCTAATTATCTTGTTTCTATATCCTCTGTTTATGCATACTCCTAACTGCTGTACCACTGATTTAAAAAATTTTTTTTAAAGAATTACCCATCCAACATATATTTTGACCTTATTGAGTCCCTTGCTTAGGTCTGGCATTTTGATCAGGAATGCTTGGAAATCTTCCATTTTACTGAATGACCATTTTTCTTCTGAAAGAATATACTCAATTTTTCTGGATAGGTGATTCTGGGTTGTAAACCTGGATCTTTCACCTTCCAGGATTATCATATTCCATGCCTTTTGATTCTTTAATGTGGAGGCTGCTAAATCCTGTGTAATACTGATTGTAGCTCAATGATATTTGAATTGTTTTTTTTTTTCTGGCTGCTTGCAGAATTTTCTCCTTGATTTGAGGGCTCTTGAATTTTGCTATAATATTCCTAGGAGTTGTCATTTGGGGATTTCTTTCCAGAGGTGATCTGTGGACTCTTTTATTTTTATTTTTTACTCTCAGGGCAGATATATATATATATATATATATATATATACACACACACACACACACATACACACACACATAATATCATGGCAGTTTTTATTGATAATTTCTTGTATTATGATGCCTAGACTTTTTGTCTTGTTCCTAGCTTTCAGGTAGTCCAATAATTCTTTTTTTTTTTTTTTACAAATATTCCTGATTTTTATTAGTAGAAGCAACCATAATTGGAACAATGTTAATCAATCTCATTCCTAAAAAAAGAAACCACTAATTTCCTGCATAGCAGGCAGCTAGCAAAATGCTAAGCTGCAAACACCCTTACCACAGAGAATGGTGAGTCATTTCACATACTGAGTCCATGTCAAAGATACAAGGGCAAGGCCTTCCATGCCAAAACAACTACTTTAAAAAGGTACCCGTATTACTCCTGTCTGTAACCCGGGGAAAAGGAAAACTAGGAGAAAGGGGGAAAGCCATTCTCTATTCAAGTAATGTTAGTGTAGTCATTCCCACTTTGTACCAGAGATGGTCACATTCACCATATAGTCAACACTTCAGACAAAGAATCAGGGAGACCCATCAAACACTGAAACCACGGAATGTTCACTTTATGTAAAGACCTACCAAATATGAACAGGAAAACAAGTGATCACACACACAACACACACACACACACACCCACACAAATGTCCTGGTCTCAATACACAGTGAGGAAGCAAAGGGAAAGAAATGTGGAATTTAAGAGAAAAGAAGACATGAGCTGGCTGAAGGAGAGGAAGGTAATCACAGTTCTAATCTTCCAGACTTCGGAATGCATTCTGCATATCTTCAAAAAGTTGAGCATATTCACTCTTGATTTTGGCTTCACCCTCTTTCACTGGGTCCTTGAATTTCATGGAGGTAAGTCTGTAGAGAATTTCCCCCATATTTTCTCGGATAATAGCCCAAGTGATTTTATTATCACTCTGGGCAGTCGTTTCAATAGCTCTTCGTGCCAAATCATAAAAAGCGATCATGTTAGAGAGTATGCCTACAGTCTTGTAGAATGGGCAGAACCTGTCATAAGACGAATATCCATTTTGCTGCAGGAAATCATCTTTGAGAAGTTTTGCTACCTCCAGAGTAATTTTATCCCCTTCTGCTAAAGAAGCCTTCCCCACGAGCTGTACAATTTCTGCCAAATCCTCTTCTTCCTGCAGGATCTCCTTGGCCTTGGTCCTCAGAGGAACAAATTCAGCAAAGTGCTTGTCATAGTACTCATCCAAGGCGCGTGTATACTTGCTATAGCTGATCAGCCAGTTTACTGAAGGGAAGTGCTTACGCTGAGCTAATTTCTTATCTAAGCCCCAGAACACCTGAACAATACCAAGAGTGGCAGATGTAACAGGGTCAGAGAAGTCACCACCAGGCGGAGAAACAGCTCCTACAATGCTGACACTCCCTTCCCTTTCTGGATTTCCAAGACATTTTACTCGGCCCGCTCTTTCATAGAAAGAAGCCAAACGAGCACCAAGATATGCAGGATAACCACTATCAGCAGGCATTTCAGCTAAGCGCCCTGAGATTTCTCTAAGGGCTTCAGCCCAACGAAAGGTAGAGTCAGCCATCATACTGACATTATAGCCCATGTCACGGAAATATTCAAACAGAGTAATTCCAGTGTAAATAGAAGCTTCTCTAGCAGCCACAGGCATGTTGGAAGTATTGGCCACCAAAGCGGTTCTCTTCATTATAGACTCCACCCTCCCATCAACTTCCATTGTTAACTCTGGGAAGTCTCTGAGTACTTCAGACATTTCATTTCCTCTTTCTCCACAACCCACATAGATGATCACATCACTGTTGGAATACTTAGATAAAGACTGGGATATCACAGTTTTTCCACAGCCAAAAGCGCCAGGGATAGCAGTAGTTCCTCCTTGTACACATGGGAAAAGTGCATCAAGGACTCTCTGGCCAGTTAATAGAGGGTGATTGGCTGGCAGCTTTTCAGTGACAGGACGCACTTGACGGACTGGCCACACTTGGACCATGGTGAACTTTTCTTTTACTCCCTCAAATTCAAGCTCCAAGACAACATCCGAGGTATCATAGTTGCCAGGTGGAGCAATGTATGACACTGTACCTCGGCTGCGTGGTGGCAACATGATTTTGTGGTCGATGAGGGAATTTTCATGTACTACTCCATAAATATCACCCCCAGTGATATGACTGCCAACCCGAAAGTTTTTAGAAGGTGTGAAATCCCATTTGATATCTTTACTAAGAGCAGATATATTGACTCCTCTAGGAATGTAGATGCTTTGAGTTTGTGTGCTGATGTCTTTTAAGGGCCTCTGAATTCCATCAAAAATGGATCCCATTATGCCAGGTCCAAGCTCCACTGAGAGAGGTTTACCAGTTCGGAGTACTGGATCACCAACAGATACGCCAGATGTTTCTTCATACACCTGGATAGTAGCCATTTCACCTTCCAATCGAATAATCTCTCCAACTAGTTCACTATGGCTCACTCTTACCAGTTCATACATTGCTGCACCGGCCATGTTACTGGCAGTGACCACAGGTCCTGAGACTCCATATACATAGCCAAATGCACATTCATGGTCTTCATCACTGATTTTGGGTAATTGGGAGAAATCCATCTTGTTTGTTCACCGCGAAGCGAGCTGTGAAGGACTGAGCAGGCGGCCGGGGTGAGAGGAAGCCCTTCAGCTCTGTCACTCTAGTCCAATAATTCTTAAAGTGTCCCTCCTGAATCTATTTTCTAGGTCAGTTATTTTTTCAATGAGATATTTCCCATTTTCTTCTTTTTCTGTTTTTTTTAAATTTTATTTTATTGTTTCTTGGTATCTCATGAACTATGATTAGCTTCTAGATGCCCAATTCTAATTTGTAAACAATGATTTTCTTCTTGAGCTTTAGAGTCTCCCTTTTCAGGATCATTTCTTCTTGCATTGCTTTCATTTTTCCTCAACTTCCCTTAATTTATTTTTGAGATCCTTTTTGAGCTCTTCCAGAATCTGAGAACAAGTCATAGTTTTCTTTGAAGCTTTGCATGTGTTTGCTTTGCTTTCAGTGTTCTCTTCTGTGTCTGTGCCTTGCTCCTTTTCTCCATAACATTTTTTTATAGTTAGGGTTTTTTTTTTGGATGTTTGCTCATTTTCCCAGTCTTTTTCTTGACTTTTACTTTTATTTTAAAGGTGGGTTCTATTCTTAGGGAAGAAAGGACACTCTCTTAAGCTTCAGTTCTTCCTTGATGCTATCCTTAGCCTTATTTCTGGGTTTTGTTTTGTTTTTGCAAGTTTCAGTTCTTTCAAGGTAGCTCTGAAAGGCACCTCCCACTGCTGATTCAATCACCCACTGAGAACGTTGATGGCTTCCAGAGCTTAGAGTACTATGAACTTCCCTATACTGGGGCTCAAAATATAGCTTCAGGCTTGGGCAGGGTTTCACTCTGGGCTTGATCAGGTCCAGCACACAGTGGACTGCCTTGCCCTGAGGTTTTGCTTTGAGCTTGATAAGGCCTACCTAGATCTGGACTCCCAGAGGCCAACACTATCTTGGCTGGAGATCAGGTCACTGAGGGGGGAGCCTAGCTCTGAGTTTGCACAGACCTGGGGTGTAGCACATACTGCCTCAAGCTGGGATTCAGGTCCCCACAACAAGCCTGGGCTGGGGCTCCTGGCGTTGCTCTGGATTTGTACAGGTAAGCAGCATAGACTGCCTCATGCTGGGATTCAAGAACTTATCGCAGACTTGCTTGGAACTTTATGGGGTGTGTGTTGGGTTGCACTGCTGTTGGCGTAGGCAGAGTCTTAGGGTCTGGACGTGGCTTGAGCCCAAGTTCAGAACCTGAACAGTAGGTGTAGGGTGGGAGGGTTTGCTGCTGGCCTGCTTCAGTACTCTCTAGTGTAGCCTCCTGTTGGCTGTGCTCCCCTCTGACCCCACGAAAGCTGCTTCACTCCATCTCCTTGTTCTTTCACCCCAATGCTCATTTTGTGGCATCATTTTAAGGTTGGTTGGAGAGGATCCTCATGTTGGTTCGAGCTTTCCCTGCTTCTTTCTACTCCACCATCTTGGCTCTGCTTCTATAAATGAGGTTTTTTGAAGAATCATGGGCAAATTTGCAAGCATTACTTAATAACTGTATATACTATCTGAGGGAATCAGTGAAGCTATGTATTTATTGACACAGTGAATCTTGACAAGTCATTGCTAGAATGTGCCTCTGATTCTGGTTAAAGGCCCAGGAAAGGAACCAAGCATTTCCCTTCTCACTTGGCAATGTCTTGGGGTACTTGGCCAATAAGAGTCCTCCTGACTTTCCTTTCTATGTTCTTTTTTTCCCTCTGAAGCATTTCATTAGACTCATAGATGATCAGAATGATAACTGATGTCCCTCTCAGTACTAAATTTAACCTAGTCCCCTCTAAAAGGAAGACCCAGGCAGATGAAGGAAGCAGAACACAGGTCTCTGGATTTCTGATTCCATTTGCCCTCAACATCACTATTTCTCTCCCTTTCCCCACTGATGGATGCAGAGTCATGATCCCTTTCTCCTAAAAAATCTCACTCTCAGAGAACTACTGATTTCAGTCATTTAAAGTTTTGTTTGCATTTCTTTCAATATATTGGCTCTCCCAAGATATTTCCACACTAAGCATTATCTCAGAGGGTGAACTGAAAGGCTTTATCCCCTGTTGTGGGTTTTCAAGCCACCTCCAGTCCAGGAAGGCTTGAGAGAGGGATTAGAGAACCTTCCTAAAATAATATCATTAAATAATTAAAAATTTAATTTAATTTAAAAATTAAAAATTAAAAACAACTTCTGTTACATTAACCTAATTTCAGGATTTTTCTGAGTCAGAATTAGCTTGGCCTGTTTGCTTGGGCCTTTGATCCTCTGGGTCACTATGAAGGACCAACATTTTCCTGCTCTGGCTTGTACAATGCTTTGAAATAACTGAAGATCCTATTCAAGAGTCATTGTGGGCATAGCAAGATTCTGATGGGTTTTCTCCTTTGTCTAAGTACACCAGAGGTAAATTTCTTCAAATGTTTCAGTCATTCAATGGGAACTTTTTAATTTTTTTTAAATGCCTGTAGGAGACAACTTTAGGTTGCTTACAGAAATCTTAAGTGTCAATGAAGACATAATTAAGACTGAATACTTCCACGCTACAGTAGAGCAAGGGAGTGGAAATTTCAATCGGCCAACCACTTATTGGGTCCACTTTTGTTTTTATCAGCCTTCTATTGCTGAAGCAATGCTAATTGGTTTCTTCCTGTCCCTTGTACCAACATTCAAATGGTAAGTGAGATTCCAGCTTGGTCAGGGTCACTTTTCCTCATTTGCAGTCAGTACAAGCATGGGTGGCCCATTCTGTATGTATGCTCATGCCCCTTGTTAAGGAACAGCAAGATTGATTTGAGTTTCATTTCATTCTGAATGTACACACTCCCCCTCTATCCATCAGCTGGCTGGCAAAGATGTTAATGGCCAGCAGGATGTCTAAAGGCAAAGCAAAGGGCACTCCGAGCCCCTACCACCTCATCCCACCCCCTGAATGATTGGAGGAGTTTTCTATATTGTGTTAGAGAGCAAATAAAAGCAACATATTGTCCTCCGGCTCTAGGAAATTTGGCATGCACTGAGCAAACATTTAGAAAGTGGACAGATACAATGGTTTGCATCCCAAGCCACTTCTTCCATCTGTTTTCAATTTGGCTGGAGGGCTCGGCCTGTGAAATCTAAAGCTGAAATTGTTCATGGGGGCAAGATGGTGTAATAGGAAATAAATTCTGGAGTCAAGAGGCTGTTTGAGACCAGGATTTTCCAATGAATTTCAGAGTGACTTTGGGTAGATCACTCAGCCCCATGTTCACATGAAGGAAACTGAGGCGAGACGGGTTAGCAGAGCATCTATTAAGCACTTACTACATAACAGGCCCCAGCCTCTACTCTGTCACAAGGTTGGTGTGAGAAAAGCACTTTATAAACTAAGTTAATATTTTAAAGTTAGGAAAAGGTTTTGATTACAGATACAACTTTATACATGTATTCAGCATGCATTCGTATTAATGAATGGCAACGGTGACAACATTCAAAAAACATCTATCTGAGCAGCAGAGAGAGGAGTCTACAAGGAGCAGTGGAGGGCCAGAATCCCAACTGAGAAGAATGGGAAGCCAGAAAAGAATGAACAGAACTTGTAACTAATACTTGAAAGCACTGTCAGCCATGCTGTGTTATCTGAAGGAGCCGGTCTCAGGAAATGCCTAATGTAGGATCAGGAGATGAAGAACTCTGAAATGAAAGAAGCTTTGTTGATTGTACAGTGGGAGTTTCCAAAGGACACAGTGGTTGGGGGGGGGGGGTGGCCAGATTACTTTGAAATTAGTGGGAATGAAGAAGCAGGCAGCTGGATAGCCAACACCTATTTGGGGAGATTTGAGAAACTCTCTGAGGTGCAGGAGAGCAAATTCTCTGTCTTTCTCTGTCATCTCTCTCCCTCTCTCTCTGTCATCTCTCTCCCTCTCTCTCTGTCATCTCTCTCCCTCTCTCTCTGTCATCTCTCTCCCTCTCTCTCTGTCATCTCTCTCTCCCTCTCTCTGTCATCTCTTTCTCTCTGTCATCTATCTTCCTTTCTGTCATCTGTCTCTCTCTCTCCCTCTCTGTCATCTGTCTCTCTCTCTCCCTCCATCATCTCTCTCCCTCTCTGTCCTCTCTCTCCCTCTTTCTGTCATCTCTCTCTCCCTCTCTCTGTCATCTCTCTCTCTGTATCATCTATCTCCCTTTCTGTCATCTCTCTCTCTCCCTCCTTCTCTCTCTCTCCCTCTCTCTGTCATCTATCTCTCTCTCTCCCTCCATCATCTCTCTCCCTCTCTGTCATCTCTCTCCCTCTTTCCATCATCTCTCTCTCCCTCTTTCCATCATCTCTCTCTCTCTCTCTGTGTCATCTCTCTCTCTCTCTCTCTCTCTGTGTCATCTCTCTCTCCCTCCTCTCTCTCCATCTGTCATCTATCTCTCTATCTACTCCTTGGGTATAGAGCAACAGGAGAGGACGAGCCACTCCAAGGGTTTCTGTACCTCATCTAGGAAATGAAAGTCCCTAATCCTAAACTTGGTGATTGTGTGAAATGGCTTCTTGATCTTGCCTAAACTGAAACAAGGATCAAAGGAATAAAGTGACTTATCCAGTAAGTTGAAGGGTCAGGTCTCCTAACCTAAAGACTAGGGCTTTTTTCAAAGGGTCTAGGCTTTGCCATGATAATCTTTGATCGAGTTCATAGTGTCCTTATTTTACAGATTTGAGAACTGAGGCCAAGAGGGGAAGTCATTTGCATGCCTTACCCTTTTCTTCTTCCAAAACAGCCTTTCTGAGTCCCAAGATCTCTCCCATGACCCGAGTCCTGAGTTCTCTATATGTCCTATGGTATTTGCCCCAGGCTAGGGAATGCTGATTATACTGCTGGTTTCTATAACTAACTAAGAAAAACTAACTAATTGACTGCTGGTAAGGATTTAGAAATAAGATAAGATATTAATAAGCACATGAAAATGTGTTCTAAATCTCTTATAATCAGAGAGATGCAAATCAAAACAACCCTGAGGTATCACCTCACACCTAGCAGATTAACTAATATGACAGCTATGGAAAGTAATGAATGCTGGAGGGAAAAGTGGAAAAGTGGGGACATTAATTCATTGTTGGTGGAGTTGTGAACTGATCCAACCATTCTGGAGGGCAACCATTTGGAACTATGCCCAAAGGACTTGAAAGGAATGCCTGCCCTTTGATCCAGCCATATGACTGCTGGGTTTGTACCCCAAAGAGATAATAAGGGAAAAGACTTGTACAAGAATATTCATAGCTGAGCTCTTTGTGGTGGCCAAAGATTGGAAAATGAGGGGATGCCCTTCAATTGGAGAATGGCTGAACAAATTGTGGTATATGTTGGTGATGGAATACTATTGTGCTAAAAGGAATAATAAAGTGGAGGAATTCCATGGAGACTGGAACAACCTCCAGGAAGTGATGCAGAGCGAGAGGAGCAGAACCAGGAGAACATTGTACACAGAGACTGATACACTGTGGTACAATTGAATGTAATGGACTTCTCCATTAGTGGTAATGCAATGACCCTGAACAACTCGAAGGAACCTATAAGAAAAACCACTATCCACATTCAGAGGAAACACTGTGGAAGTAGAAACACAGAAGAAAAACAACTGCTTGAATTCATGGGTCGAGGGGATATGGCTGGGAATATAGACACTAAAGGACCATCCTAGTGCAAACATCAACAACATGGAAATAGGTTCTGATCAAGGACACATGTAATACCCAGTGGAATTGCGCGTCAGCTACAGGAAGAGTGGGGGAAGGGGAGGGAGGAATAGAATATGATTTATGTAACCAAGGAATAATGTTTGAAATTGACCAAATAAAAAATATTTAAAAAAGAAAGAAGATAAGAGATTGACAGAGTTAACCACAGCAATTCCCCAAACTAGCTTCCATTTCAACACTTTCTGGAATTCTCTGCCTCTTCTTTCCCTCAAAATTGCTCAGATAGCATTTCCTCAGGAAGCTCTTTTGGTTGCCCTTGGCTGCTGGAGTCCTGTTCCATCTTCACAACTACCTCTGCTCCCATTTTTTTCCTGCCCTATATTTGTTCTTTCTCCTAATAGGATGCCCTCGTTAGCCTCCTTCCATCCCCACCACGTACACTCACATATCCCATGCTGGTGCCTTCCTTTGGAGATAACTTCCCATTTATAGTCTCCATATCAGATATTTGTACGCTGTCTCCACCATTCCCCTGTGAGCTCCTTGGAGGCAAGGATCTTTTATTTATTTATTTTTTTTGCCACTTGGCACAATGTAAGTGCCTAATAAATGCTTCTTAACTAAACTGAGATCAGGGACACTCATTTTTATCATTATGTACTGAGGATACAGTCAGTGCTTAATAAATGCTTGCACATTGATTGGTTAGTTTGTGCCTACCATAGGTGTTCTGGACTATGGAACTAAAGGGCCAAATGAGAAAGATGTACAGTAGGGTCTTTGCCTTTCATCTCAAAGCCTAGTGTGATGAGGACTTTCTATTCATTCCTGGAAAGCAGCCTACACTCCCACACACTTCTCTCAGATGTCAGATCTATAAAACTACTGATTTAAATCCAAAAAATAGATGTTAGCTTTCCCATGAAGTAGCTGTGAATTTAAAGTGGATGGAGATATGGACTCAGGGCACAATGTCATTTTGAGTTTGACTCAACCTAAAATGTTTGAAAAATAGATGAGAATGCTGGAATTTGAATGCCTTTAGGTTCTATAACAGCACCCTCCAGTAATTTTGCAAATTAGTTCTACACTTTTCCAGTTGTTGGCAGGCTTCAACATCTTGCCCTTTTTCATGTAAAAATAAAACTGTCAAATTCAGGGTCTTGTTTATGACTCAAAAATTTGGAAGGATTATAATTCCAGCCATCTTCTCTGAGGTGGTAGGTGCTCGCTCCATCATTGTCTCTAGTTCTACTCCCTGGTTTACTCTTAGAGGAAGCTTTGGGGTACAGTGGACAGACCACTGGACCTGAAGTGAACCTACATTTAAAAAAATTTTTTTAACCCTTTCTCTGTATTGTTTCCAAGGCAAAAGAGCAGGAAGAGCTAGGCAATGGGAGATTAAGTGACTTGCCCAGGGTCATGGTGCTAAGGAAGTGTCTGAGGCCACATTTGAAGCCTGGACCTCTTGTCTATAGGCCTGAGCCACCTCGCTGCCCCACTAAGCCCAAATGTGGCTTCATTTATTAGTGGTGTGACCCTTAACTTCTATTTTCTTCATTCCCCTCAGCTCTAAAATGGGGATAATACAACTCTGCTAATTATCCAAATTTGAATTCCTCTTCCAATGTCCATGCTAATCATGCCATTTTCTTTATATGGTAATAATTAATAGCTGCTCTGCAATATGTCCTCATTCTGTAAAAGCTTGGGAAGTTGTGATCCTTTGGACACAACCACCCCTGTGGCACTTTAGCATGGATTCCAAGCCAGAAGGTAAGGTGTTTTTGTTGGTTTTTTTTAACTACACTAATACTTTTGGGACACCAAATAATAAAAGGAATAAATGAGGGGGCAGCTGGGTAGCTCAGTGGATTAAGAGCCAGCCCTAGAGATGGGAGGTCCTAGGTTCAAATCTGGCCTCAGATACTTCCCAGCTGTGTGATCCTGGGCAAGTCACTTGACCCCCATTGCCTAGCCCTTACCACTCTTCTGCCTTGGGGCCAATACACAGTATTGACTCCAAGACTGAAGGTAAGGGTTTAAAAAAAAAAAGAAATAAATGCAAAAATCCACATTTAGATGAAATCAACTTTGCAAGGACAACGTGGATAGGCTGTAGTTCATGTAAAAGACAAGGGGAAGGTTTTCCTGAATTAAAAGCTTGACATTCATTGGTAGTGAGAAAGAGCAATCAAGAAAGTTAAAATATTAGTTTATATTAAGTAAAGTCTTCCAAGGAAAGGGGAATGGTGATTCCTTTGGGCTCTGCTCTGATTACACCAAGGTGGGAACCACTGGGCTAGTTTCTGGGAGCCCATTTTAAGGAGATGGAGAAGCCGGAACATGTAGGGTGACCAAGAGGGCAGAAGGACACAGAAAGACTTTGAAGCAAGATAGGAACTTGGGTCTCCCTGACACCAGCGAGGGCTGTGAGCCAGGACAAGACACTCAACCTCTTTGGGATTCAATTTCCTCCTTTCTAAAGTGGGGAGGACGCCCCCCACCCCCCACCCAGGGTTGTGGCAAGGATCCAGGGAGTGAAGATGCATGAAGCATTTTGCAAAGCTTCAGGCACTCTCTACATGCTGATGCTGCTTATTTAAAGAATGAATGATCAGTTGTTGGGTAGGTTGTTAAAGGAATTATTTCTCTCTCTCTCTCTCTCTCTCTCTCTCTCTCTCTCTCTCTCTATATATATATATATATATATATATGTATGTATGTATGTACACATGTCTAGATGGCCCCAATATGCTTTCCAGCCCTAAAATTTTTTATTCTATTATTATTCAAGGAAACATGATCAGATAAAATACAGAATTATTGAATGCCACACTCCTTAAGAGAATTATAGGATGAATCATCATAATGGTAGTCGATACTTATGACACTTTCGTCTTTGCAAAGTATTTTACTCTGGACTCTCAAAATAATTCTAGAAGTGAGATAAAAATGAACAAAAATAAATGTATGAAAGAAAAAGTGATTAAGTGCTTTTTGTGTGCCAAGTATTGGTAATAGAAATAGAAATAGCAAATGCAAGTCAGACCCTGCTTCTAAAGAGGGCAGCTCTCCAAATTTATTAAGACAAGGCATAAACATGTCAGGAGGCTGCAGTGCATATTGGCTGGTCAAAGGATAAAGCCCCAGAAAGAACTCAAAAGGGAATGTGTGAGGGGTAGCTAGTTGGCGTTTAAGGTGCCTTCAAGGTCTATAATCAAGTAGTTCACGGAATATAGAGTAAGTCATGGAATCACATACTTAGAATTGGAAGGGACTTTAGGGGCCATTCAGTCCTACCCCTCTCCCCTACTTTATAGATGGGAAGACTGAGGCCCAGAAAGTATAAGAGACTCACTCGGGGTCACTTATTAAAATGTAAGCCCTCAAACGTAGGACTTCCCGAAGGCTCTGTTTGCTGGGCCATCCATGTGGCCACCACCAGTTTGGCGGAGGTGGAAAATGGAGAGGAATCGACATGCAATAGAACCAGAAAGGTAGGTGAGGCAGCATCAGACTGAGGAGGGCTTTAAACACTAAGTAAAGGCATTTGGCTTTTACTAGTATTTAATAATAAATAGCATTTACATTGAACTTTAAGGCTTGCAAAGCACTTTACAAATATCTCATTTTATTCAAGAGGAGGAAGTGATTGACTATCGATAAAGGCCAGAGAGAGGTCAAAGAGGATGAAGGTAGCAGAAAAGCAGCTCAGAGCAAGCAGAAGGCTAGCTGTAAGACTGTGGATAGGTAACGAGTGAGTAGATGAGTAAAAGATGGCTAGGTTGCTTAGTGGATAGATCAGCTGATCCAGGAGTCAGGAAGATCTGAGTTCAAATCCAGCCTCAGACATTTACAAGCTGTGTGACTCAGGGCAAGTCATTTAACTCTGTTTGTCTCCATTTCTTCATCTATAAAATGGTGTAAGATTTAAATTAATATCCAGTAACTCCAAGGATTATATTTTATAAAGTTGAAATAGAAAGAAAAAAAAAACAGAAGTTCAAACCTAATTATCTAACAAATAGTAAACCCACGTGTGTAGATTCTCCTGACTGGCATACAGCCCACTTTCCCAACTGCGATCAGAGGAAAAAGAGAGGGTGGAGCTATAAAAACTTATATCTTCCCTATGTTAGGGTAGATACATAAATGGGATGCTGGGAGAGCAAGTCCCTGAGTAGCAAATCCCTATTACACAATGGACAATAGAAGGAAATGGCACACCACTTGGGTGTCTTTGCCAAGAAAACCAAAATGGTGTCATGAAAAGTGACACAAAGGAACATAAGAAGAAGAAAGGATATCACAAAAAAATTAGCACCAAACTTGTTCTCTTTCTGGATAGGCAACTGGAACCTAGATGAGGATCATCCAGGTAGGATGTTTGCACTAGTGCTTACAACATCTTTGTGTAAATACATTAGCTCACCAATCTGTGCCTTTTGTCACTCTTGCCTTAGGTTAAGGATTGAGGAAAGACAGTCCTTAGCTGCAGGGATAGATCTTAGGTCAGGACTCCCCAGCTTCTACTATACTGCAGACTCGTAAAATCAATAAATTCCACACTGTAGACCTTTGCTCTCCACCACCAGGGAGATGAAAGAAGAAGGGGGGGGGGGGGAGTCAAGTTTGTAATCCTGGAGTCCTTGTTGGGACTCTCTTCCTCCTCCCAATTCAGATTCCCAGGTGACTGCCTCGAGGTCATGTCAGGGTATATTCTGTTGGTCTGGACTCTAACTCGAGGGCTTATGAACGCACCTGTACCCTTTCCTTAATCGTTGTTCAACAGACAATAATTGGTTCGAAGGAAAGGCATTTACTATGAAAGTATCGTGAAATAGTAGCTGTAACACATTGCTCCTGTGAACACGGGGCACACTCTACTCCAAACATACCCCGTATCATGGGGAGCCTGGAGAGTACACCAGTAGAGAAATATACACATGGAGAATGTATATGACACGGTTGTGCCTTGTTTATTTTCTCTTCTCTGAGTATCCCCATAATGCTTCCCTCTTGGGTTCTTCCATAGGGCAGGCCACCCAGCTGGGTTCCCTGAGTCAGCTTCTCTCTATAGTTTAACTCTCAAGTGCCTGGGCTAATTCTCTCTTGAATCCATTGATGGTTCTCTTCTCTGCTGCTGGGAATCGCCCTCCTCAAAGCTGTGTCCTGGATCAACTCTCTTTCCTCCTGGTCATAGCATTTTCTTCCTGGGGGCTGATTGCTCTGCTGCAAAATGTCATGACCAGTGTAGGAGTGGGAGGGAAATGAATCCTCTCCCCTGTCCCTCTGGTAGAGGAACAAGGCTCTCTCAAGGGCTGGGATTCTTCTTTGTACCCCTTTTGTACCCCTTTGTACCCTGTTCTCTTCTCTGTTGCCAGGAGTTACACACTTCTCCGAACTCTCATGTCTCAACTGTCCCTAGAGCTGGCAAGTTTGTAAGATCCTTGAGGGCAACGATGGTCTTTTGCCTCTTGTTGCATCCCCATTTGGCACATAGTAGGTGATGAGTAAATATTTATTAATTGATCAAATGATCAAAGGCATCAGGGGCATGGCTGATTTTTATAGCTAAGGCAAAGTGCTTTCTAATTACACCAAAGAGAACTCCTTTACCCTTCCCAAAGAGACAACTCAGTGAAAACTGTCTTCGCATAAGACTCTACTTCCTTGTTTTAACTGTTTGAGTCCTGCATCTCCTGTGCTTTCATCCACTGGGCAAGGGGGAAGGATAGACCCCAACAGAGCAGAGATTTTCCAATCAAATCCAATCAAATTTCCAATCAAATAAGTAACTAGGTTTTAGTAAGTGAGGATAGTGATTCAAAAGCCTCTTCAGAAACAAGGGATGTTCTACTCCAACCCTCATCCTTAGGATTCTGGTCTTCTCCCTCCATTTTCCCTTTGGCACTATTCCCTTGACACATCCTCTTCAGTTCATTCTGTGCACAGCCAGACACAGGATATGTGTGGCTAGTATAGAAATGATGTTGGCTCAGTACTGGTACCATACTCCTACACAGAGCAGGCGTGGGAATGCCCTAGAAAACAGGGGACAGTTTTTTAGTCATCTTCAGTTGTCCTTCCTAAATCATCCTTTTCTTCTGTACTTTGCCCAAAGCCAAACTATTTTTCTGTTTCCCAAGGAAGCCGCTCTCTTTAAGGGCGATGTGCTTTCCCTTAAAAAAAAAAAAATCCTTTAGGGAGCTCAATTGAAACCAGACTGAGACCTCAGGAGGTCACGTGACCCTGACTCTGATTCAGGAAGGTCGCTGTGGCTCGGGCCTCCTACTCGACCTAAGAAAATCCCAGTGAGGAAAGTTAGCCTCACTGCCAGGCCTACTCTCATTCTGCAGTTGACAGTGGAGACACATAAGAAGATTGATTTGTCACTTAGGAATTCATCTCAAAGAGCCAATGAGGTGGTCGTGATGGAATCGAGGCCAAAGGAACGCAAGCTGGCCAGAATGCGGCGGCTTCCCTCACGGACACAGAAACGGTCCCTCGCCAGCTGCGGGCTCATTGCTCCTTTCCATGGACCGCGAGTGTATGACAATGGCTTGGCCTCCAGTTATCGCGGCACCTTCTGCTTCAGAGAGGGGACACCTGGGAAGGGGGCGTTCTCCTCCTAAAATGGCAACTGTTGAGATTTTAGCTCTTCCTCAGCATTCCTTGGAATTTAAGGCAGAATGTTAAGCAGCTCCCAGGAACTCTAAAGAATCCGTCTCACTTCTCTCCCTGGCTTTGTCCCGGCTGGTCTAAGGGGATGTGTCCATCCAGGCCCGCCTCTCCCAAATTAAATGTGATGGAGTGGCTGGGTGGATGGCTGTGATTTTCATCTTTCTTGAGCAGTGACAGATGATGCCGCAACCTCGGAGCAAATAAAGTCATCAAGTCCCAAGCACCACTGACATAATCAAAAAATCAGAGGCTGGAGAGCCACAGGCCTTCCATTTATTATGGGAAATAATGGGAGAAGAGCGAGCAATTAGGATCGACTTTGGGATGCGCTGCTGGGAGGGAGTGAAGATTTGTAATTCCTGCCCTCGGGCCATATCAAGATTTGGAACCAGAGCCCAATTTGAAATAACACAAACTAAAAAAACTTTATTAGACGAGGTGTCATTTGGAGTCCAGTTCTTTGAACTAGCCCTAAATTCCTGCGGGTTATAATCTAATGCGCAATCGCGGCACCCGGTTCCAGGAGGGGCCGGGTATGGTAGGAGCAGGATGTGTGACGGGTCCTTGAAGCCTTGCCTGGACCTCCAAAGACCTTTTATTCTCTTGTCCTTTTAACCCTCCTGCCTCACGCGAACCACAGTGCTGAGTGCAGGGCCAAGCAGTTCAGTAATTGAGGCTGATTATAACCAGAGGTGTCCACTGAACGACCCTAAAGGCATGTCAAGTTGGGGGATGGCGAGACGCGGAGGTGAAGGCTAAGGGTCTCATAGCCCAGGGGAATCCCACGTCGCCTGTCCCCTAACTCTAGAAAGTTGGGTCAGGGCCAGCTACAACTTGAAATGTGGAGTCCAACTTAATGGGGGAGGGGGATGCCAAAATAGCTAGTTAGAGTTCAGTCTCCGAGTAGTCCACTTAGGGGGCGGGGAGACGCGGAATGTGACGTCATAGTAGAAGGGACTGAGGGATGGAGGGGAAATGATTTCGCCAACATCCGGGAGCCATTAAGCAGCTCGGACTGCAGCCTGCCACCAATGAGAACGCAGCTCCCCTGTTTCTTTCATTAGGGTCCGGCGCATCCTAGAAATGGAATTTCCCCTGATTGGTCCAGGAAGTGAGGAGAAACTGCAGAATGGGTCTGTCTTACATCTCTTTGCTACCTGCCTCTGGGGGACATAAAGGGGGTCGCATAACTTCCAAGGACACCGAGACTTTTGGCTTGCACACCGACTTCAATTGATAGCTGGCAACCCTTCGTTCTTACCTTTCAGGGGCTACGTTGGAGCTAAGCATCTCTGCGAAGCCTTTCAATAAATCCCTCAAAGGGGGCAGCTGGATGGTTTAGTCTTAGTGGATGGAGAGCTAGGCCCAGAGATGGGAGGTCCTGGGTTCAAATCTAGCCTCAGATACTTCCTAGCTGTATGACCCTGGGCAAGTCACTTAACACCCCCCCCCCCCATTGCCTAGCCCTTACCATTCTTCTGCCTTAGAACCAATGCACAGTATTGATTCTAACACAGAAGGTGAGGGTTTTAAAAAAAATAAATCCCTCAAAGACCAGGATATATACTACAACACATTAACTCAGAGATCTGGGTTTAGGAAGTCAATACATGTTTGCTTCCAAGGATTTAACAAATAGAAACTCCAATTAGCTAAATAACCATGGATGAGTTGCTAATTAAAGGGCCCCAGGAAAACAAAAATATGTGTGTAACAATATATGCATACACATATGTGGGCATATATATTAGAATGTACACATCATTCATTCTTTCCTTGTAGGGATCATGGGGAGAAAAATTGATTCTTTCCACCCGTTAATTTTGCTTATGTGCTTTACTAGATAGAAACAAGGAGGAAAGAGGGAAAAGACAGAAAGAAACAGATTCAAAAGAGAACTCAGTTTTTCTTCTGCTGTTAGGAGGGAAGTATACTATTCAAGTGAATTTTTCAGATTAACAAAGATTACACCTTTAAGTGGCAAAATATTTTTGTTTCAATCATTAAAATTTTTTTTTTAATTTTGTTAGATATTTCCCAGTTACATGTAAAATATTTTATCATATAAATTTTGGGAGGATTCCAAATTCTCTCCCTCCCCTCCACCTCCTTGAGAAGGCAAGCAGTATGATATTAATTATACATGTGAAGTCATGCAAAATGTATTACAATATTGGGCATGTTACAGAAAGAAAACACAGGCAAACTTCATGCACACACACACACACACACACACACACACACGCTCCCCCCAAAAACCAAAGTTAAAAAAAAGTATGCTTTAATCTGCATTCAGACTCCAGTTCTTTCTCTGATAGCATTTTTCATCCTGTATCCTTTGTCATTGTCTTAGATCATTGTCTGGATCTGAGTAGTTAAGTCTTTGATCATCCTTACCATACTGCAGTTGCTGTGTACAATGCTTTTCTGGTTCTACTCACTTCATTTTTTTAAAACCCTTCCTTCTGTCTGAGAATCAATGCTAGGTATAGTTTCCAGGCAGAAGGATGGTTATGGCTCTGCAACTGATGTTAAGTGACTTGCTCCAGGACTTCACAATTCTACCAATAATGCATTAGAATTGTCCTAATTACACCCCCTTCTGCATTTGCTGTTTTCTTTTTTTTTTACCATGTAAGCCACTGATAGGTGAGGTGATATCTCAGAGATGGTTTAATTTGCATTTCTCTAATCAGTAATGATTTGGAGCACTTTTTCATATTGATAGCTTTAATTTCTGAAAATTATTCATATTTCATGATCACTTATCAACTGGGGAATGGCTCTGATTTTTTATAAATTTGGTTCAGTTCTATATGTTTCAAAAATGAGGCTTTTATCAGAGAAATGTGTTGTAAAATTTTTTTCTGTTTCCTATTTTTCTTCTGAATCTGGCTGGATTAGTTTTGTTTGTACAAAAGCCTTTTAATTTCATGTATTCAAAATTGTCTATTTTATTTCCTGTGATAGTTTTTATCTCACTCTTCCCTTACCTATAGATCTTACAGGTACATTTTTCCATGATCCCCTAATTTACTTATGATATCACTTATGATATGTTTAAATCGTTTATCTTTTTTGACCTTATTTGGTATACAGTTGAGAGACATTGATTGGTCTATGCCTTCCTTCTGCCAAGCTTTCCAGTTTTCCAAGCAATTTTCTTCAAACAGTGAGTTCTTACCCCCAAAACTTGGATCTTTGGGTTTGCTAAACACTAGGGTTATTATGATCATTTATTACTGTGTATTGTATGCCACATCTATTCCATTGATCCACCACTTTATTTCTTAGTACCAGATTGTTTTGGTGATTATTGCTTTGTAATATAGCTTAAAATGTGGAACTTCTAGGCCACCTTCCTTCAATTTTTGTTGTTGTTGATTCCTTTCCTTAAACTTTTTTCATTGATTCCTCTGATATTCTTGAACTTTTGTTCTTACAGGTGAATTTTGTTATTTTTACTAGCTTTTTAAATAATTCTTTGGTAATTTGGTAAATTAATTTAGTAGGTAAATTAATTTAGACAGAATTGTCATTTTTATTCTATTGGCTTAATTTGTACATGGTGATATTATTTTTCAGTTGTTTAGATTTGTCTTTATTTTTATGAAAAGTATTTTGTAATCGTTTTCATACAATCCCAATACTTGTCAGCAGATAGGCTCCTAGGCATTTTATATTGCTTGCAGTCATATTAAATGGAGTTTCTCTATAACTTCTGGGTTTTATTGATATATATATATATATATATATATATATATGAATACCAATGATTTGAGTGGATTTAACTTATATGCTGCAACTTTGCTTAAGTTGTTAATTATTTCAATTAATTTTTAGTTGATTCTCTGAGTCTCCAAGTATACCATCAGATCATCTGCAAAGAGTTATAGTTTTTCTTTATCATTGCCTATTCCAATTCCTCAATTTATTTTTCTTCTCTTATTGTCATACATGTTCAGTATTTCTAATACAGTATTGAATGATAGTGGTGATGATGGACATCCATGCTTCACCCCAGGTCTTTTCACATAATGCTTACTCTTGGTTTTCTACAGATATTACTTATTTTAAAGAATGTACCACTGATTCCTATAAGTGTTTTTAGTAGGATTAAGTGTTGTATTTTGTTAAAGGCTTCTTCTGCATTTAAGGATATAATCCTATGATTTTTGCTTTTGTAGTGGATAGGAGTATGCTGATAGTTTTCCTAGTATTGAACCAGTCCTGCAGACCTGCACCTTGTCACAGTGTATGATCTTTATAATATATTGCTGTAATTGCCTTGCTGATGTTTTATTTAAAATTTTTGCAACTATATTAAGGAAACTGGTCTATAATTTTCTTTTTCTGTTTTTGCTCTCCCTAGTTTAGGTATCAAAGTCACATTTGTGTCATAATAGGAATTTTGTGGCACTCCTTTAGCTATTTTTCAAATAGTTTATGTTGTATTGGGATTAACTGTTCCTTAAATGTTTGGTATAATTTATTTGTAAATCTATTTAGTCCTGAGGATTTAAAAAAAAAACAAAAACCCTTGCCTTTTGTCTTGGAATCAATATTGTGTATTGGTTAGAAGGCAGAAGAGTAGTAATAGTAAGGGCTAGACTATGGGAGTGAAGAGAATTGCACCTCCCATCTCTGGCCCTGGCTCACAATCTACTGAGCCACTTAGCTGCCCCTGGGGATTTTTTTCTTAAGGAGCTCACCAATGGCTTGTTCAGTGTCTTTTTCTAAGATAGGATTAAGTATTCCATTTCCTTTTTTTATTAATTTTGGCAGCTTATATTTTTGTAGATATTAATCATTCTCACTTAGATTTTCAGTTTTACTGGCATATAATTGGTCAAAATAACTCCAAATAATTAATTTAATTTCATCTTCATTGATGGTTTGTCTTTTTCATTTTTGATGTTAATAATCTGGTTTTCTTTCCTTTTAAAAAAAATCAAATTTACCAATGATTTACTATTTTATTGTTGTTGTTTTTTTCCTTAAAGCCAGCTCCTACTTTTATTACTTCAACTTTTTTTACCTTCAATTTTATTAAGCTCTCCTTTGATTTTCAGGATTTCCATTTGGGTGTTTAATTGAGGATTTACAATTTGTTCTTTTTCTAGTTATTTTAGTTGCATGCCCAATTAACTGATCTGCTCTTTTTTTTTTAATTGTGGTGAGCATTTAGAATATTAATTTCCCCCAAGTGCTGCTTTTCTTGCATCCCACAAATTTTGGAATGCTGTCTCATTGTCATTCTCTTTAATGAAATTGTCATTTACATGATTTGTTCTTTGACCAGCTCATTCTTTAGGATTAGATAATTTAATTTTCAATTAATTGGTAATCTATGTTTCTGTAGCCCTCTATTAAATAAATATTGCCATTGTGGTTTGAAAAGAGTGCATTTAGGGGGCAGCTATATGGCTTAGTGGATTGAGAGCCAGGCCTAGAGATGGGAGGTCCTAGGTTCAAATCTGGCCTCATGTACTTCCTAGCTGTGTGACCCAGGGCAAGTCACTTAACCCCCATTGCCTAGCCCTTACTACTCTTCTACCTTAGAACCAATACACAGTATTAATTCTAAGACAAAAGTTAAGGGTTTAAAAAAAATAGAAAATGAAAGAGAGCATTTAATATTCCTTCTTTTCTGCATTTGGTTGTGAGGTTTTTATGCCCTAATCTTTGATCAGTTTTTGTGAAGGTGGCATGTAATTCATTTAAATTTTCCTTTAAGAATTTGGATGTTATGTCATTTAGAGCATCACATTCAGTATTGGTATTACTTCAATGTCTATGGTGTCATTTAGCAACTTTGTGTGACTGAGCATGGGTTTTTGTTACAAGAGAGTGCTTCTTGTAAAGATTGACATGTTTTCTAGAACCTTATCAAGAGTATCCAGGGAACTCTCTAGAGACTGCTCCTATGTCTAAAATGCTCAGCTATGGAAGACCTAGCTATTATAATCAAGACAATGATCTAAGACAGTGTTGGCGAATATTTTCAAGATTGTGTGCCCAAACTGAACTTTCAAGCTGCCTTTGAGCCCCCTGCATTACCACAGCCAGCAGAGGAAGTGCTTACATTTGGCAGCTGGGCACAGGGATGGGGCATGTAAAAAATGTCCTTGGGTGCTGTGGAGAGGGGGAGGGGAGCAGCCCCTCCAGCATGCCTGGGCATCTGTGCCTCACCTTCACCAACATGGATCTAAGGCAATTCCAAAGGATTCATGATGAAAAATTCTATCTACTTCCAGAGAGAGAAGTGATTAACTCTGAGTACAGATTGAAGCATACTTTTTTTACTTTGTTCTTTTTTTTTTTGAACAGCATGACTGGTATGGAAATATATTTTACATGATTTCATATGCATAATTGATATTACAGGTATCCCTTCCATATTACAACTTTCCTCATCATAGTTTTTGATGTATAGCAGGTTGGCAGAAGAAATTAAATGGGAATTTGAGGGGGGGAGTTTTGTGGGAGCCACAGATTACAAAGGCAAAAATGATAAAGAGCCACAGATAACAAAGACAACACATAAAAAGTTCAGAAAATCAGAAATTATATGTGTAGCATTATATGATATCAACATATTTTATATTTGCTATCATAAATACTGTGTATATTTTTTCTTTTTTAATGTTAAAATAACTACAGAGTTAAAATTTGTGAAAAGAATATAAAAGCCAAAAAATTTTGTGTAGATATTCCAAATTGTACCATGGACCTAACCCCAATGTTGTGGAAGAGATACCTGTATATTGCTTGCTTTCTCAATAGGTAGGGGAAGCAAGGAAGGCAAAAAAAATTTGGATCTCAATTTTTTTTTAAATGAATGTTAAAAACAATGAAAAAATTAAAGAAAAAAAAGTCTTCCCAAGCTTCTTTTTTGGCCATTTTTATAATGTAATATTTCATTACGTGCACATTCCAAAATTTATTTAGCCATTCCCTACTTGATGTTTGTTGAGTTTGTGTTTTTTTGTTCCTTCAAAAAGTTCTGCTAAAAATATCGTGATGTATATTGAACTTTTCTTTGTGACTTTAAAGTTATTAAAATACATACCCAAATAAATTGTAAGTTCTTTGAGGGCAAGAGTGTCTTTTGTCACTTGTTGTGTCCCCATTGTTTCTAGTACAGTACCCGGCACACAGTAGGGACACAACAATTGTTTATTATTGATGGTGGAATTTCTGGGCCAAAGGGTATATGTAATCAAATGACTGTCATAATTCAAAATTGCTTTCCACAATTGTTGTGCCAAATTAAAATTCATCCATGATGCTTTAATGTACGTATCTTTCCACAGTCTATCATTATTTATGATTTTTGTCTTTTGTCATCTATGCTACTTGAATTCGTGACCATTCCCACTTTTCCCAGGGAAGGGGCTGCTGAGCCGAGAAGTTCCTTAGACAGCTGCAGTACCTTGCTTTTTGTTCTCTGGCACGTAGAGGACACAATCACTAATAGTCCTTTGGTTCAGGATATTGAGTCATTGGCCCTAAGGAAGGTGATCTTGGACCCTTATTTCCCCTGCCCTATCAGAATATTCACTTTTTATCCAAATAGTTTTAGGTGTCAGGCTTAGGATCAAAACTCAGCTGTGCAGGTAGGATGTAATGCAGCTATTGTGAGGGGAAAGGGCCCAGGCAACCCAAAAAAGGAGAGAAGAGCATTTAAATGCCTACTGTGTGCACAACACTGTATTAGGTCCTGGAGGGAAAAGATTTAGACACCATAGTCAGAAAGCCTCTCATTTCCTACTCTGTGGGAAGAGATTCAATGTGTAATTCTCAGAGTAGTATTTGTCTTGTAGCCCCAATTCTCAAGACCCCTTAGGATTATTATTCCTTAGAATAAAACTGCTCCCTCCAATAAAATTTTTACTTTTCCTGACCTTTTTTTTTTTTAAATAATAACCCTTACCTTCCATCTTAGAATCAATACCAAGGCAGAAGAGTGGTGAGGGGTAGGCAATGGGGGTTAAGTGACTTGCCCAGGGCCACACAGCTGAGGTCAGATTTGAACCTAGGACTTCCTGTCTCTAGGCCTGGCTCTCAATCCATTGAGCTACCCAGCTGCCCCATCCTGACCTATTTTCAAAAACTTTGAGAAGAGTTGATCTGTAGCCCAGGAAGCATGCCAACTCCAGTAAAAGGCTGAGATAAACTAAAGGAGGAACAGGGAGTTTTAAATGTATTTCTACTGTCCCAGGCTGAAAATCACAAGATAGTCATAGGGGTTTGGTCTTTAAGGGTCTGTAATGCTGAAAATCAAGCACTCAAGATTTGAACCGTCACAGCCCTCCCCCCCCACCCCCCTTGGACAGAGGGAAGGAGGAAAATCTTGTGTCAGGATTATTATAAAAGTCTGTGATTGTATGCAGAAGGAAAAAGGACATTTTTGTCCCAAGCAAGCAGCTTGTGTGGGCAGAATCCCTTCCCCTTCCCCATTCTCTGCTGTTTTCTCCAAATAAAGCTGCAACCTGTCAGCATCTTATCCAGGTCTCCTGTCTGCTCATTAGAGTGGCTTTGGGGTGCAGACTTTGAGATTCCACTCCACACACTACCAAATTATAAACTCTAACATCATGAGTTTAGAGAATTATAAAAGAATGTGTGAAGTCCCAAGAGAAAAGTTGTTTCCTAAGGGGGGAATCAAGGAAGGCTTCGTGGAAGAGGTGACATTTGTGTTAGTTTATAAAGATAAGAATTCCACAGACAGAGAGGAAGTACATTCAAGCACATAAGTCAGGAGAGGGGAGGGGGCTGAGAGTAGACTTGTTTGACTTGGGTAATGGAGTATGTAAAGAAGAGTAATGTGGGAGAAAGCTGGAGATGTTGGGGAGCTCTAGATTATGCATAGTCTTGAATGCTAAGTAAAAAAGTGTTATTTTTATACAGTTAGCAATAGGGAGCCATTGAACATTTTGAACATTTGAGTATAAGAGTAACACAACCAGGCCTTGCCTAAGAAAAATGACCAGAAGTATGAAAGTAAGAGAGCTTGAAGGAGAGAAAGGAGAGATCTGAAAAGACCTATTTCAATTTCATCCCCAATTGACAAATGGTCAAGGGATAGGAAAAGGCAGTTCTCAGATGAAGAAATCCAAACTATTGATAATCCTATGAAAAAGTGCTCTAAATCCCTTCTGATTAGAGAGATGCAAAGTAAAACAATGCTGCAGGGTATCACCTCACACCTGCAGACTGGCCAATATGGAAGCAAAGGGAAGTGATGAATGCTGGAGGGGATGTGGCAAAGTAGGGACATTAATGCATTGCTGGTAGAGTTGTGAACTGATCCAACCATTCTGGAGGGCAATTTGGAACTATGTCCAAAGGGTGATAAAAGACTGTCTGCCCTTTGATCCAGCCATAGCACTGCTGGGTCTGTACCCCAAAGAGATAATAAGGAAAAAGACTTGTACAAGAATATTCATAGCTGCGCTCTTTGTGGTGGCCAAAAATTGGAAAATGAGGGGATGCCCTTCAATTGGGGAATGGCTGAACAAATTGTGGTATCTGTTGGTGATGGAATACTATTGTGCTCAAAGGAATAATAAAGTGGAGGAATTCCATGGGGACTGGAATAACCTCCAGGAGTTGATGCAGAGCGAGAGGAGCAGAACCAGGAAAACATTGTACACAGAGACTGATACATTGTGGTACAATAGAAGGTGATGGACTTCTCTACTAGCAGCAATGCAGAGATCCAGGACAATTCTGAGGGACTTATGAGAAAGAACACTATTCACATCCAGAGAAAGAACTGTGGGAGTAGAAACACAGAAGAAGAACATAGGATTGATCATGTAGATCAATGGGGATATGATGGGGGTTTTGATGTTAAAAGATCATTATTGCAAATATGAATAATATGGAAATGGGTTTTGAACAATAATATGTATATAACCCAGTGGAATTGCTTGTCAGCTCCAGGACACGGGAGGGAGAAGAGGTAGGAAAGATCATGAATTATGTAACCATGGAAAAATGTTCTAAATAAATAAATTGTAAGAGAAAAAAACAAAAATTCAATTTCATTTCCAGTTCTGAATTCCTTCCTTCCCTTGTCACCTTCCCTCACACACTGAGAAAGCAAAGAAAAACAAAATGCACTATGAATATTAAAATCAAGCAAAACAAATTCCAACATTAGCAATTTGTCTTCTAAAATAGTTTGTCTTTCTAGTGTTTGTCAGCAATGTAGAAATTTTGGTTTGCTTTCTTCACTTTATATCAGTTTATATGGCTTCCCAGGTTCTTTCTGAAGCCATTCCAGAGTGCTGATCATTTCTTAAAAATAATAACATTCCATCACATACCTCTACCTAACTTGTTCAGCCATTCCCCAGTTAATGGGCATGCCCTTAGTTTCCAATTCTCTGCCATGAAAAAAGAACTATGAATAGTTTTGTACATCTAGGCCCTTTCCCTCCTCCTTTGATTTTTTCTGGGAGTAAAGACCTAGTCATAGTATCATAGAATCAAAGGTTAGGCACATTTTATTAGCTTTAAGTGCATAGTTCCAAATGGCTTTCCAGAATGGCTAGACCAGGCCACAACTCCAACATTATGTATGATTGCGCTTTTTCCCCCAAAGCCCCTCATGGAGAATTTTGAAAATCAAGCTGAGGTGCTGATTGTAGAGATCATTCCTTGTTGATCGTCGTGCCTCTGATGGTTATTTTAAACTTTTAAAAAATTTAATGATGCTGTTTAAAAAAAATCATTGTCACTTCTTCATGTCCAACTTTATCTTCTCTTACAGCAAGGAGTCAAAACAGAAAATCAACACTTCAGGTGCTACTGAATGTGCCAATCTACCAGCACTGAGTGAGGCCAATGTTGACTCTGTTGCTAAGCTGTGACATGTAAACAAAGCACAGTTCAACTCTATACACTGCATAGCAAACTCTTGAGTCTCCTGCTGTCAACCCCAAAGTGCAATTGCTGGCAGTGATGCAAAGTTGTGAGGAGTTGGGAAACAAAGCCTGGCTAGACTGATTAGAGTGACTTGGGGACACCTTCGCTCTTGTTTTTGACAGTTTTCCTTTAAGGCTACGGACACCTCTTCTATTAAGCCTTCCTTGACAGCTCTGCCCCACCTAAGGTAGAATTTCCTTCTTTTCTACTATTTTTATTTTTACCAACTTTTAAAAAATTAACAAAGAGGGGGTGGAGGGGATACGATTGAGGAAAGACTCTAAATGAACACCCTAATGCAAAAACCAATAACATGGAAATGAGTTTGGATCGAGGACATATGTGATACCCAGAGGACTCACGCATCACCAATGGGAGGAAAAGAAAATGATCTTTTTTTCTAATGAATAATTGAAAATGACCAAATAAAATAATGTTTTAAAGGAAAAAAAATAAATAAAATACCTAAATAGCTTAAAAAAATTAACAAAGAGCTATTTTCTCTCACTTCTAATTCCACCCTGTGTCCTGCTGGGGAAAAAAAAAGAAAAACAAATCCTTATAACAAATATGAAAAGTCAAGCAGAATAAATTTCTACATTGACCAGGTCCAAAAAACCTTACATTTCAGTTTGTACTCCACGTCCATATTCTTGGTCAAAACATGCTTCATCAGGGATTGTTGGGAATCATAATTGGTTATTATGTTAATCAGGTTCTTAAGTCTTTCAAAGGCATGTATCTTTATAATATTTCTAAGGTATTCATTTCACTTAGATGCTTAGTTCATACAAGTCTTCCCAGATTTCTCTCAAACTATCCCTTTTATAATGTTTATAGATAGCATTAATAGTATTTTGTAAATCTCAAATGTTGTCATTTGTTCAGCTACTTTCCAATTGATGGGCACTCCCCCTTTTGGTTCCAATTCTTTGCCATATTAGGCGTGTCTAAAATATTTTTTGTATATACATCCTTATCCTATGACTTTAGGTATAGATCTAATAGTGATAACAGTGGGTCAAAAGATATGTACAATTTACTTTCAGGGCATTATCGTAAATTGTTTTCAAGAACGGCTGGACCTATTTATGGCTACCCCAACAGTGCATTAATATGCCCATTTTACTTATCAGTCATATTAATCTTATGGGTATGAGAGAGAACCTCAGGTTGGCTTTAGAGTATATTTCTCCAAATATTGATTTGGAGCATTTTTTTATATTGACAATTTAGATTTCTTCCTTAGAAAACTACCTATTGACCATTAGTCAGTTTAGGGAATAACTATTATTCCTTATATATTTAGAAATAAGACCCATATCAGAAAAACTTCCTACAAAAAAATTTCCCCAATGTTTTCCTTCTAATATTTTAATATTTAGTTTGTGTAAAAAACCTTTCTATTTTACATAATCAAATTATCCATTTTATCTTACATAATCTTCTTTATCGTTTCTTTGGTCCTCTAATGTCAAACAGGTATTTTCTACCTTTCTCCTCTAATTTGTTAATAATGCCATCCTTTATGTCTAAGTCATATCCACTTGGAGAATGTCTTATTTGATGATGTGAGATAGTGCTCTATAACTAGTTTATCAGACAACTTTCCAGCTTTCCCAGTAATTTTTGTCAAATAGTGAATTTTTGCCCTAGTAGCTGGAGTCTTCATGTTTATCAAAAATTAGACTACTATATTATTTTCTTCCATATGTCACATCCTTAATCTGTTCCATGGATCCAGATATTTCTTAACCAGTAGTAAATAATTTTGATGAGTATTGCTTTATAGTAGATTTTGAGATCTGGTACTATTTGGATACCCTTCCCACTTTTTTCATTCTTTGTTTGTTTGTTTTTTCCCCCTCAGTATTTTATCCCCCCATTACCTGTAAAAATAATTTTTAACATTCACCTTTTAAAATTGTGAGTTCCAAAATCTCTCCCTCCCTTCCTCAGACAGTAAGTAATTTGATATAGGTTATACATGGGCAATCTTGTAAAAGATTTTTAAAAATAAAGAAAATAAAGTGAAAAATTGTGTGGTCCAATTTATATGTGGTCTCCAGATCTTTCTCTGAAGTAGATAGCATTTTTCATCATGAGTCCTTTAGAATTGTCTTGTATCATTGTATTGCTGAGAATAGCTAAGTTATTCCCAATTGATCATCATAAAATTTTGCTGTTGTATGTACAATGTTCTCCTGGTTTTGCTCACTTCACTTTGCATCAATTGATTAAATATTTCCATGTTTTCTGAAATCACTACTTGTCATTTCTTACAGCACAATAGTATTCCATTACCATCTTATACTGCAACTCCTTCAGTCATTCCCCAATTGATTGCTATCCCCTTGATTTCCAATTCTTTGCTACCACAACGGGGAAAAAAAAACCCTGCTACCAACAATTTTGTTCAAAAAGGTCCTTCCCTCCATCTCTTTTAAAAAAAATCTCTGGGATACAGATTTAGTAGTAGTATTACTGGATCAAAAACATCTGCACAATTTTAGAGCCCTTTAGGCATGGTTCCAAATTGCTCTCCAGAATGGTTAGATGAGTTCACAACTTCACCAATAGTACATTACTATCCCAGTTTTCTCACATTCTCTTTGCCATTCATCATTTACCTGCACTTCATATTTTTGCTTCTCTGAACTTTCCTACAAAAATTCTAAAGGTTGCTTCTATCACAGAATGACAGAGAACATTATGACTAGCATGGTGCTGTCTGGATCAGCTTTGGTGAGAAAAGTCCAAATGCTTCTTAAAGACAGTTTATTCGGGGTTCAGCCAAGATGGTTGAGAAGGGGCGCAGACTCACCTGATGTCTATCAAATTACCCTCCAAACAACTCTGACCTAACATCTCAAAATGAATTCTGAAGAAATACAACCCACCAAAAAATGGAGTGAAATATGTTTTCAGATCAAAATAACAAGGCTGGCACAAAAGATCTATTGCACCAGGGTAGACGTGCGGCATTAAACAACATGCTAAGACAAGCCCCATCACAGTGACGTGGGCGTTGCTAAATCAGCAGGAAAGGTTTCTGGAGCTCTTACATCATTCATAGATGTAAGGGCAGAATCAGGCAACTGCTCACAAAGAAATTACAATTTGCTGCTTCTGGGTACAGTCTCGAAGTGAGGAGTGGCACTAGCACATACCAGTTCTTGTAGTGGCAGTAAACAGGACCCTGATTGCAGCTCCAAGGCAGAAAAGAGTGCTTATGGTTACTTGCAGACCAGAGCACAGGCCAGGAGAGAATTAAACACATACTCTTTCTATCTAAACCACTTAAGAACTGAAAAATATAAATTGCCAGAGCTAGCTCTTCAGTTGTACAAAGAACCTGAAACTTAGAACAGTGTTCTCTTTACCATGGGAACAAAGCTCAGCTTTAACAAATTTTTAAGCCCTTGCCTTCTGTGTTAGAATCAATATTGCATATTGACTCCAAGGCAGAAGAATAGTTAGGGGTATGCAGTGGGTGTTAGGTGACTTGCCCAGGGTCACACAGCTAGGAAGTATCTGAGGTCACATTTGAACCCAGGACCTCCCATCTTTAGGCCTGGCTCCTAGTTCACTGAGCCATCTGGCTTCCTCCAACAATTTTTTAAGTTAAAAGAAGCCTGGAAAATGAGCAAACAATTAAAAAAGAAATCAACATAGTTATTTTAGTAGCAGGAGAAATCAAAACACAAATTCAGAAGACAAAAAAGTCAATACTGCTGCATCCAAAGCCTCCTAGAAAACATATGAATTGGTCTTGAACCCCCAAAGAATTAATAGAAGAGCTCAAAAAGTATTTTAAAAAATAAATAAGAAGTAAAAGAAAAATTGGGAAAAGAATAAGAGTAATATATAGGAAAACCACGAAAAAAGAATCAGCTTGGTAAAGGAGGCACAAAAAATACTGAAGAAAATAATGTCTTAAAAAATCAGATTAGTTGGTAAGAGAAGTATAAAAATCTACTAAACAGAGGAACTCTTTAAAAGTAAAACTGTTCAAATGGAAAGAGATAAGCAAAAAGTCACTGAAGAGAAAAACTTCTTAAGAGGCAAAATTATGGCTATATGGAAAAAGATGATCAAAAAATCACTGCAGAAAAGAGCTCTTTAAAAAGTAGAATTGGTCAAATGGAAAAGGAGGTACAAAGGCTCACTCAAGAAAATCATGTCTTAAAAATTAGAACTGGGTAACTGGATGCTAATGACGCCATGAGACATCAAGAAACAATCAAAGTCAAAAGAATGAAAAAATAGGGAAAAAAATGCAAGATATCTCATTGGCAAAACAACTGGCCTAGAAAATAAGTCCAGGAGAAATAATCTAAGAATTATTGGACTACCTGAAAGCCATGATCAAAAAGAACTTAGAGATCATCTTTCAAGAAATTGTCAAGATAAACTACCCTGATATTCTAGAATAAGAAGGATAAATAGAAATTGAAAAATCCACCAATCACTTCCTGAGATCCCAAAATAACCAAAAACAAATATTATAGCTAAATTCCAGAAGTCCTAGGTCAAGAAGAAAATATTACAAGCAGTCAAAAAAACCAAGAACAAATTCAAATATCAGGGAGCCACAGACAGGATAACAAACGTTTTAGCAATTTCTACATTAAAAGATTAGAGGGCCTAGAATATGATATTCCAGAGGAAAAAGGACCTAGAACTTCAATGGAGAATCACTTATCCAGGAAAACTGAGCATAGTCTTTTAGGGGGGAAATGGGTATTCAATGAAAAAGAATTAAAAATTTATTTATTTAAACATATTTTTCCATGTTTACATGATTCATTTTCTTTCTTTCTCCTCTTTCCTCCCCCTCCCAGTGCTGACAAGCAATTCCACTGGGTTGTCACTTGATACCTATTTCTATATTATTCATTTTTTCTATAGAGTGATTTTTTTTTAAGGCCTAAACCCAAATCACATACCCAAAAGTGATGTCATATGTTTTTCTTCTGCACTTGTACTCCCATTGTTCTTTTTCTCAATGTGGTTATCATTCTTTCCCATAAGCCCTTCAGGAGTATCCTGGCCTACTGCATTGCTACTAATAGCAAAGTCTGTTACAGTGGATTGTTCCACAAAGTTTTACTTTCTGTGTACAATATTCTCCTGGTTCTGCTCATTTCACTCTACATCAGTTCATTGAGGTTCTCCCAGTTCATAGGGAAAGCTTCCAGATCATCAATCTGAAAAAGAAGACTTTCAAACATTCCTGAAGGAAAGACCTGAGCTGAATGGAAGTTTAACTCTCCAATACAAGACTCAAGCAAAGCATAAAAAGGCAAACAGTGTAAGATGGGATTTTAAGATGGTAATTGGGTTGTTGAATGAGATGAGTTGACTCTCAGTCTGTTGGTGATTTTTCCCCGACACAGAATGATGGCTTCTCTTTCTATCTTTCAATCTTGAACACGCAATCTGACTCCCATTTGAAACAGTAACAGGTTTATTCTAAAGTGTTGATTAGAATAAGGTGAGGTATGTGGGCTAGGGATTTCCTCTCACTGAGAATTTCAACCTTTTCCCACACCACTGACCTTGCAACGGTCACTTCGATCCTCGGCAGAGTTGAGGCGACTCTCACTCCCTCTCTGTCGCTATTCCCAGTCCCATCTGACTCCCTAAGCTAAGGCCACACACATTAGTCTTTAGCGAAAGCCCGAGATTGTTGTTGAGTCAGGAACTGATGTCAGGCATGACCTAGTCAGCTAGGTGTTGGCGGAGCCCGCCAAGGTAACTCAGAAGTTCAGGTTGCTGTCACTGGTGGTTTCCTCTTGAGACGTCACGCCATGTTATTTCAGAGTCTGGGATCAAAGAGGTTTATCTGGAACTGGTAGGTTTCTCACAGGATCCAGGATAAAGATGAGTAGTGGAGAGAGCTAGTTTAGGAGCTGTTTACTTCTCCGGGTGAGTTACCCACTTCAGAATCCTGCCCCAGGATTCCGAGATCTTCCTTTGTACGTTCTCGTTTCCTACATTCCATCAGACTTCTGGGTCTCCACTCTGATCCATACCTTCTTTCCAAAATCCTTGCTATCAAAAGGAAAGAGCAATCAACAGATAGATATTCAGTAAGTTTAAACGCTGTACATCTCTTCATGAGAAGATGCTTCCAAAGAATTTTATCATTATCAGGGCAGTTAGTTTAACATTATTAGCTGTGAGTTGAATATGATATCTAAAAAATAAAATTAAGGAGAAAGGAATGCATCGGGAGAAAGGGAAAGGAAGAAATAGAATGGAGTCCATTATCTCACACAAAAGAAGTATGAAAGCTTTTACAGAGGAGGGGAAGTTGGTAGAGGAGAGGAGCACTTGAACTTGACTCTCTTTGGAACTGGCTTAAAGAGGGAAGAACATACGCAATCACTTAGGTATAGAAATCCTTATCCTACAGAAAAGTAGGAGAGGAAGAAGGGGATGAGAAGGTTGGGGCTGAAAGAAAAATGGCACATTCAGAGACGTGGTGGTCAGAAGCTAAATGCTTTTGAGAATGGAGAGGGAAAAGGACAAGCCGTGTTGGAGGGGAATAGGATGGAGAGTAATACACAATAATCATAGTGGTGAAAAAAAAATTTTTGTAAATGTCTCTAGTACAAGGCCTCATTTCTCAAATACAAAGAGAAATGAGTCAAATATATAAGAATAGAAGTCATTCTCCAATTGATAAATGGTTAAGAATATGAATAAGCAATTCTCAAAGTTATTAAAGTTCTCTATAGTCATGTGAAAAAATGTGATTAAAAAAAAACAAAAAGGACCAATATGTACAAAAATATTTAAATCTTTTTTTGTGGAGGCAAAGAATTGGAAAATGAGGGGACACCCATCAATTGGGTAATGGCTATGTGCTATAAGAAATGATAAGCAGAGTGGGGCAACTGGGTGGCTCAGTGGATTGATGACAAGACCTAGAGACAGGAGGTCCTAGGTTCAAATCTGTCCTCAGATACCTAGCTGTGTGACCCTGGGCAGGTCACTTAACCCCCATTGCCTAGCCCTTACCACTCTTTTATCTTGTATTACTATACTATATGATACTATACATATACATATATATATATATATATACACACACTATATTATAATAGTAATGTTATGGTATATTATTATACTATATATACTATACAATACTACAAAGTATTAATTCTAAGGCAGAAGATAAGGGTTTAAAATATATATGTATATACACTTATATACATAATGAAATGACAGCTGGAGTTCAGAAAAAGCTGGAAAGACTTACATGAACTGAAGCAGAGTGAAGTAAGCAGAACCAGGAGGACACTGTACATTATGATGGCAATACTGTAAATAACTTTATTCTCAAGCAATACAATGATCTGAAACAATACCAAAGGATTCATGATTAAAGAAAAAAAGCTCTCTGCTTCCAGAGAAAGAACTGATGGAATCTGAATCCAGACCAAAGCAAACTTTTTTCACTTTCTTAATTTCTTTTGGTTCGTTTCCTCTACAAAAGGATTAATATGAGAGAATGTTTTACATGACTGAACATGTACAATCCACATCAGATTGCTCACCTTCTCAGCAGGGGTGGGAGAGGATGGAAGAAATTTGCAAAAATGATGATCCTAAAACAGTCAATGAAAAATGAAAAAACAGAAGAGAGTGTCTTTCTCTATTAACTCGAATTCTGAGAAGAAAGCAGTGGTCCAATTTCCCTCAGGGGTAGAAGGAGCTTGACCAGTTCTACATGGTTGTTGGCAAAATCTAGAGATGCCTACATGTGTTTACAGACTTTTCCTCCCTTCTTCCTCTCTTTTATTCTCGTTGTCATATGAAGAAATCCAGGGCCACCTCAGTGTGGTCAGTGTTGTCAGCACTGATGGCCTCTGGGAGGAAGGAGGCCATCTAAGCCTCTTAAGACACGCCCAGCATTTAGAATGGGAGGAGGGGAAGAGAGGTGAGAGGAGACAAAGAGATAATGCTTTCTTCCTTCCAATAAACTGACTCCTTTGGTATTCTCTAAGGAGATGAGCTTGACAAGCTCAAGAGTTGATTTCTAGGAATCTCATCATAGCCCGAGACCAGGCAGAAGAAAATGGGCCACTTCTCAACAGCATAGATGAATCAGTCAGCTTGAGTCAGCAAAATGTGGATTCGTTTTGGATTCCCTGCTGGTTTTCCCCTTCCAGCAAGATGACTGACCCTCCTTCCCTGATACACACCCCTTTCTACTGCATAGGAGACACATCATTCCTTATTCCCTAAAAATCTTGTTAACAGTGCCTAGAATGAGTGGGAATATTAGTTTTCAAGTTCTCTCTCAGGAATTGTTTTCTATTCAAGGAAGACTGTTTAGGTCTTTGGTTCAAGTGAAACTCAAGAACAGTCATTGTATTATTTCTAAGCATACAAAACAAAACGGAGGCCTTGGCTCTGTGCTTCTCCTCTAGCACAGTGCATTCTACTTGAGTCATTTAATAAATATTACACCAAAAAGAGTCAGATCAGAATGGTGGTACTATAAATAAGCATGCTGGACTTGGAGTCCAGACTTGAGTCCAACCCTGACTTCAGATACTCCCTAGCTGGGTGACCCTGAGCAAGTCACTTAACTTCTGTCTGTGTCAGTTTCTTCAACTACAAAAACAAAACAAAACAAAACCTACAACCTAGCAGTCCTATCTCCTTGAGACTTTCAAGGAGATAGGATTGCTCCATCCAATGAGATCATATTTGTAAAGTGCTTAGCCCAGTGTCTGGCACATTTGTAGGCATAATATGTGTCATTATGATGATAATGGTGGCAAACAGAATTAGCTCACAATTAGTGTGAAAGTGGACACATTGTTTGAATTTGAACCCCATGTTCTCCCTTGGTTAGAACCAATGACCATATTTCTATATAATTATAATTTAAAATAGTGTAAATTAAGAGTACATGCAACCACCTTAACAGATTCATCATCAGCATCAATTGGGACCAATTGACAAATGGTAAAAAGATACAAACATGCAATTTTCAGATGAAGAAATCAAAGCTATCAAATATATTAAAATATTCTAAATCACACTTGATAAGAGAAATGAAATTAAAATAATTCTGAGGTACAACCTCACACCTATCAGATTGGCCAACATGGCAGTAAAGGAAAGTGATAAATGTTGAAAGGGATGTGGCAAAATTGAGTCACTAATGCATTGTTGGTAGAGTTGTGAACTGATCCAACCATTCTGGAGAGCAATTTGGAACTATGCCCAAAGGGCTATAAAACTGTGCTTACCTTTTGATCCTATAATACCACTACTGGGTATGAATATCAAAAAAATTATTTAAAAAGGGGGAAAGACCTACTTGTACAAAAAATACTTATAGCAGCTCTTTTTGTGGTGGCAAGAAATTGGAAATCAAGGGGATGTCCATTAATTGGGGAATGGATAAACAAATTGTGGTATATGGTGGTGACAGAATATTGTTGTACTATAAAAAATTATTAGCAGAATGATTTCAGAAAAAAGCTGGAAAGACCTACAAAAATTGATGCAGAGCAAAATAAACAAAACCAGGAGATCATTGTACACAGTAACAGCAATATTGTATGATGATCAACCATGAAAGATTTAGCTATTCAGCAATATAATCTGGGAAAATTCTGAAAGCCTCAACAGAATGCTATCCACCTCCAGAGAAAGAACTGTTGGGAGTCAGATGCAGACTAAAGCATACTAGATTATTTAAGGTTGTATTTTGGGGTTTGGGGTTTGAGTATTCCCTTACAATAATGACTAATATAGAATATGTTTTACACAATATTATATTTATAACCCAGATGAAATTGTTCACCATCTCCAAGAGGAGAGCAAGGAGAAAGGGAGACAATTTGTATCTTATAATTTTGGCAAGCATATGTTGAAAATTGTTATTGCATGTAATTAGGAAAGTAAAATATCTTTGAAGGAAAAAAAATCAATTGATACCTGGATGTGAATGACAAATTCTCTTACTATTTTTTGTCTAATATTAGAGTGTAGTACACTCATTTTCCTATAGATGGCACTCGAGGGCAATCCAACTCTCCTCCAATAAGCTTCAACCTTTATTTAGCCAATTAGAAGCCAAGAACTGAAGCTGTCTTCACAGAGACCAATCCAGGCTAGCATTTCTAGCCCTCCAGTCTAATCCTTCACTCATTGGATCATATCAGAACCTCCTCAACAGCTCAGTTACTTCCTTCAAATATCACAAAATCCAACTAGCTGCTAGTGATGGAACCAAAAGTCTTAGTCATTCCATAGTTTTTGAATAGCTATGTATTATTTTATTCAATTGAGTTAAACTAAAGTGTCTTAATATGTGCTCCAAGCACTGTGCCAACTGTTGAATATACAAAAAGAGGCAAAAGACAGTCCCTGACCTCAAGGAGCTTACAATCTAACAGATCTAATGCAAACAAATATATACAAAGCAAGCTATAGACAGGACAAATAGGAAATAATTAAGAGTGGGAGAACACTGGAATTAAGAGGTGTGAGGGAAGGTTTCCTATAGAAGATGTTTTTCAAAATCACTTAGAGTCCTTTGTTAATCCTTTTAGCCTGAGGCATGCCTCTGACCTTAACCTCTAGCCAATAGTGCCATTCACTGGTAAAAAAAAAATTACAATGAGTCTAATAAGTAAATTAATAACACTTAACATGGATTTTATCAACATAACCCAAATTAGAAACATGTTGTCTATACTTGGTTTAAAATGACTCATATGTTCAGAAAACATTTTTCAATATGCATATATAACCTGTGAAATAGAGTTGATACTCTACATATCATACCTTAAGAAAAAAACAGGAAAATATTTTATTTATACTCAAAGCTCAAAATGAAAGTATGGAGAATACTTTGTGGGAGATAAAAAGTTCTATAAAAAACAATGGGAGAAATTTTAAAATCCTCCAGAAAAAATCTCTCCATACTTCCTCATTATTGGAGCCAATTCAATCTCTGTCCCACCCTACCCTACACAATATTGTTCCTCTTACTCAACCTATCCCTTCCCCAACCCTGCCTTTACCTCAGTCTCTCCTCCCCCTGCTCAACTAATTCTTTCCCTTGTCCCTCCTGCCCCTGCCCAAGCCTCTTCCCCCCCTGCCAAACCTATTCCCCCACCCTGCCCCTACCTCTTATCCCTCTACCCCTCCTACCCAGAACACCTCCCTCTTCATACTCATCCCTCTTCCCCTCCTCCCCCTGCCCCTACATTTTATCCCTCTGTCCCTCCCTGCCCAGAACCCCTCCCTCTCAGCTTACCTACTCACCCCCTCCCCTATGTATCCTATTAAAAACCAAACATCAAACCTACAGATAGAAATACAAAATAATCTGGCTGAAACCCTATACTCCCTGAAGTTAGTGTCCACCTTTAATAAGAATGGGGATATAGTTTCCCTTAGGCACTATTCACCATTCACCCCCCCCTCCAATAGTGAAAGATTCAAACAAGACATCTTTTGAAGATGAACCAATAGTGGTAAAAACAAAAACAAAAACAGAGGGTATCTTTCGCACATATGACCCCAGGTGGGTGGATGTTGAAAAGCTACTACAAGCCTTCTTTACATAGAGGGAGAAAAATAAGATTATCTCTCTGGTTAATCAGGCCCAAAGAAGGAAAGCAATTAATTGGTCATGTGATGACCCAAAATGGAATCCCAATAATGAACAGGATTACACAAAATTATGCCAATCTAGAGAGACATTATTAACAACAATGAGGGCTTGTTTTGACAGACCAGCCACATGGATGAAATTTGAAAACTTGAACCAAAAAAACAATGAAACTCCCTCTCAATTTATGGACAGACTCATTGAGCTAAGAGGTAGATATATAGAACTGTATGTTACCAGAGAAAGGGATGCCAGACAGATTAGACAGCAGTTTGTACAAAACTGCTGTAAAGAATAAAAACAACTGCTTCATCACATGGGTTGATGGGGATATGATTAGGGATATAGACTCTAAATGATCGCCTTAGTGCAAATATCAATAATATGGAAATAGGTATTGATCAAGGACATATGTAAAACCCAGTGAAATTGCACGTGGCTATGAGAAGGGGGTAGGGGGAAGGGAGGGAAAGAACATGAATCTTTTAACCATAGAAAAATATTCTAAATTAATTAAATTTTAAAAAACCAGCTGTGAAGTCATAAGAGATTATTTTAGAATCAACTGTCTAAATTGGTCCAGCAGAAGAATTAAGGAGATAATAACCTTGAAGAATTAAGGAGGAACAATATTGTGTAGGGTAGGGTGGGACAGAGATTGAATTGGCTCCAATAATAAGGAAGTATGGAGAGATTTTTTCTGGAGGATTTTAAAATTTCTCCCATTGTTTTTTATAGAACTTTTTATCTCCCACAAAGTATTCTCCATACTTTCATTTTGAGCTTTGAGTATAAATAAAATATTTTCTGTATATATAGTTGGAGGCCACCAGAGAAAAAATGAAGAAGACAAGGAATCAATGGAGGAATTAAAGAGAGAAAACATTTTAAAAGAAAAATTTGAAAAAAAAGATCATGGAGTGATGCTAGGACCTTTATAAAAATCCACAAATCAAACCACCAAAATGTTATTTATGTGGAAGAAAAGGCCATTTAAGGTTAAATTGCAGAAACTGGAATCAGGTATTCAATAACATGAATTTTAGCAATGGTAATTTTACAAATAAGAGATATAACAATTATAAACATTATAATAGAAATAATTACAGAAATTATATTACAAATGAAGAAAATGATACACAAAATACCGAACAACAATACATCCAAAGTGGAGCTTATCCATGTTATGCACAGAGTGAAAATCCCTCTCAGTGTGGAGGATCCCAGAGAAATGCCAAAGCACCTTTATGAATGTATGGGGGTGGGGACAAGAACCTTGGAATCAGAAAATGAAATCTTCAATCTTCCAGAACCTGATGTGTTAATGCAAATTATTCCTATCCATTCCCCCCAAATAGTAATGAACTACATGTAACCCTAAAAGTAGGGAACTTATATTATGGCTGCCTTTTAGACACTGGAGCATCTAGATCAGTTCTGGTGAGTAAACCAGATGTAAAATGTGATCCTATTGGATCTATAAATGTAGTAGGTATATCAGGAACACCGCAAAAGGTTCCAACACTTTCTCCTCAAATGGTATCCATGGGACCCTTATCTATAGAACATTCTTTTCTACTAATACCTACCTATTATGTAAACTAAAAGCAACAATAACATGTGCTCCAGATGGCTCCATGTCACAGGAATTACCTGAGGAATCTTTACATTTGCTCCCTGTACTTCTCTCAGAAAGCTAGGAGGTGAAAGAGCCTCCCACCTTTGAAATACCAGCTGATATACCTGAGTCTCTTTGGGCCACATCTTCTTCTGATGTAGGCCTACTAAAATCAGCTGAACCTGTTCAGATTAAGATTAAAAATGAGCCACTTCCTTCCATTTCTCAGTACCCCCTATCAAAAGATGCAATTGAGGGAATTACCCTGGTAATAAATTCATTAATTGAGCAAGGAATAATAATTCCATGAAAATCAGAATATAATACACTTATTTTACCTATTTAAAAGCCAAAATTAGGCCCAGATGGAAAAGCTGTATATCAATTCATTCAAGATTTAAGAGCTTTAAATAATCATGTCATAAATAGACATCCTGTGGTTTCAAACCCACACACAATAATTTCCTCTATTCCCAGCACAGTCATATACTTTACTGTAGTGGATTTTGTGCTCAGCATTTTTCTCGATACCAATTCACAGAGATGCCAGAAATATGTTTGCTTTTACCTGGAAAAGTTCATAGTAGACCTGGTGTCAATTGCTACAAGGGTACATGGAAAGCCCTACCCTGTTTGCACAAATTTTGACCCAAGATAAAGATAATATTCAATTTAAATATAGTCACTTAGTTAAATATGTGGATAATTTGCTCTTGGCTTCACCAAATACAGCAGCATGCCAAGAAGATAGTAAACATCTTCTGTTAGAAGTACATGAGAGAGGTCACAAGGTCTCAAAGGCAAAGGTTCAATGTTGTCTCCTCAAAGTGGAATATTTTAGGGTTCATTTTAACTGCAAGTTCCCTTTCTATTTCTCCTAAGCATATTAGAGATATTAAAAAATTAAGCCCTCCCACAAAGAACAGTTAAGAGCAATGTTAGGAGCAAGAGGTTTTTGTAGACAATGGATTCCTTGCTAAGGGGAAATCACTAAACCCCTTATAGAACAAAAGATTCAGTCACTGAACCGCTTAGATTAGAACCAGAACACCATTTAACTCTGTCAGATTTAAAACAGGCTATCTTGTCTGCCCCTGCTCTAGGTATCCCAGATTATAATACATCATTCACTTTATACATGCATGAACAAAAAAAGGGGTGGTTTTACGTGTTTTAACCCAAACTTTGGGACTGGCTCAGCATCCAGTTGCTTATTTTTCAGTCCAGCTAAACCAAGTAGGTTCAGGAGTATCAACATACCTTAGAGCAGCGGTTCACAACCTGTGGGTCATGACTCCGGCAGGGGTCAAATGACCAAAACACAGGTGTCGCCTAAAGCCATCGGAAAATACATATTTCCAATGGCTTTAGCCACTGAGAAATTGTGCTACTTTACAGCAAAATCTCAGAAAGAACAGGAACCCTGCTGCCCATACATTGTACTAATATTAGTTACCTATCAGCAGTCCTCCCCCTATGAAAGGCAATGGATTTACCCTGTTGCCTGGAGACCAGACTCAAACAGAGACCCAGAGAGAGCACTGGGTGCTGGCTCCGGAGGGGTTAAGAACGAGTCCTGGAGCGGATAACAGAGCCGAGTAGCCCTAGCAAAGTGAAGCCTCAGCTCGAGCTGAAGGGAGACAACAGGAAAAAGAAGGCAGCATCTGCGGCCCCCCTCCCCAGGCAGGACTTACCTCCCGCCCCAGCACTCAGGCTGCCTCCTGCTGGATTAATATTTCTCAACATATAATTAAATATTGTTTTTGTGATTAATCACTATGTTTAAATTATGTTTGATTTATAGCAATGAGAATACATAATGCATATCAGGTATTTACATTCCAAATCATAACTGTAGCAAAATTACAGTTTTGAAGTAGCCACCAAAATTTATAAATATTGTAAATATTTAATTTTTATTTATTTTTAATATATTTTTTAATTTTTTTAATATTTAATTTAAATATAAAATAAAAATATAAAAATAAAATAATTTTTTGGTTTGGGGTCACTGCACCATGAGGAACTATATTGCGGGGTCACGGCATTAGAAATGTTGAGAACCACTGCCTTAGAGGCATAGCTGCCACAGCTTTATTAGTAATTAAGGCAGCTAACTTGGTATTGGGATGCCCATTGACAATTATGTGCCCACATGAAGTAGAAGCATTGTTGCTCAGACATAGAACACAGGCATTTTCAGATCAAATACAAGATAGAGAATAATTTTATTAAACAATGAAAATATCACTTTAAAACATTGTACATCTCTTAACCCTGCCACTTTGCTTCCTGATTTACCAGTTTCAGAAGAACCATTACATAGCTGTGAATCTTTAGTGTCCATAGCTGAAAAGCCTTGAGATATTCTCCTGTACACTCCTTTGGACAACCCAGATCTAGTCTTATTCACTGATGGTTCTTCTTTCATGAGGGATGATATATGTTACACTGGAGCTACAGAAGTAACAGAATTTACCACTATATGGTCAGCTTCATTGCCCTCAAATATAAGTGCTCAAGATGCAGAACTTATAGATTTAAAACATGCCTGTATTATTGCCAGAAAAAAGGACAACAATTTACACAGACTCTAGATATACATTTGGAATTTGCCATGCAGTGGGTATGGCTTCAGAGAGGATTCTTAACCTCAGATGGAAAAACTATAGCCAATGCAAAAATTATTAATGAAGTTCTTTCTGCTCTCCAGCTACCCAAAGCCCTAGCCATAGTTCATTGCTCTGCCCATACAGGTGGAACTGGCCCTATTTCTAGAGGAAACAACCAAGCAGATACCACTGAAAAGCTATTGGCCACAGAAGAACCCGAATTTTAACTTTAACAACAAATAATGAATCAGATTTATCACTTTCCTATAATGAAAAGGAAGTAGAAAAATGGAAGCAAAATTTTAAAGCTAAAGAGATTAATGGAGTATGGATGTCATCTGAAGGAAAACTCCTACTCCCTAGAAATTTATCACCAAATATGCCAATACCTGCATAAAAATGTTCACTTTGGCACCCAAGGCATTGTAGACTCGGTTAAAAGAGTATGGATAGGCCTTGTACTATACAGTACACTATAGCCTCTAAAGTGTATACAGTCTGCCCCACCTGCCAAGCATATAATCAGTATGCCTTTTGTGGCAAGGCATTTGGTGGGTGCCTTTTGACTTACACACCTTTTGAACACCTGCAAATAGATTTTATTACAATGCCAAAAGCTGGACATTATACATTTTATTTAGTCATAGTAGATCAGCTGACCAGATGGCCAGAAGCGTTTCCTACTGCCTGAGCCACAGTGGCTTTTATTGCCAAGGCACTCTTAAAAGAGATTATTCCTCACTTTGACCTGCCTGCACATATTGATTCAGACAGAGGAACTCATTTTATCAATTCGCTTTTATCTCAGGTTTATTCCTGTTTGGGGATAACTCTCAAATTCCATGTATCATATCATTCCCAGAGCTCAGGCCAAGTTGAAAGAATGAAGAGAGCTCAAAACTAAGATTAGCAAACTATGTACTGAAACACATCTAGAAAGGGCCTGAAGCTCTCCCTCTAACTTTATTTTATCTCTGAAGCAGGCCTAGAGGAGATCTATACATCTCACCATTTGAGATGTTTTTGGACATCCTCCTATACAAGCTAAACATTTTTCTCCTGCATATACATCATTATTAGGGAGAGATACTTCTATTGCTACAAGAATTGCAGAACAAATTGCATGAACTCCATGAATTCAGAGCTGCAGTACAAGCAGGACCTATATAGATTTTTCACTTCATGACCTAAACCTAGGAGACAAGGTATACATAAAGAACTTCCAGCATACTGGAGCAACTCAGGCTTTCTGGGAAGGTCCATTTCAAGTTAACCACTGCAACAGCTGTAAAAATTGGAGAAAAGGACTCTTGGATTTATTGCTCACATATAAAGAGAGTGGTTTTTATTGAAACTGACTGACTATACCTCATAACTCAATCATATATTCCAAGCTGATATGATTGTTGGTCAACATCCTCCTCAAGGGGGATCTCAGGGAGGATTGTATAATTGCCACAAAACTAAAAAAAAAATCTTCTGAGAAAGAAAGATTTTAGGAAAAAGAGCTCGATAACTCTTTGAATCTAGAAGATGAATTGTTTGAAGAAGGCACCATGAAGATGCCTGAAGAAAATGTCCCCAGTCAGAAGATCCAGCATGAACTTTGGAACATAACTGATTGAACATCGGGGGGTTGAAGACAAGTATTTTCAATGTAAACTTGTATGCCACAGGGGATTGCCCCCCCAATTTGCTTATTGTCAATGAATCTAACAAACATTGGTTTGTTCTCTCTCTCTCATTTCCCTCTTATCTCTATTGAATATTGTATGTACCTTTAGCTAGAAGATCTTTAGAGATACAAGATAGTTATATAAAATGATTCATTGGGGAGACTAGTCTCCCAAAGAATCACAGGGGGTTTTGTGTAAGGAAATTTTTGGTTCTCTTTGCCTAGTTGGAGTTATACTTTGGAATAACAATAACTTAAGTACCCTTACTTAGTACCTCACTAGTCTGAAGAAAGGATTAACTCTCCTTTGTCTACTTTTGAATTAATCAACAAAAAGAATACACCCATACTTCATTCTAAAGTAAGGGAAGTCCACAAATTCTTACTCCTAGGACGAGAGTTAACACCTTTAGAGGTAAGAAGCCAGCAAAATACTTGGAAGAGCTCTACCCTTTTTTCTAACTCAGCCAGAAACTCTTGAATTCTGTTAAGAGTTCACACACTTGGTAGAAGTAGGCGGACTTCCGGTCAAGATGGTGGCTTAGAGAAAGCTAAAGTCCAGATCTCCTGAAACCCTTCCTTACCGATCTCAAACCGAATGCTCCTAGGGCACCGAAATTCAAAACGATCAACAACATAGACCCTGGGAGTCCTCCTCCTGGACCTGGACCTGAATCAAAAGGTACGCCCCCCCCCAAAAGCCAGAACCCGAGACCACTCCGACCTAAGGGGTAGGCAGAAGGAAGGTCCTAGGACCTATCCCCCCCAACCCAGAGCGCCAAGTCCGAGTCCGAGGCAGCAGAGGCAACCTCAGAGCCCCACAGCCTACTATTCTGAAGGCAGCTTCCTGAAAACAAACTGACCCAGTCGAGGGGGCACCCAGACAGCAGGGAAACAGAGAGAGACGAGGGAGCTCTTAACCCCCTGGGAGGAGCCCTTGGAGCTCCAGGAAGCCACAGCCCCTCCCCCTCAGAGAGCAGGGTCATCTGGAACAACAGCAACCCTCAGGGCTGGCAAAAGGGCCTTGGGAGCTGGCTATTCTGAAGGCCACATCCTGAAAACAACCTGACTCAGTCGAGGGCGCACCCAGACAGCAGGGAAACAGAGAGAGAGGGGGGAGCTTGTAACCCCCGGCTGGATCCTTCCATTGGAGTCTCACGAAAAAAAGTCCCTGCCTCAAGGCATACTAAATTCAACCCAGGGAAAGCTAATCTCATTAGGAGCCCTCGGAGCTCCAGGAAACCGCGGCCCCTCCCCCTGCAGAGTGCTGCAGCTGACCGGCTAAGGCACAGGAACAAGGGCCAAGCTAGGCTCAGAGTGTGGAAGTAAGGCAACGGAGAAGCATTAGGAGGATGCCGAGGAGAGGAGGGCAGTAACAGGGACACACCAGCAATTCCTGGCTCCCCAGGAAGACAGAATAACAACTGCATAGAACGAACAATCTGCCTAGGGCTAAAACCTCTGAACGCCAGACAGAGATAAGAAAAGCTAATCTTCCCCCACTCAGATAGAGATGGCAAACTACACATACACAGAAGGACAAAAGTCCCAAAATTCCAAAAGAAACAAGAAGGGGGCGACTTTGGACACATTTTATGGAGCAAAAATACAAAACACAGGAGACAGAAGAGGAAACACAAGCAAATGCTCCAATACCTTCCAAAGGAAATGGAAACTCTCCACAAACCCATGAAGAATTTGAATCTGAAATGAGCAAAAAGATGGAAGCCTTCTGGGAGGAAAAGTGGGAAATAATGCAAAAGAAATTCACGCATCTACAAAACCAGTTTGACCAAACTGTAAAAGAAAACCAGGCTTTAAAGCAAGAACTAATAAAGCAAAGCCAAAAGACCAAGAAATTAGAAGAGAACATAAAATATCTCACTGACAAAGTGACAGATATGGAAAATAGAGGGAGAAGAGATAATTTAAGAATAATTGGACTTCCAGAAAAGCCAGAAATAAACACCAAACTCGACATCGTAATACAAGAGATAATCAAAGAAAATTGCCCAGAGATTCTAGAACAAGGGGGCAATACAGCCACTGACAGAGCTCACAGAACACCCTCTACACTAAACCCCCAAAAGACAACTCCCAGGAATGTAATTGCCAAATTCCAAAGCTTTCAAGCAAAAGAAAAAATCCTACAAGAAGCCAGAAAAAGGCAATTTAGATATAAAGGAATGCCAATCAGGGTCACACAAGACCTTGCAAGTTCTACTCTAAATGATCGTAAGGCATGGAACATGATCTTCAGAAAGGCAAGAGAGCTGGGTCTTCAACCAAGAATCAGCTATCCAGCAAAACTGACTATATACTTCCAAGGAAAAGTATGGGCATTCAACAAAATAGAAGATTTCCAACTTTTTGCAATGAAAAGACCAGAGCTCTGTGGAAAGTTCGATATCGAAAATCAAAGAGCATGGAATACCTGAAAAGGTAAATATGAAGGAAAGGGAAAAGGAAAAAATGTTATCTTCTTCTTTTACTCAAACTCTCTTCTATAAGGACTACATTTATATCAATCTATGTATACTAATATGTGGGGAAAATGTAATGTATAAATAGGGGGAAAAGAAAGACCAAATAGAATAATCTTTTTCACACAAAGATTCACATGGGAAGGGGGGGGGGGAAGAAAACTCCTATAAGAAGGAGAGGAAGAGAATTTTTACTTAAACCTTACTCTCAGGGAAATCAACTCAGAGGGAAAAACATCCAGATCCATTGGGATCTTGAATTCTATCTTACCCAAAAAGGGTAGGGAGAAGGGAAAACCAAGGGGGTGAGGGGGAGAGGGAAAACAAAAGGGGAGGAAAAGAGAGGGGGAAGGGGATGGAACAAAAAGGGAGGGACTAAAAAGGGAAACATATCAAGAGAGGGGACAAGGGGGACCAATTTAAAGTAAATCACTCGACTAAAAGGTAGAGCCGAAGAAGAAAAGGTTAGAACCAGGGAAGGTTATCAAAATGCCAGGGAGTCCACAAATGACAGTCATAGCTTTGAACGTGAATGGGATGAACTCACCCATAAAACGTAGACGAATAGCAGAATGGATTAGAATCCAAAACCCTACCATATGTTGTCTTCAAGAAACACACATGAGGCGGGTCGACACCCACAAGGTCAGAATTAAAGGATGGAGTAAGACCTTCTGGGCCTCAACTGACAGAAAGAAGGCAGGAGTGGTAATCATGATATCTGATAAAGCCAAAGCAAAAATAGACCTGATCAAAAGGGATAGGGAAGGTAATTATATTTAGTTAAAAGGGACTTTAGATAATGAGGAAATATCACTAATCAACATGTATGCACCAAATAATATAGCACCCAAATTTCTAATGGAGAAACTAGGAGAATTGAAGGAAGAAATAGACAGTAAAACCATATTAGTGGGAGACTTAAACCAACCATTATCAAATTTAGATAAATCAAACCAAAAAATAAATAAGAAAGAGGTGAACAAAGTGAATGAAATCTTAGAAAAATTAGAATTAATAGACATATGGAGAAAAATAAGGATAAAAAGAAATACACCTTCTCAGCACCACATGGCACATTCACAAAGATTGACCATACATTAGGTCACAGAAACATAGCATACAAATGCAGAAAAGCAGAAATAATGAATGCATCCTTCTCAGATCACAAGGCAATAAAATAATGATCAGTAAAGGTACATGGAAAACCAAATCAAGAACTAATTGGAAATTAAACAATATGATACTCCAAAATCATTTAGTTAGAGAAGAAATCATAGAAACAATTAATAATTTTATCGAGAAAAATGACAATGGCGAGACATCCTTTCAAACCTTTTGGGATGCAGCCAAAGCGATAATTAGAGGTAAATTCATATCCCTGAATGCTTATATTAACAAACAAGGGAGAGCAGAGATCAATCAATTGGAAATACAAATAAAAAAACTCAAAAGCAATCAAATTAAAAACCCCCAGCAGAAAACCAAACTAGAAATCCTAAAAATTAAGGGAGAAATTATTAAATCTAAAGTGACAGAACTATTGATTTAATAAATAAGACAAGAAACTGTTACTTTGAAAAAACAAACAAAATAGACAAAGTACTGGTCGATCTAATTAAAAAAAGGTAGGAAGAAAAGCAAATTAACAGCATCAAAGATGAAAAGGGGGACAGCACCTCCGATGAAGAGGAAATTAAGGCAATCATTAGAAATTACTTTGCCCAATTATATGGCAATAAATACACCAATTTAGGTGATATGGATGAATATATACAAAAATACAAACTGCCTAGACTAACAGAAGAGGAAATAGAATTCTTAAATAATCCCATATCAGAAAATAAAATCCAACAAGCCATCAAAGAACTTCCTAAGAAAAAATCCCCAGGACCTGATGGATTCACCAGTGAATTCTATCAAACATTCAGAGAACAGTTAATCCCAATACTATACAAATTATTTGACATAATAAGCAAAGAGGGAGTTCTACCAAATTCCTTTTATGACACAAACATGGTACTGATTCCAAAATCAGGCAGGTCAAAAACAGAGAAAGAAAACTATAGACCAATCTCCCTAATGAATATAGATGCAAAAATCTTAAATAGGATACTAGCAAAAAGACTCCAGCAAGTGATCAGAAGGGTCATCCACCATGATCAAGTAGGATTTATACCAGGGATGCAGGGCTGGTTCAATATTAGGAAAACCATCCACATAATTGACCACATCAACAAGCAAACTAGCAAGAATCACATGATTATTTCAATAGATGCAGAAAAAGCCTTTGATAAAATACAACAGCCATTCCTATTAAAAACACTAGAAAGCATAGGAATAGAAGGGTTGTTCCTAAAAATAATAAAGAGTATATATCTAAAACCATCAGCTAATATCATCTGCAATGGAAATAAACTAGACGCATTCCCAATAAGATCAGGAGTGAAACAAGGATGCCCATTATCACCTCTACTATTTGACATTGTACTAGAAACACTAGCAGTAGCAATTAAAGAAGAAAAAGAAATTGAAGGCATCAAAATAGCCAAGGAGGAGACCAAGTTATCACTCTTTGCAGATGACATGATGGTCTACTTAAAGAATCCTAGAGATTCAACCAAAAAGCTAATTGAAATAATCAACAACTTTAGCAAAGTTGCAGGATACAAAATAAACCCACACAAGTCATCAGCTTTTCTATCTATCTCCAACACAGCTCAGCAGCAAAAACTAGAAAGAGAATCCCATTCAAAATCACCTTAGACAAAATAAAATACCTAGGAATCTATCTCCTGAGACAAACACAGGAACTATATGAACACAACTACAAAACACTCTCCACACAACTAAAACTAGACTTAAACAATTGGAAAAACATTAACTGCTCATGGATAGGACGAGCCAATAATAAAAATGACCATCCTACCCAAACTTATTTATCTATTTAGTGCCATACCCATTGAACTCTCAAAATATTTCTTTACTGATTTAGAAAAAACCATAACAAAATTCATTTGGAATAACAAAAGATCAAGGATATCCAGGGAAATAAAAAAAAAACACATATTATGGGGGCCTTGCAGTCCCAGACCTTAAACTATATTACAAAGCAGCAGTCATCAGAACAATTTGGTACTGGCTAAGAAACAGAAAGGAAGATCAGTGGAATAGACTGGGGGAAAGCGACCTCAGTAAGATAGTATATGATAAACCCAAAGATCCCAGCTTTGGGGACAAAAATCCACTATTCAATAAAAACTGCTGGGAAAATTGGAAGGCAGTATGGGAGAGATTAGGAATAGATCAACACCTCACACCCTACACCAAGATAAATTCAAAATGGGTGAATGACTTAAACATAAAGAAGGAAACCATAAGTAAATTGGGTAAACACAGAATAGTATACATGTCAGACCTTTGGGAGGGGAAAGGCTTTAAAACCAAGCAAGACACAGAAAGAATCACAAAATGTAAAATAAATAATTTTGACTACATCAAATTAAAAAGCTTTTGTACAAACAAAACCAATGTAACTAAAATCAGAAGGGAAACAGCAAATTGGGAAAATATTCATAGAAACCTCTGACAAAGGTTTAATTACTCAAATTTATAAAGAGCTAAATCAATTGTACAAAAAATCAAGCCATTCTCCAATTGATAAATGGGCAAGGGACATGGATAGGCAGTTCTCAGATAAAGAAATCAAAACTATTAATAAGCACATGAAGAAGTGCTCTACATCTCTTATAATCAGAGAGATGCAAATCAAAACAACTCTGAGGTATCACCTCACACCTAGCAGACTGGCTAGCATGATAGCAAAGGAAAGTAATGAATGCTGGAGGGGATGTGGCAAAGTAGGGACATTAATTCATTGCTGGTGGAGTTGTGAACTGATCCAACCATTCTGGAGGGCAATTTGGAACTATGCCCAAAGGGCGATAAAAGACTGTCTGCCCTTTGATCCAGCCATAGCACTGCTGGGTCTGTACCCCAAAGAGATAATGGACAAAAAAGACTTGTACAAAAATATTCATAGCTGCGCTCTTTGTGGTGGCCCAAAACTGGAAAACGAGGGGATGCCCATCAATTGGGGAATGGCTGAACAAATTGTGGTATATTTTGGTGATGGAATACTATTGTGCTAAAAGGAATAATAAAGTGGAGGAATTCCATGGAGACTGGAACAACCTCCAGGAAGTGATGCAGAGCGAGAGGAGCAGAACCAGGAGAACATTGTACACAGAGACTAATACACTGTGGTATAATCGAATGTAATGGACTTCTCCATTAATAAGTGGTGTAATATCCCTGAACAATATGCAGGGATCTAGGAGAAAAAACACTATTCATAAGCAAAGGATAAACTATGGGAGTAGAAACACCGAGGAAAAGCAACTGCCTGACTACAGCAGTTGAGGGGACATGACAAAGGAGAGACTCTAAACGAACACTCTAATGCAAATATTAACAACATGGAAATGGGTTTGAATCAAGAACACATGTGATACCCAGTGGAATCACGCGTTGGCTATGGGGGGGGGGAGGAAAAGAAAATTATCTTTGTCTTTAATGAATAGTGCTTGGAAATGATCAAATAAAATATTATTAAAGTTGAAAAAAAAGAAATTTGCATAAAAGCAAAAAAAAAAAGAGTTCACACACTCAAAAACATGTGAATCCAAAAGTGAGAACTCAGAGGTATAACAACTTTGGAAACTATGATTGGCCCCTGTGAAGAAGGGCGGGGATAGGAAACCACCATAAAAGATACAAAATCCATAAGTTGGCAGTCTGGTGAAGTTGAGTCTTGTGGAGAATATCTCCTGGAGATTGTCTTCAAGAAACCTCATTGGAGACTGCTGCGTGGATCCTAACTTCAACTTAGATTCTGACTCCTGGACTACTTGGTTGGGTGAGTGAAAAGGCTGACTCCTTTCCTAGTTTCCTAAGAGACTAGTTTCCATCTTGGAGGAGGCCATGTGATTACTCACTACTGGACCTCCTGGATGAGGAGTAGTATAGTAGTTTCTCTTCTCTTTCACATTTCTCTATTTTATTGTTTCTCTTCTATTTTGGTAAATAAACTGCATCTAACCATTAAATTTCACCTTTATACCACTTTGCCCTTTTTCTTGGACTCATCTTGGCATTACTTCTCATTTCTCCTGTTCTTCATTCTTTGTTGAATTTTTCCATTCAGCTTTACATGCCCAAGCAGCAACTGATTAAGTCCTGTACCACTTTAATCTGATCAGACCTGAGTGGAGCTGGGTGTCCTATGACATGAAAATGAGTATCTCCAATGCTCTATCCCCCCCCCCATTCTCATCTGATAATTCCTTTCTTATGACTCAAATCCAAGTATAGTCCCTTAACTATGTAATTAACAGCTCCACTCTGGTGAAAATCATCTTTTCTGCTTCACACAATCCCACGTACCCAGTGAAAAAGGGAGGGAGATCCTGAGTTGTTATTATAGATGAATGATCAAGTGGGTTTTGGTAACCTGAGTTGTCAGGGTATTCCCTCCTAGAGGCAGAGAGCAAGATGGCTACCCTTTGTCTTGGATCAGTGCACTTTGGTGGGCAAGATGTTGCAGCAATCTGTGTCAGGATAGAGAACGCCTCAGGAGAAGAGTATAGTTGGTTGGCTAGGAAGTTTGCTGAACCTAACCTCTCCTTCGAGGTCCCCTTCTGAACAGAAAACTGCCAGAGAGAGCAGTAACAATAGATGACTCGGGAGTTAAACATATCCTGGTCTTGAAAAAGCTCTCCTTCCAGGGAAAAACCTCCACTCATCAACTTTCTTGACTCTTCTTGATACTTATCTAACTGCTTTTAATCTATTAACAGATATTTATTTAAGGATAGAGCAACGAGGGTGAGGTTAGGGAAGCGGGTCAACAGGGTTTCCCTAACTAAGAGACACAGGTCAATGGCAGGTCCTTTCAGCCCTCAGCTAACCCCAGGGACTGGCCTGGAAGCCCTCTCTGTCTTCTTCTATGCTAGCTAACCTAGGCTAAACTAAGATGCAGCAGTGTCTCTAGGTGAAGCTGGAATGGATGAGGAGGTTCAGGCTTTGAAACTGGTCCAGTCTACCCTTCAGGGTAAAACCCTCTCAGGCAAGCTGAATGATCAGTCCACACAGGTCTTGAATTCAGAGAGACAGGTCAGTAAAGAGTCACAGTAGGCTTCAGATATGACAGGGAAAATCCTCAGGAATGGGGTTATTCCAGTCCTGAAGTGGGTCTAGCAGCTGTTTTCTCTCCAGGGTCAGAACTGAATTGCCCCAGAGTTTGTTGCTCTCCCAGAAACCCTTGCTCCTGAACGTTCCAACTGCTCTTGCCTGTCATCTCTGCTTCTCCAGCATTCCATCTCATGTCTGTGTAAAATCCTTTGCTTCTCCAAAGAACATGAGTAACATCTCTACAGTCTATGGGTCATGTACTGTCAGTGTGCTCATCCACCCTAGTTCAGCAATAGCACCTGTATCACCTGAAATAGCTCCTGTAGGTTGGTTTACATGGTGGAAGTAATGGGGGTTTGTAGAGAATTTCACTAAAAATGTAATATGGTAGGATTGTTTATAACTGGTTATTGTCTTACTTACCAATGTATCTAGGACTGGTCTCATTTGCAGATTTTCTGAAGCTCACACTGACTTCCAAACAAGTACTTTATTTTGCTATCCTTATGTAGATCTCAGGTCTAACACTACTTAGCCTAATAACCCTACACTAATTTTGTTTGTAGGGAGCAGGCATTTACATCACTCCTACCAATATGCAGTCTTGTGGGACTCCTGGTCTCTCTTATCAACCATTCTACAGGCTCATTTTGTCATTCTTCAGCTTGCAGTTTGGGTAGTTGGTGGCACCACCATAAATGTGACACCAGCAACCAAAAAAATAAAAAAACAGTGCATGGGGGCCAGTCATTTATCTTTTTTGTCTATGCAGTCCTACCTTTTATAGGGGGAACCAGCATATGAGCAGTCTGTGGAAGTTTTAAAACTGTTCATTTCAACTTCCTTTGCCATCTCTGGTCTCCAAGTTAAGGTTGATTCTCTAGCATGTCTGTTTGCAAAACAATAAGGTACTAGAACTCATCATGCCTCTGAAAGAGGAGCATGTATTTTATGATAAATCAAAGTTTTATTGCTTATATATCTGCAAGTCTAAAGACATACAAACTTCCCTACATACCTTACAGCAAGTAATTGAGGAATCTCACATTAACAGCTGAGACTCCTCCTGATGTGCTCTCATGTCCTGGTTATCTTGGTTACAATTAGGAGGGGTTGGGTAGCACATCTTCCAAGGCTTTATTTTTCTTGCTTGCACTCTTCACAATCCTTGTTGCTTATCCCTAGCAACTAGATGCTCTTCTCACCCCACTTCTCTGATGCCCCTTAAAGTAGACTATCATTCTCTCCAGAAATCTTGAATAAAGCTTTTTAAATAAGTGACCTTGGTGTTAAAAAATTCCAGGATGAAGGAATGGAATCATTATATTAAAATAGCATTAGCAACTCCACTTTGCATTATCCAACATTTTATAAGAATATGTTTTGACTTCTTATAAGTCACTTGATTTTTGGAAAGTGACAACTCTGAACCCTTCCCAACTCTGAAAGTCCCAGTCCTCTCCACCAACAACAAAGAAGGTGACTAAATCCCTATAATCCTATTTTTTCTTCCTTTCAACTGTGTAATAATTGTGGAAAGCAAAGTTCAAGATCCTTGTATCCTTGTACTGAGACCCTTGTACTCAATTTATTTTTGCAATCACATGCCTTGCTGAATAAATTATCTGGATTAGATTCAAAATCTTTATTTCTCTATAACAAAGACTTTCAGATGGATGATTGGAATTGTTCTTTTGAACCAGGAATAATGGGTACAAAGAAATTGAGGTGCAAGGTTAGGAAAGATGATATAATTCACCAAAAGGTTAAATAGATTACCTTGTAAAATAGGTAATAGACTTTCCCTCATTGGAGGTTTCTTAACAGGGGTTAGATGATCAATTTGTTGGCCATGATATGCTAGAGATTCCTTCTTGGTATGAGTTGAACTGAATTACCATGATGATCCCTTCTAACTTTAACATCCTGTCATCCTGTGACCTTTAAGGTAGCCTAGTCTACTTTTATAAAGTTCCACTATATAGGAAATATTTCTTTTATATCAAGGTTAAAACCCGCTGTTGTTATATCTGCCACCCAGTGCTCCTCATTTTGCAATGTGGGGCCAAGTCACACCAGTCTGATCTCTTATGCCTGAAACTTTCTAAAATACTTGAAAACACCCTATTAGGACTCTTTTTTTTCTCTGACAAGTCTTTTCCAGTAAAGTGCTAGGTAATCAAATCATCATATTGATGAAGTTCCTTTATTTAAAACAAGGGTTCTTAACCCAGTGGATCTACAAACTAATTTTATTTTAAGTGCTTTTCTCACAATAGCCCTTATGAGATAGACAATGAAAATAGTAACCCCATTTTATAGAAGAAATAACTGAGGTTCATAAGAGATGAATAAACTTGCCCATAATTACAACTTATAATTAGAGCCAAAGCTCCATACTCTAGTTCCACTGCTACAGAACTATTCATTCACAAATCTAACATTCTTTTTGGACAAATATAGTCATCAAAATGACCTTCTTTATAATGTACGTTATATCCTTACCTCTGAAGCCTATATAGCCCATCTCAGAAAAAATTAAGAGAATTGTAAATATCTGTATCTCTCAGGTTGATTGGATAGCCTCTGCTACTGAGCCTACACAGTATTGGATCATAATTATCAAAAGCCATATTGGCCTCTTCCTGAGCAGCTGTTCTTAGATAGGAAAGGGTAAGGGGGAGAGGCCAATGATGAAGAACAAACAGGTGGCTCTTGAATTGTGCTTGGGGCTGCCTCTTCCAGTAATCCCATCCCATCCCAAATAGCGCTGATGGCAGGTGGCATGGTCTGCAGAGGGACTGACTCTGGCACCTTGGCAGATGTGTCTAAGTAATGCACAGATGCTTGATTCCAGACTAGTCAGAGAGGGAATCAAACTGGTCCACTCTTTGTATGGGAAAGCAGCATGATGCAGAGATGAGTTACATGTCTAGCATTCAGAGTCCAAGAAGAGATTTTGAACCAGTGTATACAGCCTTCTTAAAAAGCACCAGAAGAGACCATTTCTTTCCATGAACATAAATCCACAAACAGGCCTCAGCATTTCAATTAAAGCACATTATTTCTTGAGTCAAAAAAAAAAAACAACAAAAACCTCAACCAATCAGAGGACTTGGAAGGTCAGCAGCAGCATTTCAAAGCTCTTTCTACCAATAAGCAGTCAGAAAAGGGAAATTTAGGATGATACGAAGAACCATGAGAAATTCTCTCTCCTTCTGCTCTTTAATTGAATTTTTATTGAAAACTTATTTTCATCACCTTCATTTCTAAATATTTTCCTCCCTTCTTAGTCATCTCTTATAATGAAGGATAAGGAGGAAAAGTCAGTTCAGTCAATTAAATCAAACACATTTTGGATATCTAGGTGGCACAGTGGATAAAATACCAGACTTGGAGTCAGAAGCCCCTGAGTTCAAATCTGGCCACACTAGCTGTGTGACTAGGCTAACCCTTTTTGCCTCAGTTTCCTCATCTGTAGAATGAGCTGGAGAAAGAATGGCAAACCTCTCTAGTATCTTTGCAAGAAAACCCCAAATGGGATCGCGAAGTTGGTCACTACTGAAAAATTACCAAACAGCAACAAGTTCTGCAAAGAAGTGAAGAAAAAGTACAATCTGCCATTTATTATTTAGCACAAATCTTGGACATCATAATTTTTCAACATTCAGTTTTGCTGTTCATACTTTTCACTGTTGTAGTCATTGTGTGGATTGTTTTCTTGGATTTTACTCTGTATCAGTTTATATAACACTTTCTATTTTTCTCCAGATTCTTCATATTCACTGTGCCATGTAAAGATGATGGAATATTGCTATGCCATAAGAAATAATTTTTTCATCTAGTCAGTAATATGTGGCTATTTTTTCTGGTTCTTAAGTATCATTAAAGTGTGACTGATATTTAGAAATATATGAAATATAGCAGTGAGATCATTAGGACAAAGGATATGGGCATTTTAGTCACTTATTTTATATTATTGTGGACTAATTGACATCTCGTAATAATAATAGTCTAACTTGGATATAAAATCAGACACAGGATCTAGGGATAAAAGAGAGCTTAGTTTTTGAAGAGCTTGGCTCAAATGATGCGCTAAGGCCCAAAGAAGTCTTTCCTATTAAGTTATAGAAGGACCACAAGACAAGGAGTCAGGGATCTTCCCCTGTACTGACCCCTATTGCCCATTCCCAGCAGGTGTTAGATGCCTACATTCTGTTGGCTGTTGACACAGCTATGCTACCAGGGTTTCTTGGGGCCTTGCCACAATCAGGACTCCCTTGGGACTATTGATAGGCTGGGTCTCCCCTGGTGGATGACTACCCCAGTTTGATGATTTCTGTGGGTTCAAAGGATATTTGGGTGGCACAGAGGATAGGGTGTCTGGTCTGGAGTCAGAAAAATTCATCTTCCTGAGTTCAAATCTGGCCTCAGACTCTTTCTTACTTACAGACTCTTAACAAGTCACTTAATTGTCTTTGCCATGATTTCCTCATATGTAAAATGAGTTGGAGAAGGAAATGGCAAACCATTCCAGTATCTTTGCCAAGAAAACCCCAAATGGGGTATCACAAAAACTCAGATATGACTGAAAAATGACTGAACAACATAGGTTCAAATTCTGTGAGATCAGATGCCCCAGGATGGCCAATTCCCTAATAATACATTTAATAGAAGAAATAAAAGAACAATTTTCTGGGATGATCAGTTCCCTGTTTAAGGATAAAAAAGATGCAAGGAGGCCAAAAAGTATCCCAAATTCTTTTTATCCTTGTACTTCTTTGGTAATTCATTTATGACTTGTTCAGTTTCTCTAGGATTAAGATCTTTATTTCTTATTTGGGGTATTTTATAAATCACTCATTTCCTTTCAAATTGTTGGTTGTGTTCAATTCTCAGTTATATGTAGTTGCTTCTGATAATTCTATCTTTAACCCTTCCTTCCTCTCTGCCTGTCCTGTGCTTCCCTTTTAGGGAGAAGATCCTGAAGGTCCTGGTCACAGTTTCTAGTTCTACCAGTAATATTATAGTGTGGCTATCCTCTGTACCCAAAGAGGACCAAAATAACATCAGTATGTCAGTATCAATGTACAGTGTGTTGGACTGAATCTGATCAGACCACTCTGAGCTCAGAAGACTCTACTACGGTCAGAGACAAATAGCCCATGTGTGCATTTGAGATGGAGATGTCAAAATGGATACACCTCGTGTTTCTTTTGCGCTACAACAATTCTGCTTTACTCATAGAGCACAGCACCTTCTTTGATGTGGATACACCATGCTAGCGAGTCCAGTACCAGAGGTCACTCATATTTCATAATTGAAAAGGATTTATGACAGAGAATGCTATCCCATTTCCAGAGAAAGAACCAATGGAGTTGGCATACAAGTCAAAGCATACTATTTTTCACTTTAGTTTATCTGTATTTTTATTTGGGGGTTTTGGTTTTATATGCATATTCTCTTACAACAATGACCAATATGGATTGCTTTTGCTTTATAGAGGGCAATAGAGACAACCTTGGTCTCCTGGAGGATAATCTCCTCTTGCCATATAACCCAGAGAGTCTTAGCCCAGCTTTTGTATGGCCAGTGGATCCCAGGCTTTATAAATCTTTGCTGGAATGGAATCAGCACCAGGTTCTTTGCCAGATGAGAAGAGCCTAACAGCACTCAAAACCTCTTCTTTAGTTAGAAGTTCAGCTACCTAGGGATGGACTTCAACTAGAGAGAGAGATATATAGCCAATCGCTTCAGCACTGGTTGACGACAGTCTGTTGAGAGCACCATGGAGGTGTCAAACCCATTTCTCTAGATTATGTCCTTACCACTGATCAGTGACTCCATCAACTCTCAGTGGTTGGGATGTATCATAGGTCTTTGGCCCATAAATAGCCTTGAGCCCACAATAAGCACGTTGAGTTGTTCTTATCAGTTTAAAACTGAATTTCATCTGCCTTCTGAGCCAAGAATCCTACATCTCTAAGTTTTATTCGCACTTCGCTTTTGAGGGAGTTAAATGCTGCCTTAGAAATCAATGAACTGTCCTGCTGATAAACTCTGTGGAGTTCTCATTTTTCATTTAGTATAGGCTGGAGCAGTGGCAGAAGTAATACGCTTTTCCCGTAGCTCCTTTCTAAGCAGAAGAGTTTCAGGGATGTGCTAGAGATGCAGACGTCTCAGACTGCAGTCACGTAGAGGCAAGATTCTCTGACTTCACCCAAAGCTGTCTGGGTTCCATGACCCAGGAGTTTCCCCAGTCATAGAGGATTCAGCAAGGTTTGCTTTTACCTACTGTGAGTGACAGCTTATCGTATGCCAATGCAGAGGCAGAGGCAGGACCACTTGGAAGCTGTTTGCAATGATGCCCAAGACATCTAGGTTCTTATGGTAAGGAAAGATAATGAAGGTATAAGGACTGAACTAGATTCAAAATACAGAGTATAGAGATAGCACTGATATAGGGATGGGGCAGCACACTTCTGAATGTGCGGGGAGAAAAAAAGGGAGCATCGTTTACTATGCAGTATGTCTTGCTTTGAATTGAACATAATCCAAACATACTATAAACATGGGAGTAGCTTTCAAAGTAAAATTAGAGAAGGCCCCATCTATGAGATGGAATATATCAATTGCCAAATAAATGACCACTTCAGTGGGCAATGCTACTGCCCCATCATTCAAGGTTAGTCCTTTACTTAGAAAATAGCACTTCATCAATCACAATAGAATAATCCATAACCCAAAATTAACCAGGAGAAATCAGGAGCTCAAAAGACAGAGATGAGCTGGGAGCCCACTATTCACACAGCTTACAATGAAAGAAAAATTAATAGCAGACACAACTGGTTTGCAAAAACACATGAGATTTGGCATCTCAATCTAGAGAGTGTAAGGTATTCTTTTCATATCTGATCACAAGAATTTCCTCTTTACAAATCCAAATTTATCTGGTCACAAAGCATATTGATCCATATTGTTGACCTACCTCCCAGGAGTCCATAGACATGATAAAAAACCAAAATGGACCCTTATTTGCACCAATATTCATAATACATGTTAGCTTCTCAATTGTGGTGGGAGGATATATACTCAAGGGAAGCTACAGGCATTTGTATAGCTCCAACCCAGTATATTTTAGCTTCAGTGGATGTCAGAAGTATCAAAGAAACTAAATCTTAATGGAAGGCATGGAGATTACTGTTCACTAGACTCTAGAAATACTCTGGGTACTAGCTGAGTATGAACTTTAAGGCCACTGTGGAGGAGGGGGTTCATAACCAATCATCTGGGTTTTTAGCAATTCTAGTTGGCTTGTAGATTATATACTATTTGATGACAAAAAGAGTATTTATAGATTTATGCCACTCTGAAGTATAATGTACAGAATTGTGTATTCTACTTATTCATGGCAGTTCTGAGAAAGTCTGCCTGGTGCAGGAAAGCTTACCAGTTTATTCACCAATGGCTATTTTTACTTAGTGACTAGGAAAGAAAGCACAGTCTTTAGACCTTGAAGACATCATTCCCAAACTTGTGTTGATCATAACAGACCAAAGAGAAGGGAAGGTTCCAAGAACATAACTTTCTCATTAAGGCTCCATATTGTAGTAAGCAAAGAAAGATTGCAAAAGGATTTTGCAAAATGAACTGCATTTGTTTGACAGGGACATGTGACAGAATCACATGGGAGCCTGGGTCAAGATTCTAAGGTCCCAACTGAAAAAAGTGTCCTGGGGGAAGCTTTTGGAGATAGTGGAGATTTCCATCTTTCTACAAGGTTTCTGGCCCTTTGTAAGATACCAGCTCTAGAGGAGAAAAAATTGTTTTTACTGGCTGCTAGCAGCTGGACAGAAGACCAAAGAAGAACCACTTCTCTGCTGGACCTACTTTGGACATTTCCTCTGGAATCTTGGCTCATTAACTGGACTCTGTTTTGGGAAGTCCTGTTTGGGGAAACTTAACTTATTTAGCCTAGATAAGTTAGCCATTAGGATATTAATAAGGAAATTTAGGTTTGGGGAATAAGATTAAGTACTTTCTTCTCCCTTGTTACCCTCCTTTCTCTCCCTTTCCCATCAATAAACATAAAATATTTATGTTTCCTCCTGTCTCCTTCCCCTTTAACAATAGCACCATAACAATATATAGGCTATATATTGTAGCAGACCCTCCTGGGCACTAGATAATTGGATTTCATATCCATTCAGTGGTTAGGAGGCTTAACTCAATAATACTAAAGGAAGGCCTGCCTAGATCAAGGAATAAACACTACTAGGGATCTGAAATCCTTAATCCTTGAGGGACTAGGGAAAAACAACCCCCCAAACTCTATGGAAACCTAAAAAGGACTCTGAGGAAGAATATCTAGAGTCCACTTCAGGGTATGTTTTTACCCAAGAATGGATGCCCCTGCAATATCTTATACTAAGCCTCCAATCATATGGGTTATCTACCATCCAGAAATTCTCTAGAGGCTGTGTTGTGGACTTCAAAGGCAGAAAATAACACAAGTACCCATGAAAATCCTCTTATTGACAGTATGTATCATTTCAGCCATTGCTAGCTCTTAAAACTCAAATAAATTAGATTAAATTCTTAAGAAAGATTATTGCTAGTTGCTTGAGAAGATAGGACAACTTTCTCATTTAGGGATAAAGCAAAGGAACTCTAAGATATCAGATGGTGAAATAATCCTATGACCATTAAAAGACTTCAATAATGCTATTCTTCCATCCACCAAAACCCCAAGTCTTATCCTAAATGAAAAAAAAACAAAACCCAAAACCTTAGTCATCAAATTGGATGAGAAAAAGGGAATATAAGAAGGCTAGATGAGATGACCCTATATTTCCTATTGAGTAGAGAAAAAACACCTGAGAATAGGAAACAAGGGAATATGGAAGATATAATAGCTTTAAAGAGAAAGGGTACAAATTTTCATGTGTATGGCAAGAAAATCCAGCTCCAAAGGTTAGAGAAAGGAACGCAAAGAAGCTATAAGTTATGATGAGAATGCTGATTGGCCTAAAGACTTCCTTCTAAGCTTTAATCCTTGGAATGGGAAGAAACTCAACATCCCTTAGTGAGTAGATAAAAACCTGTGAGACCAGAGACTCTTGGGCCATATGATCATGATTCTCTAGAGAGAGTATAAGGTTGTTGAGTCTTCTGATGAGGAGCTAACAAGGAAATTATAGACTGCTGGCACAGGCTGTTAATGACTAGTTCAATTTGAGCATATATTTGTTCCTCAAATATGGCTCCAGGAGCAATCCCAGGGAAGAAAATAGACTACTAACTTTTTGTGTAAGAGGACAGCTCCAGGGTTCCTTGGTACCTGTTCCCCTAGTTTCAACCAGTATTCTGTTTTGCCCATATTTTTAGGGCTTGCATAGCAATACATTTATTGTAGAACATCCAAAAAGGGCAGAATATAGCTAAGCTGTTTTGAATATAAGAAAAGGAAGAGAGATCTATTTTTTATGCCCATGAAAACTTGGCCAAGCCAATCAAACCTCTTGGGAAGACTATAACTAAAAGGGACATCTACTCTCACATCTAGAAGAGTTAATATTTGTGCTATGTAGCTGCGAAACAACTAAACTATTTATGTACAGCTGGCACTGCATGAAGCTCTCCCTCATAGAAAGACCCTAAAATCTGTATCTGAAGAAACAAACCATTTGAAATGTACAAAGTCAAAAAGAATATTCAAGAGCAGAGTGGGGACCTCAGAAATGTGTTTCCAATTATTGAAACATTTCAAATGCTTCAGCCATTCATGGACATTCCTTATCAGAATCACCCTCTCTAGCCTCTTTCTACTACTTTTATATCCCTACGAAATGTTCTAGCCAAATTGGTAGTCTCCTGAACATCCTATGCAGATGACTGCCTCCGTGTCTTTGGTTAGACTTCTTCCCTATGCTTAAATTATCCTACTAATTCCTAACCATTCTTTTAAAATCATGTTCAAATGCCATCTCCTCCAGAAACTCTTCTGTGATTACCTCTGTAAATTAAAGCCTTCCCCCCAAGCCTCAGGGTACTTTGCCTCTCTGAAACACATAGTGTTTATCATTTAATAGTGATATTAATTAGCATGCTTTTTAAGCATAATATATGTCCTCCAATTCTTTTGAGATCCAGTTTTTACAATCTCTTGGCTTAAAATGAGTGCCACTCTTTTTGGGGGAGGTGGGATTCAGTTTAATAGAACTGCTTAAAGACTGAGAAATTCATGTTTCACGAGTTCCGGCTGTTTTCCTGGGATCTGTGTTGGCCCAAAGGGGATTAGAGATGAACCCTGGTTTATGTGAGAGCTCCAGGGCTTAGTATCATGACAGAGTTTAGGCATTACAACTCCTTCTCATGGTCTGTTTATCCCAAGGAACTCCAAAGCTTACCTAAGTTGCTCATAGAGTTATTAAAAATGCTTGCCACCATATATACTGCTTGATGGGGGAAAAAGAGAACTTCTAGGCATTGAACAAAATCCTTGTGATGGATTGCTTCTCAAAAATTCAGCATTTCAGCAACTAGGACACCAGTAATTCAAAATGAGTCAAGAGGGGATTTAGGAGTTCCCACTTGTTGGTAGTGAGTTCTGTCATACCAACAACTCACACTGATGGAAAAAAGGTACAAGCAAGAATTCTCGGACTTTCAAAACATATCAAAGAATGTGTGCTCATTGATAAGGAACAGGGTACATTGATATGCTGTAATTATACCTTATTGGGGGGGGGATGCCACTTTGCAGGCATTAATACTTGTTGGACTTGATTCAAATGTGATATTGTCAATGACTGAAAAAAGATGCCCAACAAAGGGCAATAGCAGGCAAATTTTAACTATGGCTCAGATATGAATGTTCATGGCAGATTAAAGATGCTATGAGTATGAATTGAATTTTGAGACTTGAAGCCATCAAGACAGTATGCCCATCATGTGTGGTAGTTTACCACTTAGAGACTGTCATTTAATTCCCTGTCTGCAGATCATATAGTACTTTCAATAAATGGTACAGCTTCCAGGATTACTGGTGCAACTTTTCCTAACAAGTCCCACAATTTAGGGCTAAATTCTGAAAAGTATTAGTTTGGCCAGAAGTGGGGAAAACGAAAGAGTGTAACTACTTCTAGCAACTTACCTAGCAATTTGCAGATGCTATACAGAAGGTTTAGTTGAAGAAAATCTTTTTTTTTTTGTTTCCTTTTTATATGACATTTCAATTCCAACCCCCTTCTCTTTGAACCCTCTGTCCTGAGATAGAAGAAACCATTAAGACAGCTGATGCTGACATCTAACCATATATACAGTTTTCCATCATGGGAGCCCCTAATTCTCTGCCTTTAGTAGGTGTGGCAAGGGTAGTGTGTTTCATCATCTGTTCTTTGAGATTCATTTTTTTTACTATGTTCAATGAACTTTTAATAATCTTTTTTAAATTATTGCATGTTTACTGTTTTCTCAGGTCTGCTTATTTTGCCCTATATTAGTTCACATGTTATGATTCTTTGACTTCTTTATATTTGTCACTTTCTACTCCATAATGTTCCATTATGTTTGTAAACCCAGTTTCTTTTTTTAAAAAGTCATTCCCAGAGCAAAAGATCTACTTTACTTCAAGATCTTTATTACCACAGATAGTACAACACATTTTTTCATCTAAGTGGGATCTTTATTTCTAACTTCCTTGAGGTATATATGCCAAGTAATGAGATCATTTGGGTCAAGGATTTGGACAGTTTATCACTTTTCTTATGTAATTCCAAATGAATATTCAGATTGGCTGAACCACTTTACAGATTCACCACTGTATCTATTGGGCCTTTCCAAAATTACGAACTATCCCTTTATCACCAAATCTAATGTACTTTTCTCAATCTTTATCTACAGACCTTGATGTCATTTATCACCCTCTTTTCCATGATGCTCTCTTTGCTTTGATTGTTCATGCCTCCTTCCTTGTTCTCCTACCTGTCTGCTATTCAATCTCTTTTACTGGATTGTCATTTGGGTCATGCCTACTAACCATGGATGACCCCATAGCTCTATCCTCTGCCCTTTTTTCTATAGATATTTTATTTGATGATATCATCAGCTCCCATGAATACAATTGTCATCTCTATGCAGATTATTCTCAGATCTATTTGTCCAGCCTTAATTTTTTCTTCTAACCTTTGGTCTCAAATCTGCCACTGCCAACTAGATATCTTGAACTAATATTTTGTAGATATCCTATACTCAATGTGTTCAAAACTGATTTCCTTATCTCCTCCCTTCAATTCTCCTTTCTTCTGAGCTCCTGTTACCAAGGAGGGCACCCATCATCCTCTTGGACACCATGGCTCCCAACCTAGATGTCATCCTCAACTCATTCTTTCAAACCACCTCTTCCAAATATCTAATCTATTGCCAAGTCTTGTCTCTGGACAACCAATATCTGGTTCATCTCCTTGCCTCAAGTTGTTCCCCTCTCCAATAATCCTCTACCCAAATATCAAATTATTCTTCAAGTGTAGGTATAACCGTGTCATTGCCCTCTTCAGTTAACACCAGTGACTCCCCATTGCCTACAAGATCAAATATAAAATCCTTTATTTGGCTTTTAAAGATCTCTATAAAACCTGGTTCTCTCTTACCTTTCTAGTCTTCTTAACACTGTACACCCTTTTTTCTACATTTCACATACTCTGATTCTGGGACACTGGCCTGCACATTGTTCCTCAAAGACACTTTATCTCAGCTCCAGACATCATCACTGGCTGTCCCATATGCCTGTAACTCTCCCTCCTCAGCCCTACTTCCTAGCTTCCCTCAAGTCTCAGCTAAAGATCAACTTTCATATGAAACCTTGGTGCCTTATTCTTAGTGCCTTCTCTCTGAGATTAGCTCCAATTTTCCCAGTATACATCATCCACTAAGAGATCTTTAAAAGCATGGATAATGTTTTGCCTTTCTTTGGATCCTGAAGGCTTAGAATAGTGCTGGTTTATTGTCTCTTCCTATAGCCCCTCCCACATTTTAGGATCTTCAACAATTTACATAATGGAAGGTGAAAATTCAGTGGCTTTAATTTACATTTTTCTCATTAGCGGATTGGATTGTTTTCACATGGTTATTTATGGTTTGCACATATTTTGAAAGCTGCTTCATAGCTTTTGACTACTCATCTGTTAGCAAGTTGCCCTTGATCTCTTTCATTTCTGTCACTTCCCTATATGGTTTAGATATCAGACACTTGTTGATATTTAATATTTTCCCCCTCTACTTTTTTCTAATTCTATATTCACTTACTTTATTAATGCAAAAGACTTTGTTTTATGTAAATCCCAAGAGTAATGATTTAAGCTCTTCTGTCTCTTTATATTTAATAATTCTCTCTATATTGGCTCTTTTTGTGGTGGCAAAGAATTGGAACTTGAGGAGATATGTATCAATTGGGGAATGGCTGAACATATTGTGGTATATGTAGGTGATAGAATACTGTTGTGCTATAAGAAACAATAAGTAGGATAATTTAAGAAAAAGCTGGAAAGACCTACATGAATTGATGCAGAATGAAACAGAACCAGGAGAACATTGTACCAACCCTCCATAAACAAAAAACCTTTATGTCATCTCACAGGCAGATATCTCACCACTATACGCACATCTTGATGTATAGATCTATTGCCTAGCAGAACTCTCTCATTATAAAAGTTTGCTTCTGTCATAAAGAACAGAGACCATGCACCATTCTATCTGGCCCTGCTTCGAATCTCTCTTTCTCCTTTTTCTCTCAATGCTGAAACCCTCACTCAACACATAGCATACCCCTAACCAGAGGAACTGACCATGTTTCATTTCATGAGGTTGTTCTTCACAGATGATTCATCCTTAGGCTGATCAGTTATGTAGCATTTCCCCAGAATTCAAGCTATAAGTCTCAAACAGAGAAGCTGTGTTTATATGGAACAAGGGCTCAGCAAGTCAGCCTCACCAAACTCTAATGCTAAAGGTCTTTCATAGAACTTAGCACCCTGAAAAAAGATGTACTCTGAATCTCACTCAAAAGTGAGCACTGGCAGACTGAATCTGAAACGTGATGGATCTGTTAGTGCCCAGAAACACCTGTCAAAGAAATGAGTCCACAGGGAGAGACACGTAGACTAGCTGTTAACAGATGCCTCCAGATAGCTTGGTGGGGATATTTAGTGGTTGACCCCTTTCAAATTGGCATTTAATTCCCTGCCTCAACCTGCTCCCAATCCCCAAAATTGTATGCCATCAGAATATTTTGAGGGGTGGCCCTAAATTCATGGTTAAGCTCTGAAAAGCACTACAGAAGAAGCAGAGCATATCATCTCTTCCTAGTGCCTGCCCACTGGCTTGTGGGTAACTAGACAGTTGAGGAAGGCCAGAGATTACTTAAGATATCTAACAGTAACAAGAGTTTGAATAATTCACTCCCCCATGGCACCACCTGAGAAAGAGAGCTCCAGGCTTCCACAGCCTAAAGAAATAGCCACCATGGTGCCTCTGTCTGCATTAAAATATGGCAAATGAAAAGCGTGGCTTTCAATCCAAGACCCGTAACATCCTCTTTGGGTAACCTCAGCTTCAAAAACTTCCAGAGAAGCTATGGAAACGGTTACGGTCTTTAGGAAGAAGAGGAACTTGGAGAGCTTCAGCTTCAACACATCTGATATTCTCCTTATGTAATGAGTGAGAGGTAAAATTCTCCTTCATGGGGAGTTAATGAGGGAAATGAGAAGAACTCCTGCCTTCTTAGAACTGTCTTAACTGTTATTTTATGAAGAAACACTATAAAGAGACATTTTCAGAGAGAAGAGACTCTTCAGAGGAAGGACTTTAGGATGTCCCCCCAGAAGACTGTCTGAAAAGACGACCCAGATTCCACAAACCTACTCCAGTTAAAGCCTCAAGTTTATACCACACTGAATAGTGATAAAAAGCATCCAGATGAGAAACTATAACAAATGACTTTATCCACCCTACTGCTTCACAAAACGTCAGCCAGAAGCCCAAGAGTAATAGGAAATGGGGTCCATCTAGCAAAGTTAGCGTCAGCTTAACCAAGCTGAACAAGACGCGTATAGTATGCAAGGCTCGGTATTCAGAGCCAAAAAAACCAGAGGACTTCCCTGAGAAATCCCCACATGGTCAGAAAACCTTAGGATGAGGAGGATGGAAGTCATAGTTCTGGGCTGCAGGCAGCAAGCATTGATCAGCTTGGTGCTAACAAGACTGGGTCAGGCTAGGCCCAGGCAACTCTGAGGTCCCCCAAACTTCATCCCAAGATGCCAGGGAGGACCTTGAACATCCAACACTCAAGCCTCAAAGACTCCAGAAGGGATTCCAGGCAATACCAAGTGATATCAATCATTCCACTCCAAAACAGCAAGAAACAAATGCTAGGACTGCTGCAAGGCCCCAAATCAGGAACTAAAACTGGAGAATTAAGTGGATAGAAAAATATTGGCCAATATTAAAAAATAATTACACTGCTAGGGACTCTTCTGCCAAAAGACCATTAATTATGTAATAACTATAAGCAAAGACTCAAAAGGGAAAAAAGATAATTTTCCTAGAATAAAGTATGATCAATGAAATTAAAACTGGAAGAATTAGAAAGCTGATAAAGGAACAAAATATTCTAGTGTATAAAGGAAGAAATGATAGAATTTACTATTACTCAACATTGAGATAGTATGAGAATATAGAAACGTAGAAGTGTATGGGAGGAGTAGACTATGGAAGGAGTGTAACTTTATACTTCAATGAAACAAAAGGATAAACACAGCTTAGGTTAAAAATACATAAAAATTAACAGGGAAACAATTGGGGACAGGAAGGAGGGATGATTAAGGGAGAGGATAAACTAGGGAAGGAATAATCAGAATCAAACAAACTTCCTGATTCTGAAGGGAGGGTCAAAAAGGGTGAAAAACACTGGAATCTGAGGGCTTCCTTTAGTTCACCTCAGACACCTGGGAGAACATTGAGGAATGTGGCATATTCATGTAATAGAATATTATTTGACCCAAATATTGCTGGGTTGATGGTCCAAAGAGTACAAAAGAAGAAAGGTACTTACATGTACAACAAACATATTTATATGTTGTATACATATATAGCTCTATACATAGTAGCCAAAAATTTGAAACCAAGAGACTGTCTTATTGAAGAATGGCTAAAGAGACGGTATATAAATATAAATATCATGCCATGAGAAATTATGAAACTGACAATTTTAGAAGAAACTAGGACAACCTCTATGAACAGATACAAAGCAAGTGAAAACAGGAACATTTTATATAATGATAGCACTATAGAGAAAATAACTTTGAATGACTTTAGAATTTAAATTTTAAAATTTAATTTATATTAAAACTTAGAATGGTTTTCTAAATTCCAGAATCCTGAAGATGAAATATGTGTCTCATCTCCAGGCAGAGAGATTTTATATTTAAAATGCAGAGAAAGATAAGCATGGTCCAAAGAAACAAAATTCTCCACTGGCCATACCTTAAAATGTATGTTTATGATGAGGGCATTATTTTTGTTTCATTTGTTGGTTCAGTGGGCAGCATTGGTAGGGAAAGAATATAAAATGTACATAAAAATAAATTTAAAAAAAACAAAGATAAGAGACAAGAGGTGTCAAAGTGACTTTTTATCCTCTGGACTAGATTCTGAGGCAATGTGTCTTTGGAGACTTCCTAATACAAGAAGAATGGAAGGATATGTTGTGGCTAAATCTTAGCAAGAGGACAGGAATTTTCTTACTACATGAATGGGATAGGAGATACACTTGAGTTGCAAAGGACACAGTCCAGCACATCAATTCCTGACCATTCATGGAAAGATATAGAGAGATTCTTTTAACTAAGATGGAAGACCACCAAATAATTTCAAAGAAATTCTAGTTAATGATATCAGAATCCTGCAGTCCTTATCCACCCTCCATAATAGTGATACCAAAGAAGAATGGAAAGATGTGTACAAAACAGTACTTTGAACAAGAATAGTAAAGTGAACCAGTACGTTATACCAAGGATTCAAGATGCCCTGCATTATTTGCTAGGCAGCTAGTGATTTTCAGTCTTGGACTTGCATGTATACAAGAACAGCAGTGTGGTGCAGTGGATAGAGTGGTGGATTTGGAATCCTGAGTTGGAATCCTATCTCAATTACTGGTTATGTGTCCCTGGGCAAATCACTTAACCTCTGTCTCAGTTTTTTCACCTGTAAAATGAGGATAATAAGCAGCACCAATTTCACAGGGTTGCTGAAGATCAAATGACAATATATCAAGCATTTAACAAAACTTAAAGCATTATATAGATGCCAATTATTTCTTTTATAAGCTATCAGACTCCCATGTCTGAGAAAGGCAAGGAAAAGAGGGCAGCTTTTATTTGTCCAACTTGATTTTACAGCTTTGAACATATGTCTCAAGGCATTTTGGAAGCAGCAGCTGCTTTCCAGTGGTTGATGGAGAAAATAGAGACAACAACCACCTGGTCATGTTAGTGTATTTCAATGGCATCATTGTTTTTGGAAAAATGCTGAAAGAATATGAGGAGAGACTACTGATTGTTGGAATGGCTGGAAGAAGCTGGTCTAAAGCAGTCAATAGACAAATGCCAATTTTGCAGAGCTTCTGTGAAGAATGTGTGCCCGTTGTATTCCAAGAAGTGAGAAAAATGTAGAAGGAAATGATATAATTATCTAAATTAAGTAGAAAAAAGGGAGAAGCATTCGTCTAGTGTTCATACCCACTTGGGTGGAAGGGAAGGGTTGGAAGTTATCCCAAGTTTGCTAAGAGTTATCCTGCCATTGCGTAGACATTGAATGAACTCACTCATGGACACGTGGCTAAAGAGTCAAAACTAATAAGGCAAAAATTTACCTTAAAACATACAAAGTCTTTTGGAGATAGATGGAAAGGCAATAAGAAAAAAGCCCACAAAAAGTTAATCAAACAGACATTTTGTTCTCCACAAAGATACTGGTCTCAGTACATTAAAATAGCAGAGCTTGGACTGAGTGCTTGGCTTCGAGATGGGCTAACATTGAGGAGTTCAAAGACTCTCTATAACTAACCTTCAAATGTGTACTGATGTCCATCTGACATATTTTGACCAAAGCCAAATGACTCTATTTGCTAGAGATGGGGAGCAATGCTAGGCAACTGTGATTTCAATATATATACTCCAGGTCTGGTAAGACTAATATGGATGCAGATGCCTTGTCCAGAGTGCCAGGTAACACTGGAGCTATAGTGATACCAGAAGGAGATCTGAGAGCTGTGCCAGCCAAGAAGCTGGGCTACAACCAATAGGAAGTCTAGTTGAAAGCTCAAAACTTAAGACATTCTGCTAAATGAATGTGCAAACTGTGTTTGTTGCATCCATCTTCCTAGACTCCCACTGCGAGTAGGAACACAGGTTTGATGAAATACTAAGGGAAGTGATACAAGCCAAAAACCAAGAAAATGGTTCTAATCCTCTTAACTCCTAGTCACAAGAAGACACTAGTGCTGAGACAACAGCAAAAATTTGAGTTGTGCAATGGAGTGCAGTTTTGGACTGCAATTATGTTCCCACTCATGGAATCAGGAAGCAGCCAGTACAATCAAGAGAATCCTTTCCAATAGCCATGAAGGCCTTTCACGATTACTTTAAAAATATGGGATGAGGCCCTTTGGCAGGAAGAAAAAGATTTTCCTGACCCAAGATGGCGGCAATTGTCACCAAGAAGTAAACAATTTTGGACAGAATTGTACAAAGTAAAGCATTACCAACTTGGATGGTCTATCTGAAGACTATAAATAACAGCAAGCCTCTGGAACTTGTCTCTATTACTTTTCCATCTCTGGAAGGACATAATAAAAATAGGTCCTAGCTTAGTGGAGACTGATTTTTATTTTAGGAAGCGCGCACAAGCAACCAGGTACTATTTCCAAACTTTTGAGTCAAGTATCTTTCAGTGTATAAATTCCCTGTCAGGAGTCACTCTGACTGAGACAGATCATGAGTGCAAACTACTGAAGGAAATACTGGCCTTACTCAGCCTCACCCATTCTAGAACCACTCCCTCCCCTGCCCATTTCATAGGCACACTGCTGAGCAACAGGAAGACTAAGACTGGGGTAAAAACCAATAAGTCAACACCTATTTTCTAGAATGTGCACATAACCAGAAATTCTGCTGCAGGCGTGATGCTATTTTTACTTGTGTTGGGGCAAGAACTATCCTTACACGCCGATTTGTGTTTCAGAACCTCACATGAAGGTGATGCAACTATTCCGCTCCGGTGCGTGTCTCCTTTGAGAGAGCCTGCCCTAGCCGCCATGGCTTCAGCTCAGAAGAGCTGGGACAGAAATGGACTCAAAGCTGCACGGCCCACATCTTGGCGAGGGGACCGTTCTCCTGACATGCCAGGAGTTGGGAAGCAAGCCAACAGACTCCACCTAGAGGCTGGCTGTGTTCTGTTTACAAAATCACCACAGAGAATGGAGGGGATCCTTACAGGGCTGTTCTCTGCTACTACTTATTGCCTGTAAGAATGTCAATGGGACGTGCCAGTGAAGAGATGCAGAGAAACAAAGTACAGTCAGGTTAGCTGATGCTGAGACGGAGATTATCTAATAATTGTATAAAGACGTCCTGGCTTAGATAAGTGTGATAAAATAGGTGTGTCCAGGAAAAGAGAACTAAACTCAGAGGCAGCTTCTTTCTTCTATGATGGAGCCTCCTAAGAAAAAGCTGACCCAGAGACAGAAATGAACTGATAGCCAAGCTGCCTGGTATCAGCCAAAGTGTAAACAAAGCTAATGACCCTGAATGCTTGCCTTATACCATTTCTTAGCTCAAGTATACAGCATTAGAGCTCAGATGGTAACAGGGAAACTAAACCTCCATCCCTCCAGTGAGCGGTAACTAATTAGACACAAGACACAATTCACATGGTCTTTCCCTAGCATTGTCAGCTAGATATGTGTTCATATTTTTTTCCCCAAGTTCAATAGTATACACAAGGTATCGTTTAGCATACTTATTATTGTTATTGTGTATATATTCAGGACTATATTCATGTGGCAGCAATATCTTGCTCATTTTTTGCATACATGTTAAATAGTTTGTTTTTTAAAATGTATATGCCCAGGGAAGGTAGGTAGATCAATGGACAGAGTACAAGACTTGGAGTCAGGAACATCTGAGTTCAAATCTAGCTTCAGCCACTTACTAGCTGTGTGACCTTGGGCAAGTCACTAAGCCCTGTTTGCCTCCAAAAAAATTATATGTCCAATGAAATTGTTACAGATAACTAGCTTTGCTTTGTTTTATTCTTTAGTTTGTTAATGAATAATTGAAGACTACTATGGCATTGCCCTTCTTTTTGTTTTGAGATGTAAACCGACATTTTCCTGTCCAGTGGCCACTGTTGAGTTTTACAAATTTTCTGGCAGAGTGCAACATTTTAACAATATCATCTTTTAAATTTTTAAACATGTTAGCTGAAATGATGTCACTTCTACTCGCCTTACTGTTAGCAATGCTTCCTAAAGCACACTTAAATTCACTCTCCAGGATATATGGCTCTAGGTCAAGAAATGTTCAAACTATTAAACAATTGCACTCATTTCGCACACTAGCAAGATTCTGCAAAAAGGCTTCAGCAATATGTGAATGGAGAATTATCAGAAGTGCAGGCTGGTTTTTAAAAAGATAGAGGAACCAGAGACCAAATTGCCAACATTTGCTGGATTGTGGAGAAAGCAAGAGAGTTCCAGGAAAAAAAATCTACATTAGCTTCATTAACTATTCTGAAGTTTTTGACAACACAGATTATAATAAAATGGGGCAAGTTCTTAAAGAGATAGGAATATCAGACCATCTTACTTGTCTCCTGACAAATCTGTATGAACGTCAAGAAGCAGCATTTAGAACTGAACATGGAACAACTAAGAATGTTAAGATTGGGAAAGGAGTAGGACAAGACTGTATATTATCAACTTATTTATCTAACTTATATCCAGAGTATGTCATGAGAAATGCCAGACTAGATGAATCAAAAGCTGGGCTTAAGAGTGCCAGGAGAAATATTAACAGTCTCAGATGCAGATGATACCATTATGGTGGTAGAAAATGAAAAATAATTAAGAAGCCTTTTGATGGAGGTGAAAGAGGAAAGAGTAAGATTTGGCCTGACGCTTACTTTTTAAAAAAAAGAAACTAAGATCCTGGCAACTGGTCCCATCATTTCTTGGCAAATAGAGGGAGCGGAAATGGAATCAGTCTTAGATTTTATATTTAGATTTAAAGATCACTGCAGATAATATCAGTAACAATATAATTGAAAGATATTTGCTCCTTAAAAGGAAAGTTATGACAAACCTGGACAGCATACTAAAAAACAGAAATCATCTTGCTGATAAAGGTCTTTATAAACAAAGCAATATTTTTTTCCATAGTAATGTTTGGATGTAAGAGGTGCTCTATAAGGAAAGCTGAAAGCCACAGAATCAAGGCTTTAAAATTGTAGTTCTGGAGTGGACTTTTGAAAGATCCTTAGATAGCAAGGAGATGAAATCAGTCAATGCTTAGAGAAATCAACTCTGACTATTCATTAGGACAAATACTGATGCCCATTGGAAAAGATTCTAATGCTGGGGAAGACTGAAGACAAAGGGAGAAGGGAATGGCAGGGGGTGATATGGATAGTGTTGAAGAAGCAACAAACATCAGGTCGGAGACTTTGGGAGATAGTGGAGGGCAGAAGAGCCTGGCAGGCTATGGTCTATGGGGTTCATGAGGAATTGGACCTGACTGAACTACTGAACAATGAAGAACATATATTGCATTTAATTTGGGATGTTCACTTTCACAGATCTCTTTCAGGCTCCTATCAGTGCTGCTTTATTTACTGCATATATTGCTAATGCATAATTTGTTTTCAAGGATACTACATTTGTCTGAGTTATCAGGAACACAGGTGAAATCTTTCTTGCTATTTAACTCCTGCATTGTGTTTATGCTATGTAGTAACAAGTCTCAAGTTTATCTCAGCTGATTTTTTTCAAGGAATTGCCAAAGTTTTGGCACAAGGAGGGAATGCAACGTGACTATTCATAGACAATTTAGGATGGTTCCCTGAAACAGCTTTAAGAACCACATTCTCAATATGTGGAAGGAGGTATGTTTCTTGATTAGCTTGTAAGTCCTCTGAACCTTCAATAACACAAATGAGCAGAGAGACCAGAGGAGAGAAAGAAGCAAGAGTTTGAGAGAGAAAGGTGTAAACATTTTTAATGGGAGAGCCCAGAGGCATCAGCATGAGGGAAGATTTCCCTTAATTCCCTGGCTCTTGTTTACTATTTGCTCAGAGAATGGGCTTTCCCAAGATCTAAGATCATGTGCCTATGCCAAGCATTTGGTGGGAGGAAGCTAAGATGCTGAGAGAGTAAGGCATTATCCTCTCCTTGGGAGTAATCAAAGAAAGTGATTTTTAATCCGAATCTCCTAAAAGAGAACACTGTACTCGTATACTACCAATATGTAATATGTAAGTAAATCTAATTCTAGCCTAATACCTTTCTTCTTTCTTACAGATAGGAGAGTTAAGAGAGCATCTGACCGCAGAACTCCTTGCTCCTTGTAAAGGTAGAAATTTCTGTTGTCCTTGGTAATATATGGGCTAGATACAAGATATTTAACTGCCACACATAGGAAAGTCATCCTATATTAGATGGTCCTTTCATCCACATTGCATAAGGCCAATGAGGGGTTAATTACCTAAGTAGTTACTGTTATGCAATAAATTTTTGGTCTCCTGATTAGGTTACTTTCCCAACGGTTAGTCATTATGGGACAGTTAAAAGGTTGTTATATTTGGAATCTGAGGAACTGAATTTGAATCTTGACATCTTATTAAGCAATCTTGGCTAGAAAAAAATTTAAGTATTGTATTATTATTATTTTAAATTGCAAATTTAAATTCTTGAGAGTAATTTTAGGTTAAGAAACATGCTACCGCTCCAAATCCAGAAAATGAACTCTTCTTAGAAGGCACCATGAAGATGCCTCCACAGACCACAAGCTACATCAAGAAGATCCAGAATGAACTTTGGGTGTGGTTGATTGAACTAAAGGTTTATTGAACATTTAATTTGAATGCATACTCTTATGCCAAAAGGGGACTGTCCCCTAACTGGCTTTTTGTCAATGCGCCTAGCAATTATTTGTTTTGTTCTCTTTTCCTCTTATCCTCAAATTATTGCAATTTCAAAGTTGGTATGTTTACAAGACCCCCTGGAGAGACTAGTCTTCCGCAGGTCTCAGGGGGAATGTATGATTGAAAATCTGTTACCTATATCCCAAGAGTCCACTGACTTCCTGTCATTAAGTACTTCCTATAGACAGAGGATAAAGGGCATGGGTTTTGGAGGCTCCCACTCTCTGATTTAGAATCAGCATTGATGGTGGTGAGTGGGGTTGACTAAAAAATGACTAACCAGCCATGGGCATGTGGTCTTTATTTTGTATCTTTTTTATTCCTTGATTTCTAATGATCATTAATAAACCTCTTAAAATATACTATTGAGATTTAATTTTAACTTTTATAGTATATTAAACATCTACTAAGTATAGAAGATAAAAATAAAAGTCCCCGCTCTCAAGCCTTATCTATCAGGTATAAAGACCATTTTAAAAGGAACAGCTAGAAAGAAAGGGCAGACCGTTTCTATGAAATGGGAAAAATCTATATTAATTGTCAAAGGATGTGGGAATATCATAATCTATCAGTGAACATTTGATATCTAATAGAAATAGAAACATGATTTTATTTTAGAATGAAAAGCCAAAATGTGCATAAAGTAATAGCTTTCCCATGTAATTTGGAAATTTTTGGAGAACTGATTTCATTGGCAGAGTCCTAGTGCCACCTCAATTGCCTTTCAGAGCCACCAGGATTCAGAAAGGTTAAGATTTTCACAGGTAATTGCTGCTTTTTGCTGCCACTTCCAGCTTGAAAAGGAAAAGAAAAAGGGGCTTTGAAACTATTGTGGTATCCAGAACCATGCTCCTGTGAGCTCTATACTGAATGGATAGCACAGCATTCAGGGATAGGCATACGAAGGAGTTATTGAAGGTTTAGTTCTAGACCACAGCAATAAAGTGAATCATGTGAATTTTTTGGTTTCCCACTATATGTTATGTTTTCATTATATTGTAGTCTAGTGAGGGTGCAATAGTATTATATCTAAAAAATGTACATCATTTAAAAATGTTTTATAGCTTAAAAAGGCTAACCATCATCTGAGACTTCCAGCAAGTTCTGATCTTTTTTGCTGGTGGAGGGTATTGCCTTTAATGTTGATGGGTGCTTACTGATTAGGACGGTGGTTGTTGAAGGTTAGGGTAGCCATGGTAATTTCTTAAAATAAGACCACAATGAAGTTTGCCACATTGATTGACTCTTCTTTTCACTCGAACACTTAGAGGCCATTGTTGGGTTATTAACTGACCCTCTTTGCAATATTGTGTCTCAAGGACTACTAGGGAAGCCCAAGGATGGAGAGAGAGGGGTGGGGGGAGAGAGGGAGAGAGTTATGAATGAGATAGAATTAAGTGTGCTATTCTCAGAATAAGCATCCAGTTTATACCCCTAGTTAAGAATGGAATGTGTAGATCAGTGTGTCTTAGATTCAATAACTTCTTGATTATTTGTCTAGAAGATTTCGGAGGTAGCCTGGCACCTGAGGAGGCAGCCAGCCCAGCTGCAGATGCTCCCTTATTTCTTCTTAACTTTGAAAATTTAGGGTGAGCTCAACCCCCTCCCAAGTGATGAGCTCATGTATCTTGCTATTTTCTGATTGGGGTAGACATTGCGCCTAGATTGTAAGTCCTTGTCCCCAGACAAAGAAAGGTTGAACAGAGGAGGGAGGGGGGAAGTCTCACATCAGGAACCTATATAATGTTTGTATCTGCACCTATGCTTCACATTTCTGCCTCACTTAGGCAAGGTGCCCTTTTTCTTGAAAAATAAGTAACTTCTGTCTCTTCTACTCACTTTCTGACTTCAGATTTTTCATTGTAATTTGGGGTGGGTGGTACTTCATCCCACTCAATCACAACAGTAACATCAAAGATCACAGATCACCATAGCAGATATACTAATAGTGAAAAAAGTTTGAAATGTGAGAATTGCCAGAGCATTGAGAGACAGTGTAAAGCACAGAAGTTGGAAAAATGGTGCCCAATAGCCTTGTTTGACATAAGGTTACCACAAGCCTTCAATTTGTAAAAACATAATTATCTGTGAAATGCAATAAAACATGGTCTGCCTAAAATGAATAAAGGTCCATCTAAAGTCAGCTTGAGGAATTTTGCAGTTCTTTGACTTAAAAAATAACCTACTTATTTATATTAAGAGCACCTTCTAAATACTTTTTTAAGGGTGGCGGTAAATGGAAAAATTTTGTAAAGGCCATATTTAAGTAAAGAAGAGGTCTCCTGTAGCTAAAGAATGGTGAAAATAAAAAGCTAAGCAGTTAAGAGTAGTTTTGTGTGGTAAAATGTTCCATAACATCGAAGACTGAATTTGGAATTTTGAGTTACCCTAAGCACACGAGTTTTCCTTCCTCATGCATTTCTCTACCAGGTTTCTGCATGTGTATGTACTCATTCTTCATCTTATCTATTGAGTACTTTGGTGGAAGAATATATTCTGGGTTGATGTGTACGACGGGATATAGTTCTCATTTGTGCATTCGCTTGAATATGTTAACATTTGTATTTCTTTTAGCTTAATGGTTAGAATAAGGTCTTTAAGTGCCATTCTTTCGAGTGTCTTATTGTGTATCTAGAAGACCCATTGAATGAGGGTTCGAAAGTTAGTGATAAATAAAAGGGTCGTGTCCTCCTAAATTTGAATGTGACTGTGTAGTGGTAGTCTGTCTCTGGAAACTTAGCCACACCCAAGAAGCTATGTTGTATCGCAGACCTAAGGGATCCAGTCAGTGCAGTGTAGACAATACTCCACTAGATGAGGTCACTCCATTTATTCCTATTACCTATCAAATCAATAGGAGTCCAATGAAATCTTCATTTTTCCTATACTATAGAATTCCTCTGGTACCCTAAAGAATGACTTCCCCAGGGGCCTCATTACAGGTATCATTTTAATGCTACTCGTTCCATAGAATTGTGGTTTCTTTTTTTATGAATTAACTCGGTAAAGGAGTGGGGCAAGCCTGATCTAGTCACTAGTGAGCCGCTGGTGCCGATTCAAGGAAAACCAGGTTCAAGTCTCCCGTAGAGGCGAATAGGCTTTGGGACCCTGGTCGAGTCTCAATGTCTCATTACCCCAGGCAGCTATCTTAATACTCTAACTTGCAGAGATTACTAATATGCATTGAGAAAGACACTTGACTCATTGGGAGGGCCATCTGCCAGTGAAATCACAGGTCTCAAGCAAAACAAAATGAAGGGAAGCTCAAATTGGGAGTTAAGTGGGGAGCCACTGAGATTTTCAGGCCCTAAGATTGACAGCTGCTTGATGGAGACAAAGCCGAATGAATTAGAACTAGAATTCAAAGACTGGAATTAAGTTGAATGGTTCTAGGTAGATGGGAGTGACCATGTTTTGGTTTCTGGGGGCAGTTTTTCAGTAATAAGAACCTCTAGAATCAAGATCTGAAAGAGACAGATTATTCCTTGAGAAAAATATCAGGGAAGGTTCTCTCTCCACTTCCCCTATTCTAAACCAAGTCCTATTCCCTTCATCTATAGCCTTCAGGTTGAAGGGGTTTTGTGTTTTATTGAGGAGGAGGACATTTTCCTCTAAAAGTTGTAAATTTAATTTATTTAAAAAGAACATTTTTAGAGCCCACCTCCAGGGCACATAGGCCATAATACCATCATTTGACCTTAAGGATATGCCTGAAAAGAAAACCTTGAACTAGATAAAAATAATTAGGCTCACTCAATAGACCTTTCTCCAGATACTGATATTCTGCTCAAATCATTTCCTAATGCTTAGCATACTCCCATCTCACCTTATTTTCTTGTCCATCCTAGTGGTTCTGATCCCCCAGCTGTCAAATAAAATTTGTTCTCTAGCTGTCTTTTTTCTTATTCCCATTTCCCCACCCATACCGTTCCAAATTTGCCTGTCCCTTTTTGTAATCCCCTCAAGAATATTTGCCCCATAATTAATAATTGTCTTTTCATCTTAAACCTTCTGTCGTGGGTCACTGAGAAGATATGATTCCCTCCTGACAAGCATTGCTTCCCTGGATATCCTTTCTAGCAGTGGTTAACAATTCTTTTCTCATCCATGACTCAACTCATTGCACAGGGGAAGACAAATCCACCTTACTTCATATTACTACTTCTAAGCGTCTTTCCTCTACTATTGCCATTCAGCAACTTCTTGAAGGTTCATGCTATCTAACCCAATCCAGATTATGGGGGCCATTACTTATCAACATCTGAAATTCCATTGAGTTCAATGCTTTGCTCAGTCTTTCTTTAACCCAACTGCTGCTCCCAAACTAGGAGTTTTTGAACATATATTGATTTGATTCCTCAATATCTCACATTCTCCCTCAAACTACTCAGTTCCCATGATCTACTCCCCCACACTCTCCTCAGCTACACACAACTATTGATTTAATCATCCATAAGTAATTTTTTCCTATTTGTGAATGAGAAAATTCCTTTGATAATTTTTAATCATTCCACCTTTTCTTAGGCTTTGTATAACATTTAATTAACCCTTTGCTTTGTCATTACTAGACTACCCATCCCTTTATCCCTCAATATTTTCCCACACTTTTCTTTCTTTCCTGAACTGGCTATATTCTACCTTTGTAGGCTTGATCTGTGGTGAACAAGTTTTAATGCTACACCATTAGTCTATTCCTGAATCCCATGCCCTAACAATCATGTCTTGCCAAACTCAGCCTTAGACTCCTTCTAACTTGCCTCCATTATTTATGAGTGGGGTTGAAAGTGACAAAAATGCTGAATGGCTCCATCACAAATTTATGTGGTCATTATGACGTCAATTGAGACCCATTGCAAAAAGGCAGCCTTTCTACTTCTCTAAAAGATTCTCTATTCCACTATTCACAGGAGCTATTCCACGTTTCATCTGTCCTCAAGCTTCTCAGAATGCCATATATCCCATGGCATTTCTCTCACTTTTATTTTTCCCCTCATCTGTTATTCAATTTTTTAAAAAAAATTTTCCTGATACTCTATTCAAACAAATGACCGTTTCAATATACAAATAAATGAGTTGAATATGAAACTGTAATCAAGACTGCCTTGTATGTCTATATCCCCAAAGCTGGCTAGCTTTTCAGATAAAGATCTCAATTCATCTTTCACCAAAAAAAAAATATTTTGAAGTCATTCACCAAAAGATCTCTCTTTTCATTTTATACTTCTCTGATATCCTCCTCCTCCCCCCTACCCTAATATTCTTTTTCACTCTGGTTTCTCATGAAATAGTTCTTCTCCTTGCCAAGGGTAACCACTCTATATGCACCATGGATTCCCATCATTGTTTTCTCCCACTTCCTTTTCCATTTGAGCAATTCTAGTTTTTAGTATTTTCTTCAGTGATTTTTTATATATCTTCTACCAATCTGTTGACTCATGATTTTCTTGCATCATTCTTTTCCCAAGTTTTTTTCTATCTGTCTTAGAGTTTTAAGATTTTTTTTTTTGAGCTCTTCAAGGGGTTCTTTTTAGGTCTAACACCATTTCACAATTTCTTTTTAGGCTTCACATGTAGTTGTTTTAGTATAATTGTCCTCTTCTGAATCTGTTTTGATCTTCCCTGACAATGTGTTAACTTTATATGGTGAGAGTTTTTTGTCTTTTTAAATTTTATCAGTCTATTTTGTGACCTTTATACAGTAATTCAGCTTTGTTTCTGGAAAAGAGGGGGCACAGTCCCATGCTTCTTGAGCTTAGAGCTAATAACTTATTCAACCCAAGTACAAGCACTGAAGGGGGAAAATGAATTTTTAATGAAATAGAGAATTTCTAAGTATTCCTGATGAAAAGACAAAAGTTGTGCAAAAACTTTCAGACTCAAAAGTAGGAATCAAAATAGACTTAAAAAGGTAACTAAACAAGAATAAACTGCTTAAATTAAACATGAGGAAAAAATATATGTATCTCCTCTGCACTCCTCCCTGGGAATGTGGGATGCTGCAGCTTTAGCTGCATAACTGGGCCACCAGAAACATTGACCATTCACCAGAGAGTATGTGCACATGAGCTTCCTTCAGGCACACTGCCATATCTTGTTGACCCTGGGACTTTCCTTGCTGGTTCTGGGAAAATGTCCTATCAGGCCTGAGAGCAAATCTTTCCAACCCTGAGAACACCCTTATCAGCACAGTCCCAATGCAGCCTGTGTGAACACCCCAGTCTTGTTGTGTAGGCCTTTGTTTGACCCTCCCTATAAGAGTCCCCCTTAGGATAGGATGGTTTAAGGGGATCTATACATCAGCCAGTCTTCACATTTACCCATGTGTAAGCTGTCTATAATAAACCTCTTTCTTTTCTTAGCCACTCTGTCTCTTTTGTCCATTCTCATTCTTTAGTATCCCCTGTGTGCTTATGGGGGGGAACTTGTTGTCCTTAGTCATTCCTCTTATCATCCAACAAGAGGATTCTAGAGATGCTAAGGGATAATTCTTTGTCCTCCTAATTATTAGGACACTTTCCCCCTCTTTGTTTATCTGTTTGAACGGCTTCTGCCCAAGTAGAATGAGCTTCTTGAGGGCAAGGACTGTCTTCATACCTCTATTACTCATCAATGCTTATTAGATAGGCCTTTGAATTATAACCAATTCCATCAAGTTAAAAAGTATCTTCTCTATTGGCATTTGTTATATCTCCCATCTTTTAAAAAACAAACTTTTAGAACGTAGGGTTGAATGGGACTGATCTTACTAGCAGCATGTATATCCCCAAGAAGGGTTTTCAAAGGATGAAAAGAGTACAAGGAATACAAACAAGCCTAGATATTAGAGATATCAGGAGATGTATTCAAGATTTGAGGGTTTTTTTTTTTTAAGCCTTTCCCATGGGGAAAGATTGCCATCTAAGCCAAAAGTGCTCTAGCAATAACTTGTTTTTGTTTTGTAGCACTATTACAGTAAGTAGTCTATAACCCATGCAGAGATTGTAAGGCTGAAGGTTGAAGCCTGCCACTAGAACTCCCCAAGCACTCAAGAAGGGGCCATAGTTTCACTCCTCATTTGGAGACTTGGATGACCTAGGGGAGAAGGAAGGAAAAAAGGAGTTAGTATCTGCTATTTACATGATAAGCTGGATCCACTTGGTGGCTCCTACCCTAAGGATAAGTGTGGTATGGAGGGCAGAACATTTTCTTGGAAGCAGGAAATGTGTGTTTAAGTTTTAGTGCTGATCCAGCAGCTATTGTGGACTTGATGGAATCAACTTCATCTCTGGGCCTGAATTTCCTCAACTGCATAATTAGGTGGTTAACTCAAAGGACCTTTCTAGCTGCAAATCTATGATTCTAAGATGGATGACTGGGTTCAGATGATGATACTGTGGTAGATACTGTGGTAGAGTCCTGAGTAAGTTTGAGGTAAACATAAAGGAGTTCACACCTGCTGGTCCAGGTGACAATGCTTTGAGTGCACAAGTAATAGGGGGCTATGGAGAGCAGCTGGACAAAAATTATTAGGCTCGAGTTTTCAAGAAATTTCAAGTATTTAACCAGGAGGCTTATGCAAGAGAACCAATTGAAGAACCTAAAAAAGTCCACAGGGAAATTTAAACTTGAAATGCTTCTCTTACAATCTGTTGGTTTTCTTTTAAAGGTGGATGACCTGTTCAGCATATCCCCATGATGACTGTTTATTGGAGGGAGTGCCCCTGAGCTTGGATTGGGGCTGACTCAGGGATCCCAGATCCAATCATTTGAAGGACCTCCCTTCCCACATCTTGAAGGGAAGGAATAGGACCCTACCCCCTTCAAAAATACAAACAAAAAATCTCCCCATTTGGCTTGGGTGAAAAGCCCTCCTTGTAGGTCCCTGTAGTATCTTTCTCACTGGAGGTGGGCTTGTGGAAAGCCTTTCCCCAATTTGGGGGGTGGGGTGGGCAATCTTTGCAAGTCTCCTGACTTTTCAAATGCTCCAGAGAAGAAGAAAAATCCTAACCCTCACAAATGGAACAGCAATCTATGCCCAGTCCATATCACTCATCACTGGGTGAGGGTTGGGGGGGTGAGTTTGTGATTTTTAGCTCCCCAACTTTCCCTCCTCACTTAAGGGATGGGACAGGACACTTGATTTACCTCCCCCACACTCCCACTTGCCCGAAACAACTGCTTTAGCCTCTCAATTCACCTTCCTCAGTGGGTGGGGGCAATTATTTTAGCCCTCCAAACTCTTCTCCTTGGGATGGACATAATAAATATTTTAAACCCTCCAAACTCTCACTTCTGGTCAGTGATCTATTATTCTAGCCTCCCCCAAAACTTCTTACTAGGGGGAACAATTTTTTAGTCCCCCCTAACCTTATCTGCTGGGTTGCCTGATCTTTGAAGCTCCCAAATATTTTCTCAGGGGAACAATAGTATGGCCTTCCTTAAAAAAGCTGGGGGGTGGGGGAGGGCATGGAGTTGGGGTTAACGGCTAAAGCCTTCCAAACTCCATTTTGGAAATAATCATTGAAGCCAGCCTCACTCCAAGCTCCCTCCTCACGGAGGAAGCCGCTGTTGAAGTAATAATTTCAGCTGGGGAGCAATGATTGGTACACCCCACCCCCTTCAAATAAGACTGTCATTACAGATCCAACGCTCTTTTCACAATGGGAGAGGGAGCCTAATTCTTGTACCCTCATCCCGCAAATCCTCCCTCTTCTTTATTGGATCTCTGTGTTCTCTCTTTCTTTTCAAAGTATCAGTCATAAAACTTCAAAATCAATCCCTTCCTGCTCCAAAACCCACAAACGGCCTGCCATCCTTTTACAAAAAATCCTATTAGAAAGTAACTCAACTCAGACACTTTTAACAAGTGTTTTTAAAAGACTAAAGATTCTCAACCCACATTTCTCTTATATTGGATGACTGGGGGCGGAGGGGGGGGGGGGAGTCGATTTGATCCTTCTGCCCCTCCAGCCTCCCCAAATAACTTGGCAACTGAGGAGCTTCAAAGAAAGACCCTGGGATTGCTACAGAGAGGCTTTTCCTAAAACCACCCCGTCAGAAAAGTAAAAAACGTAAGTAGATAGGGGAGAAAGAATGCTAGGCTTACATAAAAGCGCTAAAGAGAACGCTAGAAATAAAAGGGCACGTGCCCTAAATAGGGAGGTCACTCGATTCACGTGGTCTGCGTAAGGCTGTGGGATGGGATGGGGGCACCAGAGGGAGACTGAGTGACTTTGATTGGCTCTGGGGCCCCCATGTGACCGTCTGGCGCCTCATTGCTGCGTGAGGCAGGTGGGGTTCGTTTCTTTCGTTGTTTGGTCAGTTTCACCTGTTCTTAAGTTTAAAGAGCCAGGCTCTATGTGTAGTTCTTCCCCGCCCCTCATTCCGCTTGTTCTTTAAATAAAGTGCTGGACCTTTGTGCCCGAGGCATGCCTTTCACCCTTCGCTAATTAATGACTGCAGATTTTAGATTCTTCCTGGACATGGGGCTGTATTGCTTGCCTGTTAAAGTAGCTCTTGAAGGGGAAAAACTGAGTTCAAATTCTACTCTAGGATGATAATTGGTTCTGTGACTTTGAGCGAGTCACTTCAGTTCTCTTTATCTTAATCCGCTAAAAATGAAATGGCAAATGACTCCTGAATTTTTGCCAAGAAAATCCCATGCAGGGTCAGGAAGAGTTAGATACGACTGAGCAATAAGGGCAGGAGGTTTCCACGTGTGAAAGTTTTCATCCTTGACCAAGTAGGAGGGCACATTCGAACTCTGTCCTTTCTATTTTTTGTTAGGTTGCTTCCTCTCCATCCTACCCTCCTCCAGCCAAACTCCCCCCAAATCTAGAGTCATTTAGGCCTGTTTACTTTTGGAAGGCTCCTCAGTTAAAAGCAGGGATTTGTCATAAGGAACGAACTAGTGGCAAAGCTACTTGAAAGGGGAAAAAAAAAGCTACTTGAAATGAGGTGGAGTTGTCAAATATGAAGTCAGCTTGACTTGTGCAAATGGAGTCAAAAATTCTATCCCTCCTGTATAAGGAGATTCTTTTCCTACTGGTTACTCAGATTTAAGATGGAGATAGCTTGTTATTTTCCAGCTGTGCTACAAGCTGCAATTCATTCTACTTCTAAAAGTGAACTAATCTAAAAAGTAGCAGCAAATGATGAAACTAGAGGAAAGTACAATCTATATGATTATAAAGTTGTAGGGTTTCAGAACTCTTGGTAAGGGTGACCATGTAATTATCTTTTAGAAACCTCTCTTTAAAAAATTATTTAAATACAGAGGAATGCTAGATAAAAAGACAAAATAAGAATATTCTTTCTCATTTCCACTCTTTCCATATCTTAAACAACTCTCACTTTCTCTGATGGTAATTTCTGCTAGCTATTTAGAACCTTAAAATTTGAATATTTCATTTAAATTCAGTGATGAAGTTGTTGAGGAAGCAGGGAGAGAATGTCTTAAATAATTTACCTTAGTTTCAAACTGCCACAAGTGGAAAACAGGTTTCTTTTTAGGTCTTATGAGCACCTGATCAGATGTGGATGGTTCTTTTTAGGGAACTTGATTTAAATTTTTGCTAGGCAAAGATTAGAGAAGACTAAAAGGTCTCAAAATACTTAAAATTTATTCTGTTTTATTATCTGGGTTAACAGGTATCTGAAATAGTATGGTTGGAGCTAATGATAGAAATATATTTACTAACAATTGATTATTAAAAAGCCCCTTCCCAAGATGAAGTGGTGCACTTCACAAAAAGAGTCCAGACACCCAGAAGTTCAAATTAATGGAACCAATATTTATGAATTTATTGATTAATAAATGAATCTACTGGCCAGGACAGACTTTCCTATTGAAAGCTGCTCCGGATTGAAGTTACAATGTAGTTTTTATAGGGTGCAAGATACAAAGCAAACAACGTCCATTAATGAGACATAACCTTGATGAAACAAGCAAGCCTTATCATCTAAAAACCAGATTTGGCATTAGCACGTTCTCCTATACTCACTTCATTGTTAGTAAGGCAGTCACTTTTTGGATACTGACCATATGCTGTTTGGGATCTTAGCTGACTGACCTTAACAGGAAAGCTCATTTCTGATTTCTGCTTTCTCCAAGGAGAAGTAGGTTTTCTGATTAATGACTTAGTTTACCTCACTTCAGAGACTTTTTAAATATTAAAAGTGGTACAAAAATGTAATTCTTTGAAACAAAGAAAGAAAGTATTCAAGTATTCAGGTCTGATCCTATAGTCAAACTTCATTCATTTTTGGTGGTAGGCTTTCCCAGTTCAATGCCACGTTTGGTGACTGTCTTTTCCCCAATCTCTGCCCTGTTCTCAAAACCCTAGCATTTAAACCATAGACTCTTCAGTTTATTAACATTTGACATACATTATTACATTCAGACTTTAGTAGCTTTGTGAATTAAAAGCCAAAGACAGCCAGCCCCATCTTACAACTGAAGCTAGTGACTTTGATGGCTTGTGAACAGACTTAAGTTTTTGGATTTTGAATTCAGGTTTTTCTAGAACAGTTCAGTAATATGCAGTCTTTTCCATGTCAGATAACATTTAATGAACCCCTTGTTTCCCAAGAAGGGAGGGAGGTCATATCAGGGTTTTGTGTCACATAGTTCCTTGATTATATTTGCCAGATCACAGACTTGTGGAGTTTTGCTTGACTTTCTCTGTTGGCAGCCTCTGAGAGCCATCTTTTTTAAAAGCCAAAGACTTTCCCCCTTGAGGTATTACAAGTTGTCCTCTCTTGTGAATTAATAAATTGGCATTCTAGTTGATAACTCAATTTCATGAGTCCAGCTGGTGTGAATGGCCTTCCCCCCAAAAGGCTCTACCTTTGAGTGAACACCAAAGCCTGGGACCAACCCAGGCACTTTAGTAATAGCACTCAAATACAAATCTCCCCTTTGAGGCCAGACCTTCTTGCTTCTGGCCACTTAGTGATTCATCTTCTAAGTCTTTGGACCTTTCTCCTATGTGAGTTTTTTCTAGTCAGGATGATCTCTAATTGTCCTGGGGAATGAGGAAGGGTCTCTGCTCATGTTATTCTCCATTTTAAAAATATTTTTTCTCCATCTTTCCTTATCTTGCCTTTCAGAAGAACTTCCCTCTTTTTAAACAAGGCTTACTTAGGAGGCCTGGTCATATAATTAATTTGAAATCTCTATTGCTTTCTATTGCCTGTATTCTTCCTAATAAAGGTCTTTTGAGAGCAGAGGCTGTCTTAAGCATGTTTATATAGCACTTTACATATAAAGGCTTAAGTGAGTAGGGTCAACCTGATGGTAATTTAATTGGCTTTGTAATTACACAACCTAGTAGCCTTATTGGATCCAAAACTTCTCTAATTTGGGGAAGCCTTGTGAGTGAATTACTCTAGAATGGGCCTTTTAGGTTTAGGCCCATTATATGGTCTCAAGAGATAAGGATCATATTGGAGGTGGTACCCAGGAAATGGAAATTAATCATAACCAAAAATGTAGGTATATGAAGCTCTAGTGGGAAAACTACTAATCCAAAGAAACTAGTACTAAATCTAACCTTATAACAAGAATAACACCTTTCCTAATTAGGTCAAAATGTTTCATCCAAAATATAATTTGATCCCTGCAAATCTGAGGTAGGCAATACATTTCTATTGAATCTTAGTTTCCTTTGTAGTCATAGCCTTAGAGCAGTAGTCTGAATAGTTGTTGTTACCAGTGTTGAATATGATAGAAAAGTTATTGAAGCCCATACGCAAATGCCCATGGTCAACATCTATGGCACTGGGAAGACTGATATCAATAAAATAGAGAAAGCAAAGCAATGCATTCATTGGCTTTATAATTAAACTAGAAAGAACAAATTAAATACCAAATTGGAAATCCTAAAAACTAAAGGTGAGATTATCAAAATTGAATGTAAGGATGTAAGAAAATGATTGATTTAATAAATAAAATTGAGTTGGTTTTATGGGGGGGGGGGAGAAACCCAACAAAATGGATAAGCCATTGATTAATATGAATAAAAAAAACAACAACAAATCACTGGCATCAAAAATAAAAAAGGAAGGATTTACCATTAATGAAAAGGAAATCAAAGCAATTATTAGGAATTTTTTTTGCCCAATTATATGCCAACAAATTTAACAATTTAAGTGAAATGGAAAGAAATTTGCAAAAATATATAAATTGCCTAGATTAGCAGAGGAGTAAATATAATATTTTAAATAATAGAATCTTTCCTCAGAAGGATGATATCCATTTCACTGGGTAGGTGATTCTTGGCTATTATCATAGGTCCTTTGCCCTCTGTAATATCATATTCCAGGCTTCCTCTGATCCTTTAATGTAAAAGCTGTGAAATTTTGGGTAATCCTGCTTGTGGCTCCATATTTGAATTGTTTCTCCCTGGCTGTTTGCAGTATTCTCTTCATAGGCTCAGAGCTCTGGGATTTGGCTATGATATTTCTGGAAGTTTTCATTTTGAGATCTATTGATCTCATATTGAGATGACTGGATTATTTCAATTTCTATTTTATCCTTTTGTTCAAGAATATTGGGGAATACATGTTGTAATGCAGTGGAATTGCTTATTATCTCCAGGAAAGGAATGGGAAGAGGGGAGGGAGAGAACATGAATCATGTGACCATGGAAAAATACTTTTAAAATAAATTAATTAAAAAGAGAAAATATAATGATGTAAGAATAAATAATAGAAAGGAAAATAGCATTTCAAATAACCACAAAATGCATAAAATATCTGGGGATTAATTTCTCAAAGCACACAAAAGACTTATGTAGTTTCAAATATAAAGTGATCTTTAAAGAAATAAAGAGCAACTTAAAAAGCAAAAAAAAAGTTATATGGGCAGTTTTCCTTGATAATGTCTTGAAAGATATCTAGACTTTTTCTTGATCATGGCTTTTAGGTAGTCCAATAATCCTTAAATTATCTCTCCTTGATCTAGTTATTTTGCCAATGAGAGAGTTAATATTTTCTTCTATTTTTTCATTCTTTTGATTGTTTTATTATTTTTTGATGTCTCATGGAATCATTAACACTTCTACTTACACAATTCTAATTTTTTAAGAAATTATTTTCTTCAGTGAGCTTTTGAAACTCCCTTTCCATTTGGCCAATTCTGCTTTTTAAAGAAAACTCCTTGCCTTCTGTCTTAGAATCAATACTAAGTATTGGTTAGGCAATTGGGGTTAAGTGACTTGCTGAGGGTCACACAGCAGTGAAGTATCTGAGGCCACATTTGAACTCAGAACCTCCTAGCCAGGCCTGGCTCTCTATCCACTGAGCCACTCAGCTGCCCAATGGCCAATTCTACTTTAAAAAGTTCTTTTTCTTCATTGCATTTTTGTACCCCTTTCCATTTGGCCTATTCCATTTTCTAAGGAATTCTTGTGAATGGATTTTTGTGCCTCTTTTGACATTTAGCTTATCCTTTTTTTGGTGTTATTTTCTTCAGTGTGTTTTTTTTTCTTCTCTCACCAAGCTATTGACTTTTCTTTCAGTGCTTTCATCTCTTTTCCTCATTTTCCCTCCATTTTATTTGATTTTTAAAAATCTTTTTTGACCTCTTCTAATTCCCATTTTTCCTTGAGGTTTTGCATGTAGCTACTTTGTTCTCATTGTCTACTTCCAAGTTTGCTTTTGCTCTTCCTTATTTTCATAACACTTTTCTATAGTTATGGTTTTTTTTAATGCTCGCTCATTTTCCTAGCCTTTTTCTTGACTTTTATTCCTATATTAAAGTTGGCCTCTGTTCCCAGAGCAGAGAGAACATTCTCCTAAACTTCAAGTTTTTCTTATTTCTATACTCAGAGCTAGTTCTACAAGTTTCAGTTTTTTCAAGGTGGTATGAACTAAGGAGAGGTGTGGTCAGTCTTCTACTAGCCTGTGCTCAGGTGTGTAATTGACCGTAAGCATTCCTTTCCACTCTTGAACTGTGACCTGGGTCCTGTTTCTGCTAATCTTCCCCCTTTCCCTGGGACTGTGACCCCCCCAAAATTTGATCTATGCAACAAAGTCTTGTACCCAGTGCCAGCAAAGGGTTGCCTGCAATCTCACAAATTTTAAGATCCCCTCAGGATCTGTGGGCTGAGTTCTGGAAGCTATCTCCAGTTGCTGATTCAGTTTCTGTCAGGACTTGCACCAGCAGGGTGCACTTGTGTGTGTGGGGTGCTTTGTGCTGAGTTTTAGGGCTTGTGCCAGGGCTCAGAACCTCAAGGGGTGGGTGCAGAAGGGCTCTGCTATTGGGGTCACTGCTGGCTTTTCCCAGGTTCAGAACCTCAAGCAGTGGGGGAGATAGGGTACCTGTTTATGCTCAGGTTCCTCTCTGTAACCTCACTAAGGGCTGTGCTCCACTCTGGTCTCCGTGAAACAAGATCTATCCTGTCAACTTTCCCAATTGTCTTCAGGGAGGAAGGTTGTTTACCTCATTCTTGTGTTGATTCTGCCTCTCTTTGAAGTGTTATTTTAAAGTAGGTTGGAGCATATTTTCGAAGAATTTAGGGCTTCCATGTCTCTCTTCTGCCATCTTGGCTCTGTCTCAAAGTATTTTTTTTTTAAATATATTTTATTTGATCATTTCCAAGCATTATTCGTTAAAGACATAGATCATTTTCTTTTCCTCCCCCCCACCCCCCATAGCCGACGCGCAAGTCCACTGGGCATTAGATGTTTTCTTGATTTGAACCCATTGCTTTGTTGATAGTATTTGCATTAGAGTGTTCATTTAAAGTCTATCTTCTGTCATGTCCCCTCAACCTCTGTATTCAGGCAGTTGCTTTTTCTCGGTGTTTCCACTCCCATAGTTTATCCTTTGCTTATGAATGGTGTTTTTTTTCTCCTGGATCCCTGAAAGTTGTTCAGGGACATTACACCGCCCCTAATGGAGAAGTCCATTACGTTCGATTATACCACAGTGTATTAGTCTCTGTGTACAATGTTCTCCTGGTTCTGCTCCTCTCGCTCTGCATCACTTCCTGGAGGTTGTTCCAGTCTCCATGGAACTTCTCCACTTTATTATTCCTTTGAGCACAATAGTATTCCATCACCAACATATACCACAGTTTGTTCAGCCATTCCCCAATTGATGGGCATCCCCTCGTTTTCCAGTTTTGGGCCACCACAAAGAGCGCAGCTATGAATATTTTTGTACAAGTCTTTGTGTCCATTATCTCTTTGGGTCAAAGTATTTTTAAATCATGGTATGCACAGTTTTCATCAGACAGCATAGTGCCTAAACTAAGGAAAGGAACTGCTCTCCTGATCTGAGCAATTGCTATGAATTGTCTAATAACCTGATATCCTCAGAACATTAAACCTTTGTTTCCTTGGTATTTTATCTTTTCACCTGCAACAGGTTCTAATAGTCCATGCCAGGGCAAGATGATTCCAGCAACTGATTCCATTGGGACTTGTTTATCGTCATTTGTGCAGAGGTTGCTAAGTAAATTCACAAAGATAACTGATGCCCAAGATCATGACCTCTGCTCTCTGTGATCCCCGTGGATGAGCCAAAAGGGGTAAAGGGCTTTGGGACCAGCTTAGGCTTGGAGGAGGTTGAAAGGGGATTGTAAAAAATAGACTCGAATACAGGACTACAATTTCCACGAGCCTTTGCTCCACTTCCCCAGAATGCCTTGTAATCTCACCTGGGCCGAGATCGAGAAGGTATTTAAGCTGATTCAAAGGCTTTTGAGAGGGTCTCTTGGCTCTTTTTGGACTTCCGTTTTGGAGCAGGCGCGTCTCTTGCATGATGTGAGGTTATTTTGTCTAGGCCTCTGGCCTAGGCACATGTTTCTTACTTGTATATTCTTTAAACTTTAACCTTTAATAAACCTCTAAAAAATATAATACTTCTTGCAGAAAGAAACTAATTTCTACCTGCCTCAGATGCCTCAGTCTCCCCATATTCCCTAAATTTTAATCTTTACAGGACCTACTGCCTTTCAGAAGTATTTGCCTTTGCCATCATTATCCCAGTTTCTTGCTCAAATTTCATTAGTTGATCAGCCTAGCCCCCTGTTAAAAGTTGAAATTAAATGAGAAATATGTAGGTCTATTCAAAGATTTACTTAGGCAGAGAATGTAAAGGATATTCAACAAGACTATTGTAGCACTTTGCTTAAGTTGACACAAGTTTCTCCGTATGAAAACTTGTCTCATCAGCAAATCATGGTTTTTGTCCCTGTTTGGGACATCCGCCAAATCAGAAGGGCCCAAACTCCATGTGACTAGGCTTTTTTATGGTCTCAACTAACCAGGAATCTGTTAAGAGGTATGTGGCTTGAGCCAAGCAAGTGGCTCAGGGACAACTTTGTTGCCTTTAAGGGGGGAAAATACGTAGCCTAGTTCTTGTGGCAGAGGGAGGGAAAATCCTGATGGTGATCTCACTGCAGGAGCCATGAGAAATACCATATAATTTCTATACAGAAAATTCTTTTTTTGAGGGGTAGGTCTCCCCATCTCTACCATGTTGGAAATGTAGCCCAGATTTACCACTGATTGGTTCAAGTTTTTATCCTCTGTTTCCATCCTGGACCACTTTACCCCCTCTGCTCCTGGGGGCTTATCTTATTTGCACTAGGCCAAGTGCAGATATCTGATTGACTTCAGCTCTGCTAGAGCTCAGAACTCCCAAGTACCAGGGATCACCAGCCTCACCCCTGACTAGTGACAGGGTTTATAGCAGTGCAGCACCATCCTAGGCTAGCCAGAAAACTTGATGCCCACCTACCCTATCAAGAAGACTGGAACAGGTAGATTACTGAGATCCCTCGCTTTTCTAGGAGGAGCACGAAGTCCATAAACCAAGGTGTGGCCTTCCGAGGCAGATCGCCATCAGTTACAGTATGCATTATGTACATGTAAAGAAAGTGATTAAATTGGACCTACTTCATGTAGTAGGCGTATCTTGGCTGTAAAGAACTAGATGGCAAAGGTAGCACAATATATGGTACCTGCAGGAGAAACGACAGCTCCTGGTACTTGGGCTTACGTATCACCGACTACAGTTCTGATGCCAAAGATGACATGTAATCCAGAGGCTGACTCTAATAAATAGACCTTTCTTGGCTCAGTCTGTGGAGCATCCTGAAATGCCCTTTTCATGAAGGGGAAATGGAAATAAGCATTTAGATAGCACCTCCTGTGAAGTCCTGTGAAGTCCTGAAGCCAAGGATCAGTGAAAAGGGGAGAGAATATTAATAATGTTCAAAATGGATGAGTTCGAAAGGGCCAAACTACAGTAAGTAGTTGAACTAGAGAGCTGCCTATAATTAAAGCTCAGTCTGGCTTGGTGAAAACAGGCTGCTAGAGGACCAGACACCCTTGTTGACAATTTCCTTTTATTTTTAACCTTGGCTATCTTGATGACAAAGATGTTCTCTACAGCTTGGAAATTTAATATTATTACTTTGCTCTTTAATATTGGCTGAAGAAACAAATTTTGCTGCTTCTTGCAGAAATGAATATCTGGGAAGATATTGATAACTTGTCACCTTTTTATCTAATTAGTTCATATTGTACAAGGTGTACCCAAGCTGGTGCAGCCTCATTCCATCAAGTTTAATAAATAAGGTCATCTGACTGCCTCCCATTACTAAATTCTCTGGTTAACTTTGTACTTGATTAAGTGTGATCCTGACTGTGGACCTGTGTATTTCAATGCTCCTTTCTGGATATTTGCAGTATTTTTTCTTCCTTAGGTCAAGAAGCTCAGAACTTTGGGCTAGAATATTATTGAAGCTTTTCCTTTTGGGTTTTTTTCCCTCTAGGTAGTTTATTTTTTCCAGATGTGAAGGGTAGATTCTTGGTATTTTTCCTTACTCTTCTGGTCTTAGTAGACATGGCAGGTTCCATTTTTTTATTTCTTAAAATAATGTATAGGATTTAAAAAATCATGGTTTTCAGGAAGTCTTGGGGGGAGATAACTTGACCTGTTTCAGGTCAGTTTTTTTTTAATTTTTAAATAGTTAACTTTATTATGTGATGACTAGTGAAATAATATTCATATTGTCACATTCATTCCATTCCAAGGCTTTATGGGCTAAAGTTAAACTAGATACTCATACTATACATTGTTTATGGATATTTTCTCATTTTAAAATTCTACTTTCATTCTTTTAAAAATATTTGGGTTAATTTATTGCAGTGCTAGGCATTTTTAATAACATTATAGTTTAAAAATTTTAGAACAAATTTCCATTTTTAAAAATGGCAATACAAAGCATGATGATTCCCTTCTATGAATTCATCCGTTTGGAACCCAGTATGGCACTTAAACATCATTTTATTCAAAAGAATTTCTTTCTCCACTAGTATTTAATGCTAAAATTGGAGTACTCAAGTTCAGAGATGGTTTTTTCATTGGAAAAGTCTGTCCGATCAATCTGAGAACTGGGGCTCCCGACTCGGCTTAGCCAGTTCTTCATAGAGTTGACTTTATCTTCAGGACCTTGAACTTGGCCTTTTACCGTTCCTCGGCGGGTGTTCTTAACCCAGCCCACAACTCCGGCCTTTTTAGCTTCCTCTTCTGTGCACATTCTGAAAGAGACACCCTGCACTCTGCCGAACACCTCGTAGTCCACAGATATAAGGGGCATGGCGGCGGCGGTACCCGTCCGACTGATTAGCGCAGTGACTGGTACCCGTAGGACTGACTAGCGTGGCAGCGCCCGGCGGCAGGGGCGGGTACCCGTAGGACTGACTAGCACGGAGGCAGCGGCGGGTACCCCTCGGACTAGCGCGGTAGTGGTGGTGGCAGCGAGTACCTGTCGAACTAGCGCGGGGGCGGGGGGGTGGGGGGTGGCGGGTATCGTCAGACAGGGAGCATGGCGCGTGACTGAGGCGCCCTGGAAGGAGAGGGGGGAGGGGAGCCATCCTTCCTCAGGTCAGCTTTTTAATGAACGATGATTTACATTTTCTGTTTTTCTGATCTGTTTTGTTCTCGTTTTTTGTAACCTCCGGGAGTCATGGGTTATTTTTAGGGAGACCATTTCTTTGGTAAAGGTTATCATTTTTTCTACTAAACTGCTTGTTCTTCTTGCCAGAGCTTTATTTCTATTTTACCTCCTGTATCATTTCTTCTAGAGATCCTTATGGTCTTTTTAGAAAACTATTTTTTTTTTCCTTTGAGTCTCTTCAGTTGTTATGGAGTTTACATGTTCCATCTTGTGGAGGAATCTCTAGATGACTAATAATAAATGTTTATCTCCATAAAAAAGTAAGCGCTCACTGTGTGAATTACTGTGCTAAGAACTGGCAAGACAGGCAAAAGAGTAGGCTCCTTCTCCAGCTCCCATTCCAAGGGAAGAGACAACAGGCAAAGATCTGTGTGCGTTGGATGGGGAGGAGGAGAGGAGGGACCAAGAAAGGCCTTTGGCAAGAGGTGTTTTTTGAACTGAACCTCACAGGAAGCCAGTGGGAGAATTTTATGTAAATCTGTATTCTTTTTAAAGGAAAATTTCGTTTTGAACTTGAAAATGCATTTTGATCTTATCCCTACCCTTGGATTGGATTAAAAACAAGGCCTGAGGTTAATCCATATAAGGGTGTCCCAGAAGATGCCTGTGTCTTGTCCCCTGTGACTGCTGGCATCCAGAAGACTGGCCTCAGACCCGAACAGAGTTGAGTCAAGTCTGCCCAGTCGGAGAAGACCCAGAAAAAGCCATATGGATTGGGAAAACTGGCAGTCCTTCTGGGCAAGCAGAGGGACTGAACGGAGATGTGAGGTGAGCGGTAAGCTCTAGTAAGGTAGGAAAGAGGGACTGCAACCAGCTATGTGGCAGTGTGCCTTTTCTTTCTCCAACATGCTTTTACATATTTAATAAATAATTTAAAATTAATGTATAGTCTTCACAGAATTTTAATCATAACAGGCTTATTTTATAATGATCAAATATATTTGATCAAATATAATTAAATGATCAAAATAATGATTGTATCTTCAGAACATTTTTCTCAAATTCTACTGAGCAGAGATGGGCAACATAAGTGATGGAGCATTGTTACTCCGCCTTCTGACGGACAGGTGATAGACTGAAGATGTAAAATGAGATTTCTTGGACATGACCTTTGTGGGTTTATTTTGCCTGATTATGCTTATTAAGGGTTTTTCCCCCCTCTTATTTAGGATTGGGTAAGAAGAGGAAGGTGGTAACAATTAGTGATGCCACAAAAAAGAGGGTCATTGAAACTTTTTTTTTTTAATTCTGAAAGTATAAAAGGAATTTAGGGGGGAAAGCATGAATAGGACAATTTTTAAAAATAATGTGTTGAATATGTGCAAGCTTTTTCTAAAAGCAAGGCATTTATGGTTTAATATCCAATGCTTTTTTTGTGTTTTCCTATGTTTATGGAAACTTTCTTCATGTCATTTTTAAATTTAAAAAATAAATTCTACCTAACCACCTTTGTCTAACTTCTTCACCATTAGTTTACTGCCCTCTAGCTGATGAATAAAGCAAAAGCCCAATGTCTTTGTTCCAGAGTTCTCGTCCCAGACTTGGCAGTAGTTTGGAAGTGTGGAGTCTTAAGAGTCCAAGTTGAAGAGACCATGGCTAGTTTTGAGTATTTGCTTTTTAACTTTTACCCCCATTATGTCTAGAAGAACTTTGTGTAGATAGACCTTAGGCTTCAGCATATATCTTTTAATCAGAAACTTGGAGCATTTTTGGCTTGTTAAAAAAAAATTTCTTTTTGAAATTGCATATTGATACAATTTTCAATAATCATTTTCTGACATGTTGTGATCCCTGTGTTCTTTTCTCCTCTCCCCAAGAATGCAGGTAATGTGATACAGATTGTATATATGTTGTCATACAATATATATATATTTGCATGTTCATTATTTTGTGAAAGACACATATAGTTTACACTTGAGAAATTCAAAGAGGAAATAAAGTGAAGAATGATATGCTTCAATATGCACTCAGACTCCAGCTGTTTCTTCTATGTGGTGGATAGCCTTTTTGGTCAGGAGTTCCTTGGAGTTGTCCAGGATCCTTGCTTTGCTGAAAATAGTTAAGTCATTTGCAACTTATCATACTGTGACATGGAAATCACTTTAAAGACTGATATATATTAATTTAAGGTCGCCAAGGAATTCAGCTATGTAATTCCTAAATGAAAACTCAAGTCAGCAGTCAACCTTTTATGGAGTTTAATTACAAAACAGGAGGAAGAAAGGAATTAGAGATAGAGGGAGAGAGGGAGAGAGAAAGGGGAGAGAAGGGAATAGGGCTTAAATACCCCTTCTGTTTAGGCTGGGCCAAAAGGCCCAAGCCCTTAGATAGCTGGGGCAAAGAAAAGAGATCAGTCCCTATTACTCACGTGACCAAAATGGAGAAACAGTCTCAGAGGCCCCCACCTTCAGCTTCCTTCAGAGCAAGCTTCTCAGAGCATACTCCAACCACTCAGACAAACTCCTCAACCCCGCCCCCCAGTCTTCAGACCCCTCTATCTTTAAGGAAACCATCCAAGTTCCCTCCCCTCAGTTCTCACATCTACCAATCACTGTCCATCAATTTCCCTGTGCCAATGGAGGCTCTAGCTTAACCCAGGACCACCCAGAGGTCTCTGGCTTTGCACATGTCTGTTGAAGGTCATATTTATCTTTGATCCTTTGCTACAACCCTTCCTAAATCCTGTTAACCTGAGTAGGGTAGAGATTGGAATAATTAAATTTTGATCTAGGCTGCAGCCCTTACTCAATCCTGTTAGGACTGAGTAGGGTGGAGATTGATTCCAAGTATCTCCATTGTATCAATTCTAAAATCAATCATGACTCAAAGAAATCCCTGTTCTATGCTTAAGCATAGGTCAAAGTCCTTTCCATTGTTCAGCAAAAAGGTTTCTGTCCTAAAGTAATCTTAAGAAGGGAGGAGGAGGAACCTCCCATGCCAATGGGGTTCACATTCCAATAGCCAAGACCCACTATCAATAGGAAATTTTTCAAGTATGAAATTTCCCAATGGTGAAATTTCCAACATTTATAAGTCTAAGAAATTTTGAGGTTTACAGTACCTTATTGATGTTATTATACGACATTCTCCTGGTCCTGCTCACTTCATTTTTGCATCACTTCATATAAGTCTTTCTAGTACTTTTTGTGATCTTTTGTCATTTCTTATGATACAAAGATATTCCATTACAATAATTGTGGTACAAATAGACCACAACTTGTTCAGCCATTCCCCTATTGATGGGCAGCCCTTCAGTTTCAGTTCTTTCCACCACAAAAAGATGCACCAGCAACAAGTTTCAACATAGATAACTCCTCATATTGAAGTTAAAAATTTGTACAGAAAAAGAAAGGCTTGTCACAATTCTCTTCTCTAATTGTCTTGTGAAAAAACAATATTCTCAGCAGTGCTTACACAACTTTATAGGAGTACAACAATTTTTAGAAAACAATCTAGGGTTATGCAAATAAAATGACTTTTAAATGTCCATACTCTTTGACCTAGAGAACCTATTCATTTGGCTTCACATTGCTAAGAAGGTACCTATATAAATTCATTTTTTTAAGTATTTACGGCACCCTTTTGGGGGGAGTGAGGAGGTTCTGTAGAACTAAAAACAGATGCTCATTGATTGGGGAATAGCTAAATAAGTTGTGGTATATGTATATAATAGAATATTATCGTGCCATAAGAAACAATAGCATAATGGAAAGACAAATGAACTGATGCAGTGAAGTAAGCAGAGCCAAAGAAACAGCATTTAATGACTCTTATTGTTCAGTTGCATTCAATTCTTCATGACACCACATAGGGGTTTTTTTGGTTTGTTTTTTGACAAAAACACTTGAGAAACCACTCTAAGATTTTTTATTTTTATTTATTTGTTTGTTTTTTGCCATTTCTTTCTCTAGTGAAAGAGAACAGAGATGAAGTGGCTTGTGCAGGGATCAAACAGCTGGTGAGGACAGATTTGAACTTGGGTCTTCCTGACTTCAGGCCCAGAACAATTTCCACTGAGCTAATGAACTGCATCCAAAATTCTTGGCAGCACTTTGTGAATTTTAGATTTGCTCTACCCTGCTTAGTTTTTAGAATTTTAGCAACCAAGGAATGTATACACTTAAGGATTAACTGTGAGGAGGATAGCCTATGACCGACCTGTGCTAGCAAGTGACAAATCAGAAACAACTGACAGACCCCCTGAGCTGCCCTAAGCCAAGCTTAAGCTACCATTGGTACATGTGAGGTGCAGGAAGTGATGTAAAGAACAGTCTATATATTTCGCGTCACTTCCTCTCTCTGGCCACTCTCTCTCTGAGACGTTGGGCTCTCGCAGCAAGGTTGGGAGCTCCTAGCGGCAGTTGGCATTTGTGGCTTGGCAGTGAGCTTACTGGGAGAAGCTTTGTAGCGTCGTTAAGTGAGGCATCTTCCCTGAGAGTCCTGGGTGAGTGGTTAGGCTGATTCCTCCTTTCCTTTACCTCCTAAAGCAGTATCCTCCTAGAAGACCCCTCCTCTTGGAGGCCTGGTGGCTGGAAGTGGAGCTAGATTTAATCTTGGAGGAGGCTGTGGCTGAGGCCTCTGAACTTTCCTTAGCTTAGGCTAGGCCGAAGAAATCTCATACCTTTTCCTCTCTCTCTTCTTCTTAATTTCTTCCTACTATTGTAATTAAACCACCATAAAAATCCCAAACTGACTTGAGTATTTTATTGGAACAGAATTTAAATCCCTGGCGACCACTAAAATAATATATTCAGTCAACAACCCTAATTTTTACCCCTAACAACTTCAAGAATGAGAACTCTACCAATAAGCTGCATTTAGTGGAGGCATTCACAGCTCCCTATATAGCCTTTTCTCTGCTTAGTCTTTTCAGTCATGTCCAACTCTTGGTGGACTACATTTAGGATTTGGGGGAGGAAAAAATCCTAGAATGGTTTGCCATTTCCTTCTGCAACTCATTTTAGAGATAAATCAGAGGAAAATAGGGTTAAGTGAATCGCACAGGGTCACATAGCTACTAAGGGTCTGGGGCCAGAATTCAACTTGGCTTTTCTGATTCCAGGCCCAGCACTCTAGCCACTAGGCACTCTAGTCACCTAGCTGCAATGACTCTACAATAACATAAATGTAAAAGAACAACCTCCCACAAAACAAAGTTGAATGTTAAAAAATGACAAAGAACATGAAAGAGAAGACACCTTCCACCATTCTTTGCAGAGGTAGGAGATCTGTGTAAATATGTTATACTGCATATGTATGTTCTCTGATGATGACAATATATTGGCTTTGCAGAATTTTTTCTCTTCCTTTTTCCTTTCTCTTTAGAATGTTTTTTGTTTTCATCATGTGGAATGGCTCCCTGGGAGAAATCCAAGGACAAATATAAGGCAATACAAAAACAAAAGATCACTAAAATTTCTTTAAAAAAAACAAAACATGAAGGGAAATAATCTAATATGAACTAATCAGTCACTAGTTATATATCTGTAGAGACAGAATCCCCAAACTGTTTTAGATGGTGTTTCTACATTTTCTTTTAAACATTGTGACAAGGAAATCACTTTTAAAAGACTGATATATATTAATTTAAGGTCGCCAAGGAATTCAGCTATGTAATTCCTAAATGAAAACTCAAGTCAGCCGTCAACCTTTTATGGAGTTTTAATTACAAACAGGAGGAAGAAAGGAATTAGAGATAGAGAGATAGAGGTAGAGAGAAAGGGGAGAGAAGGGAATAGGGCTTAAATAACCCTTCTGTTTAGGCTGGGCCAAAAGGCCCAAGCCCTTAGATAGCTGGGGCAAAGAAAGGAGATCAGTCCCTATTACTCACGTGACCAAAATGGAGAAACAGTCTCAGAGCCCCCACCTTCAGCTTCCTTCAGAGCAAGCTCCTCAGAGCACACCGCAACCACTCCTACAAACTCCTAAAAAACCACCAACCCTGAGTCTTCAGACCCCTTCTCTCTTTAAGGAAACCATCCAAGTTGCCTCCCCTCAGTTCTCCCATCTACCAATCCCTGTCCATCAATTTCCCTGTGCCAATGGAGGCTCTAGCTTAACCCAGGACCGCCCAGAGGTCTCTGGCTTTGCACATGTCTGTTGAAGGTCATATTTATCTTTGATCCTTTGCTACAACCCTTCCTAAATCCTGTTAACCTGAGTAGGGTAGAGATTGGAATAATTAAATTTTGATCTATGCTGCAGCCCTTACTCAATCCTGTTAGGACTGAGTAGGGTGGAGATTGATTCCAAGTATCTCCATTGTATCAATTCTAAAATCAATCATGACTCAAAGAAATCCCTGTTCTATGCTTAAGCATAGGTCAAAGTCCTTTCCATTGTTCAGCAAAAGGTTTCTGTCCTAAAGTAATCTTAAGAAGGAAGGAGGGGGAAACTCTCATGCCAATGGGGTTCACATTCCAATAGCCAAGACCCACTATCAATAGGAAATTTTTCAAGTATGAAATTTCCCAATGGTGAAATTTCCAACATTTATAAGTCTAAGAAATTTTGAGGTTTACAACATCCAGGTACTTATTGCCTGTATCCAAACTGGTTCCCTCAAGTTAGTGTCATAAAATGAATGTGTAGAGGTATCTAGTGACTCAGTGGATTGAGAGCCAAGCCTAGAGACAGGCAGTCCTGGGTTCAAATCTGGCCTCAGACACTTCCTAGCTGTGTGACCCTGGGCAAGTGACTTAACCTCCATTGCCTAGCCCTTACTGTTCTTCTGCCTTAGAACCAATACATAGTATTTAATCTAAGACAAAGTAAAGAGTTGATTGGGTTTTTTTTTTTTAATGTAGAAGCTGTGATCAGTAACATACTTATTTTTTATGATAGGTGGAGAAGTGTACAAAAAGTACTAGAAATGAAAGCTTGGACTTCTCAAAGCAAAGCCTGATAGTTTAGTCATAAATGAAACATAGTAGATGATCCCTATTGATATACTCTTCTTTAGTAACTAATATGTTCAGGACAATAATTGCCCATATTTCCAATTAGCAACTTGAAAATGGCTTCATTTGTCACAGATTGAATTGGAAGAGACCTTGGATGCCATCAACAAGATCTTTCTCCTTCCACACTACATTTTATATAGGAGGAATTAGGGTTAGAGAAATTAACTTTCTCAGGGTTATTCATGTGGTATGAGAGAGACGGAACCAGAATTGGAGCTTCCAGTTCTCTGACTTAAAATCCAGCGTGGCTTCCTGCTGCTTAATCTGCTTTTCAAAATCAGAACCTTTGTTTTTTTAATTTGATTTCATTCCACATTTTTCTCTTGAAGTAGGATTTGCTATACTGGACTTTCAAGAACAAGCGATGTACCCTAATCAAGGGAGAAGGGAGTAAATTGCTTGGATCAGGAAAGTCATTCCCCAAAGGGTGTGGGAGGTTAAGCAACCAGGGAATCCCCACCCACCTGAAAAGTAGCCCTATGAGGCCTGTTGGGGCATGCTAACCATAACCAGAAAGATGCCCTACTGACACTAGCCGGTGCCAAGCAAGATATTTCCTCTATCCCCTAGGAGACCTCTTAATTTTGAAGGCCAGGCCTCTAGGTACTAGTATATAAAAGAAGGCTGTAGAAAAATGGGGATTTTTCTTGGATTTTTCACAGATTCACCATTGGCTCGTGCACCGCTGCTTGCTTCTTCTTTCCTTCTGTATATGGCAATATATGGCTAGCATGGTCCTCTTGCCCTCATAGTATAATTTTACTTCCTTTACTGTGAGACTTAACTAGCTGCTCACTTCTCTTCAGGTGCTTGATACTCTCCAAAAATGGAATTTCTTGAGCTGTAAATACACTGCAGAGAAACTAAAATGTCCTTGTTGAGACTGTTGTGGGCCAGGATAGCAGTGGAACCAGAAGGCATGGATTAACCGTTTCCATGCTCTTACAGCACCAGCCGGGAACTTGTGAATAATTCAGTCCTGGAGCCCACCTGCAGTAGTTGAGGTTGGGCTGACTTTACCCATAGGAAGATTGGTCTGGGACCCAGATATAGACACCTTTGGGCAAGAAAAACATAAGTTTTTAGGAATCCGGTGGCGAGTTCAGCAAACATTCCTGCTTGTGGCCTCCACTTGCCTTTATTTTCCTAAGCTTGCTAAAAGATACCTCATAACCTGCCTTTACCAGATGTATTTGAACATTTTTATTAAACGGATTGTTTAGACCCTTCGTCTTGGGTTCATGACATTAGATCTGGGAGAAGACACATTCTCGCCAGGCCAGACTTGGGCTGTTGTCCAGTGATTTGGCTTTGAGATTGGAACATTTTGCGCACCATAAAATGGAATAAAAGCACGGATGGTAAGGAGAATTAAACAACTGGTGATTTCTGTTTCAGATAAAATGCTCCACGAAGGGTAAAGCATGTCGGCTTTCCGTGGTCTGAGTCTTTTATACCCCAAACGGCAAGGAAGCCCAAGCCCTCGTTCAAACCCAAGTCTTCTTGCCAAATGAAATGCCCCATTCCTTTCAAGGGAGACCAGTCCAGCTGACAAAGAATAAGAGTTTTTCCTACAATTTGTTGTCTAGTCATCTTCAGTTGTGTCTGACTCTTCTTTTGCGGTTTTCTTGGCAAAGATACTGGTGCAGTTTGCATTTTCCTATAATACTTCCCTCCCTAACAAAGATTTTTAGGGCTTCTACTACAAGTTAAGGGGATCTTAAAATTCCAACCTTGGAAGGATCCCTAGCCTTAGTGGAACCGAAAGAGCTAAATACAAAGAATGAAAAGATGAAAACCTAATAATCCAAAGACATCTAAAAAAGTACAGTTTCACAGTAGGTACAACTCCCGAGGGTTTTTTATTAAGAGCTCTTAGTTTTTATTAACCCCTAAATAAACTCCCTTCATCTTTTGAACCTTGTAAATCTGAGTAGGGGAAGGAATCAGATGCTAAAGTCCCCAGATGTATAAGGAGGGCAACACATTCCTTTGTTCCCCAAAGTTTACCTGGAAGGAGCTCCTATGCAAAGGTTATACTTTCTTCCAGCCTAAATCTGCCTCTTGGTAAATCCCATTCCTTCTGGGAGGACTAGTAGGACTAGTCTAATCTTTTCATATGACAATACTTATACTACCCGAAGTTAACTATCATAGTAAGCCCCTTGCCCACTCCATCATAAGGGCAGGGAGGTGGTTCAGTGGATAGAGCACCAGGCCTAGGGATGGGAGGTCCTGGGTTCAAATGTGACCTCAGACATCCTAGTTTTGTGACTCGGCAAAGCACTTAACCCCAATTGCCTAACCTTATGGATCTTCTGCCTCGGAACCAATACTTAGTATTGATTCTAGGACAGAAAGCAAGAATTAAAAAAAACAAAACTCCATAGTCGTTTCAACTAAGCCTTTCAGCATCCTGATTAACTTTCCTCTGAATGGCAACCATTTACACATGGCTCTCTCCATGTAAAGGTGATCTGAAGTCTCTTTAGGCTATATATATGAATAGTTCAGGAACCTGGCCAGGTGGATGTGAGACATGATAATCTTACTCCTGAATTTAGCTTTCTGTGTCTTCCTTTGCTTATCCACATGAGAGAATGGAAGGAGTTTGATATTAACCCCGGAATCCCAGAACCCTGATACTCTTAGCAATTTTATTGGGTAACGCCTGATGATTGAGGATGGCCTATCCTTACATCAAAATTAGGAAGCCCAGAATGCTTACTTTAAAAAGTCTATACCAGAGGTCCTGTCTCCTGGAAGAGGAAATTTTAATTAAAAAATATTTGTACCTGAAAGTATTGAGAGCTCCTGCCTTATGGGTTTTAAGCTAATAGGATTTAAACGTTATTAAGAAATCTGTTCTACCCTCATTTTAGAGAGGAGGAAACTAAAGAGCAAAAGAGATTGGCCTAAAGGTATATAGGTAATAAGTTTTCAGAACTGAGTTCCACAGCCTGGTTTGTTGGGGTCTAAATCTAGGGTGCTTTTTCTATTCCCCCCACAAAATTCCTTTCATGTTGTTGCATTATAACATCTGGGTTTTCTATAATTCTGTAGTGCATCAAATTCACTGTCAGATGTCTTGTTTCCCAAAACAAGACTATAAAAACAAGACTACAATTGCCCCAGGGCACATTGTACCCAACATTTAAAAGCAACAAGCATGTACTGAGCACCTACTGTGTATCAGATGGGGATTCAGAGAAAAGCATGATACAATCTCTGCCCAGGAGAAGTTCATACTTTAATAGGGGTGACAGCAAATACTGTGTATGAACTGATGTGTAAGAAGATTAAAAAGACAGGAAGCTGCAAGGTTATGAAGAGCTTTCAAAGTATAAAAAAGGATTTTATATTTTTTTCTCTAAGCATTGGGGAGGGACTGGCTCTCTTTATAAAAATCGGTTTTATAGCTGAGTGGAGAATGAATTGGAATGGGAAAGACTTGAGACAGAGAGACCAAACAGAAGGTTACTGCAACAATCTAGGTACAAGGTAAAGACATGTGCTAGGATGGTGGCAGTATCAAAACAGAGAAGAGGGCATATCTAAAAGGTGTTGCTAATTTATGGTGGCAAAAAAAAGTTGGAAAATGAGGGGATGCCCTTCAATTGGGGAATGGCTGAACAAATTGTGGTATATGTTGGTGATGGAATACTATTGTGCTCAAAGGAATAATAAAGTGGAGGAATTCCATGGAGACTGGAACAACCTCCAGGAAGTGATGCAGAGCAAGAGGAGCAGAACCAGGAGAACACTGTACACATCAAATGTAATGGACTTCTCTATTAGTGGCAATGCAGTGATCCTGAACAACTTGGAGGGATCTATGCTACGAGAAAGAACACTATCCTCATTCAGAGGGAAAACTGTGGGAGTAGAAACTTACATGGGTCCAGGGGATATGGCTGGGCAGATAGACTCTAAATGAACATCCTAATGCAAACACCAACAACATGAAAATAGATTCTGATCAAAGACACAAGTAATATCCAATGAAATTGCACATTGGCTGTGGGAAGCATGGGTGGAGGGGAGGGAGGGAAATAATGTGATTATTGTAACCAAGGAATAATGTTCTAAATTGACTAAATAAATTCAAATTTTTTTAAAAGTCATGAAGGGAATGGCTTTTAGAATCAATAAATCATTTTTGTCACATTAAAAAAAATAAAAGGTGTTACTGAGGTGAAATTGAGAGGATTTGAAAACAGCTTGGATCTGATAGTATGAGGGAGTGAGGAGTCAAGGAGAATATCTAGGTTGGAAGCATCAGTGCCTGGGAGGGAGGTGGTACCTTGACAGTAACAGGGGAATTCAGAAGAGAGGAGGGCTTTTGGGGAGGATAGTTAATGAGTTCAGTTTGGGATATGTTGAGTTTAAGTTATCTATGGGACATCCATTTTGAGATAGTCAAAGGACAGTTGAAGAGTTGAGACTGGAGTTAAGGAGAGGGTTAAGACTAGATAAATAGATCCATTAGCATAGAAATGAAGACTGAATCCTTGGGAATGTTGATACAATCAAGCAAAACTGTATGGAGGGAAAAGAAAAGAGAGCCTAGGAAGAACACATAGTTAATGGGCATGACCTGAATTAAGATCCAGCCAAAAAGAGAAGAAATAGAAGAAACAGCACCAATGGGAATCTAGAAAGAAGAGACCATCAGGGAGAAAAAAGTGATGAGCAGTGTCAAAGGCTGTAGAGAAGTCAAAAAAGTTGAGAATTGAGAAAAGACCATTAGCCTTGGCAGTTAAGAGATCATTTTACTTTGAGGAGAACAGTTTCAGTTGAAAAGGTTGGAAACCAGACTACAGAGTATACAGAGTTAAGAAAGAAGAAAAACAGCAGAAGCATTGGTTCTCAAGTTTAGCCATGTGGCAGACCCTTTCACCCTGACAAGAACAAAGACTTAGCATTCATATAGCCCACCATATTCAGCTTAATCCAGACTGAACTTCATAATGAGTCTGTCCCAAGGCCATTTTCATGCCAGTCATTCGGACAATACTATTCCTTTTTCTCTCTTCATATTTCCATATCCTGTTCTGGAAAGGGTATATATTGTGTCATTTTGTCAACTTTCCTCTGGTTCTGCTCACAAAAGTCTTTCTCCCTGGCCACTATTTCCCTGTTGTCAGTCCTTATTGGAACATAAGCTTTTTGTCTTACTTTTTTGAGGGCCTAGCTTAGTGTTTGATACCTACTATGTAGTTAATAAATGCAACTGACAAATTACTCCTTCTAAATGCTAAATATTTAGTTAAAAAGGTTGTCCCTTTGTCATGGGTCAGGGTGCAGAGCACAATATGTTGGCACAGTAGAATTAAAAACTGAAACTTTTCCGACAATCTTCCCAAACCAATATTTTAAAAGTGCCTCAAAATGACAGAAGTCAAAAGCCAACAGCAAGACAAAGTGAGGGGGCTCTCTTGCTAAACACAACTTGAAAGACAGGCAGAGAGAATTGATTTTTCATGGGATAAAGGGGAACCAGAAATAAACACCACACAGAGGAGTGCTGGCTGACTACCCCCACCCCACCTACTGCACCAGGTTTCAGGACTGGGCATAGGCTAATTTCAGGATCCCAGGATGCAGGATACACCAACAAAAGAGCGCCTCAGATGCACCCTTTGAAGTCTCAGGCCCTGGCACTAGCCTGCAGTGGGGCCTGGAAGTCCATAGCACTGGGCCCTTTCAAGCCTGCAGTGGTGTGATGAAGACCTAGCCCCAAGGCAAAATAGCTCACAGTGCTGCAAGTCAGCAGCAGAGGAGGTAGAATCATCAGCTTTCAGAATTCCAAGGCCACAGAGAAAAAAAAAAACCTGGGAAAATGAGCAAACAGCAAAAGAAACACTTAACCATTGAAAATTTCTATGGGACAAACACCAAAGTACAGAACCAGCAGAAGATGGTGAGATCCAAGCAAACACATGCAAAACTTCAAAGAATGACAGGAATTGGTCTCAAGCTCTGGAAGAGCTCAAAAAGGAATTTAAAAAATCAAATAAGACAGGTCAAAGAAAAATGGGGGAAATAAATGAAAGTAATGCAAAAATAAAAGTTTAAAAAGTAAAATTGGTCAACTGGAAAAGGGGGCACAAAAATCCAATGAAGAAAAGAGTGTTGTCAAAAGTAGAATGGACCAAATGGAAAGGAGGATCAAAAGGTCATGGAAGAAATTCAGTCTTTAAAAATTAGAATTGGGCAAATGGAAGTTAATGACTTCACAAGGCATTAAGAAAGAAAATAAAAAGAATGAATAAATAGAAGAAAATATGAAATATCCCATTAAAAATGACTTACCTGGAAAATAGGTCCAGGAATGATGAGTTGAGAATGATTAGACATATTAGAAGGAATTACCCCAAAAAACTGCCCTGATATTTTTGAACAAAGGGGTAAAATAGAAATTGAAAGAATCTTCAGGTCACCTCCTGCAATAAATCCCCAAATGTCAATTCCCAGGAATATTATAACCAAATTCAAGAGCTCCTAGCCCAATGAGAAAATATAGCAAACAACTAGAAAGAGAGAATTCAAATATCATGGAGCCCCAGACAGGATTACACAGGATCTAGCAGCTTCCATATTGAAGTAATATGATATTCTGGAAGGCAAAGGGAACTGGGTTTACAATCAAAAATCACCTACCCATCAAAGCTGACTATGCTTTTAGGGGAAAGTATGGTCATTTAATAAAATAGAAGATTCCCAAGCATTTCTGAAGACCAGACTTAAACAGAAAATTTGTCCAAATATAAAATTCAAGCGAAGCATAAAAAGGTAAATAAGAGAGAAAATTTAAGGGTTTCAATAAGGTCAAATTGTTTATATTTTTATGTGGAAGGATGATAGCTGTAGCTCTTAAAAATTATCATCAGGCAGCTGGGTAGCTCAGTGGACTGAGAGCCAGTCCTAGAGACAGGAGGTCTGGCCTCAGACACTTCCTAGCTATGTGACCCTGGTCAAGTCACTTGACCTCCATTGCCTAGCCCTCACCACTCTTATGCCTTGGAGCCAGTACACAGTATTGACTCCAAGATGGAAGGTGAGGGTTTAAAAAAAATTATCATCATAGTAGTTAGAAGAAGTAATACAGAGAGTGTGGCAGTAAGCTATTTAGCATGATTTGTTAAAAAACAAACTAGGAGTATAAAAGAGGATTGTACTAAAAAAATGGGAAGAGGGAAGTAAAATGGGGTAAATTATATCACATAAAGAGATACGGGGTGGGGGGGTTGAAAATACTATTACAGTGGAGGGAAAGGGAGGATGAGGCTGAGTAATACTTAAACCTTATTCTCATTGGAATTGGCTCAAAGAGGGAAGAACAGCCAGATTCACTGGGTTATAGAATCTTATCTTACCCTCTTGAAAAGTAGAAAGAGAATAATAAAGGGAATTGTGGGGAGGGCAGTAATATAAAGGAGGAGGAAAGGGAGTAGTAACTAAAAGCAAAACACTGGGTGGAGGGGGAGAGTAAAAGGGAAAAGGGCAAGATTAAAAGAGGAAATCAAGGTGGTGGGGAATACACAGTAATTATAACTGTGAATGTTAATGGGATGAACTCACCCATAAAACAGAAGCAGATAGCAGAGTGGATTAAAAACCAGAATCCTACTATATGTTGTTTACATTTGTGGCAGGTACACAGTGAAGGTAAGAGGTTGGAGTAGAATCTGTTTGGCTTCTACTGAGACAAAAAAATCAGGCATAGCCATCAAAATCTCAGACAAAGCTAAAGCCTTTATCATGGGTCATTCACATGGCTGACCTGTAAAAGTTTACCTTTTGACTTCCATTTCAACACCAAAGTCTTAGAAATCGTATCTAACACCTTTTCTGTTTAACAGAGAGTAGGAAAGAAGCCCAAGTTCAACAAGATTTATGGCTAAAAGAAGAAATTACTCAATATACAAGGCATTGCATTTAAATACCCACAGAAATTCAAGAAAAGTTCACTAACAGACATTGACAAAGATTCTCCTTCACAATAAAAACAAAACAAAACAAAGCATTAGTTCCTTCAAAATCAAAGGCAATATCTGATTCATCTTGTTTCTGTTTCTATGAAACTTAGGTCTTATCTGTAAATATACAGAACTGGCAGTCTTCATATAATAGTTAAACCTATAAATTTAGTGACTTCCACCTAAGCTGATTACTTTGAAGTGCCACCTCTATTTCTAAGAATAATGGGCTTCTCTTTTTCCCAAAGAAAAGTACCTAATGAAAAACTTTATAAATAGATATATACAAATCAGTATCCTCAACTATCCCAGTATGCCATTTTCACTTGCTCATTCATTCTCATTTTGGGATGTGTCTCAGACAGGAAAGGGTACTTCATAGAAAGTCCATGCTTCCTTGCATATGGGAGAGGGCTTCCAAGTTTCCACAACCATTGAGGATTTATAGTAGGTCAGAGCTTCATGAGGCAAAGATCTCCCAGATTTATTGGAAACCCAGGACAATCTTGATCTCTAAGGATCAGAGGTCCTCAGTGTGACTAAGAGGAGTAGGAGGAGGAAGAAGAATCAGAAGTTCCATGTCAGCCTCTCTTCCCATTTATTCCTCAGCGCTGCCTAGAAAAAAAGGTCTTAAAGGCACTGTTATAGTTCTTATTGAAAGCTGTATAGATTAGAGGATTAAAAAAGGAATTGGAATAGCCAAGCCACAAGAAAATGCTCTTCCAGATGGGAGGGATGTTGTAGGAGCTGAAAGGACTGATGAGCTCAGTGATGAAAAATGGGATCCAGCAAAGCACAAACACCCCAATAAGGATGCCCACCATGATAGCTGCTTTTTTCTCTTTCTTTTCCCTCCATGTATCCCCATCAGTCTGGAAGGTCACCATGGCATGACGAACAGTAAATGCCATCTGAGGTCGATGAAGGGCCTCATTTACCTGCAATGATTAATTGAGATGTGTTAAGCTTCAACTATGTGTCAGGCCCTGTGCTAAGTGCTAGAGATACAAAGACAAAAAAAAAGTCTTTGCCCTCAAGGAGCTTCATTTTATAAGCAGAAGTTTTAGATGGACATTCCCTATTGTGACTAGTTTCTGCTTGTTCAGATATCTTACAAAAGACCAAAATTTGATTCATTCTCTGCATAATTTACCTTGAAAGCAACACCTTTTGCAGTTAAAACTAGGGAATTTTGTTGAACTTTACCTTGAATTCTGTAGGAATTCCAAGGCATGGGTTTTTAGCCTTTTTTTGTGTTATGGACTCCCCCTGCCTCTGATGGCCTATGGACCTTTTTTAAGAATAATGTTTTTAAATGCATAAAGTACATAGAATTACAAAGGAAGCCAGTTGTATTTTAATACAGTTAAAATATCAGAAGTTTCAAATTCCTGAGACCCTCTCACATCTATCCACTGATCCCTTCTCTAGGTTGATGGGCCCTAGATTTTAAGAGCCCTTGCTTATAGGTACTTTTTTTAGAAGACAATGAGAGTAAGAGATGAATTTCATTTCTTGGGTGATAGTATTTAAGATCAGATATGTACTTCAATACAACAATAAATTATTAAAACACCCTTAATGTTCTTAATTACAGAGGCCACAGGAAAGAGAACACAAGCAAAGGTGTGCCTCATGGTTTTTGTTCATGAAGCTATCTAGTGTAAACCTCAAAATTCCTTAGACTTATAAATGTTGGAAATTTCACCATTGGGATATTTCATACTTGGAAAATTTCTTACTGATAGTCTATTGGAATGGGAACCCCATTGGCATGGGAGGTTCCTTCTCTTCCCTTCTTCAGATTACTTTAGGACAGAAACCTTTTGCTGAACAATGGAAAGGACTTTGACCTATGCTTAAGCATAGAACAGGAATTTCTTTGAATCATGATTGATTTTAGAATTGATACAATGGAGATACTTGGAATAAATCTCCACCCTACTCAGTCCTAACAGGATTGAGTAAGGGCTGCAGCCTAGATCAAAGATTTAATCATTTGAAAATATGACCTTCAACAGACATGTGCAAAAGCCAGAAACCTCTGGGCGGTCCTGGGTTAAGCTAGAGCCTCCATTGGCACAGGGAAATTGATGAACAGTGATTGGTAGATGGGAGAACTGAGAGGAGGAACTTGGATGGTTTCCTTAAAGATAGGAGGGTCTGGAGACTTGAGGGGGGGTTGAGGAGTTTGGTCGGGGGTGATTGCGGTGGACTCGGAGAAGCTTGCGCTGAAGGAAGCTGAAGGTGGGGGCCTCTGAGACTGTTTCTCCATTTTGGTCACGTGAGTGATAGGGACTGATCTCTTTTCTTTACCCCAGCTATCTAAGGGCTTGGGCCTTTTGGCCCAGCCTAAACAGAAGGGGTATTTAAGCCCTATTCCCTTCTCTCCCTTTTTCTTTCTCTCTATCTCTAATTCCTTTCTTGCTCCTATTGTAATTAAACTCCAAAAAGGCTGACGGCTGACTTGAGTTTTTCATTTAGGAATTACATGGCTGAATTCCTTGGCGACCTTAAATTAATATATATCAGTCTTTTAAAGTGATTCCCTTGTCACACTAGGGAATTTACACCAAGATTTCATTATGTCCATTTTACAGGTAAAGAAATATATATTCTAAAAGGTTAGAAAGTTAGCTCTCAGAAATCAAGAACTGATTCTGGTTTTGTTTTTATAACCTTAGGGCATATCATATAGATAGGCATTTAATAAATACATACAGAATTGAAATAAGTAATACAGCCTGAGGCAAATTTCCAACCAATCACAACAGGATCAAAGATTTAGAAACTATCTATCATAATCTCTTCATTTTACAGTTGAAGAATCCAAGACCTAGAGAAGTAGGGAACTTACCCAAGGTCAAAAAGGTAGTTCATAGGAACAAGCAATCATTGTGGATGCAAAGACAAGTAACAGTACCTGCCCTCATGGAGCTTACATAGGTCTACAATTCAAAGGAATCTTAGAGATCATCTAGTGGTTCTCTCATTTTTTTTTTTAAAACCCTTTTCTTCTGTCTTGGAGTCAATACTGTGTATTGGCTCCAAGGCAGAAGAGTGGTAAGGGCTAGGCAGTGGGGGCAAGTGACTTGCCCAGGGTCATACAGCTGGGAAGTGTGTGAGGCCAGATTTCAACCTAGGACCTCCCGTCTCTAGGCCTGGCTCTCCATCCACTGAGCTACCCAGCTGCCCCCTCCTCTCATTTTATAGATGAGGAAACTATAAACAATAAATGGGGAGTAAAATGTCAGAGATGGGATCTTGATCTGTAGCTGTCTCTTTCCATTGAATCCTACCAGCCTCTTGATTCAAATTCAGTACTTTATTGACTATGGTCCTTCCATAAATAGATGTTTTGCATGAGTTAAGGCTACTTGAGGTCCAATAACTGACAAGACACAATAGGTGAAACTGTCTCTCACAAGGCTACCTATTACTGTTTGCAAATTTTCCCTTCAAAGCTGTCCTTGATGTTTATTTCAATTTAATATCACTTTAATGAATATATTCAGGATCAGGCCATGATTACTTGTAAATCCCACTCTTATCCAGTGGTGATCCTGAAGAAGATCCAGTGTCCAGGTTGGCAATAACAAAGAATCAGGGAGAACAATGTACAGAGTACATGCTTACATATGGGGTAGATCACATGCAAGTATTCTGAACATGGGTTTAATGTCACATTTAACCATCAACATGATATTCTGTACAGACATGTTTAGAGTTTGGACACCAAATGAACTTTTCTTGACTTGTGATTCCCTGCATCACTGCTCAAGGTACCAGCTTCTTTCCCTTACCCTCCTTCCTCCAAAGTCTAATTACACTCCTGACACTATGTAACTTTGCATCTTCTTTGAATTAAAATCGTTCCTGATAACAGAAAATGGAGGGAGGGAAGTGAGAGAAAGAGAGAACTTTAATGATGACTCCTGTTCTTATTTTTCTAATTCTCTTAATCAGAGGCTTCACTTATTAAAATAAGTCCTTATCAGAAAACAGCTTGAGGAAGAGAGCATTTTGACAGCAGTAGTTGCCTGAAGGTAAATTCTACCTGTGGAGAAAAATCAGGAGAAAAAAGACAGGAATCATTCCTTATCTAGTCTTTGACCTTGCCTTTGTCTTAAAGCTATAGCAGTTCCTGATTGGTTGTCAAATTCTTCGGTAACACACGATATCCTTCAATGATCAGTGTTCACAACTACTCTGACACCTTTTTGTGGAGCGGGCGGTGCTGTAAATAGGGAGGAAATCCCAGAAAAGGAAAATTCAAGGGAGAGAGAAGAGGAAAAAATAAATTCAGAGCCTAGGATTAACTTTCTTATTAGCTCAGGTGAAAAATCCCTGCAAAACTATAGTGGTTACCTAGGAGACAACTAGAAAACTTCAAGACAACTAAGAATTCTTGCAAATCATAATCAAGAAACCATGGGTTGTAAGCACAAAAGATTACTTTCCCTTAAATGTAATTAAAGCTCACATTTAGATAGTGTTTTATGCTGTGCAGAACAGTTTTCTTCATCTCAGTCCTATGAAATATTATGCCACCATCTTTCTCCATTCTCTGGCCCAGTAGATTCCAGAATTTTTTGACAAAGTAGAAAGTTGAAATCTTGGCTGTGATTTTCACTACCTGCATGACAATGGAAAAATCCCCTCATCTCTGTGGGTCTCACCAATAGTACTACACAGTAATGTAAAGTTGAAAGAGACAGATAATCTTACAGATGAGAAGACAGTTTCATAGTAATTTCCTCAGGGGGTACTTAGCTAAGTGTTTGACAGAATTTGAGACAGGGCCGTCCTGCTTATCACTAAGCCTCACTGATTCTCATAATATACCTTTAGGTGGAGGTGTATATACCCACCCACCCACCCACATACACATTGCAGGTATCTCCTAACCACCATAGTCATGCCCCCACCCCCAAAGTCGGGGCAGAACAACAAGGTTATACCCATGGGACCATGTTAGCTGCCTGTGACATTCTAGAAGGATGGTATGCAATTATAGGTTGTCTAGCTTAACTGCCTTATTTTATAGGTAAGGAAACTAAGGACCAAAGAGGAGAAAATAGCTTGCTGGCTAAAGTCACACAAGGAGTTAATGACAGAGCAAGCCTAAAAACCAAGCGTCTTTAATATGTACAGGAGTGGATCCCTACACAGATCTAGTATACACAAGGGGACCCTAATTCTATGATCTCCTTGTTACAAGTTTGAAGGAAAAACAAAAACAAATTAAAAGTTGATGGACCCAGGCGGTGAGGAACTGGGGTGAGTGGCATGGGAAGGGGAGGACATAAATGTAAGTTAGTCCACCAACCTCCACAACTTCAGGCACGGGTGTGACGCTGTTGGGCTTCTTGGAGCCTATGCGGAACTTGGCAGCTTTGTAGATCTTCCAGTAAACAAAGAGCACCACGCAGAGGGGAAGGTAGAAGGCGCCCACAGTGGAGAAGACGGTATAGGATGGCTCCCTGCTCACCTGACATTCTTCATCGTCGGCCCAGTAGGTCTCCCCCCAGCCGAAGAGGAGAGGGGCCAGCGAGATGACTGCAGACAGCAGCCAGGTCAAGGTGATCATGACATTGGAGATGCGCTTGCGAATCCGGAGGGTGTACTCTAGATGACGGCTCAGAGACCAGTATCGGTCCAGGGCGATGGCCGTCACGTTCCAGATGCTCGCAGTGCAGCACAACACGTCGCAGGAGATCCACAGCTGACACAGCCGCCGTCCCAGCTTCCAGCGCCGGCCGGACAGTTCGTGCACCAAACTCAGGGGCATGACCAGGGCTGCCACCAGCACGTCAGAGATGGCCATGGAGGCTACCAGGTTGTGGGGCACCCGATGGAAGGTACGCACGCGGAGAATGGTGGCCAGGACCAACAAGTTCCACGTGAAGGTCGCCACGGCCAGTAAACCTAGCAGGGTGAGGACTAACACGCCAAAGATGGAGAGTGGGGGCAGATGGGGGCTAAGGTTCTCAGGGCTGCTGCTCCCATTGGTCGGGAAGGGGGAGGGAAGAGTGAGGAAGGCGTCTGTGAAGTTCAAAGGCCAGTCCATTCTGGTGTTTTTTTTTTCCTCTCAGGAAGTTTGGGAGGGTGATCTAGGCTGTGGGATCAGAGTGAACCCGGAGGCGGCTGATCCAGCTGTGCCAGCCTCAGATCAGCAGCGTAGCTTCTGCCGAGCGTTGGTGAATTAAATCCCAGTGACCTGCCAGGGAAGACGTTGAGGTGAAAGGAAGAGGTGGGGATACAAACCACTTCTAAGAAACCCCTAGGTGTGGGAAAGCGAAACCTCCCCGACTGCCAATTCTGAAACCCTTAGAGACTGTCAGAGGGGGCTAGGATCAGGAAACCCAGAGCCCTGTGTCCAGCGCTGTCCCCTGCTGCAGACCGCTGCTGCTCCTGGCTCAGCTTCAGCCTCATTAATCCCTTGGCTGCCCGGTTAAACTAGCTGGAAGAAGGTGTCCTATGTTGAGGGGAGAGTCAGAGAGGCATCCCTGGGCTTAGTGGTTATCTTCCAGAGATCCGAGGTCTCCGTTTTCTGCTATCGCAACAGCAGCGTCTCTTTGGCTCAGTAGGGGTAGGGGTGGGAGGAGAGAGGGGAGTCAGAGTGAAATAAAGGCTGGTACCTGTTTTCACAGCTCCAGCTCTTTCTCCCTACGACATCAACATCGCAGCTCTGCAAAAAAGAATGCTTGCAAACCCAGCCGGCCCTAGTTTTGTCACGCTAGAAATGAAGCCCTACAGCAAACATCATCGGCCAAATAGCACCGTCCTCTTTACCTCTTGCCCATTCCTCCAACCCCCTTTTTTCTCCCACAAATCATGAAATCCCCAAGCTTTGGTTAAAAGGTTCACTAGTGATTTTCTCAAGCCATTCCAGGATCTGTCCGAGGTTCTGAATGGGCTCCCCGCCGCCTGACTTAGGATCTAGGATCTGCAGGTAGAGGAGGTTTATATAATAAACTTTTCTAAGTAATGCGTCCAGCACCCCTCCCCCCTTCCCTCTCATCTTGGGCTGGAGACTTCTGGTAGGATTGAGGTACAGTTTGACTTTCAGGAAGCTACTCCACTGAAGCTGTAAACGCCAGGTCACAAAGGCCACCTGTGCAAACTGGATTGGAAATCAGTGAGGGACAGAAACTAGTTTTACAAACTACATCTCTTAACTGTGTAGCTTTGGGTGAGTCAACTTGGCACTCTGGGCCTCAGTTCTCTCATCTGTAAAGTGAATGAATGATTGGATTAAATAATATCTAAGCTCCGTTCCAACTTGAGAATTATGAATTTTTGAACTCCTCTTTCCTGTCCCCTGCAAGGAAGGCAGGAGACAATTTTAGTGTGCTTCAGAGGCAGGGTTTTCAGCACCAGCTTGCTTTTTTATAGTTGCTCTCCCCCATGCAGTCTAATGTTTCTGATCTGAATAGGCTTTTTTCCCCTTACAGGATGAAAGATAGGAAGTTTAATGTAGTTTGCTTAAGCTGGCAGTACATTTTCCTAGAATATTACATTGCTGACATGAATAAACCACTCAACACATTTTCTTAACTTCCCCAAGTCTTCATTTTGTTCCTGGTTCTGTGGCATGAATCTGTTTCATGTAAAAAATTTTCAGGTTATGAATATTAATTGCCAGACGGATACATGATACTCTCTTTTGCATAGTTCTTTAGAAACTAGTTAGTTCTCATACAAGAACCCTCCCTGAGTGAAGTCAAACTCAGTTGTTTATGCCACAGTAGCTTGCACATGACATTAAAACTAAAGCTACCAGATACTCTGCTTTGCCTAAATTGACTCATCTGATTGAATCCCAGGTCAGTTAAACAAATAATTGTATTTTTCTCCACCCTGAAGCCAGGAGTTCTTGGAATCAATATATTATTGGTCATATGTGGGTCGACAGATATGTAGGTAGAGGTATTGTAGCTCAGTAGAGTGCTAAGTCAAGAAAGACTGAGTTCAAGTCCTGCTTGGTTCATATTACATATGTGTCTGTGGATAAGTAACAAGCCTTTAATATCTTATAAAATAATGAGAGTTTCTACTACAAAAGTTCCCTACATGGATGAAATCACAATTCTGAACAACAAAAATAAAATAAAAATTTCACAAGAATGGAGATATTGTGAGATTTACAAAATCACAATTATCCTTTGTGGGGAGAGAATTGATGATTCAGAGTTGGCCATGATGATGGCCATGGTTTTTAAAGGATGTGGGTAGTTTGAACAAATCCTAAATGGAAATGTCAAGTTTTAATACATAATTTTTATTTAGCATCTCAAAATTTCCCACATAAATTGTAAAAAAATTAAAGAATTTGTATACTGATTAAGAAAGTTAAGAATTTGCACAGGATATGTTATAATTGACCTTGTTCATATAAAACATGCAAATCATTTGTTGTGATGTGTTATTTCTATTGTTAATGTTATCTAAGAGTTAATAAGCTTAAAATTTTAGGTCTAATCATAGGAAAGTTAGGAAGTCATCAAGGCTACTTCCCATATGTTAATAGCATATGACAACAGAAATTTCTCCCAATGGATTATGTGAAATAAATTTGTTAATCATTCAACATGTTAAGAATGTCTAGATGTTTATATCTTTTAGAATACAACAATCAAAAAAACCAAGCTGCTATTGCTACAGCTTATGTCTCTTATTTTCAAAGTGATTTAATATTCATTTTCTAATTTCATCTTCACAACTTTCTTGTGAAAGCAACTAGAATTGTCAACATTTCTTTAGATGAAGAACCTGAGTCATAGAGCATATGGTATGCCTAAAGTCAGGTAATAGTAGAACAGAGACTGGCATTCAGGTTTGCTGACTCTTAAAACTATGAAGTTTCCAACAAACTACCCTGTGTTTTAAACATAAATGAAAAGGCACCAGGCAAAGGGATGCACTTGCCACCCTTCATTTAAAAAAAAACCTGATATCACTTGTAGTATCACAAATAGATGGAGAATCTTCAATAATAATGGCCCTCCATCAAGACTGGATGAAGAATTTGAATCTTGGACACTTCAAAGGTTGTAAGGTAGCAGCAAAATATCCCTCTGTTTATTTGCATCACTGTCTCTTGGAATGCTTAGTTTCTGTTTCTGATGGCATTCTAGTTCTTGGGCAGTGGGCATTCATTGGATGATATTTATACAAGTCAAAGAAACATTCTGAGATCTTGCTTTTGTAGTATGTGAGTTCTAGCAAAGACATTGGCTAACCTCTAAGTCTGACTCAGTCACTCAATTAGTATTTATTAAGTGCCTACTATGTGCCAGCCAGTATGCTAAGCACTTAAAAGATATGTATATGTACAATCATGAAAAGCAGTTGAAAGTGATAGGGGAGTACACATTAGTGACAGAGAATATAGTAGTATATTCAGAAAAAAGGATTTAATAAAGGAGGAACACAAGTGAGACATTAACAATAATTTTCTCATGCTTAAATAAACATTGAGCCTGGAGCCATCTGCTAAAGGAAAATGTGACATATCTTTCCAGGAAGATATGGAGAGGATCACAAAGCTGGAATGCATCTTAAAATACATTAACATAGTTTAGATCCCCATGAGTCTTATATTATTCAGCTAGTCTTTATATGACATGGACCATAGGTCTTTCACTATAATGGTTGCTTTCCTCTAGATGTTCTCCAGCTTCTCAACACCTTCTTAAAGAATGATAACTCAAATTGAATACAGAAATCAGATGTGGTCTAACCAGGGTAAAGTAGAAGGACTATTGCCTCCTCTTCCTGGAATCTATGCTTCTCCATACAGACCAGGGATCTCTTGATAAATTTAAGAGCCTTGTGTCTATTGGCCCATGAAGGTTTCAGTACTGTGGATTACACCTCCTTTGAGTTATTTTCTCCAATATCTCAAAGGTCAAAAGAGATGTAGCCAATAGTGGGTTTTTGTGACATTGCAGTGTTTATGCTTGTTTTCTTCCAAAAGTAGCCCCAAAGGTCCTCTCATTGCACTCATAGCTCCACATTAGCACTCTGGGCTTCATGCCCATTTCAAGTTTGAAAAGAGATTTAGGTCATTTAGATCACAAATGCTGCCAATCGTTTTCTTTACCAGATAAATCTGCATGCCTGTAACTTCCCCATAGTTTCCTATTTCCTCTTATCACCTATCAGAAGGTCTTGGCCCATAGCCTGGCACCCTGGAAACTCAGTAGGGAGTTGAGAGCATATGATTTAATTAGTTTTAATAATACTATGTCTAGGTTGGATGATTGATTTGCATATTAGAATTAAAATAGACCTCCATTAGAGTTTCCTCTGACTTCATCCTGCTCAAGCATAACCAACTATCTTCTCAGTCTCCTTTGAAGGAGTCATTTTGTTCCCCCACCCCGTGTGTGGTGTGCCATATCTACAAGAACTCTGTCCTTGGTTCTTCCTTTGTCTATACACACTCTTGAAGATCTCAGCAGTTCCTATGGAGTCAATCTTCAGCTCTATTCAGATGATCCCCAAATCTGAATGCCCATTTCTTGTTCTCTCTCTTGAACTCCAGGCCAAATGTGGGTATCTCTAACTAGACTGGATTATTAGATTATCTTCACCTTTTAAATATTTGTTTAAATGTTTTTAAATGTTTAAATCTTTTAAATGTCTCAAATTCAGTATGTATGAAACCAACTTCATGGTTAAATAAGCATTGAGACCCTGGAGCCATATGCTAAATGAAAATGTGGAAATATCTTTCTGGGAAGATATAGAGGGGATCCCCCAAACCCACTTTTTCCTCCTTCCCTATTTCTGTTGAGGGAATCATGATCCTTCAAGTCACAGAAGCTTGTAACCTGGGAGTCATTCTTTCCATTGTTACTTGCCCCACAATAGTCAGTTGCCAAATCCTATGGGTTTGATTGCCATAAAACCTTCCCTATCTATCCTCTTCTCTGCATTTAAACCATGGTTCAAGCCTTCATCTCCCCATGCTTAGGCTGCTGAAAAAACCTCCTACTTAGTCTCCCTAAATCCAGCTTCCCATCTTTCCAATCCATTCTTCACACAACTGCAGAACATTAATAAAGTACAGATTTGGCCATGTCACTCTAACTCAAGAAACTTTTGTATCTCCCTATTACCTCTAGTTTAAAATACAAATCCCCCCGTTGGCATTTCAAAGTCCTTCATAATAGGACTCTTGCATCTTTTCTCAGGATGATTATACATGCATCATCCTTCCAAAGTTTTATTCCACCAGCCTTTGGGCTCACAGCAGCCTTGAATGGTGATGCAGTGCCACATGGTCATTAATTCATATCCCAGGTCTATTAGTATCTGACCTGAGACAAAGGGAAAAAGAAATAAAGTGTGAGGAATGAGAGTGGCCAGACAGTGAAAGAGCAAAGAAGGTAGTTGATGAAAATGGATTAGCATATTGATAATGGAGTATGGTACCAGGTCATGGAAGGTCTTAAAAATCTTATCATGTGGGGCAGCTAAGTGGCTCAATGTATAGAGCATCTGACCTGGAGGCAGGAGGTCCTGGGTTCAAATTTGACCTCAGACACTTCCTCTCTAGGTGATCCTGGGCAAGTCACAACCCTACTGCTTACCTACCTACTCCTGATTGCTCTTCTGCCTTGAAACTGATTCTTAGTATCATTTGTAAGAGAAGGTAAGAGCTTTTAGAAAAAACAAAAATCTTCCTTTGAATTCAACTGGAGCTGTTCACTCACCTGTGCTCAGTTTTGTATCTCCAGTTGCCTCTAGAATGTGACTGGTGATGTATTATTTCTGGTCTCCCACCCTACTAGTACCTTCCTTTACATGCATATATCTTGTATACTATCTAGTTATTTACATACTGTCACCCCAGCAAGCAAAATACTCGTTGACTAATTTAGGAATCATTTCCATTGAAATAATATATTTGAAATTATGGTGATAGATGGGCTTTCTAAAAAAAGAGATTGAGAGAGGGCAAGGGATAAGAGAGTGCAGAAGCCTTTCAGTCATAGAAAGAGAGGCCAGATTTGGGGGATATTTTATGATCCACTCTTGGATGCCCAAAGCTAGACCTGTGCAGAATTTGCCTTTCTTTACATTGTTTTTTATTTGTTTTGAACTGTGCATGCACGGGCGCGCACACACACACACACACACACACACACACACACACACTTTGGGGGGGGGGATGTTGACTGGGTAAATAGTTATTTTGGAGTGAACTCAGCAGTCCATGAGGGAAACAAAAAAGAAAGGCTGTTTTTAAATTATTGAGAGGAAAATGAGCAAGGTTTATGTTAGACTATCTCAACTGGTCAAGTGAAAGGTCTGCAGCAAATCTGGGACTTCAAATCTCCTCTAAATGGAGAACTGTGGACTTGAAAGAAAGGGAGACATCCATTAGGTAGAGAGGACACAGAGCATTCTAAGCAGGAAGGAAAAACTTGAGAAAAAAGAATTGAGTTAGGAAACCTAAGTTTAAAGGTGTGATTTCACTTTAAAGGATCTCTAGAGTTCAATAAGCCTTAGAAGTAAAAAAAAAGTCAAATGAATTGCCTAAGATCACATAGGCAAGTAATGAACTAGTCTTGGGGAAGAGCCAGAAGTAGAATCCAGGTTTCCTAGTTATCTTCTCATATTTCTTTAGGATTCTGGCAAACCAGTAACATAGCTAGGAGTTTGAAAGTTCTAAGCTAATATTCAGGTGAATTTATTCTCTTTTTCCTTCAATTGCAAAATAAGCAATTGTTTAGTTCCTTCCCTCCTCCTCCTCCTCCTCCTCCTCCTCCTTTAATATATAGGACCTTCTTTGGCTTGTATTTACAGCCATAGAGAGAGTCAGGATAATGGAGAGAGACCATAGGCAAGAACTGACCTATTTTAATTTGCATTCTGCTTTTCTATGCAGATGAGCCATGATAGTATGTACATCTTCGCTGGTTTTGAGCTAAGGAGGGCATCCTGGAAACTGAACTGGCGTTACTGGATAACCATGCAGTAATTACAGACTTTGGCTCTTCAGCCATGACCTCTCATGAATGCGGGGTGCATGGTAGATTACAAGATCCTTAGGAGGGTAAGGACTATTTCTGAAGCATAGCTAGGGGTTTGTAGTTCTAGTAAGGGGATTTTCTAGGTTTATGAAGGACAGCAAGCTTCTCTGTATAATTCAGGCCACCTAATCTTGCTGTTCTGGATACACTGTGAAGTGCTCAATTTTTATTAGTCCTCTGTGATGGGTTATTTAGTTACTATGTTTTCCTTGAACATTTCCTGAACAGCAATAAGTTCAGACTCTTTTAAGGATAATCTTTTTGTAATTTCTAGTCCCAATGACCTGCAATACTGAATTAGTAATCTGTGACAAATCTGCATGATTTAGCCATTTGATTGTTGCTTCTTTGTCAACATATCTTCAGTTGAGTTCATGTCATTGTTGCTCTTAGAAGCCCTTTGGTTTGATACTTATGTCTCAGACATCCAGGAGGAAACCACTTGCAATTACATTCAGAAATCTAATAGTAGATTGTCAGCATTTAATAAAAGTATTTCTTTTAAAAAAAACACAACAACAACACCTTACCTTCCATCTTAGAATCAATGCTGTGTATTAATTCCAAGGCAGAAGAGCAGTAAGGGCTAGGCAATGGGGGTTAAGTGACTTTCCCAAGGTCACATAGCTAGGAAGTATCTGAGGTCAGATTTGAACTGAAGACCTCCTGTCTCTAGGCTGGGCTCTCAATCCACTGAGCCACCCAGCTGCCCCCTTACAGTATTTCTGAAAAATTAAAAACTTATCATATATTCTGAGAAAAAACCCAATTTTCTTCTTCCTTTTTGATTAAAAATAAAGTGTTCATCCCTGTCTAATTGTCTTAATATAATGGACCCTCTGTTAAAATTGTATGAATTTTTCCTAGAATGCTTTGGAAATCTATTGAGCATTTTACTCTTGCAAAAATGGGTCAAGACACTAATCCTGTACATATGTTCATTGTTTTAAATGTACTCTTCACACTGAATCATGATTTTAGGATGCTGGTAAGCCTTTTGATTTATGCAACCTTTCTCCTTGAAAGCCTTGTGCTTAATGACTAGAGAACAAGGCATTTGTAAGTATTCTTTTCATCTACTGTTTGAAGTTGATCTCCAGATTCAAGCTCGGAGCCTTCAGTCTCTTTCCTTGGTGCATGTTAAGAATGTTACATTTACCAAGTCCAAATGACATTTTCATCTTATTAGAGTGATTCTTTGAGACTAGCAAAATATGGTCAATACAAAATACTATATAACTCGGTGCCATTCGTGTACATCAGAAGACTTACAAGGTGTTTTGGTACAACTACTTCCTAAATTTGTAATCCATGCTCACTCCATTCTTTGGAGGAGAGATGATAATGAATTCAAAGATCAGAACCACGATGGGTTTAAACCCCTTGAAAGATGCTTTGGGAAGCAGCAGGGTGACTCAGTGGATGGAGAGTTCAGGCCCAGAGGTGAGAGGTCCTGGTTTAAATGCAGCCCCAGACTCTTCCCAGCAGTGTGACCCTGGGCAAGTCACTTAACCCCCATTGCCTAGCCCTTCCCCTTCTGCCTTAGAACCAATGCATATTATTGATTATAGAATGAAAGATAAAGGTTATTTTTAAAAAAAGATGCTCTGTTTTGTATCCCAGGATCATGGGTATTGTAGTAAGCAAAGAAAGCTTGCAAAATGATTCTGCAAAATAAATAAATAAACTTAAAATATTTAGATGGTTCCCTCTTGTCTCTTTCCCTTAAACAATCCCATAATAACAGTATAAAGCTGGAAGAAATTTTAGAGGCCCTCAAATTTACTCCACCACCTCACTTGACAGATGAGGAAATGAAGTCTGAGAGAAGTGACTTGTTCAGAGGCACCAAGAAGGTTGGTGTCTGAGGCATCATTCAAACTCGGTTACGCCGACTCTCCAGCTTGCTCTCGACATGCTTGTGGTGTTCTTGACATGGTGTGGTAGCATGCTTGAAATGGATGCGAGGATAACCAGGTGGCTAAAGTATTTGATGTCCATGTAGAAAACCATCTTCTAATTGTATTGACGTGGCTACTCTCTTAAACTTAAAACTACACTAAAGTTTTCAGGACAATCTGTAGGACAGGAGAGAGTCATGAGTGTGGAACTGATTGGAAGGCTTTGCATCATCCATGAAGGAAGGAGGAATATTGTGCCACTTTGGGGCATGTTTTCCCACAATTACCAACTGGAGAATGAGCTACCTTTTATTCTTCTTGGACTTTTTTTGGTCTTTAACCAATATGTTGCTTTCTTGTGTTTATAGATTTTTGTGGCTTCTATAAACTGGCAGTGTTATAGAGGCAGAGAGAGAGCCCCAGTCCTGGGGTGAAGGAAGACTTTAGTTCAAATCTGGCTTCGGAAACTTGCTAGCTCTATGACCCTGGGCAAGTCATTTACTGCTCTTTCACTTATTTTCCTCATCTGTAAAATGGGGATAATGATAGTACCTACCTCCCAGGGCTGTCATGAGGACTGAATGAGTTAATAATTGTGGCGTGTTCAGCAGAGTGTCTGTTACGTTGTAAGCACTATATAAATGATTTAATATTATAAAGTACCCAAACCTATAACTGGCCTGTATTCAGGAGGGATTCATCTTTTGTCATATATGGGATGCTTTTTGTTGACGGTGGTATCTTTTCTGTTATAGGAGAAGCTGATGAAATACTTTAATAGTCATTCAAATGCTCCTGTGAAACATGTGAGATAATTAGGCATGAATCTGGAACCTTCAGTGCTACTCTCCAGTTCTGCAGGGATATAATAACCTTCCTTGACCCAACTTTTGTGTTGCACCTCCTAGTAATGGTGCACAGCTTTTCTCTTTTGTTATGTGCAGCTTGCTTTGGGGTTGTGTTGGGCATCCTGAGGCCATATGGATAGTAGAAAGTTTTACACATCCTCCACCTTTGGGAACCCTCTCTTGGCTTCTCAGGGTGCTTTTGGGGTATTTTGTCATTTGCACAGCATGAAGCCCTTGACTTACATTTTGGCTTTCAGTTGATCCCAGATTCAGAGCTGGAAGGGACCTGAAAGTCCTCCTTTCCCTTTTATGAACATAACCCCAGGCTCCCAGGTCCATTTGTATGAGACTCTTTATTGATGGAGACTGATTACTCAGCAGGACAAACCCAACTGGGTTATGGGACAGAGTTAGTAAGAGCTTGAGAAGAGAAATCCTCTTCTGGCTTCCAGCTTTTAGAAAGAAGACATAAAATTCCAGCCTCTCTTCAGGTCCCTGAAGGGAGAGAGAGACTCTGGAAAGAAACCAAAATGTAGAGGAATCAGCACACTTTTTTTTGATATATATATATATATATATATATATATATATATATATATTATGTATTGTTTTGGAAATTTTTATTTATTTACATATTATATATTATTTAATTTAGAATATTTTTCCATGATTAGAAGATTTATGTTCTTTCCCTCCCCTTTCCCCACCCCCCTCCCATAGCCAACGTACAATTCTGCTGGGTTGGACATGTGTCATTGAACAAGAACTATTTCTATATTATTGATATTTACACTAGGGTGATCTTTTAGAGTTTATATCCCCAGTCCCATCCCCATTTACCCATGTGATCAAGCAGTTGTTTTTCTTCTGTGTTTCTACTCCTACAGTTCTTTCTCTGGATGTGGATAGTGTTCTTTCTCGTAAGTCCCTCAGAATTGTCCTGGATCCTTGCATTGCTGCTAGTAGAGAAGTCCATTACATTCTATTGTACTACAGTATATCTGTCCCTGTGTATAATGTTCTCCTTCAGCACTTCTAAGGAAAATGAGGCAGAAAGAGATTAAATCATTTGCTCATAGTTAAATAGTAAGTGGAAGTGGAGACTTGAACACAGGTCGCCTGACTCCAAATTTAGCATATTTTCCACTTTCTAATGCCTTTCTGCAGGTCTTTCTCTAGACACTTCTGTCATGGTGGTGTTTAATACCTCTTCTTAGGGATCCATTCCTTAATAGTTTCATTTTTGTTCACCTTTTTGTGATGATAAAGAATTAGAAATTGAGGGGATGTCCATCAGTTGGGGAATGGCTAAACAAAATGTGTGGTATCTGTTGATGGAATATTATCATGCTATAAGAAATGATAAACAGGATGATTTCAGAAAAAGCTGGAAAGATCTAAATAAATTGATGCAGAGTGAAATAAACAGAACCAAGAGAACACTATACATGATAACAGCAATATTGTACAATGATCAACTCTGATCAACTTAGCTACTCTCAGAAATACAGATTTGGGACAATTCTGAAGGACTTATGACAAAGAATGCTATCCACCTCCAGAGAAAGAACTGTTGGAGTCAGAATGCAGATCAAAGCATCCTGTCTTTCATATTAGTTTACTTTCAGTTTTATTTTGGGGTTTTGGTTTTATGAATATTCTTATAGTAACCAACATAGAAGTATGTTCTGCATGATAATACATGTATAACCCAAATCATATTGTTTACCATCTTGGAGAGGGAGGAGGGAAGGGAGAGATGGAGAGAGACAATTTGGATCTTATAATTTCAGCAACATGTGTTGAAAATTGTTATTGCCTGTAACTGGGAAAATATCTTTGAATAAAATTAAATAAAATAGTGGAGAGAGAAATCCTTTCAAACTAATTTTTTTTTCAATTAACAAGCATTTATTTTATCTCCCTTGCAACTCTTCAATTCCCACAAATTAAAAGAAAATCCTTATAACAACATGCATAATTAAGCAAAACAAATCCCCTTATTGGCCATGTCCAAAAATGGAGGTCTCATTCTGCATCTTCAGTCTCTCACCTTTCTGTCAGGAGATGAGTGGAATGCTTCTTCATCATTCGTTTTCTGGAATCAAAGTGCACATTCACTGCATTGATCAGGGTCTTGGGTCTTTCAAAGTTGTTTATTTGTACAATACTGTTTTTATATACCATGTCCTTTTGGTTCCATTGTTTTCCTTTTCATCAGGTGATATGACTTTTCTCAGGTTTTTCTGAAATTATCAGTTACACCATTTCTTATGGTGCAAAAATCACCCATAACATTCATATACCCTCTTGCTTTGCCATTCTCCAATTGATGATATATCTTTAGTTTCCAGTTCTTTGTCCCTACAAAAAGAGCTGTTCTAAGTACTTTTGTACATATGGATCCTTTCCTCTTTCATTGAACTCTTTGTGCTGTAGCCTCATGGTGTATACACTGGTCAAAGGACATACACAGATTAGTGACTTGAGGAGCATAGTTTCAGATTGCTTTCCAAAAAAGCTGAATCTAGTCACTAGCTCCATCTTTCTTCCTATGGCTCTTTTCACATTAGTGACTGTAATATATACAATTATGTACAGGTTCAGGAGTATTTCTATACTTTTTGTCAAATATTGTGGAAGAATATTTTCATTCATAATGTTTATAACAAATGCCAGATTTTTGGAATTACTCTGTTTTGGTATTGCTGGTATATTATTTAGATTCTTGTTATCAGACTAAAAAAAAAGCATTTTCAAATTCAGATCTAAATATGTGGGCATTCAAAATCAGAGGAGATTGGTTTTCTTTTCATCATGTTTTGTTATTAAGATAATTACATCATCATGTATTCATTATTAAGAATTTCTGGACTTTGTGTTCATTGAAGATTTTCAGTGACTTAAGGTTTTTAAACTCTTAAAGTTTTAAACTTTTCTCTCCAGTTTAATCAAGATTTAAAGATAGTTATTTCTCATGCCTACCTACATTGATCTTTAATACATAGCTGTGTAATTTAAGATAAGCATGTTGTTTTACAACTCTTTATTTTTACAAAGCAAACTTCCATATTAGTCATTGTAAGAGCTCACTCAGACAAAACCAAAACCCCCAAATAAAACCATAAACACACTGATATGAAAGATGGTATGCTTTGATCTGCATCCATCCAATCCCAACAGTTTTTTCATTGGTGGTAGATAAAGCATCCTCCATCAGAAATCTTTCAGGATTGTCCTAGATCATTGCATGAGTAACCAAGTTTTCACAGTTGATTATCATACAATGTTGCTGTTACTATGTACAATGTTCCCCAGGTTTCAGAGATAAGTGTATTGTTCACCAAAAGCTGGATGAAGCCTTTCTTCAGACCTGCTAAGACATTTCTAATTATGATGTTACTGGAACATAAAGTCTTCATGTCAGCCCATTTAATATGCATTTGTGGTTTGTCCACGTTAGAGGTCAATACTGTCTGCACTGAAGCATTTCCAGCAAGTATTTCTAATTTATTTAGGTGTTACCTTGCCTTCTTATGATACTAGAACAGAAAGAAACACCTTGCTCGGTAGTCCACCGTGTCAAACTAATCAGTGCAATAGTTCTACATAAGGTCAGTCTGCATCTTATGCCATTATATGTATTTTTTAGATTCATAGAAGCAAATTCACCACAAGCAGCTAACATGCTAGTTCAATCAGTGATATTATTAGAACCCAACTGACCAGAATTTTATAGAGTATGAATGGATTAGGTCCAATCTGTTCTTGGTAGAGTGAAAGGAAGTGATCATGATAAGGAAACTGAGATCCTATCTTTAAAATGAAGGGGGTATTCCCCACTTGACAAATAGTCAAAGGATGTGAATAAGCAATTTTCAGATGAAGAAATCAGAGCTATCAATAATCATATGAAAAAATTATTCTAAATCCCTCTTGATTAGAGAAATGCAAATTAAAACAATTTGGGTATCACCTCACACCTATCAGATTGGTTAATATGACTCTAAAGGAAAATGATAAATGTTGGAGGGGATGTTGCAAAATGGGGACACTAATACATTACTGGTGGAGCTGTGAACTCATCCAACCATTCATGATAGCAATTTGCTACTATGGCCACAGGGCTATAAAACAATGCATACCCTTTGATCCAGTAATACCACTGCTAGGTCTATATCTGGAGGGAGAGAAAAAATTGGGGAAAGGACCTACTTGTACAAAAATATTTGTGGCTACTCTTTTTGTGGTGGCAAAGAATTGGAAATTCTTTGGCAAGTCTATCATAGTTGATCATTCCAAAATATTTCTATTACTGCATATAACGTTTTCCTAGTTCTGATCATTTCATTGTGCATCAGTTCATGAAGGTCTTTCCAGCTCTTTCTGAAATCTGTTCATCATTCCATCATCATCATATGCCACGATTTGTTTAGCCATTCGCCAAATTATGGACATCCCTTACAGAGAACGAACTGTTGGAGTCGGCATACAGATGAAAGCACACGATTTTTAAATTATTTATTTGGATTTTTGTTTTGGGGTTCTGGTTTTATATGATTACTTACAAAAATAAATAATATGGAAATATGTTTTGCATGATAATACATGTATAAGCCAAATTGAATCACCTGCCAGAAAGGGATGGAAGGGAGGAAGATAAGTTTGATCATGTAACTTAGGAAAACTTATGTAGAAATTTGTTATTACATTTAATTGGTAAAAAAAAATTATATATATGTATATATATGTATAAAATGGAGTACACTAGCTGATTTTGAATTCCTAACAGTTCTTTTAGAATGAAATTTAGTCTCCATGTGATTTTTTTTTCTAGTGGCCATTGAACATATTTTTATTGCATTGTGGTCAATAAATAATATGCTTAATAGTTCAACTTTTCTCTATTGTTTTGTGATGTTTTTAGGTCTTAAAACACAGCTAATTATTGTAAAAGTACCATGAAGAGATAAATACTTTTTTTAAAAATTCCCGTTCAATAATCTTATGAGGTTTATCATATCAAACTTTTCTAAAATTCTATTGAAATTCTTAACTTCTTGATTTTTTATTAAATGTATTTAGGGCTTGCAGGATATATTTAGGTCCCAACTTAATTGTTTGCCTATTTTTCTTTATAATTCATTTAGCTTTTCTTTTAAGTACAGTTATCCCTCATTATAACACGTTTCACTTATCACGACTTTACTGTATCATGGGTTTAAAAAAATCTAATTCTGTATTGGGGAGTTTTCACTATATCATGGGATTTTTGTGGATGAATACTATACTGTACACAATGGAAATGCAGTACGCCACTACTGCTTGTGCAAGTTTGCCAACATGAGATTGCACACACACACACTATCGTCTGATAGAATAAAAGGCGACCAACCATAACGCCATGTTCTGTATCTTGGGCATTAATTGGCCCAGTGACTGTAGCATTGGTCTGTTTGCTCTCCAGCACTGTGTCCATGTGTTCAGAAAGCATTTAAGAACATATGAAGTATTTATAAGAGTCTGGGAAAGGTTTATAGGAGAGTGGGGAGGGTTTATAAAGCCTTGAAATATACATAAATAATAAAATAAGTATAACATTGCTACTTTGCGGATGATCACTGTACTTTGTGATTATTAAGTGCGTATATATTAAATATTTAAATTTAATTCCTTGTCTAGAGCCCTTTCAGCAAAATGTAGTTTCCCTGCTTACTCTTTTTATTTATTTTATTATTTTTTTGTGATGGTATTGTTTGTATTTTCTATATACCTTTAATGACTAAAAGGAAGGCAGGCCATGGGATGTTAAAATTAAATTAGTTTTTCTACTAAAAAGTATTATATTTTATGAGGTTTATTAAAGATTATTAGAATTAAGAAATAAAGAAAATAGGGCACAGAGCCCATTCACAATTCACTTACTACATCTTGAGAGCTACCTGTGCCTAGAAGCAGAAGCAGAGAGAGACCAAGTAGGCAGTACAGTCAGTTTAAATACCCATTTTGTTCTCGGCCCAGGTGGGTATCTCTGGTGAGATTATAGGGGATTCTGGGAACTACCAAGGACTTCTGGGAATTGAAGTCTGGGGTTCAAATCTCCATTTTTACAGAGGGAAGGTGTCCCATTTGAGGGACATACTTGCTGCAGGGTCTCCCTTATAGATCTTAAGTACTCCTACCTATATTGATGGGGGTGGGGGTTATACCATAACTTAGTGATTGCTCTTTCTAGATAAAAGCAGTGACCGACCTGGGGCTTCCTCCCAGAACCCAGGTCCAGGAGGCTTGAGAAGAAGCTATACTACCTTCTTGCTATGACTTGGGAGAGCTGAGAAGAGACTTCTAGTGTTTTTCTAGCCAATAATCATATAGTTAAACACCACCTTACAAATTGTTTTAAATGCCTGAGACATTTGTAAATGCTTTTATATCAAGAGCAAAAATGCAGAGTGAGGAGAACATGAGAACACCTTGTCATTTAAAAAAATGTTTGGAAATATGTACAACTTTGGTACAGTTTCTGGGTACTCCAAGATACCCATGGCCACTTCATGGAAACCAGTTACAATGACTATTTGGAAGCACTTTTGAGAAGCTATGTGATCAAGAAGCCAATTAAGCCTAATGAGGGCAATTGACACCATCACAAAGGTAATTCACATGGAGACAGAATATGGTATGGTTTCATTCATTGTCTTCCTCATCCACCTACTTCCAGGCAGCTTTAGCTGTTCCCTTTGCACCATTGAACTGCCTTTTCAATTTATAATCTACAGCCTTCTCTTATTTCTCCTTCAGTTTGGCTGCCTTGTTATTGTAGGGTTGCTACTCATTGTCATTCAAATTATTCCACATTTCACCAAGCTTCTTTGCCACATCCCAATGGATATGCCAGGGTTTGTAGACTTGATCTTGGAAAGAAATTCTGAACAGAAGAGGAAGAAGCCAAATGGAGACTTTTTGGGAACATTTAGGATACTTCTTCTTGCCACCTTTTGCTGGTTCATAGTCCTTTGTTGTACCTTATCAACATTTACCATCTCGTCAAATTTGGATTTCTCTTTTCCTGACATAGTCTTCCACCTCTCTGAACACTTTTTAGAAAATTCTGCAAAATTAACAAATCTCTAGATTCTTATTATACTCTTCCCAGCAAGTTTGCACAAAGAAGGTATAAGCAGACATTTGCCCTTTGGTTTCTTGGGGTCACCTTTAGCCATGGTGAACTCTATATTGTTCATTAGTCTCCCTACCCTTTTTAATGTCTATTTCTGCTATTGCTTTGTTTGAAGTCATAATTTCTATCCCCTGCTTTTTTGTGTTTAGCTGAGGCATAATAAACAGATTTTGCTCCAACTTCCCATTTGAACTGTCTGTGAATCTTTGTTTCACATGTGTTTCTAGTAGAAAACATATTTGTTGAATTTTACATTCTAATCAATTCTGCTTCCTCTTTTATTTTATGGGTGAATTCATGTCATTCATATTCATAGTTATAACAAATTCGTATTTCCTCTATTCTCTTACATTTTTTTCTTCTCTTTACTCTGTGCCCTCTCTTTATTGCCAATTCTTACCCTTTTTCTTTCTCCTAATTGTCTCTTCATTATCCTTCAAGCTTTGGGGCTTTTGTTTAGGACTAATCCCTTCCTGAATCTACTATCTTCTACTCCCTTTCCCATCATCTTTTCCTTTCTGAATCCCTATTAAGTTGAATTTATTCTTACACCAAACTCTTTGTGTGTGTGTGTGTTCTTTCCCTTGTGGGATGATATTCAGTTTTGCTGGGTCAATTATTCCTTGAAGCATACTTTGAAATATCTTACTTTATTTTCTCCACTCCTTTATAAACTAAACTCATGAGACTTGGAGAATAATTAAAAATATCTACAATCAAAGGAGAAAAGCATTAGAATTTCTAGAGGATACAAGAAATCAAACCACTCCCCAATTAACGAATGGTCAAGGGATATGAATAGGCAATTTTCAGATGAAGAAATAAAAACTCAATAATCACATGAAAAAGTGTTTTAAATCTCTCCTGATTAGAGAAATGCAAATCAAAACAACTCTGAGGTACCACCTCACACCTAGCATATTGGCCAATATGACAGCAAAGGAAAGTGGTAAATGTTGGAGTGGAAGTGGTAAAATTGGGACACTAATGCACTGCTGGTGGAGTTGTGGCTTGATCTAACCATTCTGGAAGACAATTTGGAATTATGCCCAAAGGGCTTCAAAATATTGCATGACCTTTGATTCAGCTATACCACTACTGGATACCTCAAAGAGGTTAAAAAAAAAGTTTGTATGAAAATATTTAGAGCTACATTTTTTGTGGTGGCAAAAAATTAGAAAGCAAAGGGGAGACCCTCAATTGGGGAATGGCTAAAAGAGAAGTTTAACTCTTTGGGGGAACAGGATCTGAAGCCGGAGGGATGGCAAGAGAGAGAACCAGACACCGAATATATGGAAATCGAGCTCACAGACCTAGCTCCAGCCCTCCACTTCATAGATACATGAGGCAGTGAGAAGACCATAACACAATATCATGGGCATCAGAAATAAGCTTAGAGATCAGGAGAGTCAAAGCCCAGTCCTCAAAGCCGAGCTTTGAATACAGACTGGTAGGGCTTAATGATAGGGGTTAGAGAAACAAAGGTGCTGAGCAGGGCCAGAGGCCAGCTCCAAGAGAGAGAGAAAAAGAGAGATAGTAGCAAGGAAGAAAGACAAATGGGTAAAAGCTGGGCTGGGCCTGTGAGCAAAGATACATAATGCAAAGTAATTAAAGACAGAGTGGATTATCATTGGTAGAAAAGTAAATCGTGACAAGATAAGGGCGAAGCCTTTTCATAGCCTGGTGAGAACAAAGAAACCTGATTTCGCGCCTAAACCTGTGGGGATCAAAGGTCAGTGCCTTACTGGCCATGCGCAGGATAGAGAATGCGCTCTCCTAAGACCATCTTTATAGCTTAATGATCTCTCTTGAGTAAATGCAGCTGTGGACTGCTACATTGTGGTTGATGGAATACTATGATGCTATAAAGAATGATGAGCTGCTTGATTTCTATATGAACTGGAAAGACCTCCATAACTGATGCAAAGTGAAATGAGCAGAACCAGGAGAACATTGTACACAGAAAATGAAACATTGTGGGACCATCAAATGTAATTGATTTTGCTACTAATAGCAATGCAATGATCAACAACAATCTCTTGGAACTTGTAAAAAAGAATACTCTCCACATCTAGAGAAAGAACTATGGGAGTATAAAGGTAGAAGAACAACCTATGATTTATCATTCAGTTATATGGCTATATGATTTGGGGTTGTGGTTTTAAAAAGATTACTCTATTACAAATATGAATAATATGGAAATGGGTTTTGAGTAATAAGACATATATAAGCCAGTGGAATTGCTTGTCAGCTCTGGGAGGGGGAAGGGAAGAGGGGAGGGAGAGAACATATGAACCATGTTCATGGTTAACTATGGGAAAATGTTCTTTTTTTTTTTGAGGTGTGTTTTTTTTTAATAATATTTTATTTGATAATTTCCAAGCATTATTCATTAAAGACAAAGATTATTTTCTTTTCCTCCCCCCCACCCCCCATAGCCGACACGTGATTCCACTGGGTGTCACATGTGTTCTTGATTCGAACCCATTCCTATGTTGTCAATATTTGCATTAGAGTTTCGTTTAGAGTCTCTCCTCTGTCATGTCCCCTCAACCGCTGTAGTCAGGCAGTTGCTTTTCCTCGGTGTTTCCACTCCCATAGTTTATCCTTTGCTTATGAATAGTGTTTTTTCTCCTAGATCCCTGCAGATTGTTCTGGGACATTACACCACCACCAATGGAGAAGTCATGGGAAAATGTTCTAAAAAATAATGTGGAATAAAATAAAATAAATATCAAAATATTTTTAAAATAATTTCTTAAAGAAATGATGCAAGAGCTTTTTTTTTTAAACCCTTATCTTCTATATTGGAATCTATACTTTGTATTGGTTCCAAGGCAGAAGAATGGTAAGGGCTAGGCAATGGTGGTCAAGTGACTTGCCTAGGACCACACAGCTAGGCAGTATCAGAGGCCAGATTTGAACGTAGGACCTCTGGTCTCTAGGCCTGGTTCACAATCCACTGCACCACCCAGCTACCCCAAGAGTTTTTTTTTTTTTAAGACTTTAAAGTATTATACCAGAAATGAGAGCTACAAAGATGAATCTTAAAAAAGAAATCACTTATTTAATACAGAAAGTTCAACCTTACCCAGTAATAAACTACCTAAAAAATTATAATGGGTCAAATAAAAGTTAATGAATTACAGGCAAAAATAAGGCTTATTAAAACAAAATCAAAAGACTAAGAAAATAGAGAAAAATGTGAGGTATCTCACATCAAAAATAATTGACTTGAAAAGCAAATCAAGGAGAGGTAACTTAAAAACCATTGGACTATTTAAAACCTGTAACAACAAAAAAGGAAAGAAATGGATTTCATAGTTGAAGAAATCATTATAGAAAACTGCCTAGTCATATTAGAATAAGAGAGCAATGTGAAAATAGAAAGAATCTACTAATTACCTCCTGAAATAGTTCCTCAAATAAAAACTCCCAAGATGTCATTACCAAAATCCAGAGTTTACAAATTTAGAAAAGCGACTGTAAGCATCTAGAAAGAATGAAAATATCAAGGAACCACAGTCAGGATCATAAACGTTTTAGCAACGACTTTCACAATGTCTGGGTAAACTAGGGAAGGCCTTCAGCATGTGGATTCATAAAGCAGGTGGTACCTCAATTGCGCTTTAAAGGAAATTAGATATTCTTAGAAGTAGAGGTTAGGATGAAGTCTATTTCGTACACACTGGCTAGCCAGTGAAAAAGCACAGAAAAGAGAAGATATGCCATGTTTGAGGAATACCAAAAAGACAAGTTTGGCTGGATTGTAGAGAGAAGGAAAGGAAGTAATGGACAAGAAAGCTGGAAAATAGGTTAGAGCACAGGTCTGAAGGGCTTTGGAGGCGTTTGTATTTGACTGTAAGTAATAAGAAGCCACTGAAACATACATCCTGGATAGGGGACCAACATCGTCAGACCCATTGGGGCCTTTGTAAAATCCTGGGAGCCGTGCAGAAGATGGGTGCATAAGGGAGAGATTTTGGAAATGAGAAACTTACTGATCTACCCCAATAGCGTGGGCAAGAGATAATGAGGGAGAAAAGCTGTCAGTTCAAATTCAGAGATCTTGGTGAAGAAACAGTATATTGCGTTTTAGGGAGAACTTTGACAAGCGGAAGAATGCCTTTAAAAAAAGCAACAAGGATGATCTAAATATATTGAAAGGTTTTCTTGGAAAACCTCACTCTCCAAGAGCCTCCTTCTACATGGGATGCATCTGGTCCTGCTCTCCCCCATCGCTGCCAGAATTCTTCTTTCCTTCCCAAATGACTTTACACACACAGGCACACACTGATGTACACATTGTTTTCCCCCAGCAGAATGTACCTTCCATCTTAGGATCAATATTGTGTGTTGGTTCCAAGGCAAATGAGCAATAAGGGGGGCAGCTGGATGGCTCAGTGGATTGAGAGCCAGGCCTAGAGGTGGGAGGTCCTAGGTTCAAATCAAATTCAAATCAAACAACTTATTGCTCTTTTTTTTTTAACCCTTACCTTCCATCTTGGAATCAATACTCATATTGGCTCCAAGGCAGACGAGTGGTAAGGGCTAGGCAATGGGGGGTTAAGTAACTTGCCCAGGGTCACACAGCTGGGAAGTGTCTGAGGCCAGATTTGAACCTAGGACCTCCCATCTCTAGGCCTGGCTCTCAATCCACTGAGTCACCCAGCTGTCCCTCAAGACTATTTTCTGATGATTAGGAATCCAAATTAAAGATACAGGGAAGAGACCACTAGTTGAAAATTGACATTTCCAAGTCATTGACCATGATCCTAGTCTCAGAATCTCCACAGAAGAGAGAGGGATCAGAGGAATCTGTAGGGAATGAAACAGGGCAAAAAAAAGAGGGTAGTTTTGGTATTGTGGCTACATTTTAGCTCACAGGCAGCTTAATTTAACTCCAGGCAAAGAAAAATCATCTAGTCCTGAGAATCAGATTTTTGCTTGTACTTGGAAAGAATATTCTCTCAAGGTTATCCTTAATAGATCAAAAATATCCAGAAGATATTACTGAGGTTGGCAATAAAGGCCAGGAGGTTTCTCTTTGCATTCATATCTTAAATTTTTCATAGAAGAACTAAACCAGCCAACAATGCTAAAATAAATAGGCCTTTGCCATTGATACCTTCCCTTGTACAAGGTAAAATGTATTTAAATACTCAAGCCTAGGGGAGAAGAAGCAATGATATATTAGGACTAAAGAGTCAAGGAGAGCTAGATCTCCTAAGGGCCAAGATAGATCTATAATTTTACCAGTGGGGAAGTCCTCTTCTCACAATCACTCATTCAAAGGAAGAAGCTGGAATCAATGATTAATGGAAGTACCCTCTAGAAGTGATGCCCAGGTTATACCAGTTTCTCACTATTCCTCCCCAATTTTAGTCAGAAATACATGAATTAGTTCCACATAACAGAGTAACTCAGCAATGCAGGTGAAGGTCAGGCATTTTTCTGCTTGGGAAGTAGACTCTTTCTCTCTCTTTCTCCCTCCCTCTGCTGTGAATCTGACTGATTTCTTACCTTTGATGTCAAAGGGAGTTAACTACAAATTAACTAGAAAGCTAGAAGTTTCCAGCATGGGAAATTCCAAATAAATGGAGTTTTAAAGAATTTGCAGGTGTATGTGTGTGTGTATGGGGGTTCCCAGGCAGAATGGGGCAACATCTCTAGACCAGAAATAGTCTTTTACAAGAAGGGGTTGTCCCAGAAAATGAGGCTGCTACCTTAGATTATTCTGAGCTGTGTGGTTTGAGGAGGTTGCTTCTGATCTATAAAAGGGAAGATGGGCTAAGCTGGCAATTAGTAAAAAAGGAGCAATTTTAATTGTGCTGGTTTAATTCATGCTTTGTTTGAGAATTCCACAAATGGAACTAATCTATTAAAATACTCTTTTCTATTATCTTTTAACAATTGTCTATTTTTCCATTATAAACATATTCCCTATTCTTGAAATCCAGGAATACATTTCAGGTATTTCTGACTTTTACTCCATCATATAGTGGCAAATGAGAAATCAAAGTTTCTCATTAACTAAAATCCGTCAACTCTCCATTATTCCTCAATACCTAGATCTTTTTTTTTTTTTAAACGGGCCTATTCTCTGGCAATAATATCTCTATTTACATCCTTGTACCATGTGGTAGGGTCCAAATGGATGATCACCAAAGGAACACATGGAGACAATGCAATCCAAGCAAGAGGAAGTCTTTATTGCTAGCGCGCTAGGGGAGCTCAGTCAAAGAGTTTCGAGGAAACATAGTCAGAGTGCAGTGTATATAGGTTAAAGCCAGTCACAGCTGGGTTGTCTAATAGTATTTCCTGGAACAGGGTCGGAACATTCTGCAGTTAATGATTTTGGCTATGTTAGTAGACATGAAAGGAGGGAGATGTTGACATACCCATAGGTCCTGTAGTTCCTAGGACTTTGCACTGAACATTCTGTTGCCCCAGATATACAGAGTGGGGGTCGGTTGATCATTTACTACATAACATTCCCCATTTCTGGTTGTTCATAATGATGAATCCTCCTCATGGCTACATCGTTATTACATAGCTTGGCGATGATATCCAAGGGTTGGTACTGTTGCCTTAATACCATGAGCTAGACGGTGTTGATGTGATCCTTCACAAACTGAATCAAGCAGTTAAGGATACAGGGCCCAAAGGTCAGCAGGAAGACAAGAATCACCAAGGGTCCCAGGAGGGTAGAGATGAGTGTGATGAGCCATGGGGAAGACTGAAATAATTGCTGATACCATGGCTGGCCTGTTGCCCAAACCCTCTCCCTGGAGTCTAGGCTCCTTTTGAGCTCTGCCACAGATTCTCTGACAATGCCGGTGTGGTCTGTGTAGAAGCAACACTCCTCCCAAAGGGCAGCACAGAGACCACCATATTTAAGGAATAGGAGGTCAAGACCCTGCCTATTCTGCAGAACTACCTCTGAAAGGAAAGTTAGGGACTTTTCCAGGGCTTCCATCGACTGCTCGACCCTCCTAAGATCAGTATTCACAGCATGATGTAAGGCTGACATATCAGCTCCTCTGAGGTAAATAGGGTACGGAGGAGTTGTTGCACAGTCATCCCAGGTGGGACTGTGAGTCAAGAAAATCAACTCGACCAGGTCGATTAATTTCTGGGGCTTTTCAGAGAAGGGTGGATTTTGATGCTTCTAATTTTAAAGATCACTCAAAGTGAAAGGCCAGTATTGGTGGACTAAGGGACCTCCAGGCACCATAGGGTCAACTGTGCGAACTGGGAAGGCAATAGTAGAGGAGGGGGCTTCGGGGCTGGTGTGATAATTAAAATGTTTGGGAGCAAGGGAAATATTTCAGCGGTCATAATTGATATATATATGTTTTCTACTGTGTCTTGGGTTTATATAAATATAAGATGGTCGCTGGGGAATATATTCCCAATTTATGAATATGCCCAAGCCAACTGGGTTTTATAGAGAAATTTAATTTATAATACACTGATTAATCAATAGAAAAAGAGAGAAAGTAAGAAAGGAATAAGAATGAATAAATCAGTCAGTTGGTTTTATCACTCACCCAAGATCTCTCTTGGTAAAGCTTCTCATGCCAACCTCAGGCTCCACCTTCAAGAGAGCCTCCTTTCAAGAAATGTTTCCAGAGAATTCTCCTCCTTCAGAGCCAGCCTTCTCTCCTGGTCCTCCCACAGAGCAACCTCCTCAGTCCTCCTTCAGAGCCACCTCGCTCAGAGCAAAACCTCCCTCTTCTCTCCTCAGACCCCGCTATCTTTAAGGAAACCATCTAAGTCCCCTCCCCTCAGTTCTCACATCTACCAATCACTGTTGATGTCTCCCCTGTGCCAATGGTGGCTCTAGATTAACCCAGGACCGCCCAGAGGTCTGCCCCTTTGCACATGTCTGTGGAAGGTCATATTCTCAAATAATTAAATCTTGATCCTTTGCTGCAGCCCTTCCTAAATCCTGTTACCCTGAGCAGGGTGGAGATTGGAAGTTCCAAGACCTGGTTCTGTCATTCCAAGTATTTCTATTGTATCAATTCTAAAATCAATCATGACTCAAAGAACTTCCTGTTCTATGCTTAAGCATAGGTCAAAGCCCTTTCCATTGTTCAGTAAAAGGTTTCTGTCCTAAAGTAATCTTAAGTAGGGAGGAGAAAGACCCTCCCATGCCAAGGGGGTTCACATTCCAATAGACTATCAGTAGGACATTTTTTCAAGTATGAAATTTCCCAATGGAGAAATTTCCAACATTCATAAGTCTAAGAAATTTTAAGGTTTACACTGGGAACATGACGTTCACAGTGTTCGCAGCCCCGAGTGTGATGTGCAGGGGGAGTGGGGAACTCCTCCAGGGGGGCTATTGCTGCTGTCTCGTTATCCCCTCCCTGAGGGGGCAGTGGAGGGTAGAGTGTGGGCAGAAACCCTGGTGCATACGGTGGTGGAGGAATAGGAGTGTCCTGGGGAGGTTCATCTGGGGTGGGTAACACAGGGGGTGAGCTTTGAGTCTTATTGGGGTTAGCATTTGGGATGTGATTGGCCTGGATGACTAGGACCTGGGTGGAAGTGGACTTATTGTTGCTCGAGTTGGAGGCTTCCACACTTAGCCAGAGGGTGGGGGATCTAAAATCAGATCCTGTCAAGTCAGGATATATGGCATCTGGTCCAGATGTCCCTCCAGGTCAGGAAGGAGGATGCGGGCACAGACAGCAGAAATGACTGATTTTTCCCATGTTCCCCCTCGGGGCCATCCAACCCCAAAATTGGGCCACTTCAAATTACAGAAGGTTTGCAACTTTCCCCGCCTTAATGTCACTCCCAAATTATGGGCACGGGCTTTAAAGTCAGGATAATGGCTCAGGACCAAGTCCAGGGGGATTGACTGGTTCTGGCCCATTTTTGGCCATAGAAGAATCACACAGAGGACAGACAGACACAAAGACAAACAAAATATCCTTTTTGTAGAGCCACACAAAATTTGAATTGGGGTTGGAGCCTGCTCAGGGCTCTAGTCCACCCTTCCTTGTGTCCTTCTTTTTTTTTTTTTAAACCCTTACCTTCCATCTTGGAGTCAATACTGTGTATTGGCTCCAAGGCAGAAGAGTGGTAAGGGCTAGGCAATGGGGGTCAAGTGACTTGCCCAGGGTCACACACCTGGGAAGTGTTTGAGGCCAGATTTGAACCTAGGACCTCCCATCTCTAGGGCTGGTTCTCAATCCACTGAGCTACCCAGCTGCCCCTCCTTGTGTCCTTCTAAAAAGACCCAGTGTTCTTTTACTTGCCCTGCATCCATAGTGCGTCCACTACGGGGCTTCCTGGAATCTAATTCTTCCAGATCCTCCAACCCTGGACTCCCCCTTACCTTCCGGGGGATAGAAGGCCTCTAACCTTCTGAAGTTCCATATGTAGGCCTCCAAGCCTTTGTATGACTCCCTTCCAACCCGTCTTAATGGACTTGCTTCCCAACTTTCCCCAACCTGGTCCCTCACGGGAAACAGAAGCTGTGGTAGTCACCAGTCCTCACTCAGAAACTGGTAAGGAATCAGGCCTTCACCTGGGGACTTGGCATAGGACGTCATTGTATAATCCGTGATGCACAGAATCTCCTGTCCACTAAGCTGTATGTCAAACCAGAGCCCGAAATCCTCCCATACATACTCACACAACCAATTACACTGCATAGACACACCACTCACCTCTGGAGAGTTGCCACAAAATCTGGGAGAGAACTTCCTCTGTCCCAGTGGTCCTCAGGGGGTTGCATCCATCCCAGATGAGTCCCCAAATGTTAGGGTCTGAATGGATGACCACCAAAGGATCAAACGGAGACAAAGCAATCCAAGCAAGAGGAAGTCTTTATTGCTAGCACACTAGGAGAACTCAGTCAAAGAGTTCTGGGGAAACAGTCAGAGTGGAGTTTATATAGGTTAAAGCCAGTCACAGCTGGGTTTTCTAACAGTATTTCCTAGAACAGGGTTGGAACATTCTGCGGTTAATGATTTTGGCTATGTTAGTAGACATGAAAAGAGGGAGATGTTGACATACCCATGGATCCTGTAGTTCCTAGGACTGAACATTTTGTTGCCCCAGACATACAGAGTGGGGGTCGATTGATCATTTACTACACAACACATGATGGCAAACTTATGACATGTGGCCGCATGTGGGCTCAGCACATCTTGGGGCCTGGAAGCCCCCTACCCCCCCCCCCCATCCATGCCCCAACCTGGCCCTGGGGGTGGAGAGCTGTTCCATGCACTGGCTGGGGGTCAGGGGGTGAGTGGCAGGTGGTGCACACCAGGTGGCTGGGGCATGTTGGGCTCCCCTGGGGCGGGGAGGAGCATGCATGAGGAAGGAGCCTGGGAGCAGACAGGCTGGGGAGAGGTGGAGTGGGGTGGGGCCAGGCCAGTGGAAGACTGGGTGGGGCTCTGGCCCATGTGCAACAAAAGGAGTTCCTAGAACTGATTACCAGACACTTTTAGCACCCTAAAAAATATAGCAATGGCTTTACTCAATTTTTCATTCTAAGTATTTTTGTGAGACGTCATTCTCAGCGTTAAATAATATCAAAACCAACAAAAGAAAGATTGACAGATTTAGTCAATGAACTTTAGCAACAAAAATGTCACTAATAGGTTATTTAAAGAATTCCCCCTCCCCCTCACTTATCTTCATTCATGGCACCCCACACAAGTTAAATAATATCAAGACCAACAAAAGAAATCGACTGACAGATGAACAAAGAAGTCACTAAGCAGGTAAATTAATTAATTAGTTTTTGCTTTATTAAGTACAGTTATATATTACAATTATACATTTTTGTTATTTAAACTATAAATATCATGAAATTATATAAATTTTTTTCTCAAAATGATACACCACCCGAATTATGCTGTTTTTTGGCAAATTTTGACACACCAAGCTCAAAAGGTTGCCCATTACTGTTGTAGTAGAATCAGACTCTAGAAGCTACTCCCTGGGAAGTAGGACCCTTTGCTGTATTTGCACTATCAACTTGGAAAGCATATGTTAGTATTCAATGGAGTGAATCTGTAAGATACATGTGAGTGGATATGCATATATCTAAATAAGCTAAAACTGCTGAAGAATAAACAAAGAGCTGTTTTACAAGGAAATAATTCAGTAGCAGCAGTGGTATTCCATGATAAAACAGAATAACCCAAAACAAAACTTGGAGATATTTAGACATAAATGTGGCTATAGATATTGAAGGAAAGGTATTTGGGACAAGTGTGAAGATAACTTTATGGATAGAGAAACTTTCCCCTCAGGATACAAGACAACATATTTTCTGTTCTGAAACTTTCAAACATATTTTGAATAGAGAGAATTAAACAGGATTCTCACATGCCTTTACGTGTTGAACAATTATCCAGTCAGTGAAAAAAAATTAATTCAGTGCGTATGTGCCAGATACTGAACTATCTGGTAGGGATTCAAAAGAAAGGCCAAAACATCCTTGCCCCCAGCCTGCTCACATACTAGTAGATGAGATGACATACAACCATTTATATATAAAATATGGAAAATGAGAAGCAATCATGTTGGAAAGGCACTAACTCAGGGAATGAAGGGGGTGATGAAGGCATTAGGAAAGGCCTTTTGTAGAAAGTGGGATTAGCTTTGAATCTTAATTTGAAGCCAAGGAAGTCCCAAAAGAGGAAATGGATAAAAGAACAGATTGTTGTAGACTAGCAGCATTTTCTATGTGTGACAAGGAAATCACTTTAAAAGACTGATATATATTAATTTAAGGTCGCCAAGGAATTCAGCTATGTAATTCCTAAATGAAAACTCAAATCAGCAGTCAACCTTTTATGGAGTTTCATTACAAACAGGAGGAAGAAAGGTATTAGAGAGAGAGAGAGAGAGAGAAGGGAATAGGGCTTAAATACCCCCTCTGTTTAGGCTGGGCCAAAAGGCCCAAGCCCTTAGATAGCTGATGCAAAGAAAAGAGATCAGTCCCTATCACTCACGTGACCAAAATGGAGAAACAGTCTCAGGGGCCTCCACCTCCAGCTTCCTTCAGAGCAAGCTTCTCAGAGCACCACCTCTCAGAGCAAAACCTCTCCAACCACCCAGTCCTCAGACCCCCCTATCTTTAAGGAAACCATCTCAGTTCCCTCCCCTCAGTTCTCACATCTACCAATCACTGTCCATGTCTTCCCTGTGCCAATGGTGGCTCTAGATTAACCCAGGACCACCCAGAGGTCTGCCCCTTTGCACATGTCTGTGGAAGGTCATATTCTCAAATAATTAAATCTTGATCCTTTGCTGCAGCCCTTCCTAAATCCTGTTACCCTGAGCAGGGTGGAGATTGGAAGTTCCAAGACCTGGTTCTGTCATTCCAAGTATCTCTATTGTATCAATTCTAAAATCAATCATGACTCAAAGAATTCCTGTTCTATGCTTAAGCATAGGTCAAAGCCCTTTCCATTGTTCAGTAAAAGGTTTCTGTCCTAAAGTAATCTTAAGTAGGGAGGAGAAAGACCCTCCCATGCCAAGGGGGTTCACATTCCAATAGACTATCAGTAGGACATTTTTCAAGTATGAAATTTCCCAATGGTGAAATTTCCAACATTTATAAGTCTAAGAAATTTTAAGGTTTACATATGGAAGTTTAACACATTTACATTAATCAACATAAGGAAAAAAACCCAAAGGAATCTAAAAACTCTTAGTTCAAATCTAACCTCAGACACTTAGCTATGTTACCTTAGGCAAGTCACTGAACCTCTGTTTACTTTAGTGTTCTCAACTGTAAATTGAGGATCATGATAGCATCTACTTCTCAGAGTTATTGTGAGAATTGTTAACTTTGGTTATCTAAAATATAATGTGGCATAACTGCAGACATTGAAATTGGAATGTACCACATCACTGCTAATTCCATCAGCAGAAGTCTGGCAGCCCCAATGCCCAAGCAGCTAGGCTAAGGACCCCTAAGGTTTTCAGATATCTTTCCTTGAACAACTGGTATGCGAATGAACATTTGATCCTGATATGCAAACAAGCCAACACTAAGGTTTAGGTTCAGATATTTTAAGATGTCCAAGACAGACTTCTGATATACAAAGGAAGATGTGTCAGATGATTGTTATTCTAATTCTAATAATCCAAATTGCTTCTGTAGAATCCCAGTTTAAAAAGATATGTTTTTTTTACCTCCCAAATCAGGTCTTGTTCCTTTAGAATGGTCCCTCCTTTATTGGGAATTTTATAGGACTAGAACCTGCTCAAAGGTGATCTAGTCTTTCCCTTTCCTTTCTATTATGTTATTTTTTTAAACTGTAAAAATGGAGATTTGAACCCCAGACTTCAATCCCCAGAAGTCCTTGGTACTTCCCAGAATTCCCCATAATCTCATCTGAGTCTCCACCTGGACGAGATCACAATTTATTATTTAAAGGGCTCTCTGCCGCTTAAGAGCTCTTTTCCTCTAGTCAGAGATTGCAAAAAGATGTAAGTGAATTGTGAATGTGCTAATCAGCCCTAGGCATGTTCTTTTCTCTTTTTGTATTTTTCTTATTTCCTTGATTTTTAATAATCTTTAATAAACCTCATAAAAATATAATACTTTTATTACAAGTTACTAATTTAACTGTTACAAAACCCATAAGGGATTCCACCTTGGAATCAATACTGTGTATTGGTTCCCAGGCAGAAGAGAGGTAAGGGCTAGGCAATGGGGGTTATGTGACTTGCCCCCAGGGTCACACAGCTAGGAAATGGCTGAGGTCATATTTGAAGGACCTCTTGTCTCTAGGTGTGGCTCTCAATCCACTGAGCTACCCAGCTTCCCCCTTGTTTTTGTTTTTTTAGGCAAACAGAGTTAAGTGACTTGCCTAGGGTCACACAACTAGTAAGTATGTGAGGCTGGATTTGAATTCTGAAAGATGAGTCTTTCTGACTCTAAGCCAAGCATTCTATGCACTGGGGTGCCAGCTAGCTGCTCCTTGCACCCCCTCCCCATGCTGTCTTAAATAAATGTTCAGATTGTTATGACATTCCTGGTAAGGGCTCAGTGTCTCCAAGGTTTCAGCAGTGAGAATCAAGTGAGATACTTATAAAGCACTTCACACAGTGCCTGAGATATAGTAGGGATATGAGATAAATTCTTATTTCTTTCCTTGCTTCCTTTCTTCTTTCTTTCTTTCCTTACCTCCTTCTCCAGCAAGCACTTAATCTCTGACCCAGGTAGGGGGATGTAGCAACCACAGGCAAAACCAATTTAAAATACAAACTCATTGTAAAGCCTTAAAGGATTGGAGAGAAGATTATGAGAAGCAGCACTTCTAAAATCAGATTCAGTAGAGGGAAAAAACATGATTATAGAAAGCTTAGGAAATAGCACAATTAAACTATATCATAACAAAGTCGGAAGGAGGACAATGAGTACATGAAAGAAATGGGAAAACCTGGAAATATTTCTATAACAAATTATTTTTTCCACTAATAACAGTAGATTATCTGCTATGGGACTCTAATATCAGTCACAGCTTATACTACATGAGAAAGTAAAACTGGCACTAAAAGAAAATAATAACAAAAAGAACAATTTGACCAGATGAGGCATATAATTTTTAGATGAGGGAATCAATGCTAAATATGTCTGAAAGAGAGAATAGTATTAAATGTTTTGAAAAAATCTTGGCCTTTTTATTACCTCTTCCCAAAAAAGTGTGTGTGTGTGAGGGCTAATAATAATAGCTGCTGACCCTTAAATACCAGAGAGGAAAGAAGAGTTATCCTGTTCCCCTAAAAACCAAGGAGCTGTAGGCATTATACCTATTAGCCCTGTAAAAACTAGAGAGTATGCTCAGCAACGTTTTCTATTTCCTTTAAATAGAAAAGAGATTTTTAAATTTTTAAAAAAGATTTAAAAAATTTAAAAGAGAGAAAACACACACAAGGGTGGTGATAGGAGGAAAAGGGTACACTTTTTTTTTTCTTAGAGGTATGGAGAGGTTTCTCTATTTGCTTAATAGAATCTAGAGGAGCTAACCATAGACTGGCTAAAAGATCAGTCACGTGCCTGGTGGACATTTAATAAGCTAATAAGCCAGCTTTGCTGAAAGACTTTTTTTTTCCCTCTCAGGTTCATTTATTTTTACTACTTACATGTAATAAATTTCTGTTTCAGTTTTCTGAAGTTATATGATTCACATTGATTCCCTCTCTTCTTCCCTTCCCTTTCACAGAGCTGGCAGGCAATGCAGTCTGGGTTATACATGTGTTATAATGAAAAACATATTTTGATATTATTCATTTTTGTGAGTAATCTAATAAAAACTAAATATAATAAACAACATTATTTTATATATTTATATGGGTATAAATATAAATAAATTAAAAATAAATAAAATAAATAAAAATATAAAAAATAAACAATCTTTTAAAAAATAAATATTTAAAACTAAAACCTAAAACCCCCAAACAGAATACCCAAATAAACAAGTGATAAATCATATACTTTTTTCTGCATTCCTGCTCCAATAGTTCTTTCTCTGGAGATGGATAGCATTCTTTTTCATAAATTCCTCAAAATTGTTCTGGATAATAGCTGTCTATCACAATTGATTATTCCTCTGAATTGCTGTTACTGTGTACAATGTTCTCCTGGTTCTGTTTGTTTCACTCTGCATCCGTTCTTGTAGGTTTTTCCAACTCTTTCTGAAATCATTCTGTTCATCATTCTTTACAGCAAAATAGTATCCAGTACCATCATATACCACATTTTGTTCAGCCATTCCCCAAATGAAGGACTTCCCTTTAGTTTCCAATTCTTTGCCACCACAAAAAGTACAGCTATAAATATTTTTATACAAAGCAGGTCCTTTCCCATCTTTACAGGTTTTATAGTATCTTAAGAAAGAGGAGAAGGGTCTCTGGGATTGGGCAACCAGGAAGAAACTTCACCCCAGCAACAGGAGATGTTCCATCAACAACTTGGAATGTACACCAAAACGTTTTGTTTCTTGTTCAGGATGCCATACTTAACGAAGTACATTGAGCAAATGGAGTGTATCCAGAGGATCAAAGTGACAGTGATGATGGTTAGAAGCAATAATTCTTCCAGGTCGTTTTTCTTTTTAAACCCTTACCTTCTGCCAACCTGAAAAACAGAACTACCAAATAGGTTACCAAAGAACACGTCCCTCAGTCCCTCATCAAGACAAGGAAGACCACAGAGTCTTACACACACCACACAGTGCCACCTAGATCCAAGACTTCCGGAATACTCAGGGAAAAACCCGAAGAATGGAAATTTCCAACTGAACTGTAGAACTCAGAGTCTTATATTTTAGGGAGTATATAAAGGGAAGGACAACTAATGCAGCCAGCATCTAGAATATCTGGGAAGCCAGACTAGATACAATAAGAGAAACTAAGAAGACAAAAAAGGGTACTTCAAGATTTGATTATATATGCTAATCCTGTCAAGGGTGATAATGGGTACTTAAAGGTTTATTGTTCAGTCCAGTACAAATCTACTAATCCTCTCTAGGGTGAACCAGGAGGTGCTTGAGGGTTTCATAAAACAAGATTGTCACTTCCATCTTAAAATCAATACTGTATTTCTCTCAAGGCTGAAGAGCAGTAGGGGATAGGCAATGGGGGTTAAGTGACTGGCCAGGGGTCACATACCTAGGAAGTGTCTGAGGTCATATTTGGTTCTCAATCTACTAAGCCATAGCTGCCACTTCCAAGTACTTTTTAAAGAATGCTGCTTTAAAAAAAAGACTTTAAAGAATATTCTTTGTAGTATCTGGGAAGAAGCCAGTAGATTGGGACACACTGCCTCAGGCAACTCTTTAACACTACAGCTCTGCATGACTAAAGGGATTGTCCCCAAAGGAATTCCCTATATTAATGAAATTATAGATTTGATGCAAAAACAAATTCAGATATTTTACCCAGTTGGGCAGGGCTTTTTCTACCTTGGTGAGATTTTACTCCATTTTACTCAAATAAAAAAAGTAATTTGCACACTTATGCTTGTGTAAAAGTGTTGACTGGTTCACATCTGGACAATTATATTTGTAGAAAGGATGGGGAACAAACTGTTCTGAGAGTGTATTGGGGTTCAGAGACCCCTGGGGTTCGGGAAGGATACCTTTGGCAAGAATGCAAGACTCTGAAACTTAGCTTAAAAGTAGAGAGATATTTATTAGTAATGTTGAATTTTCTGCTGGCAAAACAGCATGAGTGGAGCAACCTGGGAGGTTGTTCCCAGAATGCCTCCATTCTGGGGTTTTGATACTCTTCTATAGCAGTGGGGAGGTGACTCGGTAGCCAGGGGTTTGGGGGGGGCATGAGGGTGGTTCTCCTGGTCCCCAGGATGAATGAATGGGATGTGTCTCTTTGTCCATCTCAATTCAATGGGGCAATGAAAGGAGACTAGTCTTCAAGGTCAGGTGTTTTGGGTTGGGAGTCTGGGGCGGGGCTAAGGGAGCAGAAGAATTTTCCTGATAATAGTGTGCCTGAGTGTCTGGGGTTACAATGCCCACACCAAGAGGACCTTAGAGAAAGCCATTCAGAGGGAAAAGCACTAAGAGGACCTAAGAAAAGTGATTTGTTTAAGGTAAAAGTGGCCAGAGTTTCACATTTCCTGTAATCAAATTTATCTGAATTACCCCGGGAATGTTTTGATGTTGATGGCTGGAGAATTTTCAATTACAGAATTTTTCACTCTAGTAGTTGGTGGCAGCTAGGTGGTGCCGTGGATAGAGCACCAGACTTGAATTCAGATCTCACCTCGGATACTTACCAGCTGGGTGTCCTTGGGCAAGACATTTCATTCTCCTTATGCAAGTCTCCACTGAAAAATGAGCTGGAGAAGGAAATGGTGAACCACTGTAGTGTCTTTGCCAAGAGAACTCCAAATAGAGTCAGGAAGAGTTGGACGGGTCAGAAATGACTTTATCACAAAGGGTGTAGATGACAGAAATGTGGATTTTGGTTTCTCTGCATGAGATTGAGGAAAATAGCCTTACTTGAGTGGACCTCGATTTGAAGCAGGGGCCGCTTAGTGTCCAGAGACAGAAACTGACTTGAAGCAGAGCAAGGAAGAAACAGAAGAGAAGGGAAGGGAAGCCTACTTTAACATGAGAGCAGCTGAAACCAACTAAGACTGGTTGAGTGGAAGGAGACAGAATTTATAGTTGTTGCTGGGAGTGGATCTGACTTGAGGGAAACTGCCATTTGCACCGCTAGCTATTGAGATAAGGAAGGGTAAACTGCCTTATTCTTCATGGCCCTCTACAGCTTGAAGGGACCCGAAGAGCTCTGAAGGATCCAAGCTTTCACTAAAACAATTTGACTTTGCTTCCCTCAGTGGCACCCAACAAAGAAGGGAATGGAATGGCCCAGAAAAGGAGTGGCTTTACCCAATAGGTGACATATGGTTTATACTAATATCTAAGGAAATCAAAGATAGGAAGTCTTCTAATCCAGAGTTGGGAAATGCCTGAATTACACGGATTTCCTTATTAATAGGCTTCCCTGCTAGGTTAGTATAAGCTTGTGCTCTCTGTACATGGGTAGGAGAATGTGACCCAGATTTATGGTAGACCTATATAATTATTTTGGCTTTTGCCTTCTTTTTTAATAAATGTTTATTGTTGTTCATTTGTGTGAGACGGTTCATGACCCCACTTGGAATTTTCTTGGCAGAGATACTGGAGTGGCTTGTCATCGCAAGTCTTCAACTCATTTTACAGATGAAGAAACTGAGACAAACAAAATGAAGTGACTTGCTCAGGGTCACACTACTAGTAAGTATCTGAGGTCAGATTTGAACTCCAGGAAGATGAGTCTTCCTAACTCCAGGCATTAAATGTTTCATCTTTGAGTTAATGTAATTGTTTTAGCTGATTTATTTAGATGGAAAGCACCTGTGTGTGGGTTCAGTGGCTATACTTGAGTACTGGTAATTCTTCTATATTAGGATTACTCAGTAGAATCCTAAGAGTGAGATGGGGCAGTGTACTCATCCCTGTTTGACCTGACAGCCTGTGAGTGCAGGTTGGGGTGAGATAGCCAGACCTGAGATTGATTAGTCTGTAGAGGAGTCCCTTGCCATGTTAAACTTACCCAATTATCAATGTGGATCATGAGTTTTATACTTTGAAATGTTGATCAGTTTTTAGTGCCTATTTGTAGGCTGCTTCCTTATTATTACTGGGAAACCAAAAAAATCAGAGGTAAAGCTAGTCCTAGCATGTGGAGTAGATGAAATTCTTTTTCTGAACAATTTTTGTCTTCATGGAACTTCCCCTTTCTGATTATAAGAGGGAGGCAAAAATCTACATTTTAGGAGAAAATAAAGCCATATACCAAAGCTTCATTTATGGAATTCCAAGATTTGGTCACCTGGGTGGGTCAAGTTTTGATTTGTTTGTCTAGTTGTTTGTATTTTATTTTAACCCTTATCTTCTATCTTAGAATCTATATGGTCTCTTCCAAGGCAGAAGGGTGGTAAGGGCTAGGCAATTCGGATTAAGTAATTGAACCACCAACTGCCCTAATTGGTTGTTTCTAAATGTAGGGTATGAGAGAGAAATCCTTTCTGGTAATTTAATGGGAAATTACTAGTTAGTAATGTAAGAACTGGGGGTAGATGGCACAGGGGATAGAGTTCCAGGCTTATAGTTAGGAAAACTTCTCTTCCCAAGTTCAGATCTGGCCTCTGACACTGTGTGACCCTGGGCAAGTCATTTAATCCTGTTTGCTTAGTTTCTCATCTGTAAAATAAGCTGGAGAAGGAAATCACAAACATTTCAGTCTTTGCCAAGAAAACCCCAAAAAGGGGCCACAAAGAGTTGGACATATCTGAAAAATGACTAAAACAACAATGTGAGAAATATTTTGGAATTGGCTATCTCTGTACAGTCAACTCATCAACCCCTTGGAGCAAATATCAAAATACTGCAGAAGAAAAAATAAAAATGAAAAGCATAGTGGGCATTTAAAACAACTTGAAGAAGTTATGGAAACTGAAAGTGAGACATGAACAGAAGCCCACTGAAATGATTACAATTATAAATGCCAAAACTGTAAGGATAATTTTTAGTGTTTTGACTTAAAATCTAAATAAGTGGTTGCCATGGAAAATTCCCAAATATGAAAATACCCAAGTCAGCTGGGGATTTATGGAAATTTTAATAAAGAGAGAAGGAATTAAGGGAAGGAGAGAGAGAGAGAGAGAGAGAGAGAGAGAGAGAGAGAATTAATCTAAACTGCTCTGGCTCAGGCTGAGCCAAGAAGTAGTTAAAGGCCTTGGCCAAAGTAGCCTCCCTGAGCCTAAGGGAAGGAAGAGTCAGTCTTATTACTCACCACTAGACCGTCTACAAGCTGGGTTCTATTCCTCCACTCAATTCAATTTCCTGAACTCAATTCAACTGAATTTTTATCCTTTCCTTTTAAAGAAAATTTTCTCTTATGTCACCTCCCCTAAATTTTCATATCTACCAATCACAGTAGACACTTTTTTCTAGGACTGCCCATTCTTAGTTCTCATCTTCTTTGGTTCTCACCTTCTCTGGTTAGATTATATCTTCTGAGTACTTCACACCTCTTTGTTAAGCTTGCCTTTTGTAAGTTACTTGACCTTTTTAGGTACTAATTTAACTTTTACAGGTATTTAACACCTTTTTGTATTAGATCTAAAAATAGACCTAGCTTAAGGTTCTAGCTTCACTATAAGGTATGAGTTAAGTACCTTCATTGTTCAAACAGGAATTTACAACTTTATCTTCCCCTAAGGCACTCTCTGAGTAGGGTGGAGTAATTTTAAAAGTTCCCAATACATTCTTGATTCTTGTTAGACCAAGTATCTCCATTGTTACAATAAGGGAATAGCTAAACCAAATCTTCTACGGTACAGTCTGAGTAGTTTTTAAGATTCACACAATAAACATTACAACATTTTTATGGAAGTTTAAAACTGATTTTGATGTTGGCTCTAATGAGCAAATGGTTTGATCCTACACAGACTCCTAATTCAGAAGTGATTTGCATACCTATAACTAATCATTTCTTTCCCATTAAAGTCTTTTTTTTTTAACAATATGCTGTGGTAACTATGTCCAGCACCTCTCAAATTTCTTCTTGAAGAAGAAAAATTTTCATGATACACAGATGTGAAGTTTCTTTGTGTTCACTTTTTTGATGTCTTTCATCTTTCAATCCTGATATATTTTTCAGCAGGTGTTACTCATCACCCTAGGCTTGGCTATGAATTGAAGTGACTGAATGATATGATACATTGGGCAGCTAGGTAGCTTAGTGGTTTGAGAGCTAGGCCTAGAGATAAGAGGTTCTAGGTTTAAATTTGGCCTCAGACACTTCTAGCCGTGTGACTCTGGGCAAGTCACTTGACCCCCATTGCCTCACCCTTATGGCTCTTCTGCCTTGGAACCAATACACAGTATTGATTCCAAGATGGAAGGTAAGGGTTAAAAAAAAAAAAGCAATAAGTTTTTGGTTTGAATTTGAATTGAACCTAGGACCTCTCGCCTCTAGACCTGGCTCTCAATCCACTGAGCCACCCAGCTGCCCCCCTTTTTGCTCTTTTGCCTTGGAACCAATACATAGTATTGATCCTAAGATGGAAGGTAAGGGTTTAAAAAATTATTTTAAATTATGAGTTGATTTAATTTAGAAGGGCCTTGTCAAGTCCTTCATAGAATATCTTACCCTCCTTGTCCTCTACAAAAGATGTTGGCTCATAAGCTGCAATCATCTTTATGGTCATCATAAACATTGCAAAACCAGTTGGCCAAATGTCTCCTGAAATGATGTTCCTTATTATTTTGGAATGAATGATAACACTAATTCTGCCAACTTCTTTACCAGGATTACTTCTGAGCCATCTTTCCATTTGGCTTAAATATCCTTTTCTTTTCACGTTTTGTTTATGGCCTGAATCCAAGCTGTGCCTAGCATAGGACTACCAGGGCTTTACTCCATTGTGCTGACAAATGAAAGCTAGGATCTGTGTGTTTTCTCCCCTTTGCAATCCTGCCAAGCTGACTCTGCAGAGAACTACAAAGTATGGAGGCTAATTTTGAAGAGGAAGAGGGTACCCCCTTATATTTTAGCACTGAGAAGTGAGAAAGAGATCTCTCTCCTTCTTCCAAGGCTCACAATTTCCCAGAATCTAGTCACCATGATGCTTCCTTCCTGGGCTCGCCTTCCCCCACTGTTACATTGGGACGGCTTCATCCTGAACAGAGCATTGGAGTATCTGGAGCTACTTGTCTTGGGAATGACATTCCATAGGACAGTCTGGATGGGCTGGGCGCTCAGTGCATCCTGGCCTTGTGCTGTCCCTGTCCCTTCCCACCTGGCTACCGGAATTCTCAGTCACAGTTCTGACAAAAATGTTGTCTAAGACTGATAGGATTCTATTTCCCCACAAACGCATCTACTCGGTCACTAGACAGATATTTCCGAAAAACTGTGCTAAGTTAGTGTGTATAAGAGAGATTCTTAGCATTCTCTACTTTCTGGCACTCCGCCACTGTCATTTTAAAAAATGTAAAGGGATAGCATTTTGTATTCATCATTTGATGGATTCCCAAAGAATTCATCATTAAATGTCCAACCTTTTGGTGATGAGCTACCTACTTTGCTATGCTCCAACTATGAACGTAGATATATATTCTCTTGCTGAGTCCTAGTTGAATTATTTCCACTCTGGCAGGATTTGCCAGAGTTTGAATTCCTCTTACTTAGCATTTGAGAACCTTCCCTGCTTCATAAAGCATCACACTCTGTTGGCACTGTGAGAAAATGTATGGCAAGGAAATCTGTCCATTTCTCTTGATGGATGCTAAATGATTAACCTTATTTTGTTTTCTGAAAGATCACTCGGTGACTCACATTTGTATCTGAATATTACGAAGAAATTTCACTGATATTTTATTCCTTTTTTACCTGTGCTGGGTTTATTAAGAAGGTATTAAATTAAAGAGCTCCATCAAATCTCAGCAGCTGGCACTGTACCCCACTGAGTATCACAAACTGAAATCTTATGATTATTTGGGGGAAGCTACGTAATTACATTAGTAAGATGAAAATCCTAATGGTTAAGAGATAGATATATTTGTGACACTTTCATTAAATTTCCTCTCAGAAATCCTGGAAAATATTACTTATAATGATAGTTTGTGCTTACTATGAGGCCCTTTCCTCCATGGATCTCAAAGATTTGACTTGTATTAATTAGCCCTAATTCCCCTGTTTTCTTATCGGTCAAGCATTTAGATTGATCTCTGAAGTCTCTTGGAGGCTAACTCATGAAGTAAAAAGAACATGACTGGGAGTTGGGAATCTTGGGTTCTAGTTCTCAACTCTGCTATTAACTCACTGTGTGATCTTATACAAGTTTCTAACCCTCTAAGGGTCTTACTTTCCTCATTTGTAATACAAAAAGGTTGAATTAAATGATTTCTAAGGTCCCTTACTGCTCTCAAACTTTGTGTGCAGTAATTGGCAACTTTAATAAAGAAGATTACTTCTCATTTATATCTAAAGGTAGTTTTTTGGGTTGATAGTAAAAGCGTATAGCAATATATTTAATTTTACAAGTATTTGGACACATAATATATACTTAGAGAGGATGGAATAGTAGATAGCCAGTCTTGGGCTTGGAAGTGAGTCCTCCCAAACGTACTGGCTGTAAATCATTTAATCTCCCAGTGTTCCAAGAAAACGGTTTAAGACTGTAAGTTGCTGGTTGGTTAGTGATCTGTATTGTTTGAAGAAGTTTCCTTTCTGGGAGGTTCCCTATGCCAATAAAATCACACAATGGGTTAAAAAAAGTATACTCAATGAATGTTGGACAAGGTGTTGTGTTATTGTTATGACTCAACCTTAGTTCATTTCACCTTATTTTTTTATCATTATCTTTTGTTTTTATATCACCTTTATTTCTAAATATATTTCCCATGGGGGCAGTTGGGTGGCTCAGTGGATTGAGAGCCAGGCCTAGAGGTGGGAGGTCCTAGGTTCAAATCTGGCCTTAGACACTTCCCAGCTGTGTGACCCTGAGGAAGTCACTTAACCCCCATTGCCTAGCCCTTATCACTCTTCTGCCTTGGAGCCAATATACAGTATTGATTCCAAGATGTGTAACAGTTAAAATTAGTTTCTCTGCTAAAAGTATTATATTTTATGAGGTTTATTAAAGATGAAGAAATAAAGAAAATACAAAATAAGAAAGCACGTGCATAGGCCCAGAGCCCATTCACAACTCTACATCTTGCCTGCTAGGTAGAGAGCCACATGAGCCTAGAAGCAGAAGCAGAGAGAGTGAGCGAGCATAGCGGTACAGTCAGTTTAAATACCTGTTATGTTCTCGCACTCAGGTGAGGACTCAGGGTGAGATTTCAGGGAATTCTGGGAACTACCAAGGACTTCTGGGAATTGAAGTCTGGGGTTCAAATCTCCATTTTTACAGATGAAAGGTAAGGGTTCTTAAAAAAAAAAAAGTAAATAAATATATCTCTTATCCCTACTTATCCAGAGAACTATCTGTTGTCTGTTGTAACAAATGTTTTTATTTTTTATAGTTGTATTTGTATATTATTTATATATTCATATTTTATTTTATTTAGGGGAGGGAAGTTAGGAATGAACAAAGGGAGGAAGGGAAGGAAAGGAAGAGAGAGGTATTGTATCAGATGTTAAAAAAGAGAGAAAAAAGTTTAGAAAACATAAAAAAAACTATACATTAATCATATCTGACAGTGTAAGGAATAGTCCTCATCTTCTAAGTCTGCAAAGAAGGGAGGAAAGTGCATTGAGGTGAAGTTACTTTGTGGTTGTTCTGTTTTCATGAATATAATCATTGCTTATACTGTTTTCCTGATTCTGTTGACCTCCCTCCTGTCTTCTCATGCTTCTCTAACTTTTCAAGATCCATTATTTCTTAGAGCCCAGTAATATTTCATTGTATTCATGTACCATAATTTGTTGGCCTATTCTCTAACGGATAGACGTCTATCTTGCTTCCTGTTATTGCTACCATAAAAAGTGATGCTGTGAGTATTTTGGTGTACATGGGCCCTTTCCTCTGTCTTTCACTGCCTTGGGTTATATGCCTACCAGTGAGGTCTTTGTCCTCTATCCAAGAGGACAAAGAGAATGGGAATGTTAGTCACTTATTCAAATTATTTTCTAGAATGATTGTACCAATGCACAGCTCCATCATGTTGTGGTGAAAATTTCACCTTTTAAGATTGTTTTAGTAAAACTGTGGCCGCCAAGGAATTTACTTATGAAATTCCTAAAATGAAACACTCAAGTCAGAATGGAGTTTATGGAGGTTTAATTACAATGGGAGTAGGGAAAAGGAGAGGGAGAGAAGGAGAGAGGAGAAAAGGGAAAGGGGTTACTCAACCTCTGACCAAGGCAGAGGGAGTTTAGGCCCAAAGGGCCAAGGTGGAAGGAATCAGTCCTTGACTCACATGACTGATCTGAAAGGAAGCTGTCTACGGGCCTCCTCTCTGTTCAAGCTTCTAACACAAACTGGTCTCTAGCCCTCTCTACAGGAAGTCAGCGAATTCCAGAGGCTGTTCCCTACCTCACTTCCTGTGCCTCACAAGTGCCAATGGTGGCTCAAGCTTGGCTTAGGACAGCCCAGGTGGGCAGTTAGTTATTTCTGATTTGTCATTGACTAGCACATGCCCATGTAGTGTGGGTGTGCACAATTTTTGGGTGCTAGACCAAGATGGAGACTTTTAAAATTCACAATCAGTAGCAATAATGTGTTTATCTTCCATAGCCCGTCCCAATAATTCCCATATTTGGTTATTTTTTTCCCATTTGCTGGGAGTGAGTTGGAACTTCGGGGTCATTTTGGTTTATAGTTTTCTTGTCAGGAGTGAATTGTTGATAATAGTCTGTAATACTTTCAGTTCTTTGACCACTGGTCCATTGGGCAATGGTGTAAACAAAACACTTTTGATTTGCCTTTCTCATACATTTTCTTTCTTAAAATTCTTACCTTCTGCCTTAGAATCATTACAAGTATTGGTTCCACAACAGAAGAATGATTAGGGCCAGGCAATTGGACTTAAGACTTGCTCAGGGTCACACAGCTAGGAAATGTCCAAGGTCAGATTTGAACCCAGGTCCTCCCATCTCTAGACCTGGCTCCTTATCTACTGAGCCACCTAGATGTCTGTCCCACCTATACATTTTCTAAATAAATTAAACATTTCTATTATTACAATCATAGTCTTAAAAAAATTTTTTTTAATAAGAATATCTTGCAGAGAGTCACATTCCGTATCTCTTCCTGTGATCCCTTCACCATTCCTACCTGAGCTTGTGATTCCTCTACCTCAGCCAAGAGTTCTTTCTCTGTATTCCAATCAATTCACATTAATTTCTACCTGCATTGCTTTACTCATGCAGGATCTCCTGCTTGGAAAGCTCTCCCGCCTCCTCTCCAGATTTCGCCCCTTCTTTACTAGACTGCTTCTTCGATAAAGTCTTCTCTGAAAATGTGACAACTTCAATGAATATCCCTCCTTTGAATTCGCTGTCAATAATAGGTTCATTAATAATGGCTAACATTTCCATAAGCGCCTTAAGGTTTTCAAAGCACTTCACATGAGATTTCATTTGGTCCTTACAAAAGCCCTGTGAGGTGGATGCTATTATTTTATAAAAGCACCCCATTTTGAAGATTGTTATTTTCATTCACCAATGAGAAAACTGAAGCTGAGGGGGTAAGTGACTTGTCCAAGGTCACACAACTAATTTCTTAATGCCTTTGGTCATTTGAGTTTTCAATAAGATAATAAGCCCTTTGGTGCATCTTTTTTTTCTATTTTTTACTTTTAGGTTCCCCAGAGTGTCTAGCACTGTCAACAAGCCTTTATTAAGCACCTACTATGGGACAATCATTGTGCTAGTACAATGTAAAGGCACTTAAATACTTATGCAATTTACCTGAACATCCTCACTTAGATTATTTTATTTTTACTAATTTGGGTAGATAAATTTTAAACAAATTAAAAAGACATCTTTGTCCACTGATCAGCCATGAATAATGTCTAATAGTTAATAAACACCAACCTAATAAACATTAAGGATATATGTGCACATGGACATAGACATAGACATAGACATAGAAACACTTATCTCACTGTTTGCCAAGTGCTGGGGATGCAGAGAAAGATAGGAGCCTGTCCATGTCCTCAAGGAGCTCCCAATCTAATTAAAGTCGACACATGGAAAAGACGTCCTGTAGCTGGGGTGCAGAATGATCTGAGCACAAGTGAGAACAGGGGCAGTTTTGCAGAATGATGAGTTTCTGGAGACGATGAAATCCAGGATGTCAGTAGGGCAGGAAAAGGAGGAGGTGCGTTTCTCAGCTGTTGACAAACCAGGACCAGGTACCAGGGGGGAGAAGGGAGCCAAGACTCTTTTTGGTCTTGTGTTTTAGGGGACGGATAGGCTCGACTTAGGCTATCATAATGGAATATTGTGAGACTGGAAGTCAAGAGTTCAAATACTACCTCCAGCACCTGTACTTACGAAACATAAGACCACAAGCAGTCAGTCATAAACTCAACCTCTGAGCTGAAGTTGCCTCATCAGTAAAATGGGATATGACTACCTGGAATCCCTTTGTGGCAAGGTTGTTGATAGAACATGATATAAAGTATATATAAAATATATAAAATGATATAAAGTACATTTTTTTTTGTATTGCTACTGTTAATATCAATAGTGGGAAAGGATCCAAATTTAACTATTTCCATGAATTTAGCCTTACAATTAGCAATGTATGTATGTATAATTTATATACATATAATGTATATTTTACATATGTTATATATTATAATTATATATATTATAATGCATAATTTATGCCTATAAAGTAATAAGATAGATTTCTTTGTCACATAAAAATACAGTATCACTATTTTATAGTCACATAGCATGTTCATTAAATATGTAAAATCTCTTATTTAGCTCATAACAGAATATAGGTAAACATGAATCCTAATATGTTATTTCTCTTGGAAGAAGGTTTCCTCCAAATAATAACAGTCAGCATCTATACGTTGTTTTAAGATTTACAAAGCATTTTTAAAATATCTAATTGGACCCTTCCAACAACTCTGGAAGATAAGAGCTGTTATTATTCTATAGATGAGAAAACTGAGGCAAACAGGTTAAGTGACTTGTCGAGGGTCACATAGCTAGTAATGGAGGCTAGATTTGACTTGGATCTTCCAGACTCTAGGTATAGCACTCTGTCCACTGTTCCATATGATTTAGTATGTGTAAGAGATTTTATTTGACTCCCTCAGGCATCCACCATTGCCTTGATTTATGGAATACTGCCTCCCCAATACAGAACTCAAACCCTAGGAGCCTCCTTAGTCAACAGTCTTTGTGAATAACCATTGCTGGGGAAAAAAAAAAGGTAGCATACAGTCAACATTTGCCTAGTGATGTTACTCTTAAATTAGGTTAGATCTATCTGGTGGTATAACCTTCCATATTTTTCTACCTTTTCTCCAAGAATATGTTCCTTTATTCCCTGCATCGCTCTTCATTTCTGCCTCTTGCTCAGAGAACTTTAATCACATCATCCATCACTCACCACAGTTTCTGACAAGGGTATGTCACTGGACAAATTATATTGTTCCATTCTTCTAACCAGGACATCCCAGTGATAACTCCCTTCCCTGGTCACCTGTACCCTTTCTGTGATGTCTTCCTTATTTGGAACTTGGGATCCTTGAGAGTAGGGACTGCCTCAGTTCTGTATTTTTATCCCCTGCACTTAGCACAGTGCCCGGCACATAAGAAGCACTTCATAAATGCTTTTAATTAATTGACTTATTCAATGCAGTTACTTTCACATCATAACAAGGAATTGGAATCAGACTCATGGCATTGTATATGCATGCAAAATATTTAACTATTATTTTTATATTCACACTAAAACCAAATGATGGTAGGTTACTTTCTAATATAAAACCTCCATCTTCTCTTGGAATATCTTCGTTTAACCTTTACAATTTAATAAAATGTCTCATCCATTGAATTCTCATTGACAGAAATAAATTGTTGAATCCTAATACATTTTTTACATGGTACATGTATTTAATTTAAAACAACTGGGAAATAATCTTTCTAGTATATCTGACACCTCACCTAAAAGACCCTTTAATCTATCTTGCTATTTTACTGATCATAAAGCAATAAATGTAGAACTTGACAATATTCCCTCTTGTCATAAACTATCTAATTATTGAAAATTAAATAAATCCCAGTAGAGAATGAATCATTAAATATATAGTAAATAATGAGGTTAATTAATTTAACCCTTTCTAATTAGGGAACTAATTAAATCAGAAAATTAAAACTGAAAAAAGACACTAAAATCAGTATGAATTAGAGCATTTAGGTGTACCAACTGTCTTTTCTGCTTTTACCTACCCCACTTGAACAACTATTATTTATTTTAGCTCCCAAACCATAATCAGAGGAAATAAGAATACATTTTCAATATTAAATAATATTTTACAGTTTGACCATTTTTCTTTGATTATTTTATGTGAACTCAGATGATAAAAAATAATTTGAAATTTATTTTTTTCTTAATATTTACTAATTAACCAATGTGACCCTAGCTTACCTGGCTTATGATTACACTTATCTGAAAGTTGGCTAATGTGAAAAAATGTATTCAGATACAAATCTATTTTTTTCCCCATATATGACTTTTGGTAAAAACATTTTGGTAACTTTTTGTAATTAAAAGTTTTTATTTTGAACTTAATCATTTATTTATTTATTTATTAACCCTTACCTTCCTTCTTGGAGTCAATACTGTGTATTGGCTCCAAGGCAGAAGAGTGGTAAGGGCTAGGCAATGGGGGTCAAGTGACTTGCCCAGGGTCACACAGCTAGGAAGTGGCTGAGGCCAGATTTGAACCTAGGACCTCCCGTCTTTAGGCCTGGTTCTCAATCCACTGAGCTACCCAGCTGACCCCAGTATAATTTATTTTTAAAGAGGCAGATATATCAAATTTGATATGGTAGTCACAAAATGGCTCTATTTGTGTCCCCTCTGCATTTTTTGTTTAATCCTGAAATGTCTTATTAATGCTTTCTTTTTCTTTCATTTACCTACTGTAGTAATGAGATTATAGAGAGCTGAATTGTGATATGTATAAGGTTGAGAGGATTGGAAAGTGTCTCCAAAATGCTGGGCTTAAGATTTGGCTTAAGGAACCCTGGAGAGTGTTCTGGAATGCAGTGGATTGAGGAGGAAGTAATTTTTTTTTTTAAACCCTTACCTTCTGTCTGAGTCAACACTGTGTATTGGCTCCAAGGCAGAAGAGTGGTAAGGGCTAGGCAATGGGGGTTAAGTGACTTGCCCAGGGTCACAGAGCTGTCATGTGTCTGAGGCCACATTTGAACCTAGGACTTCCCGACTCTAGGCCTGACTCTCAATTCACTGGGCTACCCAGCTGCCCCACATTCTCTAATTTCTGATCCCTTTCAAAGCTTCTTTCATTTTGCTTCCCCCTCCCAACTAAACTTGTAATATTAGATTTTTTAAAAAGAGAAATTAATTATTAGAAACACTTTCTTTAGAAATCCAGATATCAAAAGAGTAAGATTTGAAATTTTATTTTTTTGAACTAAAACTATGGCATTCTAGCAGAATGTAAGCGGCTTGAGGTTTTCTTTCTTTTTTTTCCCCTTAGTATAATCAGCATACAAACATCTGGCACATAGTAAGTCTGATAACTTTGAGTCTTCATTTACTCACTTTAGTCCTGAGGCCTGGGGAGGGGAAGAGAACAATGACTATAGACTTACCCCTCCTGGCCTCATCCCTTTTTTCCTTCTTAAGTCCCAAAGATGCATCTTGAGGCAGCTTTGTGACCAAATAGGGGGATTGTGCATAGCAACTATCACAGTCAAACTCCTCCGCACAAGTGCCATTACATAAATCACTGTTTGTGCCTTTTACCTCTTTTCACAACCGTAACATGAAATAGGGAGGCGGAAGAATAGAGTAGAAGGATCATGTTCTTAGAGAGTTTAAGTGACTTGCTCAGGTCTGGCAAATGATAAGTGTCTGGACCAGATTTTCTGAATTTAAGTTGTTGTTTTTTAAATCTGTAAAATGGGGTTAAGAATATATGAGTAATGAGGGTCTGGCCCATGGGCACACATGAGGCAGCTGCTTTCTGGAGAAACTTGCTGATTTGTAAGGGAAGTGACTGGGAGAAATTGGAGCATGCAGAAAGGTTCTGTAAGTGGTTCTGGTCCACTCTCATGGACTCCTGGGCTCCCTTTTCCTCTCTCTTCAGCTGTACTCTTGTTGCCTGACTTGTAGGAAGAGGCTCTCTTCCTCTCAGAGGCCCTGTGGTCCTCTGAGCAGCAGGACCTCCTTGGCTTTCTCCATCATTTCCATTTCCGGTTCAGAGAGCTGAGTGTCCTCTTTGGTTTGGGGGCATGAGCCCGGGATTCCTCCAATCAGAGCCAGGTGGGGAATGACCCGGATATCGGAAGGAGCCCAGAGGGATTGGGGATGCCCGAGGTCCCAGCCCAGAGGTGGCTGAAATGCAGGTTCATGCAGGGGTTGGACTACTCCATCTGGACATAATGGGGCTAATGCTGTGGAAGAACTGGGCTGGGTTTAGAGCTGGAAGTCCTAGTGGGGAAAAAAGGCCTGGAGGAGTTTCAAGAGAAAATGTGCCTCTTGGTTTTTGTTACATTTCTGAAGTAAATGGCCCTTTATGAGAGCTAACCTGCGTGAGGGCGGTTACGTGAGCTCAGTGCTAGTCACTAACCATGGGGGAAACGGAGGCAGCTGAGGCCTGGGCAGATAACAAGAGAGAAAAGAGGTCTCCTTCCTCCCCTTTCCCAGCCTCCAGGGTACTCTGGCATCCCAGGGGGACATGTCACCTGATCTCTGCCTCACAGTATTGCTGAGGGGGAAGAACTGTATATGCTTAAAATGTTCCCTAAATGGGAATTGTTCTCTATTATGCTCCATAGAGATCTGTCTCAGGCTTCCATTGTCAGCTTCCCAGATGGGCCCCCAAATGGTCATGGTCAGCGTCAGGCTCCCAAAGGACAATGCACACTGAAACAGAACTGAAGAGTGCATGGAGACACGCCCCTGTGTGTGTGTGTGTATGTGTGTGTGTAAGTGTTTGTTTGATGGATCCTGGAATATTCTTCTGTTCCTGGGGGAAATGAATTTGAATCCCTATAAGGGAACACTCAGTCATGTTGTTCATAAATGCTGGCCTGTGAATGTGGTAACATAACTCCATTTCCAACAGTATTCATGTCATAAAGGGTGGATTTTAAAGCCTTTCCAAAGCCAGCCAGTTTTCACTTTTCCAGCCTTCACCTCCTGACTCCCTTCTCTGTACACTGCTCTCTCTCAGCTGCCGGCACTTATTTGCCCTGGCTTTCTCCCATGCCTAGAATTCTTCCTTTCGCCTCTCCATCTCCTGACTTCCTTCAAGTCTACTACCGTCCACCTCCTGGGAGTCTCTTCTGACTTTCCTCTGTTGATTATCTCTCATTTCTCCTGTGTGTCTTGTTTGTGCCGACTTATCAACACCCAAACGTGCCATGCAATTGTGAGGACTCTTTGCCTTTGTATTTCCAGGTTCAGCACTGTGTCTGGCACATTATCAAAGCTTACTGGTTGGTCTGGAGGGGAACCTTTCAAATTCCAAATGTCCTCTTGTTATGAGTTGTCTAGTTCTTGCACTTGGCTACTATTTAAGGGTAGAGAAACAAGCATTTAGTATTTATTATTATATAAATATTATTTCTATATAATATTACTTATGTATAAAATAAAATAAAAAATATTTATACAGAAATATACCATTTCTATATAAATGATACATGTTATATATTATATGAATATTATACTTATTTCTTGTTTATGATACATCAGGCACTAGCACTGAAGAGAAATACAAGAACAAAAGAAGCTGACACTTTAAAAGCATAAGCAGACACTCAAAAAGCATCTCAAGAGTGTGTGTGTGAGTGTGGATGGGGCTCCATCAAGGCCTCTTGAGCAGGCATGAGTTGGAAGTCGAGTCATTGGAGACCCACTGGGAGGACAAAAGGCGGGGCCTTCAAAATGGCGCCATGAGGAGGCACTCACCCACGGAGCCTGCTGGGGACTTATTTCCAGGAAAGCAGCTGCAGGCACACCTCCTGAGATACTCAGGGCACGTGGCCTTAAGGTGCTGAGGAAAGTGCCGGGGAAGCAGCAGGAGAGATGTGTTTGTGAAGTCCAGAAAGTCAGGCCCAGGGACAGGAGGGGCAGCGCTGATAGGGATCACCAACAATGAGCTTGAGCAAGAGGAAAAGCCGGAATTCTTCTAGGACCTCTGCAAAGGGCAAATTGAGTTTTCTCTCCAGATTCTGACCAGACGCTTTGGGCCAGCGGTCTCTTCCAGCTCACAGGGACTTTCTTCACCCTTGTTTCAGAGGCTGCGCTAAAGGGCTGGCCTCCCGATCCAGGCCCCATTTACGGTTCTTGGATGTCTCTCTGTGAGAGCACCAGCATGGAGAGGTCCATTTGGGGATCTTTGCTCCTTTCCCCTAAAACCACCTTTATTTCAGAGCAGCATTTTCATTGCGGTGTGCCGCCAAAAGCACTTCCCAGGCGCGTGTGGAGGGCGCAGATACCATTCTTACTTTTTCCTCTCCTGGTCGGGCAGGCTTTGGACACACAGCTGTCAGCCTTCTAGTGACGCTGCCCAGGAAGCCGGCAGGCTGGCATGTCTGTAAGGTAAGATACTCTAAAAAGGAAGAAACAGATTCGCAGCAGGTAAAATGTGGATCCTATAGGATGGAAATGATGAACTCTATAAAACAAAAACAATATTCCAAAACAACTTGGGAAGCAAGTTGTCCAGCTCTGAATTTGGAGGTGGAAAGACTGAGGTTCAAATTCCACTTCAGACATTTTCAGTGTGACATTGGGCAAGTCACTTAACTGTTCTGTGCCTCATTTTCCTCATCTGTAAAATGGGGGGGGGGGGTTGACTCACTGGCCTCTAAAGTCCCTTCAAGGTCTATACCTATTATTTTATGATAACATGGTATGGAATAAAATAAATGATGACTGGCCCAACAGTGATGGGTGGACCTTATACATATACCTTATCCCCTATAATGTCACAATTATTCTCATCTCTGTGCTTTCCCATTATTCCTCTCTCTGACCTCTTATTTCCTATCTATTACTATTCAGAGTTCACAAATCCTACTTCTATGAAGCCTTCCCGGACTACTACAGCCCACAGTTCTCTTTTCTGAACTTCCTTTTTAACACTTTATAGAACACTTAATATTGTTTTATGTGGATTTATTTCCCTTCTTATGCTGCAAGTGCTTGAAGGCAGGACATGTGTTCTATTTATTTTTTGTTCCTCAGTATGCCTAGTACAGCACTGTTTTCCATATGTGTTCAGCAAATGTTTCTTGATTGTTGAAATGTATTAGGAGTTTGCTGTTTTAAAATTCCATTATGATTCTTTCATAAAGTAATTTCTGCAGAAATTTCAGTCTGGATTTTTAATAGATCACCAGGTACGTCTGTAGTTTATCATTTTACAAATAGTTAATCCTTTTTAATTGTGCTGGGTGCTATGGAGAACATGATAGATACACACATACATGTATGCAGGCATACAGAACTAGTGTATGATTTTTTAAGATGACCATTTCAATTTTGGTTGTTTTACCTGTTGCAACCAGATTTCTTTTTTATGTATATACATGATAAATAACCAGATTTTTTTTTATTCAAAAATGTTTTTTTTTGGGGGGGGTTCATGGTGATAGCTGCTATTTATCAAGTTTAATGAACCCTTGGGATTCTTCCTCCAAGATGGTCTTTTCACAAGCAGAGATATCTCATCACTGGTCCCTTAGTCTCTTTTCAGTGAGGGTTTTCCAGCATCTCCACCATTATCATTTGACAAGGTTTTCCAGTATTTAACTGCCTACTAGGAGTCATGGTTTTTCTAAGTGATCTTGATATGTAAGAGTGGCCTAAGTAGCCTGCTGTCATCCATCCCCAACTCAGGTCAGCGCAGGGAACTTGTGCTGGAATAAATCAACAAGCATTCATGAAATACCATGTTTTATGTACCAAGTGCCAGGGCTAATAAAAAGACAAAAATTGCTGCAATACTATAAGATTTAATAGCTGTATTCTTGGCTCTTGTGTTCTCACGCTCAGTTAATTGGTTACTCGGGAACCTAAATCTGAAAATAGATATACAGTCCAATGTCTAATTGGAAAGGAAAGTGAAAATGGAATGGGGGGGTGAATAGAAAGTTTTTGGGGAGGTGGAATGCTGTGGTGCTAATGTGCACCTTCACTTGGATCAAAGTGAAGCTTTTCTGAGCAATGTAAGAACATCTTGGTTGATAGTGTCCAACCTCCATAAGCCTTGCTGACTTTCTATCCTAGCTTACACTGGTCAGTAACACTATTTCAAATCTATATTTGTGTGGAAAGTGGATTGATGAGGCAGCTAGTGTGAAAATTGTAGAAAAATACCACATCCACTTCTAAATGAGAGTTCATTTTTGTTCAGAAAAATAGCTTCAAATCTCCATTTTGCTTTCCCTTTGTGGATTTATCCTTCAGTCAAAAACTCCTGATTTCTAAATTGACACTGACTTCCTCAGCAGGTTTTGGTAAATTAGTTATTTGACCTGAAGCTCATTTTGTAGATTAGAAAGTTGAGGGAAAAGGGAGTGACATTATTCACTCATAGTATCTAATGAAGTGGAAAGAGACAATGTTTGGGGGGGAGGATTGGAATAAGTATTAAGCCCCTACTATGTATTTGACCCTATGCTAGCCACTTTATCATGTTAATCTCATTTGGTCATCTAAACTCGATTAGAAGATTGGAAAGCTGCTCTTATTATACTGATCTGTGTTCCACTAAATGTCTAGGCCTAGAAAACCTTAGTTTGTGAAACCTTGTGATTTTAAAGTTTAGGATAGCATGGCAAATACATAGCAAAATCATAAGAAATGTAAAATACTTAATCTAAATGAACTAAAAGTCACAAATCTAATCCCACAGTTGTTTATATTCTATATGGAACATGCTCTAATTAAATGACTATGTGCTACTTTATGTTTAGAGGATAATAATCACCTATTTGGGGGTCTTGGAGTATAGCTATTTTATTTGAAAGATTTTATTGCTTAATTTCTTTATTGAATTTTGTTTCAACTCTTTTTTTTTAATGCTTTCAGGCAGGGTTATTCTTCATGACTTCTGGATGTCAGTTTTGTGGACTTTATTTTTCCTACTTGCCTAGCACATCTCTCTGAATAAAATTAGATTTTGTCTCAAGATTTTTATTTATCATAACTGGCCAAGGGGAACAGTCTTGGTTGTGATTGACACACTCTTAATGAACATTTTCTTTGCTTGAAACTGGTTTGACTCTGGTCCTCTGTGGTGATGGCTCCCTATGATTTAAACGTGTGCAGCACACTGACCTTGCATAGTTAGCATCTGATATTTTATGAAGTCTGACAGGTTGATGGGATTTTAAATATCAGATGGACACCTTAGTCCTACAATTTACCTTACTGAATAAATATTGAAAGTCAAAGTGGAGGTAGCCTAGTTCTACTGCAGAAAAAGCTACAAGGGTTCTTCCTTTTAAAAATCCAATCAAATACTTAAGTCTTTCAGTTTAAAATCTTGTAGATCTAGGCTGTGTCCAACCAAGCAAAGCAGAAAGCTAGGCAATTATCCTTTAAAAATTTTTTTTGACATCCTTTGCTTTTTTCACCAATCATTTCCCAAAATCCTTGTCATACCACAAAGAACTTAAACTTCTTTTTAAAAATAATTTTTTACATGAATTTGAATCCCACTGCTCCCATTAAACATACAAAAACACTTCAGTGAAAATTAAAACCCTGATAATAAACATGCATAATCCAACAAAACAAATTCCTTTTCTAGCCAAGTCTGAAAAGGAATGTCTGTATGCATTTTAAGTTTATTACCTCTCTGTCAGGACATAGCCAAGTGTGTTCCATGTTCTGTCCTCTGGATTCATAGTTCCTTATTGCTTTATTTGGTAGTCTGAAACCTAAGTAATTGTTTCTCTATAGAGTTTTCATTGTATAAAGTGTTCTAGTTTTGTTCAGTTTGCCATGTATCAGTGAAGAGAAGTCTTCCTAGTTCCTCCTGATACTTTATCGTGTCTGTATGGCATCAACTCCATTACATTCCTATGCCATAGTTTTTTTTTTTTCCATTCCCCAATTGGAAGATAGTTCCTTACTTTCCCATTTTGGGCTACTATGGAAAGTTATAATTTTTGTGCATATAGGTCTTTTTCCAAGTTTTTCTTTGATGTAAAAATCTAGTAGTAATACTGGACAACTTTTGGGGAATAATTCCAACTTGCTTTCTAGAATGGCTGGACCAATAATTCATAGCTTTGTTAACTGCATTGGTGGGCCTGCTTTTCCACAGAAACTAGTCAATAAATATTTATTAAGCACCTACTATGTGCCAGGCATCATACCAAACACAGCCCTTCCAACTTAACATTTTTTGCTTTTGTCATCTTTGCTAGCCTGAGGTGGAACAGAACCTTGAAAGTTAAACAAAAGTAACCTACACAGCTGCTCCCACAGTGTTAAGTCTACCCAAATCTCCCTTCCTTTTACCAAGATGTAGTCTAGTCCTCAAGTGCTAAGATTGATCATTGCTTTTTTTTTATTTTTTAAAAATAAACTCTTACCTTCCATCTTGGAGTCAATCCACAGATGGCTCCAAGACAGAAGAGTGGTAAGGGCTAGGCAATGGGGGTCAAGTGACTTGCCCAGGGTCACACAGCTGGGAAGTGACTGAGACCAGATTTGAACCTAGGACCTCTCATCTCTAGGCCTGGCTCTCAATCCACTGAGCTACCCAGCTGCCCCCAGATCATTGCTTTTAATATACACAAATGCCATTTTTATTCACATTATGTGGGTATTTATATTTGCATATTGTTATCTTTTTCTTTGTTCATCAGCTCAGGTTTTTTCCATGCTTTTCATGTTATTTCTATTGCTATTATATTCATTAACAATAATTTATCTGGCTATTCCCCAATCATTACTAAGTCACCAACCTTATTTCAGATTTGCTTCCACAACAGGTACTGCTTTTTAGGTATTTTGGTATATGCAACATATTTCTTGTCAGCAATAATCTGAGAGCTAGCTTCAGAATCAGAAAGTCCTGAGTTCAGTTATCACTTACTAGCTATGACTCTGGGCAAGTCACTTAACCATATGCTGTTCTAAACCCTTAAGATGGGATTCTTAACTTTGGAGTTTCTGATTTTTAAAAATGTGATGACCATATTTCAATGTAATTGGTTTCCTTTGTAAGATTATGTGTATCGTTTTATGCATTTTAAAACCTTATTCTGAGGCTATAGACTTCAACTGGCTGTCAAATGTGGTCCATGAAAAAAAAAGTCAAGAACCCATAATTTGCAGATCTGCATTGTAAAGGGAGGTTTTCTTTGTCAATGAAATTACCAGTCTAGAAATGCACCCCTGCCCCAGCAATAAAAGGGCATGTGAGTTGTATTATCCATGTAAAATGTGGTATACATTTTATTTACTTATATAAAATATGATCATTAAAAATGTAAACATCTCTGGGTAATATTATTGTGACCATAAAAAGCAGGAGAGGGCTAATTGCCAGTTCTTGAAATCAATCAGGAAGATTGGTCAAGTTCTTTCTTTTAAACATAGGAGCAAAGTGATTAAGCCTCAGGACAGCTCTCTAAAACTATCCATTACAAAAGAGTTCCTATTCTGCATGGATAGAGAAGGCCCTACAGGAATTTCCCCACCAACCTCTATCTCCGTCCAAATAAGGGGTTAACTGGTGGTTTCCTGAAGCTAGGCAGCAAACTTTTCCCCCATTATAAGTAAAAGAAGTTAGTATGAGGTTGTAAAAATCAACTTGGTTCTTTTTATTGACACTAAATATTACATATGTAAAAGTCAATCATTACATTTACTTTTGTTTCAATACACATTAAAATGAACTGCATTTATATGTAGCCAATAATTAAAGTTGTATTTAAAAAAAAAGGAATAAAGGGCAGAGTTGTCCACCTGATCTTTAAATAAGTTATCTACATTTGCTTTTCTTTTTGGAACTGGTGGACCCATTTCTCCCCCATTAATCTGAAAGGAATGATAGTAATAATGGCCAATTTTAAAAAGCCTGAAGGAATGAATTAATATGGCATGTTAGGTGCTACAGAGTAATAAAAAAACACCTTTGATTAAAGGATTTAAAATTATTTTTTTCTTGCTTTCAGCAAACACATATGCCTCAAATTAGTTTTCTCTTTGCCATATGGAAAATTCTTGGAGGAATAGTCTGTACTTTCCTAGAATAACAAGAGTGGTTGTGTGTCAGAAGGAAAAGAACTTTGTGGGAAAACTATTTCTTTGCTAAAACATCTCAACATACCATAAAAAATTACTAGCCTATGATTTGGGGTGGAGCTGTGAAAGTAAGGTGAAGTGCAAGGGTTGTAGTATTGAATACGGTTTTCAGAATTTGTCACAAAATATTTAAGATGCTATTTAGTTCCACAAGGCAAATATTATATCTAATATACATGTTACCGAGTAAAAAAAAATTAAGTCTTTCCTCATAGGAAATTATATCCTACACGTTATATGTGACTGTGAAAGGGGGTGGGTAGGAAAGTAAAATATAAAGATTTATGATCTCATGTTCCCTTCGGTTATTCACACTGCAACTAAAAAAATGTTAATCACCAGAAATGAGAATATACAAAGAGATCCGGTATCACTGCTCCTTTACTGACATTAAAAATTAGACAAGCATCGCGTCTTGTGGAAGCGTACATTTCTTTACTGTTGATAATACTTTTAGTTGTATATGAGTGTTTCAAAGCAGTAATAAGACTTCTATGGTCTCCCTCTAAGTACAATGTCCACATCACAATCCATTTTGTGTTATTTCAAAGTTCTAAATTTACGTGTCGTATGTTTGGGCTCCTTATTGTGGGTTACCTAGGTTTCAGAGTTGAGTAAATTGTCACTACCGGTACCGGGGCGGGAGAAGAAAGAGGGCTCCGGTTTTTTGAATGAATGTGGTTGGGGTGAGCTGAAAGGAGGCTGCGGGTCTGGCGAGATCTGCGATGGGGAGAGGAAAAGAATGATCTATGGGTTTGGAAGGGAGCAGACAGACAAGGGAAGGCCAGAGAGGTGGGGGTGGGGGGTGGGAACTGATCCCAACGAGGTCCTTAACATTTCCCTAACTATCCGCTCAGGACTCTAGCCATAAACGCTGCACGAGGAACGCTGCCAGTTGGCCAAGCCCAAGAAACCGCCACTCCCCTCCCCTCCTCGCGCAGTGGTCGCCGGGTCAGCAATGGTGGCCGGCGGGTTAGCCCCCACCTCGGGCCCCAAGACTGCACGTGAACAGCAATCCAGGCTACTGGGGCTGCCTTCGGGTCCTAGGCACACCCGGAGGACGGCAAAGGTGCCGGTCCTGGTTACTTCCTGCAGTAAAGAGGCGGGACAACTGTTGCTCCTCGGCTGACCACAAGGAAGCGTGGCTCTGGGGGTGAAGGGAGGCAAGCCCCTTAAGGTCACAGTTGTATCCCTAGAGGTCTCCCCCCCACCCCCCCTTACTCCGTTCCGTCTTCACCCGGGCCTTCCCCTAGTTCGGACCGCTCCTTCACGTGGGAGGGTGGCGGGGTACTGAACTTGTAGAATCCCGTCCTTCTAATTCCTCCTTGCGGGACTCGGCGGCCCAGGAGCATCGGTTAGTGGCCGGAGCGTGCTAGAAACGCACCAAAGCTCTTAAGTTTCGGGTACGAAAACCCAAAATCATTGCCCGAGGTCCCCGACCCCAGCTTCTCCTTCTTCACTTCCACCTAGCCAGGGCTTGACAGCAGGGCTGGTCCTGACCCCCGCGGGCCCCCGCCGGCGCTCCGCCCCTTCCGCCCCGCGCCTGCGCTGCCCAGGGTGAGTGTGTGAGGGAACGTGTGTTGATGGGAGGGGCTGCCCTACCCCCTTTCCCCGGGATCCGCTCACTCTTGCCCCAACGTGGGGGTGGTTAGTCTAGTCGAGCCCTCTGGTCCCGCCGGGGAGAGGGCCGGTCCCGGGCCTGTCTACTTTTCTTTAGAAGCAGGGTAGGCAAGGAAGCCTCCTCCGCGCCCTTCGTTCCAGTAAGGAGGCAGCAGGAGCAGCGGGTCGCCCGGCTTCCCTTTCCCTAGTCCCCCTTGCTCTCCTGAGGGGAATGGTGTGCCCCGCAGGGCGCGCGCTGCTCCCGCGCTTTGGCCGTTCTGAGAGGGAGGGGGGAAAGGAGGAGGAGGAGGGAGGGAGGGAGGAGGGGGGAACCGGACCCCGATTCGTAAAGACTCCGCCGGGACCGGACTACCCGGGCCATATAAGCCGGGGGTGAAGTCAGGGTGCGCGCGGGCCGAAGTGGGCCTCGTTGGGGGGGTGGGGGGTGGGTGGGGTTGGGGTGGGTGCCATCGTTGATTCTTCCGGATCCAGGGAAGCCTGCCGAGCCGCCGGGATCATGTCGGACGAGGAGTTGAAAGTTCCCGAGGAAATGTTCAAAGAGGTCAAATTTTACGCGGTGGGAGACATCGATCCCAAGGTACCGCATCCGCTTACTCTGTTCGGCTCCTCTTCCGTTACCTCCTCCACTCCCCCCTCCCACCCGCGACCCACTCTGGGTGTATGTGTACCCTCCTTAACACCTTCCACCCCCTTCCGTGCCCTCCCCCTCCCTCCTCCTCTTCCTCCCCCAGTCTGCGGCCGTACCATTGTCGAGGTGGTCTCGCGCCGGCCTGCCTGGGCTGGGGAAAAGGAGGCTGGTCTCGCGCCGGCCTCGCGCCGGCGCAAGGGGCCCCTGGGTGGTTGAAGGAGGAGGGTGAGCGCGAGGGCCGGGCTCGCGCCTGCTCCGCGCTCGCCGGCGGCCGGGTGCGGGGGGGAGTGCGGGCGAGGCGAAGCGAGGCAAGGTTCTCTCGCCGCCGGCTCGGGGGTTCGGAGGAGGAGGAGGCGCCGGAGGAGGAGGGGGGGAGCGAATAGGGTCACGCTGGCGCCGTGGACTGCCCAACTCGGGGAAGGGAACGGGAGCGTTTGGGGGCGAGCCGGCTTTTCCTGACTGGTGGAAGCGGCGGTGGCGGCTTCTGCGCAGCAGCCACCTGGGGCCCGAGGGTTGCTTAGTGGGGGCTTCTGAGCCTCTTGGAGCGGGCTGGAGAGCTCGGGCCTAGCAGCCCCCTTGACGGCTACCGCCTGACGTCGCGCTTTGGCTGGGGAACTCAGTGCTTTGCTCAATAGTGAGTAGTTTTCCTCTCTCTGCGCAGCCGCCTCTGACTGCGAAATTGGGAGCCGCGTGGGGATGCCCTGGGTGCGGGATCGAGGGAGCCTTGTCCTTCCCAGAGGGTGGTGCGGCTCCTTTGGCTGCTTTGGACAGCCCCCGGGGGGGGGGCAGGGGTGAACGGCCTTGTGGTGGCGAACGATGGGGGCAGATTCTACAAGTGGGAGCACAAGCTTGCTGCACTAGGCCAGTAGCTTTCTCTTGGATGAAGGTTCTTAATTCGAGGGTCGGGCACTTGTTTTTAAGAAAATATTTTGGCCACTATTTCAATATAAGAGATTTCTTTTGCAATTCTGTGTGTTTTATGCACCTAAAAATTGACACTTGACTTGATTGCCTAAGAGGTGCCTGACAAAGAAAGGTTAAGAACTCCTGGGAGTCTTGTCCGTCTGCTAGCTTTTATTTAGCTCCTACGGTGTTGGGGGCACTGTGCTAAGTAAGATATGCAAAGAAAGAAAACAGTCTCTGCTCTTGAGGAGCTCTCAAGCAAATGTCATTGAGGAACTCACAAGCAAATGCTAGATCTGTAGGTGTCTTCATTATATAGATAGGGTATGTGTTTTGACCATGTATATATATGTGTGTGTGTGTGTGTGTGTGTGTGTTCCTCTAGCCATAACATAGCCAGCTAAAATGAATTCCATAGTACCTTCTTGCTTAAAAGCAATGAACCAAATTTTGCAGAAAATTAGAGGTTATCAGATGGCGAAGAATAAAAGGTAGTTTCACTAAATTTTAGCGTGACAGGTTTCTCTATAAATTAAAAAAAATAAATTTTATGATCCACTTAGGAAGTTTTAGAAAAATACTCAAAATAACACCAATACCTTATTACTGACTATTAATTGTTGTAGTTTCTCCCATATATATAGAACTTGAATTATTATCCAGTTTTCTAAGGAATTCCCTGTTTTAAAATGACGAGGCTGTACCAGATGATTTCATGTGATCACTTAATTTCTATTCTCAGTTTTTGAAACAAACTTTTGTTTGTAATTTATTTTTGTATAGTTATTTTAAAACTAAATTATTGGCCTTTGCATTAATTAAATATGTGCTGATTTATCAAGATTAGTTTATTTACATTAATTTAATAAAAATCTGCAGTAAGGAAAAAGTAAGACAGGATTCTTTGCTTCAAGAAGGTTTCAGTTAAAGCCCTTTCTTTAAAGACAGGAGAAAGAAGGGAGAGTTTTTGAATAACTGACATGGTCATATTTTAATGATATTTATCTTTACATCATAATTTCTTGTGACATCTTCTTGGATGGAGGGTCCCTCAATTTGACTGTCTTATGAGGTAGATTCTGAGTGTTGTTTTGTCTTTAAATTACAGATTAATACTTCCAAGTTTAATGACTTATAGAATTATAAAAATTTAATTGCATGTATATGACATTTATCAAAGCCACATACCACTTTTATCTTGTGCCCAAATAAATGTGGGGGTGAAAAGTACTTTCTAGTTTTACAGCATGCCACAAGAGAGGAAAAAGGACATTTTAAAAATAAAACTTAATGGACATTTAGTAGGTTCTAAAAAGGGGAGGGAGAACTTTTATGTACTTTTTCATCATTATAAGTCTTTGTTTTAATTTTGTTTCTTTTATTAGAACTTTGACATGTATTTTAAAGGAAGTTAAGCATGATACAGAGAAAAATAACACTGGATTTGAAGTCAGTTTATGGGCAAATTACTTCTCTTTTGCCTCAATTTTCTCATTAATAAAATGAGGAGGTTAGATTAGCTCTAAATCTGTGATCCTAAAGTCTGGTTGAAACTTTAGAAGATGTCATATGATCTTATGTAACTTTAATTTTTAGAAGTTCTTCTGGTTTCTTATTTTGAATGAGGTTACTAATTTAAGATTTTTTTTGTAATGAGAATGTTTTGGTTTTTGGTTCATTTATTTTCTTCCCCCTACCTTCCTTCTTTCCATTCCCCAAAGGAATAGAAAAAACAAACATAGTCAAGCAAAACAAATTTCACATTGGGAATGTATGATAATTTCTGATTTCAAAATTGTCACACTAGAGATTTGAAAACTGGTAGCACTCAGTAGTAACATACTACTACTCATCTAGACACTGTACAGGTAAATAATAGGGATTAATACAATTTTGAATTGAATTGAAGAAGGTAGTAGTTTCATAGTATACTGCCTGACCCACAGCTAAAGTGCTTTGACTTGATCTTAATTCTACATTTTAAGAAGGATGTTGACATACTATACTGTAGGGCAACTAAGATTTTGAGAGCCTCAAGATTATCAATCAATTAAAGATATCCCAGAGAAAAACTTGGGCAATAATTGCTTGTATTAAGTATTTGAAGGTTGACTTGTAGAAGGTATTCTGCACAGCTCTAGAAGACAGATTCAGCTCATTAAGGACTTCCTAGTGAATGAAGGTGTGTCCAAAAATTGGAAGGAAGGGACTACTCCAAAGGAAGTTAAGATCCTAACACTGGAGGTCATTTAAGTGGAAACCTAATAATAATGTTGAGGTTGTTGCAGAGAATATTCATGTTTCAGATAGGGGTTGGATTGGAACTCCGAGTTTCTAGATCTGTAATAACACAGGACACACATAATGATTAATACTTTAAGAATTGATAAGTTATTTTTTTTTGTGGGCTTTTGGGAATTATCTTAGAGTCTCTAAGATTAAAAGTTTAAATATTATTATAGCTTTATAAAACTACAAATCTTAGCGATTTACAAAATCATGTTTACTTAATTATTAATGGTAATTCTTAAAATTGTTTATACTTAGTTATAAATTGTAGTTATTTGGAGTTCCTGGAAATTGTACTTACTTCAAAAGAATATTCTATTTATGTGGTATGGGGGGAGGTGTTTTGTACAAACAAAATAAGGTGCCAAAGAATCTCAAATGAAGCAGTTTTCATTCAACAAATATATGGAATACTTAGGGAAGTACAAATATATATGTACATACATCACATGGATCCTGCCATTAAGGCATTGCAGTCTCATTAGAGAGATGATGTGATATGAAAATCTATGAAAAATTGACAATAAAAGAGTTAAATAACAATCATACTGACTTGTAAATTTTTAAATCTTTTTTTCATTCATGACTTTAGATTTAGAGGAGATAATAGTATGGGACTAGAGTGATCAGAGAGACTTAATGGAAAATATAGAAGTTGTGCATGACATTCAAAGATGGAGAGTAAAATTCATGGCAAGATGCAAAAATGATTTATACATTTTTTTCCGCCCTAAAGTACCTTAATATTTTAAGATATATATACCTATAAAAATGAAAATTTTAAATATGTATGTATTGCTCCTTAAAGGTTTTTAATTTGACAATAAAATTTATTTGAATGAGATTCAAGAAACACTTGCTACATTATCATATATCATATATAGTTTGTAGTGGGAACTTAGAGGTGAATAAGGAGATGGAACAGTGAAGACTGCTGAACCTGACTTGAAATTCTGGTTCTACTGCAACTATTGTGAAGTGGGGCTCTCTGGTCACTTAACTCTTATGGCCTCAGTTTCCTCATTTGTAAAATGAGAGAATTTTCTAGATGGCTTTAAATGTTCCTTCTACCTCTAAATCTATGATCATAGGCATTTGGCCTTGAGATTGGAAACTACTAAGTGGATGCTTAATATAGAATATTGAATGAGGGTCCTTAGTCCATTAATAAGGAAGTATCTATTTTGTGCTAGGCACTGTGTTGTGCTAGGTGCTGAGAAGGATGGATTTGAAGACAAAAATCTTCAAGGAACTTGGCATTCTTTCTCTTCTTTTATCCAGTTCACTCACTTTAAATTGTGTTTGGGGTCAATTTGTTGGGGTTATTTAGCATTGAATATCTCATATTTTCACAAAATACATAGAAAAAAATGCTCTTTAAAAAGCCTGACCTAGAATATGAGCATATTCTCAAGTAGGGCCCTAACTGAAATAATGTTTCATTTGCTTTGATTATCTCGATTTTATAAGTACAGGTTAAAAAAATATTTCCAAGGTTTTCTACACGGCATTTTTTCTATTTTTTTAGAAGTATTTATTGAGCATAGTTTGTGGATTATAAAATGTAATGCTGAACAGGTTCCTCTTGTTCGCTAATAACAAAGTTAGTTCTGTTGTAAAATGGATCCTATTTTCACTTTTTGTATGACTCAGGTTTGCTTATTCTTATTCAGAAAAAAAAAAGTTTCATTGGTATACCACTAGAAGTAAAATTATTAATACAATGTAGAAAATAATCAGTAAATTTTTATTAGAAAGTTAGAATTGAGATTACTGTCATGGGCTTTTCTATTTCAGTGTGTATATTCTTTTTCTAGGTTATACAGTTTCTGAAAGCCGGAAAAGCTAAGGAAGTTTCCTATAATGCACTAGCTTCACATATAATTTCAGAAGATGGGGACAATCCAGAGGTTGGAGAAGCTCGGGAGGTCTTTGATCTCCCTGTAGTAAAAGTGAGTAGTAAACCTAATTTTTTATATTTATTTTACTGATGAATCATTTAGACATATATTGAAATGTAAATATGACTTCTCAGAGTCCATATAATAGGGATCAAGTTTCTGTGTGAGGCCTTATCAGTAATTAAACTTTGGTGGATAATGACATCATATGTCAAGGTTACCTACATAGGTTTAAGGAGCCCTAAAGTTGCCATATCATAGGTGCACTTCACTTCAGTAGATGTTCAATAATGGATAATAGTTTAAATTTAAATTTATATAGTGGTTTTAAAAAACTTGTACTTTTTACAAATAAGGAAAATAGCATCAGAGAAATAAAACAATACAGCTAGTAAGAATTAGAACCAGGGTTTAAAACTTGGATGTCTTGATCTTCCAGAAAGGCTCTTCTTATTTTAAAATGCTGGATTGAGATTAAAGCCCATGACTAATAAAAATACTGGATTTCAATGTCTTTTCAATTTCAATGCCTTAACTATTTAACCATCCTTGCATGTTTTGTGCAAAACACACTGTGCTATGTGCAGAGCATTATGCTTAATAGTAGAAGAGATGCAGAAATTATAGGATACTGTCCCTAGCCTCATGGAACTCACCAGTCTTCTAAATCACTTTTGGATAAGAAAATAAAAGTATCTTCTTTGTAGTTGAACCAAGCTGAAAATTGATTTGGTTCACCCCCCCCCCCCCCCCTTCAACCCCCCTCCCAATTGTAGCAAGGACATTTGTTGTTGAAAAATGGATATATCTTCTGGTTATTTTGGAATTATGTAATGGAATGTTTTTGTTTTCGTAGAGCAGAGTACTTAACTGCTAGAAAAAGAGCTATTCCCTGGACTTTTAAGAGGAATGGAAGGAGTTTTAGCCTAAAGTTGCCTTCTTTTTGAATTAGGATAATGGGGTAATTCTAACTTGGGGATGGGTAGAAGAGCACTCTGTTCACTATTTGCTGTTTTCTGTGTGGGTTATGGGATATCACAGGTCTGATCTTGAGATTGATGAGCTATATTTCACCTCTAGGGGACTGAGGATTTGGTTTGTACATATATAGATTTCTTTTAGAAGAATTGCAGTTTCACTTAGAGTTAGGGTCCATGGCTTAAGGAGTTTGGGGATGGAGAAGGCAATTGATTTTTCATTATCTGTAGTCTGTGTCCCATTGACACAGATAACTGAGAATTGGCTAGCTTTTTTTGCCTGTTTCTAGTATGCCAACATTTATTAAGGGCCCTACTATGTTTCTTTGGCTGCTTATTTTGCAGAATTCTTTGAATGTAGTTGTAGAATAGCTATTTTAAACTTGTTTTAGTCTAATATCTTTCTACTTCACTTGATTCACATGAACTATTTGGCTTCCTGGGATCATACTTGGTATTTTTTTTTAACTTCTAGTAATCCTGAAAAAACGAGCATATATATATTGTTATTGCCATCTTGTTTTCTGAGCTCTTCAAGGGAAAGGGGTGTGTGTGTGTGTGTGTGTGTGTGTGTGTGTGTGTGTGCGCGTGTGTGCGCGCACGCGCGCACCCAGCACTCAGCACAGTGCCTTGTATATAGTAAATGCTTGGTTTATACTCATTGAGTAACGTAACTCCTGTCACAGTTTAATGGAAAGATCTTTGAGCTCTGGGTATGAGTCCTTATCTACCAATTCTCTGTCCTTGGACACCAAACATTATTTTATCTGTTAAGCACAAGTAATAACAAATATTTGGTCATTATAAACTCTGAAGATATAAAACTGCTTGAAGAGTAATAACATTTCAATGGCATTAGTATTGTAATGTTAATTTTTGTCTTGTGTTTAAGTTAATGAAAAGTTCCTAATTGAAGGGATCACTTTCTATTATCTTCAGTAAACAGTATATTTAAGGTTAAGGCAACAAGAAGCTATTTTAATAGCTTGTTAATATTTGTGTAATGTATTTATGTTTGATTCTATAAACTTGAAACTTTTGAACTTAAATCTTCCAAGATTTTGATCTGCTAGTTTTATCCCCTTTATTTTTATCTTGCTATAACTCAATCTCTCATGCTGTTCACCACAATTTTCCCCCCTTCAGCATTGAAATCTTTGTCTAGACCATCTTCAGTGTGAATTATCTTTTTTTGTTTTTGCTAGAGTTGTTTTCAAAAAAACCCTTAACCTTTCACTTTATAATTGATATAAATTCCAAAGCAGAAGAATGTGGTAAGGGCTAGGCATTTGGGGATAAGTGACTTGTCTAGGATCAAACAACTGGGAAGTGTCTGAGGTCAGATTTGAACCTAGGAGACCCCCCCACCCCCCTATTCCCTCCCCCACCCCTGGCTTTTTATTCACTGAGCCATGTTAATTAAGCTTTTTAACACTTGAAGGTTAGATGCACTGTGGGGAAATTGTACTGTGTCTGTAAAGTGATGGTCGAAATAGTATGTAGTTCAACATAATTTTTTTTTCCCTATTTGACTATATTTCCTTGTGACAAGCTACAATTTTTCAAGCTCCTTGAGGGCAGGTATGGTTTTCTGTTTCTCTTTGTATCCTCTCTTCAAGTTGTAGGCCTTTACCAACAAACTTTTGTAAAATTCTTACTGTGTGTTGGGGGGATATAAAGACCAAAATGGAACATTCTTTGCTTTGTGATATTTGTAAAGTACTTAGTACAATGCCTATCACGTAGTAGGTAATATCTCTCTGCTTATTTACTTCCCTCTTTTGATAGCTTACATTTTATTGAGAGATACCACTTGAATATATAAGTATATGCAAAAAAAAAAAAGTACAAGAGAACTTTTAGAGGGGAAGCACCAGTAGCTAGGGATGGATGGGAATCAGGAAAGACCTCTTGTGGAGTGGCACTTGAATTGAGTTTTAAATGAGATTAAAGATTCTAAGAGGTGGAGGGTGAAAGAGGGAGGGCATTCCAGGAATGGAGGACAACTGGAAAGGTAGACTATAGTCAGATTGTGAAGAACTTTAAAGCCAAATAGAAGAGTAATCTTAGAATAGGGAACCACTGGAGTTTATTGAGCAAAGATGGGATGTGGTTGGACCTGAGTTTATGAATATCACTTTGGCAGTGGTTAAAGAAAGAAGGTAAAGTATGATTAAAGGAGCAAGCTGCCAAACAAGACAGGAATGGATAAAATTCAAGGAAGATTTTTTTTCCATTAAATTATAAGACCAGACACTCTACTTAAAGGGAGATGGTGGTATAGGAGATTTAAAGGGACATAGTTTGGAACACTAAACAGAATGTGATAGGGTTATCAAGTTGTAAAGGATTGCTCAGTAGAGTTAAGGGCTAGTTAGGCCTGAAAGAGAAAATAAAGAGAATCGACCATTGTCAAGTGACCAGTGGGGAATCTTAGAAAAAAACTAAGTGAAATCTGACTCAAATGTACTCCCTGCTCAACACTGCCAATAACAACTACTCTTTGAATATGACCTTTCTGCTAGTTGTGCACACATAGCTTTAGTTATTGTATAATCGTAAAATGTTTGTTAGAACAATGTTAGTGGCATAGAGATGTTATATATGTAATAAGTTACAAAAAGATTTTAACTGCATTAATTTTTCTTTTGTCTTTTAGCCTTCCTGGGTGATTTTATCTGTTCGATGTGGAGCTCTTTTGCCGTATCCTTTTAAGGGACAAGGGAATAAACATTAAAATTGAGATTATAATAAATTTTTGATTAATAGTTACAGATAGACTTTTTAGTTTGGAATTAATTTCCAGTTCTGTACTCCATTTCTTCCCATTCCATATGAAAATATTAGTTACTTAGTGTTCACTACTAATTTAAACAGGAGACAAATGAAACTAGATCTCTGATTTACACCTTTTACGGATGATTGGGTTAGAGTAGAGAAGGTGAAAAATAATTGAAGTTGGATTTGTTATATTCCATCTTTTAATTATGTTAGCCAGAAGATTAATAGTGATGGTAGAAGGTAAAAATTTTGTCTTGCCATTTTCCCATAGTTTCAAAAGAATTTCAGTCAACTTTTCTGATCTTATAATATGGAAGCTGGTGTTAGTGTTATATATAGTAAAAATGGATTTTTAAAATATTTGGTACAAAATTCCCAGTGATGTTTCTAGCTCTTGCTATATAAGTTCCAATACCACTTTTCTTACCTTAAACGGAACTGGATATTCAATCTATATTTCCTCCTCCCCTTGCATAATTCTTTGTCTAGGTTTAACAATTCTTTTAGTATCATGTTTTGCTTCTTAATTCCATTAGCTTCTACTTCTTTTTCCTATTTTATTCCTAATCTCTTTTGTGATCCTCATCCCATTCCTTCCTTGTCTCTACCCCTAGTGTCTTTATAATTCTGTTCTTAGTTGCTTTCTTTTTTTTTACTACATGAATATCCTTAAAGGAAAATCCACTGAAAAGTTCCACAAAGCAAAATAAATTCTAGAAAAGATTATTTAAAAGAAGTCTCAGGTACTGTATAGAAGATGTAAAAGTCAAAGATGCTTAACTAGCTGTTTAAAGAAATCTGATCTATCATCTTCCACCTTAAATTTTATTTATAAGATTCCTCCATGATATTCATGAAGGAAACAAGTCCCATAGAAATTATATCTTCCTCAAATCATAGATCATAGTCTTTAGGATTTAAAGTAAACTTAGTCCAATTAATTCTCTTATTTTAGAGGTGTACCAGACAGCTCATTTAAATGCATTTTGTTTTTCAAGTATCAAATGGAAAAATAGGGGTCAACTCTCATGTGTGAATAATTTCTCTTGGACACTTGAGAGGCAGCAGCTTCATGTTCTAAATATATGTACTGGACAGTATCGGACAAGGCCTGAGCTCAAATACAGTGTCAGACACTGGCTCTGGGAAAGTCACTAAACCTCTCTATTTCTCTGTTTCTTGTCATCTGGAAAATGAGTGGATTGGATTTGCCCATTCTAGCTCTGAATCTAATATGATCTGATGATTTAAGACTAATGGAGCAAACATCCTCAAAAAACCACACTTCTTGATAGATAATAGATAAACACTTAAAGTGAGAGAATTCCAGAACAAGAATGAGGATTCTAGTCCTAACTTTGCCAGAGGATAATTAACAGGTACTTCTTTTGGTCAGTGCTGGATATACAAAGACAAAAACCAAACTTATCTCTGCCCTCAAGGAATTTACATATATGGGTCTAGACTGGATATAAATGACAAGGTAATAGAGGTATTAGCATTTTGGCAAATAAAGGAGTCTTGAAGGAATCTAGGGATTCTGAAGGGCAGGGGCAAGGTAAGAGAACATTCCAGGCATGGAATAACTTCTATAAAGGGAGTAAGAAGAGAGAGCATTTTGTGCTTGATCAACTGCAGGTAGGTATTAGGTGGATCAGATTTCACTTCTGTAAAGTGAAGCAGTTGGCATGATTTTCTTTAAGGTTGTTTCATGCAGAAAGAAAGGTCTTCTGTTTGGAAGTCCTGTGTACCTTTTTAAAATTAATCCAGAAATTACTTAGGTTAATAAGTTATCTTCCTTGAGTCAATTTCTGTAGTGGCTATATTTCTCATGGAGACTCTTGAGAAGTAAAAAGGGTATCTTCAGGTTATTTGCTCTGCCAAGGCACTACAGGGTTTGCCTCTGATAGGATTTAGGCCCCTTTGATCTCTGAATCTCTAAGGAATAATATCTCTTTAATTCCTATATTGGAGGAATCAGATTTTTGATATATGGAACTATAACATATCAGGCTTATAGCTATAAAAGTCGGTAGCCTGTGATAAAATTGTTTAAAGCTGCCTGCCCTGCTTAGGATGACCTAATACTTTCTCATAAGAAGCCTAGAAATGGAAAAAGTTGAAAATCTCAAGTTCTTGTCTTTTTGTCTCCCTCTTAAAATATGGGTTAGTTACTTTTCTCCTTGATGAAAGAATAAATTTCTAAAATCAACCTTTTAATTAGGGATGCAATATTATTTTGAAAAACAATTTTTCTTGAGTAGAATTTTAGAAAGGGACTTTAGAGGCTTAGTTCACTTAGTTCACTCTAATGTAATTTGTACATGATGAAATGAGTGATGTGACATATAAGTCAGACAGCTACTTAATGGCAGATGTCAGAGTAGAACCCTGGTTTGTAGTCCAATTCCCTGTCTATGAATAGTAATATTTTTATTAAAAAATATCTCTTCCATTTAACATTCTTTAAAAAAATTGCTACAGTTCCAAATTTGAAGAAGTATGTACTTATTTTGTATATATATTGTTAGGATTAAATTTATTCCCATGGCATTATATGATCCAATTGTTATATAGGAAAGTGGTTCAGTTTTTATAAATTTGCTTTATTGAGGGAATTCTATATCTGTCCCCTCCTCCACCTGTTCCCACTGCCCATTTTCTCTTTACTGTACAAGCTTCTTCCCTTTCTCATTACATTTTCTTTAGCACTTGAGCCCACTATGACTGAGCCTTTATTTGTCTTTGCTTACTTTCCACCCATTTTTTCCATTAAAGACATTTTGGGGGTGTTTTTTTTTGAAAGGGGAAGAAGAAAAATAGTCAAACGTTAGATGCTTGAGACTTGAAACATACTGTGGTTTTGCCATATTGTTAATCTTAATAGCTGTTATCCAGAGTGAATGGTTTTTCTCCAGAATCTTGTCAGATCTTTTTTGGAGTCACTGCCTGCCTTTCTCAGGTAAGCATCATTTTGAATGATGGGTATTTATAGACTTAATTTAACATATTTTGAGGATTTTTTTTATGTATGAGATGATAAAAACTCAAAAATTTTTTGAGTAGATATTTATTAAATTTAATATTTAAAATAGATTTGCTAAATATTTTAAATCATGTGAATAAATGTTTATTTTTATTATCAAATGCATTTTTTCTGGGTGAAAGGTTTCTTAGGAGGGGGTTATATTAGACTAAATAATTGAATAGATAAGTTTAATATTGATTATTTGAAAGTGATACACAATTCAGGCTGTGTAGCTAGCTGTTCGGAATTTGGAAAAATTTTAGGCCTAATCTTGAATTTTTATCTTGTTATTCTCAAGAAAAATTTTTATGGTATTTAAAGAGATAGAAAATATGAGAATAGATTTTAAGGTTTTTTTTTTTCTTTAGTGTTTAGAGAGATTAGCAGATTATAAAAAGTTGACTTGGTTACTAATTGTACTCTGCTCCTTGTTTTTGCCTGGTGTTAAAAGAAATAAGTTTGATGCTTAAATATAGGCATAAGTGGGTTTAATTATTATTAGTATGATTTGATAATTTTATTCTAAATATCTGAAGTTCTTTTAAAAGATGGAGATCCTCCCTGCCCTCCCACTTCATGTAGCTTTTGAGAGCATTAATTTTGAAAATATAGATAATAGCCCTGATCTACCCATAAACAGTTATTTGGGGTCATTTATCAATGGGACAATTTTATTTTCTTTTAAGAATAATTAATCTGCCTAAGCAACAAAATTCCATGAACTATTTTCATTTTACAATTGAGGAATTGGGTTTAAACCCTATCTAGATTTCTTTGGCAGCCACTTATCTTGCCTGGCCTTTGGTTTTCTCATCTTTTAAATAAAGAGTTTGGATAAGATGATTTCTAAAGTGTTTTCCAGCTCTAAATGGAAGGGCATGGGGTTATATCAACATTTAAAATGTCTGTAATACCTTATTAGTTATTCTCTATGCTGCCTTCATTTTTCTTTACCCATTTGTATTTGTTAATGCATTTCCCCTTTTATGTTGTGATCTGTGTATATAATTTTTCTGTTTATACTTTTGGGGTCCAGGGTGATTATTAATTTTAAAAACTTGTGTATTTTTGGCATTTTTAAAAATTCCACAGATTTGCAGTTTCACTAGTATACTTTTATCTCCCATCCTAACCAATATTGATTTTTTGGGGCATTTTAACTTTAAGAATAAAAGATTTTGGATATCTGAGATAGGAACAAAAGAAAGTTGATATAATTTTAATTTCTACAAGTGATAATGGTATTTAAAAGTGGCCATTTTGACAACCTTAGAATACTGTATTAAAAATAGATTGTTTTTTTTTTTGTTAGCATATAATCTTTACATTTATTGAGTTCCTTTTTAAAAAAAAAAAACTTTATCTTCTATCTTAGAATTGATATTAAGTATTGGTTCCAAGGTAGAGAAGTGGTAAGGGGTTCCAAGGTAGAGAAGTGGTAAGGGTTAGGCTGTTGAGGTTATCTTACTTGCTCAGGGTCACAAAGTTAGGAAGTATCTAGGGCCGTATTTGAACCCAGGACCTCCTATCTCTAGGCCTGATTCTTATCCACTGAACCATCTAGTTGCCCTATTAAATTATTTCTAATGCAGTGAATTTGATTTATAAATTGTAGATTCATAAGTTTATTAGAACCCAAAGGAGAGAGATTGATATGAAATATATTTATTGGAGTCTGTGTCAAGGAGTTAGGTCATTATGACTAGAATGAAAAACCTCATATGAGAAGCTTAACATGAAGAAACTGAGGGTTTAAACATCTACTTTGTGTTTCTTATGTCAGGCTCTTAGGGAAAAGGATTTAATAAGGATTTTTATAGGTAAGAATGGGCCAAAAAAATTTCAGTTTTATCTTTGTTTTCATAAATCATTTATAAGATTATAAAATATGCCAAACATGGCTGGCTTAGTAGATCATATGAAAAAGATCTAGGAAATTTAGTTTGCTGTAAGTTCTAGGTTAGTATATTATGTAATAATGAGTTTTTAAAAAAAAACCTTTGTAATTTTAGGCTACATTTCTAGAAATATAATGTCAAAATCAAGAAAAGTAATGGTCACGTTACATTTTGTGCCCTTATCTGGAGTAATGTGTTCAGTTCTGGACACTAGATTTTAAAAGAAATTGACAAATGATTATACTTCTAGAGAAGGATGAGCAAGGTGGTAAAAAAATCTAGAAATCTTGTCAGATAAAGATTCATTGAGGGAATGAAGGATTTTAGCTTGAAGAAAAGACCAGGAGAAATCTATAGCTGTCTTTGAATATTTGAAAGACATCTTATGGAAGAAGCAAAACATTAATTATAATTATATGTTGTTTTGATGGGGTAGAACTCTAGGACTTATAGGTACAAATGAAAAGGAAGCAATTCTAGTAGCTAAGTTTCTAGCAATTAAGCTGTCTTAGATTAGAATGGACTTTAAAAAAATTAGTAAACCTATTGTCAGTGACTTGGGTGTGGGCTAAGGGGAGTGAGAAATATTACCTTTTCAGTTAATTTTGATTATTGGAAGAATAAGAATTGATTAAAAATCAATTTAGAATAAAAGAGTTTGTTTATGTTAGAGTTTCACCAAAATAGAGAGTAAAAAGCTTGGGGAAAGTTGAAAGGGTAATTGAAACATGTTATAGGATAGAATGGCCATGGAGGGAAGTATGTGTAAGAAGTGAGTTTTGAGTGATGATTATGGAGGACAGATGAAAGAAGTTTTTTGGTGGAAGGTACAAGTTAGAAGTTCAGGAGAAAGAAACTGAAAGAGCAAGGAGTTGGGGCAACCAGGGTAACTAAAGATAATTGGCGAAATATGTAAAAGCACATAGATACATATAGACCACAAGTTCATCATTTGTTTGGCAGTACTTAGAGATTTTTTTGTTTGTTCCTGTTTCTCCTTCTCTCCTCTCCCCCCACCAGGATGTTGATATGAATTGGGTCACTGTGCTGAAATTTTTGAGATTTTCCAGGGAAGTGGAGGAGGAGGAGGAGGTCTCAATGGAAGAGTTTTTTGCTCCCCAGTGGAAGTTTGAAGATAATTCTGCCTTCTCTTTATCCTGGGGTTGATGTATGCTGGTATTGTGTTCTAAAATGTGCTAAGATGATTAACAGGCTAGATAAGGACTTTAAGGGCTAGGAGATTAAAAACAAATTTGCCTTCCATGTCTTTATATCTCTATCAAAAAAGTATTTCTTGACTGCCTACCAGTGTCTTGGACTATGTTAGTTAGACACTTTGGGAAATACATATTTTTTTAAAGCCTTTTTGAGTCCTTGTGGGATGATTTAGAAAGAATAACCTAATATATAAAAAATGTGTGATACATAGAATATGCATCACAAAAGGCCAGAGAAAGGAAAGCCAAGATAAGGAGAATATTGTGAACTGGCTATGTGAGGAGTAAGATGAAAAAAAGGGGACAAAAAAAGTCAATACCGACTCAGAGGGAAGTAGTAGATGATGGTAGTCAGGTAAGGTTGTGGGCAGATTATTATAGAAGACATTTGTAAATTAGTTTGAGGAGTTTTCATCTGATCTGATAAAACTTTTGGGAAAACTATTGTAGGTTTTTTAATAGAGGAGTGACAGAATATTTTGATGGTGGCATTGATGGTGAACAGGAGGAAGGAGGACAGATTAGCTTTTAGACAGGCTAAAAGATAATGCATGTGAAAAGTCGAAGACTTGAACTATGGCAGAACTTTGGGGAATAAAGGGAAAAAATGATGAAATTTGAAGGAAAAAACTAAACCCCTTGCTCATTTCTCTCTTGGCAGACTACTTCATTGGAAAAAGAAAAAAGACCATTTATTCTTTCCCCATACTCTATTCACAGCTTTTTCACATGGTCCCTCATTGCTTTATTCCAGACTTTGAGGGATCATTAATGCTCTTTTTTTCCCCCCCTTAGACCAATACTTCTCCTTGTTCTTTTTGGTTCTTGGCTCCTTTGGGAATATCCCTCTTTTGTCAGTCCCATCTTACCTCCTGCCTCCTTCTTTGCTGCTTAAAAATATGGTTTCCTCATCCTTAAAAAAACATGAACTTGACTTTGCAATCTCCTCAAGCTATTGTCTTGTGACTCTTCTTTCTCTCACAGCTAAACATGTTACTGGAATACTCTGCTTTTTTGCTGTTCTTTCTTTTCAGCTCTCGCAGTCTGGATTCTGACCCTACCATGTTATTGAGGGTACTCTCCAGTAATTTTTCTGATGGCCTTTTCTTTTTTTTTCCTTTTAAACATTATTTTATTTGGTCATTTTCAAACATTATTCATTGGAAAAAAAAAGATCATATTCTTTATTTTCTTTTCCTTCCCCCCTCCCCCTCCCCTTCCCATAGCTGACGCACGATTCCACTGGGTATCACATGTGTCCTTGATTCGAACCCATTTCCATGTTGTTGGTATTTGCATTAGGGTGTTCATTTAGAGTTTCTCCTCAATCATATCCCCTCAACTCCTGTAGTCATGCAATTGCTTTTCCTCGGTGTTTTTGCTCCCACAGTTTGTCCTCTGCTTATGGATAGTGTTTTTTCTCCATGATCCCTGCAGATTGTTCAGGGACATTGCATTGACACTAATGGACACTAATGGAGAAGTCCATTACGTTCGATTGAATCATAGTGTATCAGTCTCTATGTACAATGTTTTCCTGGTTCTTCTCCTTTCGCTCTGCATCACTTCCTGGAGGTTGTTCCAGTCTCCATGGAATTCCTCCACTTAATTATTCCTTTTAGCACAATAGTATTCCATCACCAACATATATCACAATTTGCTCAGCCATTCCCCAATTGAAGGGCATCCCCTCATTTTCCAATTTTTGGCCACCACAAAGAGCGCAGCTATGAATATTCTTGTACAAGTCTTTTTCCTTATTATCTCTTTGGGGTACAAACCCAGCAGTTCTATGGCTGGATCAAAGGGCAGATAGTCTTTTATCACCCTTTGGGCATAGTTTCAAATTGCCCTCCAGAATGGTTGGATCAATTCACAACTTCACCAGCAATGAATTAATGTCCCCACTTTGCCACATCCCCTCCAGCATTCATTACTTTCCATAGCTGTCATGTTAGCCAATCTGCTAGGTGTGAGGTGATACCTCAGAGTTGTTTTGATTTGTATCTCTGATTATCAGAGATTTAGAACACGTTTTCATGTGGTTATTAATAGTTTTGATTTCTTTGGCTGAAAATCTGATGGCCTTTTCTAGTTGTAAACCTATTTGATCTTTTTTGCTTTTGTGACATTTCTTCTAGTTTTCTTTCTGACTTCCCTCTCTTTGTTGTCTTTTGCTGGTTCATTATCTATTTCCCACCCTCTGTGTGGATGTCCCCTAAGATCCCCTCGTGGATTTTCTTCTCTTCTAATACTCTAAGTGATCTTCAGTTCCCATGATTCATTTATCTCCTTATAGATGATTCCCAAATTCATATATCTAACCTAACTTTTATCTTGAACCTCATTTCCACATTAATAATGTTCTTGAACATCTCCAACAGGAAGTATCAAAAGTAAATCTCATTATTGTTTTTCTTAAGACCCCCCCCCCCCCCCAGTTGAGGACACCATCATTCTTCCATCTATCTAGCTTTATAGAATCACCCTTTACTAAAGGTGTCTCCAAAAGTCTTAGTGCCATTTAAAGCCATTAAATCTTAACACTTCCCTAAGACTTTTGGAATATTACTTCCCCTTTATCCTCCAAATTAAGTCAGTTACCAAGTCATATTAATTCTATCCCTATAGCATTTCTCATGACCACAACCCTAATCAGAGCCCTCTTTTATCTCTCTTGGACTATTTTCAATAACCTGATTGGCTTCTATTATCTTCCCTCTCCAACCCCTGTTCTGCCAATATATTACTAAGGTACAGATTTGCCCATGCCATCCTTCTGCTAGTGACTTCATTTTTATTGCTAGGATAAAATAAAAACACAATTTGCCATTTAAGGCTCTTTCCTATCTGAATTCTACCTACTTTAAAGCATTTAGTTATTCCCTTAACACACACTACATTACATTCAAACCTAGATAGCTACTAGAACATAATGTTTCAAGCCTCTTCTCCATGCTTTTGGACAATCTGCCTCTCCTTCATTTCTGTCTGTTAAAATCTGTAGTTTTTTTAAGACCCAACTCTTGTGCTACCTATAGTACAAAAGCATTTTAAGGTTCTCCTGTACCTTCTCCCCTTCTACCCCCCACTGTTAGTACTTCATCCCTTTTGAAATTACTGTGCATTTACTTATTTGAATATATATTGTGTATCAGCAGCTCCCTATTGACTTTGACTTTGTATCCCCAACAATAACATAATGCTTTTGTATACCCAAAGTAGGGAGTTGATGAGTATGTATTTAATTGAATTGAACTCTTCATCTTAACAGATGAAGTGATTTAATCACATAACTGATCATTAAATATTAATTAATAATTAATCAACTAGAATTAAGTAGCTAGCTAATGGTAATATCCTACTTAAGAGTTGCACTAAAATTCATATTCCTTTCACATACCCTAGGTGATATGGAGAAATTCCTATAAAGTATTGGTTTGGGTTTCAAAACTGACATCCAAATTGTAGGCTAGTTATTTTGTTTTCAAACTTGTTTTCTGCAGTCCTAATCTGATATATGGCTGTGTATATTTGAGTACTGGCTCCAATCATAACTTGTGACATGACCTTGAGTCTCCTTTTTGTTTTCTCACCTGTAAGTTGAAGATATTAATATTTCAGAACTACGTAGTCACTGAGGCCAAGACTTCATAATATAATAAGATTCTGTAGTATTGATAACACTTTAAAAAGTCAAGTTAATTATGATGGCATTCAGTTCAAAAATGATTAATACATTACATAATTTACAGATTATTTTTATTGGTTTAGTAAAAAAGTGCCAAGTTGTAGCATAATATGTGCCATTTTGAATCTAGGTTATCTTTGAAAATGATTAAAAAATAATACAAGACATTCTTTGATGACTTTGAGTAAGAAATATTAATTATAAGTTTAATGAAACACATTTTTTCTAAGTTTAGTTATTAGTATTTTCTTTGTAATTTTTTAACATTTAAATGAAGTAATGCAAACAGAAGAATAAAAAGATAAGGTAGAAGGATTTCTTGCTGCATGTTAAGGAGTCTACCATGAATACCAGGAGTTGTAAAAACAAGTTTTCATGATTAAGAAATGAGATTTAAAGGCAGTTATTAATGAAAAAGCAGAAGGGGCAAATAAACAAATTTTTAAGAATATGGAGAAACTCATTGGATTATATTTAACTGTTAAAAGTAGGCATAGATTTTAAGATGTTCATGCAAGAGTATTTGTGTTTGTTATATATGTATTCATTTTGAAAGTTGAGCATCTATGTTTAACACAGATGTTTTTAGAAGTTTGGAAATTGAATTCAGGTTTATAAAAAATATATTTCTATGCCTTCATTTTCATTTAGCTCACTAGTGGTTTGAAATATTTTCTCTGTTAACTCTCACACTTATAAATATTCAAAGGACTCATTCTATACTTAAATTTATTTTTATTTATTATATGAAGACATGGCAGAAAAATTAGTTGTGCGAATATGATAGGAGAAGGTGAGACATGTTATGGGATAGGGTGGTGGGGGGGGCAGTATGTATAAAAAAATGAATTCTGAGTGATGATTATGGAGAACAGAAATGAAAGAAGCTTTTTGGTGGAAGGTACATATTAGAAGTCCAGGGGGGAAAAATTGTGAAACAGCAGGGAGTTGGGGGAACCAGGGATATTAAGGATAATTGGAGTAAAATGTATAAGCACATAGTTTCTTAGACATACACACCACAAGTTCATCAGGCTTATTTACAATTTATTTACTGCTTTTTTTGGTCAGCTTTTCAAAATGAAATTGAATCAGTACTTTTATTAAAGCCTATTGCTGCAGGTTACAGATGTTTTTTGGTCACTTAACATTTAACTATAAATATGTAGTTCATTTATGTTAATCTGAATGATTATGTAACTTAAAGAATGTTCCATTTGAAGTGAACCCTTTTAGAACATTTTCATTATATTAAGAGGTTAAGAAAACATTTTACTATTTACTTTTTAGGTTAGCTAAGAAGGAAATGATGTATTTTAAAAGAGATAATATTTCTTAGTGTTTATAACAAATAAAAGAAAGCATGATATCTAAAAAAAGTCAATTACATAGCTCTGAAAGTCTTTTTTTTAACTTTCTATTAGATTTCATCTGAAGACCGAAGTGCGCTGTGGGCTTTGATTACGTTTTATGGGGGGGATTGCCAGCTGAACCTCAATAAGAAGTGTTCTCATTTGATTGTACCAGAACCAAAGGGGGTAAGAGTCTTCCATGTACAATCCTTTTTTTTATATAGCACTGAAGTATTCCTAAATACTTTATCTTTGAAGGTTCTCTTCAATTGTTCATTAGATTCAGCTGATTGCATTTGCATCTTTCATATTTTTCAAGTTGTTAACTCTGATATTTGCTTTTGCATTTCCAAAAAACATTTTAGCTTTTGTTATTACTTTTACATCTTTACATTTTTAATTTAAGTAAAGTTATGTATTATTGTACTTATTAGCTATATATTTAGAGTATTTTGTTATTTAGTTAGAATCTGCTTTATAAATCTCTTGTTTAAAATAATTATTGCACACACATGAATTGTCGGCTGGGGTGAGGAAAAGGCAGTTTTTGACATTAGCAGATCTTTTCCTTGAATGTTATTGAAATTTGAAAGTTTATTTTTGTTTATTAGCAAAAAAAAAATTTTGTCTGCCTATTGCAAAATCTTAAAAGGTTGGAACTTGATTGTCAAAATAGGAATTAAATGAAGTGTTCATATTTTCTTATTAATGACCTATAATAGATAATATTTTATAAATGTTGAGATCATTTAAGAAAAACTTGTCTTTTGGAATTTTGATATTTTAAATTTCATCTTTTTAAAAAAACCCTTAACTTCTATTTTAGAATCAATACTATGTATTGGTTGATTCTAAGGCAGAAAAATGGTAAGGGCCAGACAGTGGGGGTTAAGTGACTTGCCCCAGATCCCACAACTAGGAAGTATGATGCCAGATTTGGATCTAAGACTTCCTGTCTCTGGGTCTGGCTCTCAATCCACTGAGCCACCTGGTTGCCCTCTAAAATTCAACTTTAATCACACAAAACTTAAAAGTTTTTTTCATTTAATGACTGGTTATTTTTAAAAAAAATTGTGTATGTATGTAAATTTGGGATTAATAAGTTTACCTTTTCCTTTTCTTTGATTCTGTATTTGAGACAATTAAGACTTTTAGAGTGTTCTTTTTGTTACATAGCTTATTTTGCAGTGATGATAAAAATGTAGAGGGCAATAAAATATTTAATGAATGGACTGAATAAATGAAAAAAAAAACTTACTTAGCACTTAATATGTACAAAACACTGTAGTATACTGAGGGTATTGTTCTCTGAAGCCAATGTGACTTATTCCATAGCCTGTTACAGTATCAGAAAAGGTATCATATTAAATCAGGTAACTAAAAAGCCCAGGTTTGAATTCTGGCTTGTTTACCTCTGAACTGGCTAACCTTTTGGCAAATCACTTTATTCTTCATGGTCTGCTTTCTCATTAGCAAAATGAGAGGGATGGGCATGATGATCTCCAAGGTCCCTTTCAGTTAATTTTACAAATTATACATTAGCCTTTGAACTTGATTTTGCCTTGTTCAGTATGATTTTTCTTAACTTCTTTGGAATGAAATATAAATGCATGTATTTTCCCATGAAAAATATATTGATAAATCCTTCAGGAGAAGAAGCAAATAATGTTAAATGAATTCATTGAACTTCAGTTTGAAATTTGACTTGAATTCAAAGCTCTTCTTACCAAACCTTTTTGGTTTTAGTATTCCCAACTGATTCCTCACCCAAGAAATAGAACACTGTTATTTTCGGATTTCCCACCATTCCTTCACTCACCTAACCCCCAGCAGTGCTTGCTATGTACTCTAGGGCACATATTCATTTTAAAATGGATTGAATTAGAATTACTTTTGTGTTGAGCTATCATGACACTTTGAAGTAGCCCCTGGAATACTTACTAAACTTTAGTAATTTCTGCCCTAACATAATGGCGGATATTGTAGTTATGTAGTTATAAATATCTGCTTTAATTTCAACACATTTATCAAATGTCATGCCTATTGTATAAAAGGTACTGGTGCTAGCTCCTTGGAGCATGCAGCTTGTATATAAAGCAAGATAATCTTAGGAGGAAAAGAACAGTCGTAATGGGGAGAACAGGGAAAGCTTCAAGAAATAGTGCCTAATCTACCTCTTGAGTCTTCAATGTAAGGAGATGGATTTTCACCTTCATGGGTTTTCTGGAATTGTATTTGTTCACTGCATTTATTAGGAAGAAATGAAGGAAAGGAATAAACATTTATATAGTACCTATTAGGTGCTAGGCCCTGTGTTAATAAGCACTTTATAATAGATATCTTTGATTTATATTTTTTATGTAAAGCATATTTGATTTTCTCAACAACTCTTCAAATTAGGTGCTATTTTTCTCATTTTATAATTGAAAAAACTGAGCCACAGGGAAGTTAAGGGTCATCTAAGTGTCTGAAGTCAAATTTGAACTTGGACCTTCCTGATTGCAGGTCCAGCGCTCTCTTTTCTGTGACACCTAGCTGATCAGATAATTCTTAAATATTTCAAAATTTTGTGTCCATATAAGGTGGTTGTTTTATAAATTATTCTGGCTTTATTCACTCAACTGTATTTCTTCATACAAGTCTTCTTGGGTTTCTTTGAAGTTCTCTGTTGGGTTTTATGGCATAATAGTATATATTCCATGTACCATGATTTTTTTCAACCATTCCTCAGTTAATGAGTGCCCTCTTTAGTTTCCAATTTATTGGCATTATACATACACCTGTTATGAGCATTTTTGTATATTTGCATCTTTGTGTTATTTTAAAAATTCTTTGGAGCGTAGGCCCAATAGTGGTGTTACTTTGTCAAAGAATATTTACAGTTTAGTGACATTTGTGGCTCAGTTCCAATGCTGTTTTTGGGGGTTGCAGGGAGAGACTAGGTCCCTGTAATCTCACTCAGGCTTGGAAGTACAATGACCACTTTTGGATCTGATTCCATTGCTGATTGACATTGAACCTTTGGCCTCCTTTTCAGACCTGGGCCATTTTGTCCTTTGGGTAGCCTGATGGCCTCCTAGTCCTGTTGTTTTGGTCCTGGACTTAGTATGGACTCCCAACCAATAAACTTCAGCCATAATGTTTAGAATGCCTGAACGCAGGTGATCTCTAGTCTCACTAATTTTCTCCTATCTGCTATTATAGGTGTGCACCACCTTGTCTGGCCCAAATTTCTTTCCAGATTGACTGGACCAATTCACACTAGCACTAACAGTGCATTTGGTATGCTCTTTTCCTGTGGCCCCTCCAACATTTGCCATTTTCCTTTTTTTGACAACTAAGCTGTTTTGATGGGTGTAAGGTAGAACCCTGGAGTTGTTTTAATTTTTCTAATGATTTGGAGCATTTTTCATATGACTGTTATTGATAGCTTTTATTTCTAACAAATGGAAACCTGTGTTACCTACTTTGACCTTCTGCCTTTTTTAGAGATCTTGATTTTTCAGAAGTGACTTGAGAGCTGAAATTGAACAGAGACAAAGTTTCTTTTCAGATTGCCAGGGGCAGAACCTTCCACATTTTCTGTCCTTTTAATTTCTCAGGCTATATCTTGCCTTAGTAAATGTAGTAGCTTCTTCTTGACCTTTGGGAGGAATAAGATAGTACAGCTTCCTTGTTAAAACTGGGACTAAAGCTATCAGGCGTATGGATTCAGAGTGGAAAGAGACTTTATAGACTATCTAGTCCAATCCAGTTAATTACAGGGATAGTGATTTGGAGGCTAGGAGATGATAACATTGAAAACCTAGAGATGGTCAAACTTGAAGATTGAATGACTCGCAGGAGGAGATCAGATTACTACATGGGAAGAATCTAGATGTGAAATTGAGTAGCAACTCATTGCTCTTGTGTTTCTTTGTAGAACTGTATGTGATGTCTAGTAATAATGCAATATCAGCAACCCCCCTCTACTCATTTCTGAGATTCTATAGATGAGTAACCAACAGTGATAATAGTGTTTATTCATCATAATGCCAAAGGCAGACCTACTGACTTCTCAGCAGGTAAAATAGGCAGGCTTTTTAGGGGAGAAGGTCTCCTACCTTCCTAAGCCTGTGTATTAAAGAAGGAGGAATAAATAGCTTGGAGTTACTTCTTGATTCTTTTTTTTTCAGTGATATTCAATTACTTAGGTTCCATATGGAGAGTCTGAGTAATCAATGATCTCTGGATGGTTATTGATAACACAATTATAAAAAGTTTAAGATGGCCAATAAATTGGTCTTCAGTATGATAATGTCCCCTTTCAAGGGAATAAAGCCTATTTCTCCTGAGAGATTCTATCATACTCTTTACTACCTTTTGTCAGCAACTTAGATGTGACATTCATCTCCTGTACTATTAAAGATAAAATTTCAGACTTTTCTGGATCCTTTATAAATAAGCTGGTTGAAATTAAAGATGAAATACTTGTTTTGGGGTCTGTTAAGGGGGGGGGGTTTGGGGATATGACGGGATGAATTGTAATGGGCCAGTGTCAGGTTATTAGCTGTGGATTGAAAGGCCAACAGAAACTCAAACCAGGGCAGAGCCTGGTCTGAGATCAAAACACAGACCACTCAGTAACAGGGAATTATCTTATTAAATAGGGACAGGTTGAAAGGGGGAATAAGGTAACCCTGATTCTAATTTTCTCTAACTAAAGTCCCCAGAATCTAAATGTCTCTTCACAGAGAGACTTCACATAGTTGGTCTACACTACACCTCACCTCAATAATCATAAATTCCCAGTCCCTGTTCTTGCTAATCCTGCTCTAAAAACCCCCTTTAGTAAGTATTGAAGGGAAATGGTCTGTGGCAAGATTAGCAGGGCCCAGATAAAGATCCCAAGTCCAGATGAACTTAGATCTCACAACAGCTACACTTGACAGGGTGATGAGTCAGGCTAGCTGTAGTTCAAGGATCTTCTTCATGGGAATCACAGGTCTTAACAGGAAGGACAGGTAAAGGTATGTTGATAGCAAAGCCTCACGGAGGCTTGCAGTCAGCAAACAACTAGAGAGACTCTTAACTGCTTCCCAGTTTTTCAGCTCAACCCTCTTTTCAACATTCCATAATTCTTTCCCTGCCTCTGTCCTCTGCATTTGCCCCTTGCAGACCCTCCTCTCATGCTATACCCTCTCTTTACTTATAACAGGTCACAGGTCTGTTATTTACATATATTCTATATTTTAGAATATTTGGAGTTAAAATTCATAGATAATTCTCTACCAGTTTAGTCATACTAGTAAGACATTAAGATAATACTTATTTCTCTGACCCTGAATTAAAAAATATTAATGTTGAAAAAAAGTTGAAGTAATTATTAGATGTTGTTGTGAATGTATACTTTAAAGACAGTATGACCAACTTAAGAATTTATTGTTTCTAAAATAATAAGATTATTAAGCTCTTGGACCCCTTTTCTTACATTCATATTTTAGTTCAGGTCTTCATCTACTCTCATCTTGATTATTGCAATAGCATCTTAATTGGTCTTCCTGCCTCAGGTATCTCACCACCAGTCAATGTACTGCTAACAAAGTAATTTTAATGCAGCCCTTTTCTGACCATGACTCCATATTCATTCAATTCCAAAGATTTCCTATTGCCTTTAGGATATACTATATATAATATATCCTTCTATTTAGCTTTTAAAGCACATTATAATCTGGCTTCAGACTATCTTCCCAGTAGCATTGAATATTACTTGCCCCTTCTGTATTTTGTACAAACTGGTCTTGCCTCTATTTGTCCCTCTGAAGATTCTGACTCTCTTCTCAATGCCTTTGCACTAGTCTATCCCCTGACCTGACTAGAATGTACTTTTTCTTTATATCTGCTTCCTTGAGACTCTCTTCAGCTCAAACACCATTTTCTGCCTGAAGCTTTTGCTGATCTCCCCATCTACTAATCCCCCCCCCCCAAATAACTTTATATGTATTCACTTTTTTATTATATGTGTTTATTTTTCTTGTTAGAATGTAAGCTCCTTGTGAGTAGGGGTTGTTTATTCTTTGTACTTGTACAATACCTGACATATAATAAACACTTAATAGATCTTTTATTGAGATGGCATAAAATTAAAATAATACTATGAAATGACAAAACTTTAAAAATGCTTCTATCAATAGGGATAATTTTTCTGTTGCTACCTATTGTAGTTGTTAGATTTTCCTTTGGTAGATAAAGAAATTAGTAACATCTTGAATTACTAGAGTACTTAAAAAGACATTTTATTGATGATTTTTGCTTTTACATCACAGTTATGCCCTCAGTTTTTTCTTGGGACAAAGAAAGGCAGTTATACAAAAGCATCCAGTAGAAACTGTCTGACATTGTACACAATTTTCTCTCAGTAGTCTTTCACCTCTGCCATGAGAACTGTTATTTTCATTATCTCTTCTCTTAGATCTTCATTAGTTTTTCAGTTACTACTTCAACTTCCTTTTACTAATGTATTCATTTACATTTTTTCAGTTGCATATAATTACAAAGCTCTTTCAAGATGTTTTTCTGTGATATATATGATCACTCAGCAAGGAAGGCTATCTTCATTTTACAAAGGAGGAAACTGAGTAGGTTAATTGGATTGTCCAATCTCATGTATCAAATTACTGTTAAAAAGCAGAACTATAACTAGTTAATCTGATTTCCTGAGTTAATTAGTTCACTTTCTGTTATATATTTCAGTTAGGAAAAGTAGTATTTGATAGATAAAGAGAAATAAATGTGACTAGATTAACTATAAATTTAAACTTTTTTTATTCATCCCCTAGTTTGATATAAATTGAGAAAAGTTAAAGCCATATTTTTAATTTAGCTGAAAATACTGAGAAATTAATATTGTCCCAAGTCTTTTTCAGAAATATCTGAATGAAAAAAATCTTATTAGGACTATAACTTCTCAGGGAAATGATACCCTTCACTAGTTTTGATCTTAGTCCTAATATCTTGAAGTACATAAAAGGTTAAGAATGGAAGTTTTGGTCTTAGGGAAAATGGATTAAGAGTACTAACCAGACTTAGAGGAAATAACCTCTTACCTATGCCTCTATGTCATGCTTTGAGGAGGCTAAGATAAGGATCCACCTATGGACCTATTCTCTTTTCCTCATCCATATTGTAAAGATAAAGATGGGAAGAAAGAAGTCTCTGATGACTTGATTTAGTGGAAATATTTCTTGGATTTGCCTTTGACTTGCTGAAGAAAAGAAACTTTGTAGATGGGAGTGGGCAAAAGATTAAATGGTTTGGGGAAAATGATTCTCTGAGGGTCTGCAGAAAGTCAAGTGATGAACATTCTACTTGATGAAGCAGACTTTTTGTTAACTAAACTCCAAACACTTGTTGGGTCTTGAGTATGTTAAATTCCTTGTTCAAGATCCCTATAAATTGTGACATGAAATGACCTATGTACCTGAGGGCATCAAGAAACCATCAGTTTTGTTTTGATTGAAATGAAGGTGAACAGAGGCAAAAAGTTCTGAGCATAGTCAATTTATTAGTAAGGTGAGCAATTACCAATAAAAATGGTTCCTTTGGCTCCTCAATCAGCCAAAAGATCACAAAGACGGGTTTTCTAGGTTTCATGTAGTTTTGGGAAGTACAAGAAGACATAAAACATGAAGCATCACAGATAGAAAATGAAAGTCTAGAATGCAGGGCCTAGCAACAACCTCTCCTTTCCATCTTGTTATATAAAAAGCTCTTCGATGGTGTCCACCTCTGTGGCTGGTTAATGTCGTAGCAACAATAGACCAGACTTTCTTTGAAAGATGGCTAGTGTTGCAGAGATAACAGGCTTCTCAGTGCCCACCTGCATCTTTCAAAACTTGTTAATGAGATAACTGATCTCCTTAATTGTACTTGGGTATGCAAGGCTCTTTAGTAATATAACAAGTTACCATAATTGGGCATGGGCAGGAAACGGTATAGAAATAATACATTTATTTAACTAAATTCAATATAGAACATCTGAATTTTAAACTAATTTTGAGAGAAAAACTGAACTCCTGGGTTCATGAACTTGTGAACTTGGAGACAAAGAAACACAGCTCAGACAGTTATAGAATAGGATCAGTTACAGAATGCAATCAACATAAAACAGAAAATCAGCTAGGAAATATTTCATTTTAGGTTCAAGCCTACCAGAAAGAAACTAGATTTTCTTCTAAAAATAAAAAGTTTTCAAAGTACAATTATTATTTTGGAATACAAAGTGATGTTTCTTTTATCCTTTAAAATAACCATAACTTTTCTAACAGAGAATTGTTTTGACTATTTAATTTTAGGTAGACCAAAACAAAATGATTATGTATAATTTACTATCTTCTTTGAAGGGCAGCATTTTCACCAAAATTCCTTTAAGCAGTGAATGTAAAAAGGGGGGGAAAAAGGAAACTAATTAGCTATGCTATGGTAGCTGTACTAAAGGATAAATGTCAACTCCATATCAAGGAGTTTCTCCCATTTTTTAGAAGCTTTTGAGGGTAAGCAATTAATAAATATCTATAAAACCCAAAATGTGTAATTGTAATCTTTAATGTTTATCCTGCAATTAAGATTTTTGTGGCAAGTGGATGATTTCCTTAGGACAAAAGGAAAATTGGGCGAATATGGTTATATTTACTATTGCTTGATGACATAGTCCAAGTAAAAAATATAAGAAACTTATTTAACACTATACACTTTTTCTTCATTTTTATTGGACACTAGAAAAATTTTACTTTTGAAGTTCTGAATTCTCTTTTTAGAAGAATTCCTTTCACTCCTCCAGACTATGTATTTTCACTCTTTTTTGTCCCTCATTTCTGGTGGTTTCTTCTTTACCTCCTCCTCCTAGCTTCCCTGGCTTCTTCCATCAAGTCTCAGGTTCTGCAAGAATCCTTTCTCAGCCTTCCTTAATCTTACTGACTTTCTTTTGAGATTCCCCTTAACCTCTTTCCCCAGATTTATTCCTTTTTTAGCATGTTTGTGCATGGTTCTATGCATATTCTCTCCTTGAGACCACGGATTGTTTTTTGCTCTTCTTTGTATCCCTAGTACAATATCTAGCCCATAATACACATTTAGTAAATGCTGGTTGACTGAGTTAATTGGAAAAAAGACAAAAAAAACAACATTGCTTGCAGAATTGCTACTAAAAGCTTGTTTTTTCCAGTGTCCCTTCCAGACCTATAATTGCATGGTCATCACTTTATTAATTTCACTGGAATCCAGGTATTTGTGACAACTTTCAACTCATTGGTATGATTTTCTTTAAAACAGGTCAAGGATTTGCTCTGTTCCTGAGTAGAATAAAAATTTTTACATCTTGAGAGCCACAATGTGATAACATCTAATCCATCAGCAATCTTTTAGTCATTTAAAGGTGTATTATACTGTTGTCTACTCTCTTTCAAAAACAAAACAAAATTTGTGTCACAAATGTTAAAAATGACACCTTCAGGGCCATGTGTTTCGTAAGTGATTGACTAAAACTATGGCTTCCTCGTATTTATAATTATACTTAACTGGGGTTAATACCCCAGAGTGAACTAAAAAAATATAAACTCTGCCCCCACCTTCACATTTTTTTGACTTTTTAGAAATTTACAACCATCTACTTTTCCTTTTGCTTTCTTCCCCTCCCCTCAAGTTGAAAAATGGAAAAAAAAAACCCAAAACAAAAAAACCAAAACTTTTACATAGTCAAGCAAAATAAATTTCTTAATTGACCGTGTATGCTTTAGTTTCCTTAAATGTAAAAGGAGATCATCGCACTTGTCTCACAGGATTATTATTAGGAGGATTAAAAGATAATATTTGTAAAGCATCTAGTGCATTGTACATAGTAGACACTTAAGTACTTGTTCTCTTCTCCCTTTTTTTTTTCTCTCTCTAGGATGTAGGCAGTATTCTTTATAGTGGGTCTTTTGGAATTATGTTGGGTCATTGCATTGACCAGAGTTCTTAAGTCATTTCAGAGTTTTGTCTTTTACAAGGTTGTTGTTATTGTGTAAATTTTTTTCCTGGTTTTGTTCACTTTACTGCATCAGTTCTTTCAATTTCTCTACAGCTTTCTACTTCATTGTTTCTAATGGCATAATAATCCTTTACATTCATGTACCATAATTTCTTCAATCATTCACCAATTGATGGATCCTCCTCCTTTAGTTTCTAGTTTGTTGGTATTATAAACAGAACTGTTAGAAACATTTTTATATATGTAGGTCTTTGTCCTCTTTGATCTTTGTATTATATTGTAGTAGTAGTTAGTAGTAGTATTGCTTTATCAAAGGCTACTCACAATTTAATAATTTTGGAGGCATAATTCCAAATTATTTTTAATAATGGTTGGACCAAGCCACAGTTCCACAATAGTGCATTTCTTGCAGTCCTTCTGATATTTGTCCTTTTCCTTTTTTTATCAATTTTACCAGTGATGGTGAATGTATGGCACACAGAGCATTCTCTGTGTGCACTTGGCTGCCCTTCCCCCCTATTAATTACTAGAAAGGAAGAGGGACTTGGGTGCAGCTGCTCCCCTCCCCCTCTCCACTGGGCCTGATCACATTTTTCACATTCCCAGGCCCTTTGCCCAGTAGCCCAATGGGAGCACAGAGAGGGGAAGGGTGGGCAGCTCACAGGCAGCAAAGCTAGAAGGGAGCAGAGTACTCAGGCCAAGGATATTCCTTATTTCACCCACCCCTCCACCAAGCACCCCAATGGGAGTGATTTCTTCGCTCCCCAGTGTGGAGTAAGGTGGGGCATGGCACTTGCGGTGGGTCCTGGCACTTCTTTAAAAGCTTCTCCATCACTGAACTAGACCATATGCTTAGTACTTTTTACTAGAACTATTATCAAAATTTCCTACTGACTTCTTTGTCTTCATTCTAGCCTCTCTTTTCTAGCTTTCTCATAGCTGCCTGGGAAATCTTGGTAGTGTACAGAGATCTGATTGTTACTTGCCTGACTGCAAACTTTGAATATCTCCCATATCACTTAAAGTACCTTAAGTTCCTCCATAGTCTCATAGTCTTGCCTTCTATGATCTACCTTTTCTAGCTTCATTTCATACTTTTCCCTTTTCATTCTCTATATTCACATTATACTGCTATATTAGTCATTTCTTAATCTTATCCTTTCTTTTCTGCACTGTCAGCATTTTTGCAGATTTTCCTCTATTCCTAGAAACACCCCTTCCTACATTTCTGCCTGTTGAAATCTTTCTCCTTTTTTCTCATCCCATGAAGTGTCATCTCCATGAAGTCTTACATGCTTACTTTGACTGAAAGCAATTCCCTTCTTCAAATTATTATAGAACTTCTCCTTTGTATTTATCATCTACTTTTTTTTGGTACTTATTTGTATATATGTCTGATTCTCCTATTGGCTTAGTAGCTTTTTGGGAGCATGGATTATATTGCTTCACTTTTGTGTTCTCAGTGTCCTAAAGTCTTAATTTGATGCCTCATCATGGTATTGTGTAAAGGGAACCCCTTCCTCCTAGCTTTGTGAACTTGCAAGTCCTAGGAGCATTACCCAGAACATAGGGTTACAAGTCTGGGTCAGAGAGACTTTGATTGGTTCTTGAGATGTGTTAGAGCAGCCCACAGTGAAAGGAAGTGACATGGGGAAAAAGGTTTTTTGGCCTGGAGTTCTGGACTGGATTCTCTCTGGAGGTTGGTGGCTCAGGCAGAAGAGACCCTCTTGTGAGCTAGGAAATATATTTTTATTTCTTTCCCTCGTTATTTCTTTCTGAGACTATATTTATATTAAAATTTAATTGTTAAAAGTTACTATCTTCCTCGACTTAAGAGTTAAATTAATTTTTTTATAAATGGTGATCACAATCTTTTTTTAAACTAATATTATATTTCCAAACAAATTTCTAAATATTACATTTAGCATATTACATTTGGTTTAATACTAATTTTTCAGTGTTACATTGGTGACACCTGAAAGCACATGCTGGAGGATATACCATTCTGAAAAGTTTTTGATTATGATTGGAGATGGACTGGTTTGTCCTTTTTTTTCCCCAAGGAATCAACAACCTTGCTAGTTTGTTAAGGCTCATCACTAGAAGGTTGGTTCTATTTTTTTATTATTCATAAAGATTCTACTTAAGTGAAGGTGTAAAAAGACAATACATAAAGGGATATGTGTTATATGTTGTATGTGCTTAATAAATGTTGATTTGAATTAAATGATTCTGGAGTTTCAAAGCCTGAGTAGCTGTGGGAGGATGGTGAGGCCACAAACAGAAATAGGGAAATAGATTTTCAGAAGAAAGTGAGTTAGATTACAGAAGTGTTTTGACAAGACATTCATGTGGTAATGACCAGCAAATGTTGGAAATTTGGTTCAGAGTTAGAGATTAGGGCAGAATCTATAGATTTAGGGGTCATCACTCTAAAAATGGTTATTGATAAGATCATCAAAGGGGGAGTAGTGTATATAGAGAAAATAAAGAGTCAAAGATAAAGCCCATGTGGAAGAATTAGATGTGCTAACTCCTTGATCATAGTTGAATTAAAAATTTCTTTGGCCTCTTTTGAGAGTCAGGCTGACCTAGTAGATAGAAGCTGACTTTGAAGCCAAAAGGTTCAAGTCCAATGTCTGACACCCCAGCCCTATGACTATAGGCAAGTTAATTAGCCCATGAGAGTGCCCTACGCAACTTTTTTAAGATTTTAAGTTTTAGAAAGGGGTGTCAGTGATTTTGGAGAAGGAATTTCCTTATACAAATCCTCTTTGTTGTATTAATGAAATCATAAGTTGGGTCCCTCTCTTAAGATCTATTCCTTGTTTTCCTTTACTATTAAATAACTCTAGCTCTTGTTCCCCAATACAGTTAAGTTGCAGTATTAAAAGAGATATCATCTTTATAGAGTATTTTCTAAAAGAGGTGTACTTTATTAAAATCATATATGTAAAAATCCATTTTTGCAAAAAGAAAATTGCCATAGCATTCCTTAAAAAGAAAGTGCCCATCCTATTTTTAAATGTAGGATTTGTTTTATTTAAATTGTTTTACATTGAACTAATTATGAATATATAAAGTGATGAATCCTCTAGTCATTGAAAGATAATGTTTTTGTTGTTTTGAGTTTAGTGTGTTGTGGCTAAATGGAAATTTAGGTTATTTCTATAGTTGAGATTAATATCTTCTCAGAATTGTTTTTAGTTATGTAGATCAACAGTGGTTCTTCTGTATGGTGGCATGAAGGCTATAATCCATTTTTATTTATACAGGCTTCCAGGAAATTATTTGATTACCAAGTTGTAGTGAAAGGAGAGAAACTGAATTGTAGGGCTTTTAATTTATTTTTTATTTTCTCCTCAGGAAAAATATGAATGTGCTCTTAAACGAGAAAGCATTAAAATTGTGACACCAGACTGGGTCCTGGATTCAATATCTGATAAAAGTAAAAAGGAGGAAGCCTTTTATCATCCTCGTCTAATTATTTATGAAGAAGAAGAGGAGGAAGAAGAGGAGGAGGAGGAGGAGGATGAAGGGGAAAATGAAGAACAGGATTCTCAAAATGAAGGTAGTACAGATGAAAAGTTGTCAAGTCCTACAAGTTCTCAAGAAGGATCAACATTAGGTGACCAACCATTCTCACCTAAATTAAACACTGAAAAATCGAAAGGGGAATTGATGTTTGATGATTCCTCGGACTCCTCACCTGAAAAACAAGAGAGAAATTTGAATTGGACTCCAGCTGAAGTCCCACAGATAGCTGCAGCAAAGCGCCGACTTCCTCAGGGAAAGGAGTCTGGTTTAATTAATTTATGTGCCAATGTCCCACCAGTTCCAAGCAACATTTTGCCTCCGGATGTCCGAAGTAATTTAATGGCTTCAGGACAGGGTCTCCAAAGCTCTGAAAGACCAGAAATGATGGCTACTTGGAGTCCAGCTGTACGGACATTGAGAAATATTACTAATAGTGCTGATATTCAGCAGATTAACCGACCATCAAATGTAGCACATGTAAGTCGCACTTTAAAAAATTCCAAAATAATGGACTTTACAATTAAAGGTTTTATATGCATTATCCATATTTCCAGTAATGTTGTGTATTGTCATATTATTTTCAAGGTTGATTACTTCTCACAGTATTTTATTTAGATCAGTGAAGTAATGAGAAGTTGGTATTTTCTTTGAATTACTCTTGTTTTTATTGTTTTAGATAGTATAAGCTGTAGTCATTAAGAGATACAGTTGCAGTTAACAATCTTCAAATGATTTGTCTAAAACAGAAAACTATGTATATTAAACATTGTATCCTTATTAACATGCCTGTACGTTTCTAAAACTAAAAATGAGACACAGATACTGAATCATTAGCATTATATTCAAGCTGATCAAAGAGTTAAAAATCAGTAAGTATATAATTATGGCTCTATGATAATTGAATGCCATTATATGATAGACATTAATTCTGGATTAATTTGTTTATAAAATACAAACAGCTCTGTATATGCAAAGCAAGTGAGATGGTTGGTGAACATTTAGAAGGGGAATAGTGATTACAAAGAACATGGCTTTATGAAGAACAAGTCATGCTAGACTAACCTTAATTTCCTTTTTTACAGGACTACTAAACTAGTAAATGAGGGCAATGCTATAAATATAGTTAATCTAGATTTTAGCAAAGTTTTTGGTACAGTATCTCATAATACATTTGATGGTCTTGTGCAGAATTATATTAAATAATAATACAATCAAATGCATTCAGAACAGTTAAGATGACAGAACTCAGAACAATTAATAGTTATAGTAAATATTTTGGAAGTTTCCTAGTGAATACTTTGGGGATTTATGTTTGGTTCTGAGCTGTTGAACATTTTTACTTGTGACTTGGATAAAGGCCTATAGAACGTGTTGTTCTTCACCAGTGCAGGTGACCCAGAGCTTGGTGTGATTGTTAAATCATACCCTGGAGGGTGGTGGAGGTTGTCCAAAAGAATCTTGAAATTTCTAGAGCATTGTCTTGAAACTAATAAGATGAAATCCAGTGGTGTAAATGGAAAATGTTGCACTTACATACAAACACGAGATGGGAAGGGGTATAGGTAGACAAGTTCTAAAAAGATTGGGTAGTTTTGGTGGACTACAAACTCAATATGAATCAGCAGTATGAAGTAGCCCCAAAAGTTAGTGTTTTTTTTGGGGGGGGGAGTCCTACCTCATCTGGATTATTGTGTCCAGTTCTAGGTGTTTAAGGTCTAAATGTTTAAGGGCATTTGTAATCTGGAGGATGTTCATAAGAGGGTAGCCAGGAGAGTAAAGAGCCTTGGGTTCTTCACCAGGATAGATTGTAGGAACTGGACATATTTAGTCTAGAGAAGAGAAGACTTGGGACATGCCAGCTGTGTTATTTGAAGGGCTTGCCATATGGAAGAGGGACTGGACATATACTGTTTAGTTCCAAAGAACAGATCCAGGAACTGTGAATGAATAGAATTTGTAAAAAGGCAAAGTTTGGTTTCAATTCTGGAAAAATTTCTCAACAATTGAAGCTGTCAAAAACCTATTCAAGTTGCTTTGAAGAGTTAGTTCCCTTTCCTTGGAGGTCTTCAAGCAAAAGTGAGGTTATCCCTTGTTAAGTATATTCTAATGGTTATTCCTTTCATGTGTGAATGAGTTGCTCTAGCCGCTGAGGTACTTTCCAATTTCAGATACTGTAATTTAGGTTGAAATCAGAGAAGAAGAATGTCTTGGGACTTAATTTTGAAGAATTAAATTATAGTTTACTTTGTACTCATAAGAATTCCTAAGTGGCTAAATAGCAAACATTTGTTACACATCATGTTGTTTGCTTTAATAGAATTTTGAATCATTAAGTAACTTACATAAAATTATTGGATATAGATATTTAACAGCATTCACTCACTTTATACCACTCATTTTGAGAGTAGGTGTTGGAGAGGGCCTGCACAGAGGAAAAGGGACTGGGAAGAAAACAGAAGTGATGGAAACAACAGTATGTCAGTATTTTAGAAATTAATGCATTAATGTTGATGCATTCAGTGCTGTTTTTGCTATATATCTTTTTGTGGGTTTCCACAGAACCAGGTACCTACTTATTTTTTTTAATTCAATTTAGACATTTATTAAGTATATTAAAGCATTTGTTAAGCTGTTAGAGGCACTGTGTTAAGCCTTGGAGATGCACAGATTCACATAATATAGCCCCTGGCCCTTAAGGAGAGGTTATAAACTATTGAAAGAATTTCAAAAATATAAAAGACCTTCTGGCTTTGAAAGAGTGAAGAGCAGAAAGCACAATTTGTTAAAAAAGTATTTTACTTTATGATTAACTCCACTAGGAGCTATTTGCCTAGATCTAAAGACATATTAGAGAAGGATAGGGGTGTGCTGGAGCCAGCTTTATCTTCAAGTTAATTGTTAATTTTTTAGCAGGAGCATGTATAACTCAAATTACAAACGCTAAAATTTGGGACTTGATTTATCATTTTGTTGGTTGTCTAGGCTTAAAGTGTTGGAGAAAATGTAATGATGAAGATTAGATTTATATTGTGTCATGTGTACAAATTTTTTCCCTGGGGGAGCCAGTTGTTAAACTTTTATTGACACACCCCTGGGAGGACAGCACCATGTAGTGCATGTAGCATTAGCCTTGGTGCCCATAGTCTGGGTTTGAGGACTTTGCTTCTGACATATAATGATGGTGTGACTCTTTGGTGAGTTCTTTTGACCTTTCACTGCTCCAGACACTAAATTCAAATTATTGGTGGGGAATTCTTCACTGAAAGTTCTTTATATCAGTGTAATGAATCTGTATCAATCAAATACTTAACATATAAACTGGTTTTGTACCTTAAAGGGTCTATAATCCAAAATCCATATATGTGTCTGTGTGTGTGCGCACGTGCATGTGTGTATGTTTGTATAGGCTTATGATGAACAGTGTTTTGGGATAGATTTTATATTTATTTTAAAGTATATTTGTCATAAAAGGTGAGGATATTATGTGGCATATTATTGAACCTATTAGGAGCACTTGATAATGATGATTGAGAGACCAATTTTTTGTTGGCAAAATTACTGCAGATATCTAGAGATTACAGACAAATGAATTTTCAGGAATGTTCATGTTTTTTACAAAGCATTTACATGCATGAACATGGATAGAAATATCAAATTTGAATTTTTGCGGAGTGTGGAGAACCTGCCATAATATGACATGGAATTGATAGCAACTTTTTAGGAAGTAGGCATTATGTCAGAGCCCTGCCAAAGGTTGCCGTTCTTGAACTTAATGTTTTTCCTGCTTGAATTTTCATCTCAAGGAGGAGGCCTCATGAGTCAGTAGGACGGTTTTAGAGCAGAATACAGAGTGCTGCCAAGAAAGCTATTGACCGTCTTTACCATCTGAAGACAAAAAGACAAGAAAGCAGACTAGCAACTGGGGAGTATTCTCCTATTGCCTGCTACTAGCATATCTTGGTGCAGAACCTTTCTGTTAACTGGATACTGACTTACCCAAAATTTCATCTGTTTTATCCCCCACCCCCCCTTCAGTCTTTAAGAAAAAAGTGCATGCATGTAGGTATACGTGCTCACACGCACACACACTCACACAGAGAAAACCTTTTATTGCAGTCCAGTCAATAAATAAGCACTTATTAAAGGCTGACTATGCCAGGTGCTATTTTATGTCCTGGTGATACATTAGAGATTGAGTACTTCTATATCTCCTCTGTACTAAATTGTACAGTGAAAATTTATGTTCAGAATAATGCTCTGAGATACTACTTCCTGACCTGCAAATAAAATTCAATTTGTTATAGTCTACTTATGATAGATTCTCAAAAAAAAAGATTGTAATAAGAGAATTTTCTTGTTAAACCTTAGATTACTAGTAACTAAAATGAATGACATCTCTATCCTTCTAGAAAGATCATGTGGATTTAGAACTTATGATATGATAATGATATGATATGATAATGATAAATAGTATGATAGATATATCTCTAGTAGTAGATATAAGAAGTGCAAGGAAGAGAATGAATAAGGACCTTGGAAAATAAGGTTAGTAATATTCTGTTTGTGTTTATGTGGTGTAGGAATCTATAAATTGGTCTTATGTGATCAACTGGAAAATTACTTCATATATGCTATGAGCATCACTAAGCATCTAAAAACAAATTTCTTAGGGTTGATATGCAGTTGATTGAATTATGAAAAGATAATGGTAGATTTTAGAACTTCAATTTGATCCAAACATTTATTAAGCTCATGTTGTGTTCAGTTCAAAGAACACAAGGAGCTGTCAAGGAGCTGAAAAAGTCTCCACGAAGACCTTAACTCTAGTACAAAATGGAATTTAATAAATGCACAAGAGGTTATAGAAGAATTCTAAATGAGTTTCAAATATGGAACACTTCCTGGCTGAAGCTTTGTGTTAGGTTTCATAGGTCTATCAGTTGTATTGAGTGCTGAAGAATTGACAAGATTTTGACAGCCAGAGATTTAAGGAGTAAAGGGCACTCTGAATATAAACATTAGTTGGAAAATGTGTTTAAAGTCCAGTACTCTGGAATACTATGCAAAGGGCAATGAAATAGGTTTTATTAGAAAGACAGGTTTTGTCTTGTTTATGGAGGACCTTGAATACCAAGTTAAAGAATTTTGAATTTGGTTTGACAAGAAATGATAAGCCTTTGAAGATTTTGAACAGTGGACTAATGTGACTGAATGTGAGTTAATGCATATTGTTCTGGTAGTGGCAAAAAGGGTAGAACTGGAGATGAATGAAGCTTTGGAAATAGGGAAACTGGTTAGGGGACCTAAACTGTATTGTTAACTGTGATAGTGGAAGCAAAAAGGACTGATGGCAAGTGATACTTTGGAGGTTTAAATCTTTGGACTTGGCAACTATCTTGACCTGGGCATTCAAGGAGGGAGTAGTCAAAAATGACTAAGACTGAGAAAGTTTGACTAGAAGTCTCGGGAGGATCCAGAAAAATGAGGATTAAGAAAGGGCTTTGAATTTGGTAATTAAATGGTTATTGAAAACATTTGAAAGGACATAGCAGTCATGGGATGAAAGCTATGTTGTGGGAAGTTGATATTTTAGTGGATAATAAAGTTGCAGAATAGCAAAATTCATCTGTTCTTAGGAAACATTTAATAAGAGTAAAAGATTTCTTAGGAAACATTTAATAAGAGTAAAAGATATACTATCTTTAGAGGCATTGAAGTTTAGGCAGAAGAGGAACTAGTGGCAAGGTAGACATTTGTTTTTTGCTTATTTTTAATTTTTAAAAAGTTAATTTTTCATTAACATTTATTTTTTTTCCTTCCTCTTACCTCTCCTATCCCTGAAAGTAATATCTTTAATACCACAAGTTAGGTACCCAAGGAAAGGATATACTGATGGAATAAAGTTTAAAAAAAGTTGAGGGATTAGTTCTATTCCACAGGGTTCCCATGAAGATTGGGTGAGATACTCTATATAAAGTTCTTTAGAAAAAAATGTCATGTTAGAATGGCCATATTTTGGAACTCACCATCAACTAGAACTGGCATGAATAAATGGCATGAATTTTTGAAATGATTTATATTGGTATTAAGGAGATAAGTAAGGTATATAAGTAAAAGATGAAGATACAGAGAAATTTGGAGGTATGAAGGAGAATTGAGGGAACTAATGTCAATTCTCTCTGTTCTCTATAATAGAAAGGGAAGTTGAACTTGAGAGTATAGAGAATGATGACAGCTAGGTGGCTCAGTGGATAGAGAGCCAGGGCTGGTGATGGGAGGTCTTGAGTTCATATGTGACCTCAGATACCTATTAGCTGTGTGACGTCCCCGGGCAAGTCACTTAACCACCATTGCCTATGTATTGGTTCCAAGGCAGAAGAATGGTAAGGTTAAGTTTCTTGCCCAAGGTCACCCAGCCAGGAAGTGTCTAGGTCAAGATTTGAACCCAGGACCTCCTGTCTAGGCTCAATCTACTGAGCCACACAGCTACCTGGTTTCAGTTCTAAGATAGAAATTAAGGGTTTTAAAAAGAAAAAAAAAGTATAGGGAATGGAGATGAGGTTTGGAATTTAGGATAGCAGAAAAACTTTGAAACAACTGATACAAGGAATGTAGTATGGATTCAGAATACCTCAGAAAAGTAGAAATGAGATGGTCTTGCTGGGCACCACATTTTAGTGAGTACATTGATCAGTTAGGAGACCACAATGGTGAAGGACTTTGAGATATTGACATATGGAGATTAGTTGGTGCAGCTAGAAATATTTGGCTGGCAAAAGAAAAGGTAAGGCATAATTCAAGTATTTGAGGGACTATCAGGTAGAAGATATTTGACTTGTTTCTTGGTCCAAGAAGGCAGAACTCAGAACAGTCACTGAAAGTTGTAGAGGACACCTTAGCCTGACATACATACATACACACAACACACATACACACACATACATACATACATGTATACATACATACGTATATGTGTGGAGAGAGAGAGAGAGAGAGAGAGAGAGTATGAATTACAGACTTATGCAAAAGTGGGTCAGGCTACTTTGGAAGATAATGGGTTCTTTCCTACTGAAGGTAAGGTCCTAGTGAAGATGAAGACTTTAGTGGAGAATGCATGATGTGAAGATCACCAGACAGTGAAGTAGGATTTGGATTTAGTAAACATAAGGCAAAAAGTTTCCCAGTCAAGAGTTCAATAATGGCTTCAGGAAAATAGGAATGAGTAGAACAGGATGAGGTCTAATGGTATGGCTTCAGTAAAGTAAAGAGAGAGTTAAAAGGACAGGAAAATTTATAGAGTAAAATTTCTCCTCAATATCTTTTCTAGCTGATAGGCCTACAGTATTGATGAATTTATTAATAATTGATGATTATGTAGCTCCTTAAGTCTTGTAAAATATTTTAAATATATTTTATTGTTTGATCCTTAAAGAGTTTTGCAAGGTAGATAAATCAGCTATTGTAATAATCATTTTACACATGATTGAGGATCAGAGTTGTGACTTGCCTATAAATATAGTAAAGTGAAAGGAATTCTGACTCTGGTTTCAGAACCCAAGGTCAAATTTAATATCTTTGGGTCTGAGCAAGTCACTAACCTCCTATGGCCTTCATTTCTTCATCTGTAAAATGAAAGAATTGGTGTAGACAGAGGTAGAATTTGAAACTTTGCCTTGAATCCAACTTAGAACACTTGATTGAACTTTTCTCATTATACTAAGCAAATACAATAGAGATGAAATTTGTTATATTTGAAGACATTAAAAAACTGAAGTCAAGACTGGTAGACTTCCCTTATAGATACAGTGCAACACTGAACTCTAGAGAAATTTAAAAGACACTCAGGTCATAATCCAATTGTTTATTAGGAGTTGTTTATGCAGCTAAAGATTTTTCTTGGCAAAAGATCATCAATGAAAAAGCCTATAGAATTGAAATTTATTGTTCTTAAGGTAATATGATCTTCAAGAGTCTTAGTGCCAACTCTAGACTAGACAGATGTTGGTTACAAAATGTACTTATTTCATGAGGTCCTTCTCAAATGTTAGTTAAGTCTCATTTTATGTGTGGTTCTGAGTTTCAGATTGGCTATAAATATGATGCCTAACATTTCAGGCAGTGATATCAATGTCATTTCTAAATCATGTTGAATATTAAAAGGCAAAATAGGATTAGCAGTAATGAAGCATTGGAACATTTTCAATATGCCGGCATTAAAAGGCTGCTTTTACTGTAATATATCTCTTTTGGACTAAGTACAATGCAGAGAAATGAATGACAGAATAAGTAAATCACTTCTAAGTAAACTTGGTGATGATAGGCAAATAAGCATAATAAAGATGCACTTCACCAGATTTGTTTTAGCTTTTAATGTTGGGAAACATTAGTAGACAGATCAGGGTTAGGCCTTGCAAGGAGCAACTAGGGAAATCTTCAACTAATTTTTTGTTATTTTGGCACCTCAGCCCAGTTTGTACTCTAGTGACTCATTATGGCATGGATGCCTTTCTGGTTTCTTGAAGACTGGGAATGTATCACAAGCCCTGAGATATTCTAACTTATCTAAGAAAGACTTCAAGTATGGATCCTAAATGGACTGTATGTCCTTTTTCAGAGCATAGCTAAGTTCAGAGAAGATGTCTTTAGGATTGTTAGAAGGTTGGATGTAGAGGAATGAATTTTTTTCATAATAATTCCGAGACCCCATGGTAATCCGTTTTAATGGAAGGAATATTCTTACCAACAAAATAACAAATCTCTGAAATGTTAAACATCTAATATTTGCCCAGCACATTTTTAGACACCATGAGGAATGAAAGAAAACTCTTTTAAGATATGGTCCTGCCTTTAAATAGCTTAATATGTAGTCAAGAAATTTAGACAAGACAAATTTAGTCAAGAAATAAACACATTTTTTTGACTTAAAATTACATTAAAACTTTTGGGACACTGTATAGAAGCAGAATAAGGACTACTAATAATTGAAAACAGGGATTGATCATAAGTGTAAATGTCAAAAGAAGGGAGAGATTAGTGCCACAGAATGAATGTAATTTGAGAAAGCTGCATGAGGAAAAGTGGGATTTGAATGAAGAGCATGTTTAACAGTAGAGGTTCTGATCACCATGGCCTAGGTATGAAACAAGAGACCAGCCTAACCACAGCAGATTGTTTGTGTTGAGTAGATGGATATAGTTTGTTTGGTTAAGTGGGCCAGATTACAGAGCACTTTTCAAATTATACACAGGAATTTAGATTTGATGAAGTAGCGATTAGGGAACTACACATTGTTTAGTGGGGAAAGGACTGAAGAAAAATGTTTGGAAAAATGACAACAAAAAGGTTGAAATGGAATGATAAAAACTAGGGGCAGAGAGACTAGGTAGGAAACTGTTGATGTGAAGAGGACCTAGATTGAAGTGATGATAGTGGAAATGGAGAGAAAAAGATGGTTCTGAGAGATTTCAAGAGAAAAAGTGTTTGACAGATTGGATTTAATGTATGAAAAACCCAGTATCACCATTTATTCCCATTTTCTTTCCTGCTTAAACAGAATAACTATCTTTATCCCTTGCTACATTTAATCTCCATACCTGTGCCTTCAATCCTATCTTGTTCAATGTCCTAGAGGACTGTAATCCTACAGTCAAGCATTGCTCTTTGCTTATGTTTCTCTAATCTTTCTATTTCCATGCTTTCCTTCTGATGTGCCTGCAAACATGTTTATGTTCTGTAACTAAACAAATTTTTCTTTTGCCTTGAGAAATTCAATCTCATTCCTCTTTACCACTAGACTTTTCAATACAATTGTCTATGCCCAGTACTTTTGTTCTTTACTATCTATTCATTTTCTCCTTAATTCCTTTCAATCTGGCTTCTTCTATACAGAAATATTCTTTTCATAGTCACTAATTACCAAATCAATTTAAAAAAAGTTCAGTCTTTATTATCCTTGATTTCTCAACAGAACTTTCAATACTGGTGACCACCTCCCATCTTTTGGTTATTCTCTCTTCCCTAGTTTTTATATCTAAGTGTTTTTATCTCTTAAATTATTTCTTTCAGCTCCTTCAGGTTTAGATTCTTTAAGTTTTTCTCCTGTTCTGGTAAAATGCTTTGCTAACTTTAAAGTGCAATATAAATGCAAATTCTTTGTTGTTGTTTAGATGTGGCTGTGTGGTTTTCTTTGCAAAGATCCTCCTGTGGTTTGCCATTTCCTTCTCCAGCTCATTTTACAGATGAGGAAACTGAGGCAAAACAGGTCATACAGCTAGTATCTGAGTCTGGATTTGAATTTAGGAAGATGAAGTACTTAGGCTCAGGGAAGGTAAGCAGCTTGCCCTGTGTCATATAGTATTGGAAGCATGTTTTGAATTCAGGTCTTTGATTCCAAATTAGTCCAGCATTCTGTCCTGCATTTCACCATTTACTCCTTTTCTTTATGCTGTCCTTTTTAACAAGCATTCACTTCCACAGCTTCAACTATTACCTCTTAAAAAAAATGATTCCCAAATCTATATCTGACTTCCAGGTTTGTATATTTCTGAGCTCTAGAGCTGCATTTTGCAAAACAAAACAAAACAAAACAAAAACAAAATCCCCCCAAACTCTTAGCAACTTGAACCTCACTATGTCCAAAATTGAGTTCATTATCTTTTAAAAAATTTTTTGCTTGTAGAGATTATTTTAATAAATTTGTACCTAAACAGAAACTATACCAATCTGATAGTTTATTAAGCCTATACAGAAAGTCCTCCAGAGATATATACTTTTTACTTTGTGAGGCAGACAATGCCACTGTAAGGACAGTTTTAATTAAAAAAAAATTTTTTTTTTTCTTAAGTGAAAATCTGGAGGGAACTGGGGTGGCTCAGTGGATTGAGAGCCAGGTTTAGAGACAGGAAGGCCCTAGGTTCAAATTTGGTCTCAGACACTTCCTAGCTGTGTGACTCTGGGCAAGTCACTTTACCCCCATTGCCTAGCCCTTACTGCTCTTCTGCTTTGGAACCAATACACAGTATTGATTCTAACGTGGAAGGTAAGGCATTAAAAAAAAAAATCTGCATTCCTAAAACTTCAGGCTGTTATTCCTAGTTCTTTCTTTTGGTGCTAATGCCAAGCAAGGCCAAAATGGCTTTCACAGGGCGATTTTTCAGGTTTGTGGACAGCTATAATAAGCCCTCTAGTTATTTTCTCTTTGGGCTTAAAATTCTTAGTTTTTTCAGTTTTTTTTCCCATATTTAATCTACAGTCTTAGCATGCCAGTATCTTTTCCCTGGATGTATTCCAATCTGTCAAACCTAGATTCAAACACATTACTGTAGATGTGTTATGTCCAAGACAATGTAATAAACATTTTTATTAATTATCTGTAATGTGTCCATAATTATTGGGATCTGAGGAGGAAAATTCTGACTAACACTTAAAGCAAAGGAAGTTTAATCCAAGGCTTCATGGACATAAGTTTTGAACAATAGGTGGAAATTAGAAAAACAAGGGGGGAAGGAGAGGAGGATATTTTGGAAATATCCTGAATAAAAAGCATAAAGGTTTTGATGGCTCTTGGCAGAAAATTGTTTGGAGCATAGTTTGTGGAAGGATAATATACAGTTACAAAGATAGACTGATGCTAGGCTGTAGAGGACCTTTTAATCCTTGAATGCCAGAGGAATTTGAATTGGAAACAACTAAAAGGTATTAGGCTTGGGGGCAGCTGGGTGACTCTGTGGTTTGAGAGCCAGGTCTAGAGACTGGAGGTCCTGGCATCAAATGTGGCCTCTGATACTACCTAACTGTTTGACCTTGGGAGAATCACTTCTCTTCATTGTTTAGCCCTAATGTTCTAAAGGTGGAAATCGTGAGACCTGGCAACAGATTAGCTATGTGTAGTAAGAAAAAGTATTGAGTCATGGATGTGGCAAGATTATGAACCTGGGTGATTGAAAGAATGGTAGTGTCCTCAACAGAATTAGGAAAATTGGGAAGAAAGGGAGGGCTTTGGAGAAAATGTTCTTTTTGGATGAGTTTGAAATATCTTTGGGACATGTTCAAAATAGAAAAGGAAGGCTAGGATAGAACCTAGGGGCACCCCTAAAATTAGGAGACAGGAAAAGAAAAATAAATCGGTAAAAGGGACCAAGACAGAGTGGTCAGAGAAGTAGAGGAGAAACAGGGGAGAATAATGTCATGAAAACCTAGAGATTACTATGTTTGCAAGTCACCATGTGTTACATTTATTTAAATTATTTTTACTAGATTGTAATCCTGAAGAGAAGACTGACTCATCTCTTCTACTTACTTACTACCTTTTTGACCATTGGCCAAAACTTTCTTGGCCTTGGTTTATTCATTTGCAAAATAAAGGCAGTTGAACTGCCTGAGGGGGTACCTCATGATCCTTTGAAAACTGTTCAAAAGACCTGATGATGGCATTTGTTAGTAATGTGGAATTGTACAAATCTGGTCAGTTCTTTCCTTTATGTAAAAAATCCTTCCATGATATCCAAGTAAGTGACCTGACTTTCAAATAAAGTTGAAATTCCTTAGCCTGATACTGCTATTTCCTTTCAAAATGATCTTTCCTTCCCTTAGACCTCATGTACCTTATTATTTCCTTATAATTACCTAAATAGTGGCATTGGATTGAAGGAAAGGAAAGAATTGGTTGGTAGAGAATGAAATGAAAAATTATTGTAGGGGGGCACAGTTAGGTGCTTAGTAGATTGAGAGCCAGGCCTAGGGACTATTTGGAGGTCCTGGATTCAAATTTGGCCTTAGATACGGTCTAGCTATGTGACTGGGCAAGTCACTTAACTCCTGTTGCCTAACCATACTACTCTTCTGCCTTGGAACTAATACATAGTACTGATTCTGAAATGTAAGGGTAAAGGTTTAAAAAAAAAAGTAATTGAGAAATTTCAGGTGGTCAATGAGAACAGTTATGGTCTTAAATGGAATTGTTGAAAAGGAGAGCAAACTATGGAGAAAAGAATTAGACATACTTGGCTCTTGAACTTTTAAAGCCCCATATAGCCTAGTTCCAGTCTCTTTCCAGTTTCATTGGACATTTCTGTGTCCCATACTCTGTGAACTAGCCAGACTGGCCTTCTTGCTGTTGTTATTCCCATCTGCTGTCTCCTTGCTCTGTCATCACTGGAATACCCTCCTCCCCCTCTTTTCTCCTTCCCATAAAGTCCTTTTTCTTTAAGGTGTAGCTCAGGCACTATCTCCTGTATGAAGCCTTTTCAGATCTCCCAACTGCCAATGTCTCTTCTCTGAAACTGTCTTGTATTTAACAACTTTATATTTACTAATTTATGTAGTAGGTACTTAATAAATATTTGCTATTTATGCTGCATATGTTTTTCATATGTACTTATTGTCTTACCTCATTATAATATAATCATGTTTTGAGTAGGGATTGCATGGTTCTTTGTTCTGTAGTACCTAGTATAGTGCCTGGCACATATTAGGCACTTAATAAATATATATATTGAATGATATTCTCCATGGCTGGGAGAGGTTAAGTGATTTGCTCAGGGTTTTTATATCTTCAAGTCAGATCAGAAATCAGGTCTTCCTGACTCCAGGTCTTGCCATCTATCCTGCCTGTGACTGAGCTATCTTTATGTATGACAGAGGTATTCTAAAAGACACTCCTAAAAATTTGAAAGTCCTGAGTAAGAAACGGAAGGCCCTAGGGTAGTGATGGCTAATTTATGGTGCAGGTACCAAAGATGGCACACAGAGTGCTCTCCATGGGCACATGGCCATCCCCCCCCCCCCCACTTAGAACATTATTCCTTGGTTATAAGAATCATAGTCTTTTCCTTCCTCCCCTCCCCCCACCCCTTCCCATGAATATGATTTTTTTTTTTTAAATTTAAAAACCTTACCTTCTATCTTGGAATCAATAATGTGTATTGGTTCCAAGGCAGAAGAGTGGAAAGGGCTAGGCAGTGGGGGTTAAATGACTTGCCCAGAGTAACACAGCTGGGCCATGAATATGATTTCTGAAAGATCATGAAGTTTGGAAGAAGTTCCACTAGACAAGATTGGGGCAAATGCCCCGAATTTTAAAAAATGGTTAGGAGAGAGTCTTTAAGTTCTACACCAGTGAGTTTAACTCTAAAACATTTTAGAATTCTGCTTGGAATCAGAGTGATTACAGAACATCTAGAAGAAGAAAAAGCAGTCATCATAAAGGGCCAGCATAACTTTGCTGAGAACAGTTCATACCAGATTAACTTCCTTAGCAGCAGATATAGGGGCATTTTATAGATAAGAATTTGCATTGATTTTTGACAAAGCATTTAATTAAAGCTTTTCATGCTTTTCTTGTAATGGAAGTAGAGAGAGAATGTTAGACTAGAAGTCAGACCCTTCCTGGCAATTAATAGCTATATGATCCTGAGAAAGTCACAAGTACCTCTCTGTGTCTCAGTTTCTTCAAATGTAAAATAGAGATAATAATAGCACCTACCTCACAGTGTTGTTGTGAGGATTAAAAGAGATATATAGAGTGCTTTACAAACCTTAAAATACCATATAAGTGCTAGCTACTAGACTATCACACAGTTGTTGGATTTGGAATGTGTTAATTGGCCAAACCCAAAGTATAGTCACTAATGTGCTGATATCGGGTTGGAGTAATATCTCTAGCGAGGAGGAGTATGAATTTGTTTAACCTCCCTGGGACTTAGTACAAATTATTTTAAAGAAGAGGAAACTGACTAGATGATCTATGGTAACTTTTAGCTCTAAATCTGTGATTTTACGTTATCAATTTGGATAAAGATATAGATGGCATATTGATAAGTTTTTTGGATGTCACGAAAGCTGAGGACCTATCACATATCTACTATGTTTAATTGACAGTCTATCCAAAATGTCCAGGAAAGGGTAGAAAACTGTATTGAATCTTACAAGATAAAATTTAATAAGAATAAATATAAGAGTTTTAAAACTGGTTCAAAATATCACTGATATTCAAAATACCAACTTCACCTGTATAGGGTGGCTAGATGGTTGATCTGAAAAAGATGAAGGTTTTCATCTATTCCCAAGTTTAGTGTGAAGCAACAATGAAAATATGATTGTCCCCCAAAACTAATGAGACCTTTCATTGCATTGAGAGCCATAGTATATGGAATACAGAAGGGGATATAATACAGCTGCATTCTATCTTGGTCAAATGCTATCTAATGTATTCACATTTAATAATGTTTGGAATTTCAAAAGAATGTATATTAAATATTAACATGTATTTGTTAAAAATCATGCCTGTCATGCTGTGCAATTAAAAAGCATATATATTGTAATGATTAAAATGTCATTGAATGGTAGAAAAATCTTTGCTCTTCAATAGAATGTAAGCTTGAGGGCAGGGGTTGGTTTTCGTATATTTTTTTGGTAACATAGTAGGCACATAATAGTTTTAGACTAGAAATGTTATAACAACTTACCATTGAGAGCTTGGTTTCTTTTATATTCCAGTTGTTGTGCCTGTGTCATATATATTGAAACTTTAGAGAGGAAGAGGTGAGCTGGATGCACTATCCATGAAAAAAATCAGAAATGACTCTTGCTTCCTGGAGTTTCAGTAGTTGACTGCATTGTTGTACTAACAATGGACCAGCTATCTGAGAAGTATGTTCCATGTCTTCTCTCTGGTCATCTTTATTTTATTGAATCTTTCTGGGCTAGATTGGACTAGGTTCAAGATAGGAATACAGTAAATTTCAAAGAGAACTACTTTGTGGTATTAGCATTAGGATTTTGCGTGGGGAAGAGCATCCCTCAAAATAAACTGGAGGGCAGGGACAGCTGGGTATCTCAGTGGATTGAGAGCCAGGCCCAGAGATTGTAGGTCCTGGGCTCAAATATAGCCTCAGACACTTCCTAGCTGTGTGACCCTGGGCAAGTCACTTAATCCCTATTGCCTAGATCGAACCATTTTTCTGCCTTGGAACCAATACACAATATTGGTTCTAAGGTGGAAGGTGAGGGTTTAAAAAAAAAAAGCTGGAGGGGAGATGTTTCAATGAGATGGCCTGAGCAGTGCTGGTCTCCAAAGTAGTAGTACCCATGCCACATGCTTTCCCAACCCTCTGGGGAATACCTTAACTAATCATGTTCTCCTACATCCAGAATCTTTTCTGTTGTTCAAAATTCACCAGTCATCATTTTCATTCATTTTCATTTTTGTTGCCGTTTTTAATGATTCATTATCTTAAATTTTTTCCATTAATCATATAGTTTTAAATGTTGGTGATCTTTGAATATCAATATTTATTAATCAGCTACTAACATGAAGTAAATAAAGTTTAGGAATTTTCTGAAATTTTTCAACTTTGTTCTTGTTTTCTATATTATTGATATTTGAAAGTCTTGTAAAAATATTCTCTTTACTTAAAAGTAAGTTATTAGCAAAGTGTGGAAGTACCTTGTGTATTGGATAATGACGCTTCATTAAATCTTTGTTTTCTAGATCTTACAGTCTCTTTCAGCACCTACAAAAAATTTAGAACAGCAGGTAAATCATAGCCAACAGGGACATGCAAATGCCGTGTTGTTTAGTCAAGTAAAACTAACTCCAGAGACACATTTGTTACAACAGCAACATCAGACACAGCAGCAACATCAGACACAGCAGCAGCAGCAGCAGCAGCAGCAGCAGCAGCAACAGCATCGCCCCATTTTACATCTTCAACCTCAGCAGCTTATGCAACTGCAGCAGCAGCAGCAGCAGCAGCAGCAGCAGCAACAGCAACAGCAACAGCAACAGCAACCACCACCACAGATTTCCCAACAACCCTTCCCTCAGCAACAGCCTCATCAGTTTTCACAACCACAGCAACAGGTCCATCAGCAGCATCAATTTACACAGCAACAGCTACCGTTTCCACAGCAACAGTTACATCCTCCACAGCAGCTTCATCGACCTCAGCAACAGCTACAGCAGTTCCAGCAACAACATGCCCTTCAGCAACAGCTCCATCAGCTGCAGCAGCAGCAGCTGCAACAGCAACAGTTAGCACAGCTCCAACAGCAGAATCTACAGCAGCAGCAGTTACAGCAACAGCAGCAGTTACAGCAGCAGCAGCAGCAGCAGCAGCAGCAGTTACAGCAGCAGCAATTACGTCTGCACCAACATCAGCAGCAGCAACAACAACAAATGCAAAATCAAACAGCACAACATTTGAGTCAAACATCCCAGGCCCTTCAGCAGCAGGTTCCTCCTCAGCAACCACAACATCACCAGCAGCAGCCACAGCATCATCAGCTCTTTGGACATGATCCGGCACTGGAGAGTTAGTCATCTTTTTTTTCCTGCCTAAAAGTAGTGCTTTAGTCACATGAAATGTTTTGGTTATTTGAGAGTAGGGATCATTATTACTTTTCACAAAGTGAAGAATTAAAAACTAGGCCCTCACTTCAGTGGTCAAATTATTAAACCTTTTATATGTAACTATACACATCTATACACATCTTATATGTGCAATCATTTTTATGGTTCAACCTAGAATATGATCACTAGCTTATAATTTGTAGTGGATAATAATGAATGATAGTGATTTTTGCTATGCTTAATTTGTATTGCTATCTCAGCAGGTTGAATTGGAAAATTTCTTGGAATAATTTTTAATCTTAAAAAAAATCCTCTGCTTTATCAGCCCCAAAGCTGATTAACCTCCAAAATTTTAGATTTTACTTGGTAAGACATATTTTCCATGTTTGTTTATTAAGAATTTGTGGTTTTAATATATTTTATTTTCCTGTGTACTTTTTTTTTTTAGTTCCAGAAGAATGTTTCTTACTGGGATGTGTATTTGCAATTGCTGATTATCCAGAGCAGATGTCTGATAAACAGCTGTTGGCAACATGGAAAAGGGTAAGATTTGCCCCAAAGAACTAGCAAACATTTTTTATTAAGACTTTTTCTGTGGATTTATGCTTAATAGCTAATAGGTAACTTTTACATGGCATTTAAGATTCGCAAATCACTTTAGATAATTTCACTTGAACTTCTCCTTGAGGTGTTAACTTCAATTATTTCCATTTTATAGATAAGAGAACTGAGGCTGAGTGAGGCTTAGTAACTGAGGCTTTAAACTATGGACCTTTAAAAAAACAAAACCAAACCCTTACTTTCTATCTGGGAATTAATACTCTTCCAAGGCAGAAGAGTGTTAAGGGTTAGGCAATGGAGGTAAAGTAACTCATCCAGGGTCACATAGGTTGGAGATGTCTGAGATTAGATTTGAACCCAGGACCTCTCATCTCTAGGCTTGGCTCTTAATCAATATGCACCTTCTTAACCTAGTCCAGCACTTCATCCATTATGCCACCTAGATTAACTCATTTGTTGTAATTTCTGTAAATAATCTTAAAAATGAAGTAATATGACATAGTAGTTAAAAGTGCTAGACATAGAAACGAAAAGGATCTGGTTTGGAAGCTTATCACTAGTATTGACTTTGTGGTGATAGGTCACTTTCCTTCTTGAGCCTCAGTTTCCCCATTTGTAAAGTGAAGATAATAATACAAGTCTTCATAGCAAGGCTCAAATTAGATCCTTATATGTAAATTACTTTGCATACCTTAAAAGGCTATTTAAGATTGTTATTTTAAATAACATTATTATTATAAATGCTTTTTTTAAAAGGAGAAAGATATAATGGTTGTATAAATAGATGTATAGAGATGGGTAGCAAATTTTAAAAATGAAGTATAGAGTCTTCTTCAATTAGAATAGAAATTGAAATGTCACAGAACTATAGTTTGCAAAGTATTATGAAACTTGGGGCTGTCGTTTACTCTTGATTTCTTTTTGCCATTATTGCAGTTAGTGGAAAAATCTCATAATAATGGCTTGCTCACTAATGATTGTATTTGTTTGATTTTTTTTTTGTGGAGGTATAATAAAAAACTATCATCCAGTGACCATAATAAATTTGACACATTTTCTATTTAGTTGTGACTATTAAATTATACTTCCTTATTTTACTTTGTAAAATAATAAAAAAAATTGTGTTGACATATGACTATTCTTTTATAGCCATTTCTAAGGAAAATGCTTTGAATATTCTAGCTGAGTAATTAAATTCTGGTTGTTTAAGACTTAATTAGAACACTTTTTTGTTTTAGTCTTTGAAAATCTAAAATCTGTTTACTTTCCTTTACAATAAAATAAAATAAGAGAATCTTGAAACTAATTGGATCTTTCTGTGGTGATTGTGGACCAAGTAGTAGTGAGTGCCTTAGGGTTCTCATTCTTTAAATCACTTCCCATTGTGCAGTAGTATAGACAGAAGAAAATAGGCCTGAATTTATATTGAGCTTAAAATCTTCTCTATAAGATATTTTATGTTTGTTTTCTAAAATAAATATTTGGTTTTAAAATATTTTCTTGTTTTTCTTTTCCTTTTAAAAAATTCTTTCCTTCTGTCTTGGAAGTGATACTAAGCAATTGAGGTTAAGTGACTTTCCTAGGGAGGATCATACAGCTAGAAAATGTCTAAGGCCAGATTTAAACACCTGGTCCTCCCAACCCCAGGCCTGAGCCACCTGTTTGCTTTTCTTCCTCTAAAGTAGCAATGTTCCTATCGTTCCTCTCCTCACAATGTGTTTAATTCATGTTCATAATTTAGATATATGGTATTATAATTTAGAAAGATCTTATAACTTTTCAATATTTTGTATATTTTTCAAAAATTTATGCTGTATATATGAAGTGATATTTTTATAATAAATTTGAAGTTTTTTATAATTGGCTAGATTATTAAAAGGTGTAAACTGGGGTTTTCTTGGTGACTAGATAATACAAGCACATGGTGGCACTGTGGATCCTACATTTACAAGCAGATGTACACATCTTCTTTGTGAAAGTCAAGTCAGTAGTATGTATGCACAGGTATGTAACTAAAATGAAAACTTATAATGATGCTAATACTACAGTTTTATCGGCATAAGATACCCAGTTTTGGTAAGTTTTCATTTTGGGAAAAGGATCTTAATTACATTCAAAAGAAAAAACTTCTGTTTAATAATAAATTTCTGTAGGTACCTAAAATTGCTCCTGTTGTATACTGGTGATAAGGGAAAAAGGAAAGAGAAATTCCAGGTAATCTTTTAGCTATGATGGAAGTAACGAATCCCTGTAATTTGTTGATGTATCACAGAATTCCTGGCTTATTGACTAAATGGTGGGTGGGAAATAGATACTTTACTGCTCGTAAGAATATATGTGGATATGTAAGTATGGATTCCCACTATATCAGAGATTCTAGTTTTATAGGGATGTAAGTTTTGGGTCAGAATCGCTATGATTCTTTTTGGTTATTCCTTGTTTCATCCTGTGAGTCTCCAGTCAGTAATTTCACTAACAGGAAGCATGCCCAATATATATATCTCCTTAACAAAAATTCTTGCAAATTCCGCCTCTTGCCATGTAACAGGCAAGAAAATGTGAATTTGGAGAAATGTTTTGAGTTTTTCCCCATTGTAAATTTTCCAGGTTTTTGTTGTTGTTGTTAATTGAGGTATCTCAATATCTTTATTTTACTAGAAAATGGGGAAATATGATAATGTTAAATTAGTTCAAATAGTCCAGTCCTTCACTAAATGAATCATAATTTCCTGACTTTTTCATAGCCTACTTGTAGCTTCCTATGTATTTTGAACAGTAAAATCCTGCCAAATGACCTGAAAAATATTCAACTATATTATGTTGTTAAATCAAATGCATTAAAAAACTAACGTTTTAGGTTAGATACCCCCAGCCAGTCTTACTCTATTCCTTTTGTTTATGGTGTTCCAAATAAAGGTGATAGTTTCACAGCATATAAGACAAAATATAGTTAGTGGTTAGTCCTATAGCAAAAATTAAAAAATGTAATCTTTGACAGGCGGTGAGAGAACGAAAAAGATGTGTCACTGCACATTGGTTAAATACAGTCTTAAAAAAGAAGAAAATGGTACCACCTCATCGAGCTCTTCATTTTCCTGTGGCATTCCCACCAGGAGGAAAGCCATGTTCTCAACATGTAAGAGAAAAGTTCAAATTAAATGTGTATATATATATTTTAAAATAATCTACTATACTGCTACTGAAATCCTATTTTAATGCTCTATTCTTATTCTATCTAAACTATTGGATTTTAATAAAATAAAACCATTGGTAAAGGTTCAGAGGGAGTGCTTGCATAGATGAAATGATAGATTTTTTTGAAGTATTGAGTTAAGTATAGCAAAGGCTATTATCATTTGCATATTTGCTTTTGACATTAATGTTGTTGTCTTATGTCACACAGCTAGGAAGTGTCTGAGGCCAGATTTGAACCCAGGAAATCTTGTCTCTGGGCCTGGCTCTCAAAGCACTGAGCCCACCCAACTGCCCCATTTTCTTTTGAATACTAACAGTAGCTGTTATTTATATAGTGCTCAGAGCTTTGCAAAGCACTTTACTTATATTATCTCTTCTGATCTTCATAACCCTGTGAAGTAGATGCTATTACAGTCCATCATATTTTAGGTGAAGCTGTAAGACAGGTTAAATGACTCACCCAGGGTCAAAAGCAACCAGTAAGGTTCTAAAGGAGGCCTTGAAATTATGTCTTCCTGACTTCCAAGTTTAATATTTTGTCTGTTGTGCCACTTTAAAAACATATTTCTTTGTTTCATCTTTAATATATAGATTCTATCTTGCCTTCTACATACTTAATAAAGACTTGTTGATTATGTAAAGGCTATTACTTTAGGTGTTTATTCTGATGCTCAAATCAGTTGATTGCTTCAAAGAAGTACTGTTGTTGTTTTTAAGGATGCTTTCCACCTCGTGGTTAAATAGCTATTTCTTCTTCTTTTTAAAATTAAACTTCTTATATGTTGGGGTTAGAAAAAATATTTTCATTATACTCATTAATTTATTTTTCTTTGACCACCACTACAATTCAGAATTCTTAAGCATGATATTGACTTGTACTGATTTGCATATCTATCTATCTATCTATCTATCTATCTATCTATCTATCTATCTATCTATCTATCTATCTATATCTATATCCTGCTGCCCTCCCACCCCCCACATTAAAATGGGGAAGCTCTTTAAGGACAGGTAATGTGATAGCTTTTTTCTTTGTGTCCCCATTGCACAGCATAGTGCTTGGTGTACTCTGTGATTTAATAAATGTTTATTGATTTATTAATTGATTGATAACACTGAAATATTTTCTGATATATTTTCAATTTCTGTGTATTCCTGCAACTTAAAAGACAGAAAGAAAAAGTAGTACTTTGGAGTTGTAATAGTTTTTACTTTTTTCAACAGATTATTTCGGTGACTGGATTTATTGATGGTGATCGAGATGACCTAAAATTAATGGCTTACCTGGCAGGTGCCAAATATACAGGTTATTTATGCCGTAGCAATACAGTACTCATATGTAAAGAGTAAGTGAATTAATGAAATTATTATCAATTTGATACTCACTAACTAAAATCTTATGTACATTCTTTATACATTAGACATTTTGTAGTTCTGCTTTTTTACTATAATGAAGTTCTTTCTGTTAAAAATACCAATGTGCTTCTGGTTAGCCAGGTTCAATAACTCAACTCATTCTGGATGCCTTGCTTGCTCTCACCCCACATATCCAGTCAGCTGACATCTTGGCAGTTGTGCTTCCACATCTCCTCACATCAGTCCCTTTTTTGCTACTTAAAACTACTACCACTCTTGTTCAAGCCCTCATCATTAGTGCAGTAGTTTCCTAATTGGTTTCATTCCAATCCATCATCCATATAACTGCTGAAATCATTTCCCTTAATTATAGGTCTAGAATTTTTACTTTCTTCCTTAGAAAACTCCAGTGGCTTCCTCTTGCCTCTATGATCAAATATAGAACCCTCTGTTTACCTTTTAAAGCCCTATGCAACTTGACTCCAACCTACATTTTCTGTCCTGTACATCCCACTTAACTTTTGCCCTCAACAGGCCAGCCTTGCTGCCTTGATATTTCTCACAGTTGAGAAAGTGAGGCTCAAAGAGATTCTCACTTCTAATCTCACACCTTTATATAGGATATTACTCAGGCTTGGGATCTCCCTCCACATCTCTATCTTTTAGATTTTTTCCACTCGGCTCAGGACTACATTAACCCTTTCTTGACTATCCTCATGACTAGTTCTGTCCCCCTAAAAGTTACCTTGTATTTATTTTGTATGTTCACACTTACTCTTTTACTTTCATACAGTTTGAAAGCAGTGATAGTTCTTTGTTGCCCCAATTTCTAGCGGTAATTCCCGGCACATAGAAGATGCTTATAAATGCTTGGCTATTAATTTATTCAAACAGAAATCCAAGTGTAAGACCAATTCTTTTAAGAGATAAGTAAAGAGCAAAAATGTTTATGGTAATGGTTGTAGACATGGTTATTATAAAAGAGGAATTACAATTAGATATAATAGAAAATGAAGCAAAAATGGACTGAAAGAAATTAAATTGATGGTCTAATAATTTGTAGTCTGGATTCTACTACTAAATTGCTGTTGAATTTTAACTGATTTATATGACATTTTCAACAATGTAAAAAATAGCAAAATAATTCTTTTGCTGTCATAATAGAAATTAGAAATATGAATTGTTTTGTTAAGAACATAAAGCACTTGATAAATGAATTTTCTCCTTCTATACTAAGGCCAAGTGGTTTAAAATATGAAAAGGCCAAAGAGTGGAGGATACCATGTGTGAATGCCCAGTGGCTTTGTGACATACTGCTTGGGAATTTTGAGGCTTTGCGTCAAGTGCAGTGCAGCCGCTACACAGTGTTCAACCTGCAGGATCCATTTGCTCCTACTCAGCATTTAGTTTTAAATCTTTTGGGTAAGTACAGATATTATAAATCATAATTATAATTCAAAGAATTGAATTCAAAGTGTTTTAGAATTATTGAGAACAAATAGTTGGATGATAACTAAGCAGTGGAAACTGATTATATTTCTCTACATCTTTACATCTAGCATGCTTTTCTAATTTTCACCTATAATTAGCTGAAAGTTTGAAATCTTATCCATATTAACCAATAAACTTGGCTTTTTGAGCTTTATCTTTCCCCCTTTCCTGTGCTTTCTTATGATTTTTTTCTCTATAAAGTTTGAAGGAGTCATAGAAATTATCTTGTCTGCTTTCCCACTCAGAGCAGTAATTTTTTCTCCAATCTCCAAGAAAAATTGCTTTCTAACTTCTGCCTAAATACTTCAGTGATGATAAGTAAGCTACTTGAAAGGGTCCTCCCATCTATTATTAGATGTTGATTCAGTGACTATCTCTGTAATTTTTATTTGAACTGATTCTGCCCTTTTGAATTACACAGAATAAATCTGTTCTTCTTTTCATTTAATAACAACTCACATTTTCAGTGTTATTTTATTACAGCCCTATGAGGTATATAGTATTACCATCATTTTACAAATTAAACTAGGCCCATAGATTAAGTGACTTGCCTAGAATCATATAGCTATTAAGTGTTGGTGTTAGGACTAAGATTTTTTGACTCTTTTGAAATCATTCCCATTCCCATCTCACCAGTGAAGATACTCGTTCATGAAACTGCCTGCCCAACTGAAGTGTAATTATCTCCTTTTGTTATAATTCCCATGGTACTAAATACATACTATATTCTAATTTGTATACTAATTTATGTTGCCTTATTTTTTCTTCACAAGTTCCTTTAGGACACAACTCTCTCCTCTATATTTACCGTTATAACTTCCTTAGGGCTTATACACAGTATACACTTAAATGTTGGAGGAATAAATGCATCCTTGATATCAGTGCCACATTCTCTCACATTGGACTTGAAATCCTTAGGAATTTTACATTGATTATTTTTATTAAGTTAGGCCTTCAATCAGCATGTACTTTTGAATTCAATAATAGTACTTTAATTTACGGAATGATTTGCAGTATTGCACTTCACATACATTATCTCTTCATTTTAGATATGCTTCCTGATATTTTATGATAGTGCATATTGTATAGTAATGTTGTTGGTGCCAACATGTATGTGTGTGTGTGTGTGTGTGTGTGTATTATATATATAGCCTTTTAATCTTTTAACTCTTGGATGACTCTTGACAGTCATTCAACTTATTGTTCATTGTTGTGTTATCTTAAATTTAATATGAAGATAATAGCCTACTTTTATATAGGACCTTTCAGTTATAGATAACCTCTTATGTTTTCTTTCAAGTTGTTAAAGTATATTGAACAAGACAAGATTATGTACAGAGGTCAGAAACATCTTACTAGGATTTTAAGAGGAAATAAATCAGTATAAGGGAGGAATCCACTACCAACTTGGACTACCCACTTCCCTGCAATTATGTAGAATCTCACTCTTAAATTCTTCCTTTTCCATTGGTAAAGTGATATTTATCCTAATGGGAATATATAATGACAAACAAATGAGCTTTCAGATTAGGAGAATTTCTCATGCTGTTGTCAGTGGGTTGGCTTTTGCTACCTGACTACCTCAAAGGGCTTTCAGGCTTTTCTCTCTTTTAATGGTCAGTATACCTTCAAATTTTCCAGAGGGATAGGGGTGGCATTAACAATAGAAGCTATTCTATATCCTTTAATGACTACATTTCATCTTTTTTCTAGAAGTCTTAGAACAATACTTTGCTAGTCCCTTGAAGACCTGTCAGGTCATCTGGGTTATATATAGGAAAACTTAGCCAGGCTTTTTTGGTTAGAGATAGTCTGACCGTGTGCTTAAATGGTACTTTGCTCACTTCTGGTAAATGGTGAAACTACATTACCTGGATGTGTTATACTGAGATATTTCCAGAAATTCAATGAGTGGGGCTTATAAAAAACTCAGCATAATATATTTTTCTTTATGTACAAGAGACTTTCCTCTCTAGATTATGTTTCTAGTAGTGAATAGAAGAAAACATTTACTCTTTGTTTAGTGAGATACCTTTAGAAACAGCTGAGCTTAAGATGTAGGCAGGTAGCTTTAAAAATTAAGTTAACTGAATAGTATGGGAATCCTCACAGACCCATTGATGTTATCTGTAACCAAGTGACCTGACCAGTCATCTGGAGAAGGCTATTTTCTCATGACATGATTGTAAAATCTCATATTTCTCTCTTAGATGCATGGAGAATTCCATTAAAGGTATCGCCAGAGCTACTAATGGTATGTTATTAATAACCTCACTTTATTTTCCATTATTTTAAATAATTTATTGAATATTATAAGTTGTAGACTCAAGGAATAAGTTAAAATAAATTAGCTTATAGTAAATGTAGAACATGTAAGATGGTGGCTTAGTAGAACAAAATAGTTATTCCTAATAGCTGCCTTTCCACATCATTGTATGTGGGGTTGAAAAATAACTCACATTTCTCTATCATTATTCTTGAACTTTAGGGTTATTTGGATTTTTTTGCATTTTCCTATAGAATTTTGGATTAGGCAGTTCAAGCCTGTACTATGCTATGCTCTATAAATCTTTGTTACTATATATTTTTATTAGAGTACATTGATTCTTTTTCACATCTTCCCTATCACATTGCTAGAGGAGTTGGATAATTTTCCTCTTTTCAAGTATATTAAGATGATTTTGTCAGTATATCAAATACCAAATTGGTCTAGAAAACCTGGTCTTCCCAATCTAGGATTATGGTTAGTACTCTATTTTTAAGTGTGATCTTGGGATCACTATTGGTCTTTGAATATCTTCTGAGTAATCTGTGTGAGTGTCTTATTTTAATTAATGTTTACAATAGCATGGTAATGTTTATCTCCTTTTGTTTGGGGTATAAATAATTATAATATTTGATTTGGCATAATTGATATAATTTTCCTGACAAATAACTTTTTTATGATTGCAGAGCACTTTATGACAACCCTGTAAAGTGTAGTTAGTTAGTACAAATATTATTTCCATTTTAGAGATGAAGAAAACTAAGATGTAACTTATCCATTGTGATAGCATTAATAAGTAATCAGAACCAAAATCCTACTCCAGATCTCCTGACTCCTAGATTGATTGCTCTCTTCCCTCCCAATGTGTGCATTGCCACCCTGGAAATGAGATAGGTGAAGTAAATTATGGTCATCAGAGTCTTTATCCTAACAAGCACAAATTTCATCTTACATGTACTTATCAGATGGAATTCCTCTGGCATTTTTTTCAATTCTTAAAATTAAAACACATTATTATAGTATATGTAATAAAGTGCTTTGCAAACCTTAAAATGCTGTATAATTTTTCTTTATTGGTCTGGAACTTTTTTACAGATACTTGCACTGTGTGTCCCAGCCATTAGAACAAGACGAATTGGGTAATGTTTAATTAGTATTACCGTTAAATTTAATTTCCTTTTACTTTGTAGCCAAATTAGAGACCTACTAGATCTTGAAAATTTAAACAACTATGAAGCATACTTTTATTTAGGGACACAAATGTTTTTAACCAGAATACTATAGATCTTCTAAGAAAAAAATTCTATTTATAATGGGGAAAATATCACCACAAGTCCTCTTTAAAAATCACCACTAGAGAATGTCTTGAGCTTAGGCTACACTACTTGAAAATTTAATGTTAAACAATAAAACCATATTCTATTTCTTTTCTTTAACTGAAGAAACAAAAACAAAGCTAGACTAGGTTCTGTCATGAAAATATAAAACTGTATTTGTGAGGAGAGGTGACTGGCATTGTTTCTGAATGGATTGTATAATAAACTGTAAGCTCCTCCTGATACAATGCTGTGAGTGCAGAGTTAGGCACTTAATAAGTGCATATGAATTGAATGAATTGTCTTCTCAACTGGAGTTGCTAGTATTTTGTAGGTACTCACTTAAGTAGGAACTTGATTTAAGGAGGAAATGGAGGGAGTAATTATGTCCCTATATACTTTGTTATTAGCATAAGGAGGTGTGACAAGGGAATCACTTTAAAAGACTGATATATATTAATTTAAGGTCGCCAAGGAATTCAGCTATGTAATTCCTAAATGAAAAACTCAAGTCAGCCGTCAGCCTTTTTTGGAGTTTAATTACAATAGGAGCAAGAAAGGAATTAGAGATAGAGAGAAAGAAAAAGGGAGAGAAGGGAATAGGGCTTAAATACCCCTTCTGTTTAGGCTGGGCCAAAAGGCCCTTAGATAGCTGGGGCAAAGAAAAGAGATCAGTCCCTATCACTCACGTGACCAAAATGGAGAAACAGTCTCAGAGGCCCCCACCTTCAGCTTCCTTCAGCGCAAGCTTCTCCGAGTCCACCGCAATCACCCCGACCAAACTCCTCAACACCCACCGAGTCTTCAGACCCTCCTATCTTTTAAGGAAACCATCCAAGTTCCTCCCCTCAGTTCTCCCATCTACCAATCACTGTTCATCAATTTCCCTGTGCCAATGGAGGCTCTAGCTTAACCCAGGACCGCCCAGAGGTTTCTGGCTTTTGCACATGTCAGTTGAAGGTCATATTTGCAAATGATTAAATCTTTGCTCCTTTGCTACAGCCCTTTCTAAATCCTGTTAACCTGAGTAGGGTAGAGATTCAAATAATTAAATTTTGATCTAGGCTGCAGCCCTTACTCAAATCCTGTTAGGACTGAATAGGGTGGAGATTGATTCCAAGTATCTCCATTGTATCAATTCTAAAATCAATCATGACTCAAAGAAATTCCTGTTCTATGCTTAAGCATAGGTCAAAGTCCTTTCCATTGTTCAGCAAAAGGTTTCTGTCCTAAAGTAATCTTAAGAAGGGAAGAGAAGGAACCTCCCATGCCAATGGGGTTCCCATTCCAATAGACTATCAGTAAGAAATTTTCCAAGTATGAAATATCCCAATGGTGAAATTTCCAACATTTATAAGTCTAAGGAATTTTGAGGTTTACAATGGAGAGAAGGAATTTGTATAAGCTGCTTGTTTTCAGTGAAGTAAATATATTCATTGAGATTACTGAAACCATCTTTGTTTGCCCTCCAGGAGTTTACACTCTGGCCAGAAATAATATGTACAGCTAATTAAATATATGTATATGCAAAGTCATCTTGGAGTAGGAGAATCACTAACAATTGGGAATGTAAAGAAAGACCTTGTTGAGGAGATGGCCCATATTAACATCCTGCCCCTCAAAGAAAACTGGGAATTCCAAGAAAAGAAGGTGGAGGAGAGCTTTCTGGGCCCTGTGGGGCAGCCTCTGAAGAGGCAGAAGATGAAATGTTTTGTTTAGGAAATAGAAAATAAAGATAATTTAACATGAATATATAGTGAGTGTGAGGGGAAATTAGAAAGATAAATTGGAGCTTGGAGCTAGGTTGGAAACAGATTATAATGTCAAACAGAAGAACTTATATTTTATCTTACAATTCATAGAAACCCTCTAAAATTTTTTTAAATTAAAAATATTTTTCAATATTTCAATGTCAAGAGTTCTTTCCAGTGTACCTCATACTTCCCCTTCCCCTACCGCTATTGTCTTCGGTCTGATATTAACTCTCATTTACAGTGTAGATAGCTTTTTTTTTTTTTTTAATTTTGGCACTGTGTATATCTTGTCTATACTTAGTCTCCCCCTTTTAAATTGTGAGCTAGCCGAGAACATATTTTTGCTTTTCTTTGTAGCACAGTCCTGGCACTTAATAAGTACTTGTTCGCAGGACTTTAGTTTAACATCTTACAATTTCTGTACACATGTGTATGTATACTACATACATACATATATGTGTGTGTGTATATATAGGTATATTCATAAATACTCAAGTGATGTCATTTATATTGGTTTTGTAAATTTTTATTATTTTAACAATAGAAAGACTTAAACAGTTGTCTCCTAAAGGCCTTTATAATACAGATATGTACCTTAATATAAGTATTTCCTGTGACCATTTGCAATAGACTCATTTATCTGATTGGGTAATTGTCACCTTGGAAGCCAGGAGGGCTTAGATAGGAGGGGATAAAATATGGGAGAGGAATAAGCTTAGGTAGAAGGAAGGAAAAAGCACACTTTAGATTACTGTTTGAGTCCAGATCTAACAGTTGATTGTTGATAATATCCAGCACATTTGCAGGTTAATGATTTTAAATATCAGCTCACAGACTCAAAGACTCATAAAATGCCAGAACTGGGAGAAAGGAGGAAGAAAGTAAAACCACAAGAACATTTTATATTTTGATAATAGTGTAAAGAAAAAGTATAGAGAAGCAACAAAACCAGTCAAATACACTGCTTAGTTGTACTGTACAATTCTTTCAAATAAGGACACATCCATGGTGAGGAATGGGGAATGTGGCGAGTATTTTCTGAAAAATATTTCTAAACAATATATCAGTAAATAAAATGATTTAAAATAAATGAAAAGTTGCTAATAGTAGTTCATATATGAATTAATGAGGAAGATAATTAATGAGGTTCATGGCTCTCATAATGGAATGGAAAAATAACTTGTGATATTAAGAGAGAAATCAGGGTCACAGAGCTTCTGAGACAAATTTTATGATTATTTGCCAGCTAAATGTGCTTTCATAAGGGAAAAGACTCTGATAACCATTACCCCCAAACTGCCTCTGTTTTTTTTTTTTTTGTACACAAATACTATTTTCCAGACTTAATTGGGAGAAAATGATGCTATTTTTAACCATTCACCAATGTGATATCTCTTCATTATAACAATATAATGGATTCAAGAATTATATTTTAAGATAAACCAGAAAGACATGGTATAATTAACTGTATAGGGAGGGAAGAGTTGAAGATGTCCCTAAGGTTACATTTTTTAATTTAAAATCTTTACAATTTTTCTTTTCATCTTTGCTTTCCTTGTCCATGTACTATATTTTGCTGTAAAAATTAAACTTAGGAAGATTATGACTCTTAAATGTTTGTTTGATGAAAATTTATACATAAACCATTTTAAAGAAAATTAGCCTCTAAAATTACTCCTTTTTAAAACATGTATGATTTTAATTTCAGGGTATGAGATTACCTCCTAAATTGAAACAAAATGAAGTAGCTAACATCCAGCCTTCTTCCAAAAGAGCCAGGTAAGGACAGTTTAATTTTTGCTACTTTTCATCTTATCTTGGATATAGTTTAGAAAAATAACAGAATCTATTAAAAATTGGAGTATTTATACCAAAATTTCATTAATTCACATTTACAGAAATTTTCATTCAGTATTTTAGAATAGAATAAATTTTTAGAATACATTTTCACTTTTTTTACATTGTTTTTATTCATTAACAGTTCTGTCTCATTTTTTAGTTAAAAGAATTAAAGTACCAAAGTTGGAACAATAATCTAAGATACCATTTTTGTGGAAAGGAATTACCTCACCAGCAGCCATATTCTCTTTTTCCCCTTGAACCCCTCCATTCCCTGTTAGAAAACTTTCCTTATCCCCTGTCCCTCTTCAGTCTCTATAATCACTATTAATTATTACATTTTCCAATCAGTGATACTTTGTTGTTCTGAGAGAATGTCCTTTCATTCTGAGTTCTCTGGTTCTCTTTTGGGGGTGTGTCTATGTGTTTAGTAAAGAGAGAGTGTGTTGCCTGTTTGGTTCTCAGGCTTGTCATAGATTGAACATTTTCAGAAAATATTGGTCCATAGTGACACGTTACTGATAATTTAAGACAAGGCAGAACTAGGCATAATAAATTTGAAAAGTTCTGGTGACCGACTCTTCTAATTATTAGAACACCCTTTAGAAGTTTAAGGAATGGTTTGAAGTATGATTATGTGGCTTAAAACAAGTTAAGTATATTTTATCAGTATAATTTATATCACAGTTTCTTTTGTTTCCATTTTTACTTCTTTGAAGTTCCCTTCACCTTTCAGAATATAGACTGTATTCCTTTTCATTTTTTAGTAAAATTTGAATTGTGTTAGCATTATTTTCAGAAGGAAATATTGTAAATAAAACTACTTTTTTAACATTGTTTTTAAAATCCATGAGTTATCTCATTTGTTGCAACCTAGATTAAGAAAAGTTTAAAATTTCTGAAAAAGGTACACAATCTTACGTTTCCTGAAAAATAATAAAGACTAAAATGCAGTTATGAGGTATCACGAGCCATGAGAGCAACTAACTTCTTCTTAGGTTGAAACTATTATTCTTTATATCTCTGAGGCTTCCTATTGCTATTGATGCAAAGCATTACAATATATAATATAGCTTTGTAAAAGGTGTATAAAATCAATAGATTCTAAATTTAAAATTTGGTACCTCCTTTGTCACTTAAAAAATAAAGAAGACTTTTCTTTGGGGCAGTAGTAGTAAATTTGTTCGCAGGCATGGTTATATGTGTTTTTGTGGCTTTGGAAATAAATTCTAAGATACTAGAGACAGGGTAAAGATTCCTTTGGCTTTATTATGTAAAATATACATTCATATTTTTTTCGTATTTCAGACATGATTAATATATATTTCTAATGTATTAAGTGTAAATTTAAAAATAAAAAGGTATATTTGAGCTTTTTAAAAAGAGACACATGATTATAATTTTTTTATTAATGGCATTTAAAAACCTAAATCTGAATAGAAAAATTTGACACAAATGAAAGAGAATGTCTTCACTATCCAAGTTTGTGATCCTCAAGTGCTGCTACTAATTCTTTTCCCTCCTACCTCCTCAATTCATCAATAGCCGGGGTGTTCCAGAATCTTTAGTGGAACTATACTACTTTTGTGTTATTATGTGTGTGTTTCTAATTGAAACAAAATTTAACATTTGGTTTTAGTACCAAGGGAGGATATATAGAGGATGGAGGTAAAGGGGTGCATGCTGTGAATTCAGACAAATTGTATGTGTTAAAATCTCCAGAAGTAAGAAATTTTTTTTTTTTAAATTTTAATATTATTTTATTTGGTCGTTTTCATACATTATTCACTGGAAACAAAGATTGTTTTCTTTTCCTCCCCTCCCCTCCTCCCCCCCCGCCCCCCCCCCCCCCCCCCCCCCCCCCGCCTTTCCCTCTCCCATAGCCGACGCATGATTCCACTGGTTATCACATGTGTTCTTGACTCGAACCCATTTCCCTGTTGTTGGAGTTTGCATTATAGTGTTCATTTAGAGTCTCTCCTCAGTCTTATCTCCTCCAACCCTGTAGTCAAGCAGTTGCTTTTCAGCGGTGTTTTTACTCCCACAGTTTATCCTCTGCTTGTGGGTAGTATTTTTTTTTTTAGATCCCTGCAGATTGTTCAGGGATTGCATTGATACTAATGGAGAAGTCCATCACCTTCGATTGTACCACAATGTATCAGTCTCTGTGTACAATGTTTTCCTGGTTCTGCTCCTCTCGCTCTGCATTACTTCCTGGAGGTTGTTCCAGTCTCCATGGAACTTCTCCACTTTATTATTCCTTTTAGCACAATAGTATTCCATCACCAACATATACCACAATTTGTTCAGCCATTCCCCAATTGAAGGGCATCCCCTCATTTTCCAATTTTTGGCCACCACAAAGAGCGCAGCTATGAATATTTTTGTACAAATCTTTTTGTCCATTATCTCTTTGGGGTACAAGCCCAGCAGTGCTATGGCTGGATCAAAGGGCAGACAGTCTTTTATCGCCCTTTGGACATAGTTCCAAATTGCCCTCCAGAATGGTTGGATCAATTCACAACTCCACCAGCAATGAATCAGAAGTAAGAAATTTAATTGTAATTTTAAGAGTTATGGCTGGACTTAAAAAAAAAAAGATATTCAACAGTGTGTTTTTCAACATAATGAAAGTCTCAAGAAATTAGAAGTGAAGAAATTGAGATGTTTTGTCCAAAATATACAGTATGATTACTTTTTTAGTGCTATAGATTAGGAAGACATTGAAGCATACCTACTTTATTTGCAGTATGATTATTTAATATATATGTTTTTTTTTTTAATTTAGAATATTTTTCCATGGTTAACCTGATTCAAGCAGGTTCTATTGGGTTAATTCAAAATATATGTTTCATAAGAGAGATTTGTGAAGATATTTGTAAGTTTATGTAAAATAATTATTTTATATGTATTCATCTTGTAGAATTGAAGACATACCACCCCCCACTAAAAAGTTAACACCAGAATTGACACCTTTTGTGCTTTTCACTGGATTTGAGCCTGTCCAAGTTCAACAGTATATTAAGGTGAAAAATAGTTTTGATTTTTATTTGTACTATAGAAACACAGCAATTCTCAGTGTTCTCTTCTTGATGTTGCCTGATTTGAGCTAATTATATAGTATTTAACTGAATATAGTTTGTCAAAAGGTAATACAGTATTGGAATAGCCTACTTAGTGTTCTATATTATTATTTAAGCCTGAAATATTTGCTCGTTACTAGAAAAATTTAGGTCAGATGAGTAATCTCTAAATTTTTAGAGGCATATTGCTATTTTCAGACCACTGGAATTACATTTAATAAATTATTATTCCTTTCTCTACTATATCTTAGTAATCTAACGGTGTGACTGAACCGTTTCATCTTCTGTCAGCATACTCAGATACTAGCGTTCTCAATAAGGTCTAGCCAGTTTTTAAGCTAGTTTTTGAATAAAATATTTAGGAATACACTTTCTGAAATATTTGTTTTAGTTATTTAGTCTTTATTTTCCCCTGTAAAGTAGTATTAAACCAAAGTAACATGCTGTATTTTTGCTATTTTCTTTCCTAATGCTGAATTTTCAAAACATTTTTAATAGTGTACTTTGAAACACAGCTTAATCTTGTGCCATCTTAAGAAAATAACTGTAGTCTTCATGAGTCAAATTTTTTTTAAATTTCATGTTCATGTTTTTTCAATTTTCATGTCATCATTTCTTGAAGAGAAGATAGCCTTTTAATATTCATTAATAGCACCAATGATATCCTTTTAATTTATTTTTTAGTATAAGAGGAGTACCTGGTCAGGCAACATAGATATCTTTCTTCCCATGAAATGGACAGTGCCATTTGAATCATTAATATTATCACAGATAAAATCATCAAAATGAATTGTTAAAAATACGATTGTGTATGTTATATAATGTAAAGGTACAATTATATATATTAAAAAACCCACTTCACTTAGAATTAAGTGATTCTAGAAATATATAGTGTTAACTTTTTCATTATTTTACCTTTTCCCCCTTGTGTTCCTTTTATTCTGCCTGCCGTATTGTTCTTGCCACGGCTATGAATTATTTCATACATTCATTTTAGTCTTTGTAATACTTTGACTCCAGTTGAATAGAATACTGCTCTAAAATGCAAGTTTTTTTAAAAGTGGAAGTTACCTAATTTTATTAGGTATATAAATAGTATTATATCATAGTCTGTTTAAAAATAAATCTGTCTTGAGATTAGACTTCATTTGTTTTACACCCCATTGATAACGTCTTTATAGATTTTAACTATTTAATTTCTGATCTTACTATGTTTGTACAACTTTTAGAAACTCTATATTCTTGGGGGTGAGGTAGCTGAGTCTGCACAGAAATGCACACATCTTATTGCCAGCAAAGTGACCCGCACTGTAAAGTTCCTGACAGCAATTTCTGTAGTAAAGCATATAGTAACTCCAGAATGGTTAGAAGAATGTTTCAAATGCCAGAAATTTGTTGGTAAGTAAAAGCACCAGTAACATTTTTTAAAATGCCAAATGCAAAAGTTTAATGAAACCATCAAGAGTTGATTTGTTCCAAAGTGTTCTAGATGTAATTATTGTGTAGTCACAAGCATTAAGCTTTTATAATTGTGAATAATATGTATGAATTAGTTATTATCTTTTGATATTTCAAGCTTTGGCAACTCTGGCGCCTACTGCTATTTTAAGATAAATGCAATCTGGTTGATGTCCTTTTTCTGCTCTAAATCCCATTGGCAATAAAAGTTTGGGAAGTGTCTCAGATACACATACACATGCACACATGCAGACCTATTTGTTTTACTAGAATTAAGCTTTTACTCCATTTTCATCCCAACAAACATCTAATTTGTTCTATAATCATTTAATAATCATCAGTTAACACATGAATTTTGTGTCTTAGAATTTCATTTCTTTACATTTTCAGTTGTAAAATAAAAGGTTAGGAAATTGGAACAGTATTAGGAAAGAAAAATTACTTTTATAATAACATTGCTTTATTTTTTTGTTAATAGTATACTTGGTTACAGATTCTTTAGTGAGAGAGAGAGAGACTAAGAGACTACTCTTTGTTCCCTTTTAGTCTAGTTACAAAAAAAAAAAAGGATTTGCCAATCGAATGTAATCTTTCACAAAAAAATGACTTTTGGACCCTTATCTTGGGAAGGATAGGCTTACGTAAGAGAAAATAGCCATTACCTTTCTTGGCACCCAAACATGGTGTTGAGTATTATGAATTAAGCTATAAAACTTGTTAATCAGTCAGTGAGCATTTAGTAACTGCCTACTATGGGCCAAGTGCTGTGCTAGGTGCTGGGGATTACAACAAAGAAAGAAAAATGCAATAGTTGAATTCTGAGGTTGGTGTGAGAGCTGTTGAAGACTTTAGAGATAGCTACTGCCACAACAGACAAAATACAAGATAGTATCAGGAATAAAGACTAGTAAGACCAATTATTTGGACTTCAGAGAGTCAGAAAGCACCTAGAAAAGGGAGGCTGGTGCCAGGTTTTGATGGTCTTTGACAATCAATTAGAGGATTTGTATTGACCTAAAAGACAACAGGGCCCTCTAGAGTTTTATTGTATCAGGGTGTAACATGGCTAGACCTAGGCTTCAGGAAAATCACATGGGTTACTGTGAAAAGACTGGATTGGAGTAGCTGACACACAAGGCAGGAAGTTAAGAGCTGCTTGCCCAGGCCCCAGGCCAGAGGTAATGGTTTCAGGAATAGAACACATGGGGCAGGTATGAAAGGTGCTGTAGAAACTGAATGGATATGTAGGGTGGATGGGTCTGAAGAACTGAAGACAGCCTTGACTAGAAGGTTAGTGGTACCCCCAACAGAAAATAGGGAAATTTAGAAGGAAAAGTGAATTTTAGGTGAAGATGATTGTTTTGGACATTCTGTGTTGGATTATGTTTTGGGATTTGAAATATTCAAAAGGCAATTGAAGATAGTAGAGAATGGAGTTAAGGAGAGAGGTGAACTGGATTGGGAGTCATTTGAATAAAAATGAATGCAAGCATATGTGAATAAATGAATAAAAAACATTTATCAAGCATTTTCAATACCATGTACTGGGTTATGTTCTTGAGATTCTAGTAAACCACAGGCGCTGACAGGATCATGAAGAGTGAGTATAGAGAAAAACGGAAGAAAATCTTGGAATATACCCATATTAGGGGGGGTATGATATGAATGACAGACCAGCAAACTGAAAGGAGCTTCCTGATTATTGCCTCTGTAAGTGTTGGTGTGAAAAATATAAGTACAAGAAAGACCCTCTCTGTACTGCAAATAAAGATTAGTACTGGCAAGGCCACTTCTCCATAATTTCACCACCGTCTCTCCTTAGACTGTAGGAGTTTTGGGGATCCAAGTTTAGGTGTTTTTCAGACTAAGTAGATCTCCTTCCAGCTCAGTTCCCAAAGCCATTATTGAGCATAGGATGAAATATTGGAGAACCAACCTTACTGTCTTCATCACTAACGGCAACAATTACTCACTAACCATTAGCAAGAAGAGAATCCTAGCATTGGTAGCAGACCCCTAGTCTTCTACACCAGCCCTCATAGCCATTCCCCACCACTTGCTTCCCAGAGGGCAGACAAGACAACTTAGAAAGTAGCCAGGCACCTTGGGGAGAGGCAAGTCCAACCCCACTACTAATAGACTACTATTTTCCCCTAAGACCCTGAAAGCAACCCAGGATCCTGAGCTCCAAGAGCTTAGGAATCACTGCTCCAACCATCATCCTAGGAAAGAACCTCTTTGGAGAATTAGCTTGGTGACTGCTTGTGCAGGTAGATCCAGAAAAGTTTTTTTTTTTTTTTAACCAGGCTTTGGCAATGGCAAGTGGTTTAAGCTTCAAAATGGATAATGACATTATTGAAGAAAGGCATTGCCATTTGTTTGGCCACTACCTAAGGGCCATAGGGCCTTTTCTTCTGACTTGTAGCTAAAACCTTTCTTCCATGTGCATTGTTTTCCTCATTAGTATGTGAACTCCCTGAGAGCAGAAACTACTTTACGTTTTCTTTTTGTATCTTATACAAAGTGTATCTTGCACAAAGTGGGCACTTAATCATTTCTTTATTCATTATTTATTCAATATTTATTCATTAATTCTTAAATACTTAGAGCCCTAACTCTAAAATAAAGCTACTTTCTATATACCAAGAGTTCCTGGCCTAGAGAATTCATTTTTTTTTTTTTGCATGCAAAGGACTGGTAATAAAGATGACATTATTAGAAACGGTAGCAATCTTGCATTTTTACAAAGGGGAATTCCAGTGGTGGTAAACATTTCTTGGCACCAAATACTGTGTGCTAGTAAAAATCCTATCCCTTGCCCTCTTTGTTGTATGAACTATGGATTGAGACACATGAGCTAGTGGAAAGAACACTGAAAACCTGTGCTCAGGACACACCTTCCTCATTCACTAGCAGCACAACTTCAGAGGTCACTCAGCCTCTTGAGTCCTTTTTTTCTTACCTGTGAAATGAAGAAGTTGGACTCAATGAGGCCTTCAAGGTTTTTGCAGCACTTAAATTCTCTGAACATTTGTGATCCCAGTATGTATTCAAATCATTTGGATAAGAAAGAACATACCTTAGGAGTCTAGATAGAGAATATTTTTATCTGTTTTCATATGCAGACACAAAGATAATCTCTCTCCCTAATTCAATCAGTTATAGGTTCTCTCAGTTCCATCCATGCAGCATCTTTCAATCCATTCTGTCCTCTCTTCACATTGCAAACATTTGAGGGTTGTCCTCATTACTGCCTACTTGTGTGATAGCCATTCATTGAGAGTTCAGCCCTTCCTCTTATATTACTCAGACATTTCTCCCATTGTCTCACTTAATCTGGTTTCCTTCAAAGAAATAGTTGTTCTTGCAAAGCTTCCTTTGCATATACCCATGTCAGTTTTTCTGTCCTCTTGTCCTGCTGTCACCCCTACTCTCTAATCTTCAATCTCTGCCTATCTTTTGGCTCATTGCTTGTTGTCTGTAAATATGTTTGTTTACTCCTTTCTTTAAAAAAAAAAAACTCACTTGACTAGAACATCCAGAACTAATTATTGTCCTCTGTCTTTTCTCCCCTTTCTGCCTAAATTCCTTGAAAAAACCCATGCTGACTTGGTATCTTCACTTCTCTTCTTAAACCTTCAGTCTGTCTTCCAACCTCATTTTACTCCCTCTGAAATTAGCAATGATCTCATAGGCAGCTGAGTGTTACAGTGAATTGAGCCTTGACCTAAAGTAAGGAGAGTGAATTCAAATATGTTTTCAAATACTAGCTCTGAAATTTGAGGCAAGTCACATAACCTCTACTGTAGTTTTCTCAACTGTAAAATGGGGCTAATAAGAGCACATACCTCCAAGGGTTGTTGTGAAGATCAAATATTATAATTGTAAAGTGCTCAGCATAGGTTTTGACAGAGAGGTGCTATTATAAATGCTAGCTATTATTATTAATTGCCAAATCCAATGGTCTTTTCTCAGTCTTGATTCTCTTTGATCTCTCTTCAGCACTTGACATTATTAATCACCTCCTTCTGGAAACTTTTCTCTTCCCTAGGTAGTCATGACTCTACTCTCCTGGTTCTACTATGTTTTTCAAGTGCTTCTTTTCAGTCTCCTTTGTTGGTTCTTCATCTGTGTTATACTCAATAAACATGATCATCCTTCAAAGCCGCCTTCTCTTTTTCCTTTATGCTATTTTACTTAGCTGTCTCATCAGTTCCCTTGAGTTCAATTATCATCTCTGTGAAGATAATTCCCAAATCTGTGTATTCAGCCCTTGTCTGTCTTCTGTTTTCCAGTGCGGTACCACCAACTGCCTTTTGGGTATTTCAGTGTTTATAGACATCTCGAACTTAAAACAGAATTCATCTTTTTTTCAGACCCTACCCTCACTCCAGTTTCCCTATTACTGTTGGACACCATCATCCTCTCAGTCACCCTCACCCACAACCTCACTAGAACTCACTCTATACAACCAATTATGTTCAATCTCCACATTTTTGGCTTTACAACATCTTATCTATGTTCTCTTCTTAACATTCATAGAGCCACTAACTTCAGGCCCCCATCACCATTTAATTAGACTGTTGGATTAGCCTTCCATTCAGTCTCCCTGCCTTCTAGCTCTCTTCACTCCTTTCTCTTCAACATTGAGATGGCAAGGTGGTTCTCTGTCACTCCAGGAAGTCTCTGACATTGAAAACTCTTCACAACTGACTCCTTCCTAATTTTTCAGTTTTCATGTACTTGCTTATTACTCTCCACATCAGACAACATTGTCCTACTTGATATTCCTCAAACCTGACACTGTCTTCTGCTTCCTTGCTTTTATGCTGGTTGTCCTTTCTCAGAATTGTCTCCTTCACTTCTACCCCCTAGTTCTCTGGCTTCCCTCAAAACTGGGCTAAAAACTGATATACTCCAGGTTGACTTGTCTGGTCTCTACAGCTGCTAATGCCATTGTCTCTCCCTATGTTATATATATTCTATAACCTAGTAATATATGTGGCGATTAGGAGAACCCCTTGAGTTGGGGGTGGCACTATTTTTGCCATTTTTTGGAATCTCTAGTACTCAGCAAAGTACCTGGAATACTTAAGGGCATAATAAATACTCGATTTGTTTTATGCATCCATGCTGTTCCCTCTGCTTATAATGGCCTCCTTTCACAAATTCTTCTTTGGTTTAATTTCCACTAAATACCTTAAAAATGTACTCAGATACCACATCTTCCATTGAATTGTTCCTGGATTCTTCCATTTGATGATAATTTTCATCCTTGACCTCATATAGCACCCTTTTGGGGGGGGGTGTTTTGGTAATTCATCAGTCGATTTATGTTGTATGTTATAGTGATCTGTGGTGTATGTTATGAATTATATTGGCATAGTAGTTATCTGTTCCCTACTAGACTAGAAGTTCCTCGAGGGCAAGGTCTTTCTTGTTGAAAGACCTAGGATATAACATGGTCATATGCACATAGTGGCATTTAATAAGCATTTGCTGCCTTTCTATAGATGATTAAGTTAGAGCTCAGAGACTTTAGGTAGGTAGCAGAATGGATAGTTCTGAATTTGTAGTGAGGAAGATCTGAGTTTTAATCTTACCTCAGATGCTTATTAGCTATATGGCCATATACAAGTCACTTAGCTTCTCAGTCTTGCGTCATAGGGATGTTGTCAGAATCAAATGATATTATATGTAAAGTGTTGTATAAATTAGTTATTGTTATTAAATTAAAATTCAGAAATTATATTCTAAAACCAGGCTATTTAGGAGATGGTTTTAGTTTATAAAATTTGTAGACATTATGCTATTACTAACTATGAAAGCTATAATAGAGGGATTAGAAGCCATAGGGAAAAACCTTACCATATAAAATTTGACAATCCAATTTTATAAGTATATTTCTTATACCAGAGGTATAAACAGCATGGTCTTGCAATATTGTGAAGTGCAGGCTTTGGCCTTAATTAAAATGTAATGGGGAAATATTTAACAAAATAAATAAAAATACAATGAAACATAGATAACATTAGAATTTAAAACAAGTCATCATATGGCCTACATGGATCCTTATTTATAGATTAATGGCTCCCATTTTTACTTAAGTGTGTGAATTTTATTTGGAACAGTACAGAAGACAGGTTACCGAATTTGGAATCAAGAAAACTTGGGCTTTTAATGCCAGCTATGCTAATTAGTTGCTGCTTTACATTGGGCAGGTTAATTAATTTCAGTGTCTTCATCTATAAAATGTGGGAGTGAAAGTAGATGTTTGATGTCCAAAAAAAGGCCTCAACTCCAAATCTTAACAGGGCCTTTCCCAAAAAAAGAAAAAAAAATTGAATCTGAGATTGTATGTCTTGTGTAGTCAAATTATTCTCAGGTTATATACTACTCCTGCATGCACATAAACATACAAACACATACATATTCTTCTTCTTCTTTTCCTCACTTCCTTTTCTTTTCCTTCTCAACATTCAGTTTGAGATTTTAAAGAAAAAATAACCCCCCAATACCCCCTTTTTTTCCTAGCGGTTTCTTGAAAATGAGCTGATTAGGCTTAGAAGTAAATCATTTCTGCAGTTGAGGAAATAATTGCTACTTTTTATAAGTGTCTAAGATTAAGGGTTGTCATTGTATAAGCCAGTTATTTAGGAGTATATATTTTCTAAAATTTCCCAATAAGTATTTGACACAACAGATGAAAATAGCCCATTAGAACTCTTGTTAATAATGTAATTGATATCTTTATCTTCCTCTAATTTTGTTGCTTTGAATATAGAATTTTTAAACTGGTGCCAAATTCGACCACCAACTAGTTATGTGGTCTTGAATAAATATCTGCATTTGTTTTTCTTTCTGTTCTAATTCTAGTCTGTGGCAAAAGGAGATAGATATTGTGTCTGTAGGGAAATTTAAGTTGGTGACCTGTTTTTGGGAAGAACCTAGAGAAAATGAGTGCAGGTACTGGAGTTTATGACCTTTCCTCTGACTCCTGTTGGGGAGCAGAAAAGGAGTTTGTTTGGGGTGAGATGGGGTCATAGATTCCACAGTTTACTGGACCTTAAATTACTTCCTCATGAGGAATGACAAAGGGCTCTGAGTGGGCTTCATGAAGCTCATTTCATCATATTTATGATCTTGTTTCTAGATGAACAGAACTTCATGCTCCGAGATGCTGAAGCTGAGGTGCTCTTCTGTTTCAGTTTAGAGGAGTCCTTAAAGAGAGCACACGTTACACCACTTTTTAAGGTAGGCAGGACTTTGAGGCAATGGGATTGTTAAAGAAAATAAAGATGGTTTCATGAACTGCTGCATTCACTAAGTGAGACTTGATTATAACTCCTGCAACCTACATTTGTAAAATCTGGGGTTTAAATGAAATTCTTATAAGCAAGTCATGCCTTCAGTCTCTGATACGACCTCAATTTCAAGATCGAAATTAGTAGACTTTAGTAAAATATAATAATCATTCATAATACTTAGTATTGCTATAATTTGAAAGAATTACTTTTAAAAAAATAATAGGAATATTAGTATTATATGCATTTGATCAGTGTGCACCCCTGGAGAAAATTTAGAATTCAATTTAGTATAAGAGGTGCATAGTTATTTTTTTATTTTTTAACAAATTTCCATAAGATTTTTACATCTAAATAGTATTCATTATATTATATACCTACAGAAGTTAATGTATAAGACTATTAGTGAGATAAAATGATACAAAAAGAAAACATCTAAATAACTAATAACAGAAAACTTTTAAATATATTTTAGAAATTAAAAGGTTTATTATGTCAGTTTTCTGACTTTTTATTTGTCCTGAATGTATTTGTACATTTCAGTTAAGTTGATATCTTCTGTGTCAGGAGGCAGAGTATTATGCCTCAGAAACAGTTTGAGATAATAGATATGTATTTAAATGAGAACAGCTTGATTTTCCAAACTTTGGGATATGTCATTATCTTCCCTACCCCCAATTCCAGGGATACAAAAAACAGTTATTATAAATAAATTAAATACGTATCAGATGTATATTTACTAGAACATATAGCATTGGACTTCTATTTTTGATTTAGAAGTGTGTAGATAGAATTTTCTCCCCAGGGGTCATCCTATCCAGCTCATCTTACCCAGCCTCCCATTTGTGTGCTTACACTTTGTGAACTAGCCTCCTTAACTATGTTCTAGGAAGCAGAGAGGGTGATGCCACACCAAAACTTTTATCCTCCATCCTTCCCATGTACATGCATTCACGAAGTGCAAGCATGCAAATGAGAGGCTAGGCAAGATGAACTGTGGGGAGAGAATTCTATCTACACAATTTTCTCCCCCTGATTATATGGGAGACGAGCACGTTGAAATCTCCCAAATTTATATGCCAAGTCTCCCTAATGAATCATTTCAAATAACCAGCTTATATCTCTAAAGATCTCTTACTAGAGGTACATTCAATATTGTACTTTCTAAGGGGAAATTACAATAATTTGGGGATGAGGGAAATAAAAGAGAAAGTGAGCAAAACCAATGATTGCTAGGCACATTGACAAAAAAGCCAATTGGAGGTAATCACCTTTGGCATAAGAGTTTATTTACATTTAGAATAAATGCATTCAACCCCCCTCAATTCAATTCATTGTATCCCAAAGTTCATTCTGGATCTTTTGATGCAGTGTGTGGTTTCTGCAGGCATCTCCATGACACCTTCTCCAAATAGTTCACTTTCTTGATTCGGGGAGTTATAAGCTTCTTTTGCTGAAATTAGTCTCAAACAAGAAAAAAAATTAACCTAGGATTTTACAAAAATAATACAGTAGTTTTAGGAGTCTGTAGTTGAAGTATCTCTTTAGTTGAAGTATTTATTAAGCACCTTACTGTATACTGTTGGTTACAATGCACAAGACCATTTATGTTTAAATCATTAAAAACATTCATTTCTTTTAGGAAATTATATGCCTAGTTAGTTCTTAACTTAGAGCTAATAGTTATATGGTTACTTTACAACTATTATCTCATTTGATCCTCACAATAACCCTAGGAAATTGATATTATTATGATTGCCATTTTACAGATGAGATAGTTGAAGCAGAGGAAGAATTAAGTGATTTGCCAATGCCAAGTCCGATACTATCTATTATGCCTTAATCTTTCTGTCAGAGAGTTAATTTAGTAGTAGAGAAGTTTCTTAGTCTTTTGAAAGGACCTGATTTATACTAAAATAGACACTAACCTAACAACATTGGACTGCCTATTGGTTTATTTTTTTAATTGAGTTTTCAACTTGTTTTCCAAGTCACCTTTTTTTTTTTTTAGGCAAAGTATTTTTACATTACACCTGGAATTTGTCCTAGTCTTTCAACTATGAAAGCCATTGTGGAATGTGCAGGAGGAAAAGTATTATCTAAGCAGCCATCTTTCCGTAAACTCATGGAGTATAAGCAAAATAAGGTGGATATAAATAAAGTTTTCTCTTAGTTTACTTGTTACAGTTGGTAAGACCAATTATTATACATTAGTTGGACTCATTATTTTCTTTTCCTTAGAGTTTGTCAGAAATAATTTTAATATCCTGTGAAAATGACCTTCACTTATGTCGGGAATATTTTGCAAGAGGAATAGGTATGATCAGATTGTTATTACTACTTTTTGTGTATTTGGCACCATCTAATTATTTTTGTTTAAATGATTATTGTTGCTATCTTTTCAGATGTTCATAATGCAGAATTTGTCCTTACTGGAGTTCTTACACAAACACTGGACTATGAATCATATCCTTTTTTAAAGAGATTATGAAATATTTGATAGTTAAAGTGACTCTCCAAGAATAAGAAAACAACAAATTTACAACTTTTTCTGCTTTTTCCAACTATTGTCTTTATCATGATTTTGTCATAGTGCTAGCAATACCTCTTCATTTGTTTCTCCATGCTTTGAGTTTCAGGAAGAATAAGAAAAAATTTCCAAACGGTTTCTTTAGATAAGGCCCTTATAACTAATATGTCATATAAGCACTAGAATTTACTTACAAGGAGAACTTTTTTTTTCTTTTTTTTTGGGCAAGACCAATGATGTTATTTCCTTTTACAGATACAGAATATTAACTGTTATCAATTTACAATTTTAGCTTGTTGCAGAATACACTTGCGTGATTAAGCTACTTGCCATGGGGTCATATAGTTAGTGTGTATCAGAGGCAAGACTTGAACCCTAGGTCTCCTTGATTTTAAGGCCAGGTCTTTCTTTTCTCTGACATACTGTTTTTTTGAAGATAGTTATGTAAAATTGAAAATATGTAGGGAAAATGAATATTATTAACTACTTTTTGAGATTATAGACATTCAGAATGGGACTGGGGTATTTTTTTAATAGTTCACATTTATGGAATGCTTTATATTGCTTTATGTAGTATTTTACAAAGTATTTTATTTACAGATTATGAGATTGGTAGCGCAGATATTTTTATATCAGTCTTATAGAGGAGAAAATGGGTTCAAATTGATATGACTGGTTATTATTAAGTGTTGAAAGTTTTGACTCTTAAGTCCTTTGTTGGTTTCTGTGCTTGGACAGACCTTGGAAGACAGTAGTGGATAGAAGGACCTTGCCCTGCTATGGTCCAAGGAATCACAAAGAATCAGACACAATTGAAAGACCTTTCATTATAAAACACTTAGATCATTCTACAGTTTAAATATTTAAAAATCGAACATGCCTAGAGATGAATTGTTATCAATGCTGATATAATACATCAAGTTAGTGTTTTCCTTTTATCTTTTGGTTTCCTTTTTAGTGAGAATATCAAGATTATGTGATTCATTTTCTCTAGTGATATGTCTCCTCTTTGGTCACTGGAAAAGCATTTCTCATTTAGAGTAACAGCAGCTAAACAAATAACTATAGACGATCTAAGAATAATGATTCATGGCCCCCATTGCATTCTCTACCACTCTCCCAGCATCACTGAAGGAGTAGAAGGAGGTCAAACAGGACTGAGGCCATTTTGCGTTTTTTTTGTTTCATATATTGCCGTGATCAAAGTTTGACATAGCATATGGCCAGCCTCCTGGTGATAAGTTTATCCTTACCTAAGCTGATTCTAGGGAAAAGATATAACTATTTCATAGATTGTACTGAAGGTCTTTTGGGGCCTGTAGAATGTGGGAAAGCTGGGGCTATGTTGACAGAACCTTTCAGTATGTAGAGACAATGAAGTGAATCATTGGAATAGGACTTTGAAGAGTTACAACCTAAAGCTTTAGATAAAAGGATTCTGAAAACCATAGCACACTATATAGAGAATAAGAATTCATATTTCAAAGGCATGAATCATAAGGTGCTAATGAAATGGGAGCTATTTTCACAGTATAGTAACTGATACTTTTCAGAGTTCTTTAACTAAAAGACTCTTATACAGATTAGATGGAAGATGTGAGAAAGTTAGCTTTGCTATAAGTATATAAGTGATAATGCTTTGACTTAGGTTAATTATTTTCTCATGGTTGAGGCCCATACACTTTTTACTGCCTCATATTGTGGAGACTTTACTCTTTAATGGGTCTTGAGATGCAGATGTTGCCCCAATGCTCCTGATCTCATATAATCAAGCTAATTGGGGCTTAGACATCTTGATGAGGAACTCCTTTTACGTAGAAGGGAACCAAAGGCCTTATAGCTGAAGGAACTCGCACATAGTCGCAAAGCAGTAAACAACAGTCTTCCCTTCCATGGTACTCATGTCCTCTCTCCCTCAGCTTCTTCAGGGCCTCATCTCCTTTCCGCCTCTTTGTTTACTCATTCCTTTCCCTTCCTGTTTGTATACCCTTCTCCATCCAAAAAGCATGATCAATCCTAGAAGTCTGTATGTAGTTATGGAAAACATATGTTTTAAAAGTTGAGAATAGAGGAGCATAAAATAATATTAAGTAAGCACACCAAATAATATAGATCTGAATATTTACCTTTTTGACTGGAGTATTCATTTCTTTGTGTAGAGAATTACCAATACAGATTGAAAGAATTGCCTTGGGGCAACGAGAGATTTAAATGGCTTGGCAGCTAGTGGTATAGTAAAGTGAACACTAGAACTAGAGTCAGAAAATCTGATTCTCAGTTAAAGTCTAGTGGCAGACACACACTAGCTATGTGATCTGGGTAAGTCCCTTAATCTCTGCCTTAAGTTTCTTCAGCTGTAAAATGGATATAATTGTACATACCCTGCAGGGTTTGTGAGCATCAAATGAGCTAATTTTTAAAAAATGCATAGAACAGGACCTGGCATAGAACAAGTGCTATGTAAATGTTTATTTCCTTATTCTTTCCCCTCTTATTCAGGACCTGAACTTGGGTCTTCTTGACTATTGAGCCCAGATCCTCTACTACACAATATTGCATTTTCTTAAAAAGCTATTTAAATAAGAGAAATTAAATTATTATGAAAGAAAAGAGGAAAATATTAGGAGGAAAAAGAATGAGACCATTATGCAAAAAGACAGAGTGAGAGAAATGGTACCATGACTTCTGCAGTGTGGTACAATTAAAACCAATAGACTCATAGAAGATCTGAATTCTGGTCCAATCATCTGTATTGTAGAAAAAGAAACTGAGACCCCAAGGTAATTTCCAAATTTATGATTTTTATCTTAGCCCTTTCAAAGAGCACTTGGTGATGATTTTTAAGCCACATTGGTGTAGGCAAAACTAGAATTGGCTGAAAGGATTGAAAATTGTACTCTTTCTAGATAAGATCTTATTCCAGTCTTTTAGACACTTAAGTGTAAAGGATAAATGTGTATTAGTTTGCCCTCTAACCATAAAAAAAAAAAAAACTGTACCAAGTTACTTTTGTTTTATTTAGCATATTTTGCCAATAATTCTTTAAAAAATATGGAACATTTCATGAATTTGTTATCCTTGTGAGGGAGCCGTGCTAATCTTTTTCTCATTCTAGTTTCAGTATGTGTACTGCCAAAGCTAGTATTGGTAAATTTCCTAATGTAGACAGAATTCTAAGGTTTTGATAGCCTTTCTTTATTTGGCCATTCTTTCTTTTTCCTCCTTATAATCCATTTTAACTACTTTATTAAATTAACCCATCTTCTACTTTATTTGAAAACCTGTGATTATAGTAGCATAGTGACAGTTATTTAAAATGTTTTTATGAATTCTTTAACTTGGGAGTAAAGCATTAAAAAAGAATTAGAAATAGATATATTTCTGAATGTTAAAATAAAAAGTTTTAGAAATTGTTTTTTGGAAAGAGAGCTGGACTTAGATAAAGAGATAATCAAAGTGGAATGGCAGTTCCATGATGTGTTATCTGTGGAAGAGAGTGGGCAAGTCACTTAACTTTTCTAAGGATTGATTTCTTCATTTGTAAGATGGAAAACAATTGAACAAAATTTATCTCAGCACGATTGTGAGAAAAATGCTTTAGATAACATTAAAATACTATTTAGAAATAGTCGAACTCTCAGCTTTTATGTTAGTAATAACATTCAGATCAATTATTTTTGGAAACTACTATCTATAAAAAAATTGATCAATTATTGTGGTGTGATCTTAATCTAAATTACAGTGCTACCATGTTTGAACACTTTGCTTTCTATAAATGTTAATAATTCCCTTTTCTTTTTGCTTTTCTACTGATAATATTCAAAGAAAACCTGTTTGGCCATTCCTTTTCTTGCAAAAAGAAAAATTGCTATTTACACTATATCCGGTAACCTGGAGGAAGTAGTTTTAGTGTCCTGTGTCTCATCCAGTTGATTTTATCTTGTAATGAATGATGCAGAATATCAAAGTTGGCAACCCCTCTAGGGTAGGGGTAGATGTCTGGTTGTAGGGCATGTGTGGTATCAACCATTGAGGGGTGGGAGGGTAGATGGAGGCCAGTGTGTATGGTTAGCAGTCTGAAGACAAAGCTGAACAAATATCACAGCCTTCTTGGACACCATATACTTAATTGATAACCTAAATAAAACACCTAAAACTTTATTTTAAATTAGATATGTAAATTTAAGTTAATATTTTACCTTGTTTTCTAAGTTATTTTCCTCAACAAGCCTACATATAAATTTACTTGATGGTATCTGAAATGTGACCTTTCTTCAGAGCCCTTGGAGCACAAAATCTGGCTGTTTGTCGTAGCTACCGGATAAAATTAACCTGTGCTTCCTGCAGATGCTCTTGTTTTCCAGCTGCTTTCTTTAGGTGGCAAGCCATTTAAAGCAGGAAAACAAAATACCTGCATCTTATTAAGATGTGTAATTTTATTCTGAGGAAACATAAATTATTATGTTTTGTATTATATAAATTTAAGAGCCCACATTAGGTTTTATGATTCTTTTGCCAGTTTTTAAAATGTTTTATATAACTGGTATAGAACTTCAACCAAAAGTAAAATATGGGTGTAAATAAGGGCCTTGCTATCTCTTTAAATTATGGATGTTGAAAAATTAAAATGTTTTGTACTTTGATTATTTTTATTTCTTATACTGTTTTCTTTTATATTGATATCTTGCCCAAGTTTTAAATAAATGTAATTTTAAACTTTACCTAAAATGTGATTCTAGTTTGATTGTACATTATCTTGATTTTTAAAAAATTATGAAGTCTTCTAAGTTGCTGAAAATTTTCTAAAAAAGTTAAAACTTTTCCTGAAATACTTAATATCCCAAGTAAATGAAGGATGTGCAGGGAAATAATACTATGCAATTATAATTCAGCATACTTTTAGGGTAGATAAGTTGAGTAAAATACATACAAAGTACTAAGGTCTCATTTATTGAGGAAAATATCCTAGAGCTCTAAATATAACCCTATAGTATCAGGCAAAATAATTTTAAATGCAAAAGTAATAGATGATGCTCATTGTGACTTGACCTTATAGTATGGTTGAAATGATCTTTAAAATTTATGTCTACTGCCTGGCATGTTGCATATCTTCTGGAGAGGCTGAGACCCATGGATCACTTGAATTCTGTGCTGCTTTAGGGCTAAAATTAATTTGGTATCCACATTTTACTTCCAGCACCAGGATGCTGAACCCTAGTAGCAGAGGGGATTAGGGTACTTAAGAAGGTACAAACTAGCCCAGGTTGGAAATGGGGCAGGTTAGTAGAAGGGTCAATTGTTGTCATAACAATTGCACTAATATAAGTATATAGAATGCAAAATAGTTGATAAAACATTTTATGCTCTTAACTATGGTGCCAGACACTGTGCTAAGCACCAGGATACAAAGAAAAGGAGGGGTAAAAACTTTTGTCTTCAAGGAGCTTAAAAAATACAGATGTTGTTACAAGGGATCCTCAGAAGGAAAGGTACTGGGTACCTCGGGATGAGAAAGGCCCATTGCTGGAAGTTGCTGATGTTTAAGACTTGATGGAAACCCAGGCCTCTCAGAGGCAGAAGTAAGCAAAAGCATTCCAAATACAGAGGATAAGCTTGTTCAAAGGCACAAAAACTGGAGATCATCAATGTGGCTAGACCACAGGGTGTGGAGGTAGGTGAGTGATATGTAAGAAGCCTTGAAAAATAGGTGGGGTCAGGTTGTGACCTTAAATGTGACTCTAAATGCCAGACAAGTTTAATGTCTTCTAGTAGAATAATAAGTAATGGAGTTTATTCACCAAACATGAAGAGACAATCACTGTGCTAAGCCCTGGAAATAAAGATAGGTCAAAATCTCTTCTCTCTCTGACGGTGGAAATAATATATAAGCAATTATGTATATGTGTGCTATACACGTGATAAATTGGAGATAATAAAGAGAGAGGCTCTTAGAATTAAGAGGTAATCCATAGGAATTAAGAAAGACTTCTAATAGAAGATGGGATATTAGGAGGCAGAGATGAGGGAGAGAATTCCAGGCACAGGGCACAGCAAGTGAAAATACCCAGAGTGGAGAGATAGTGTGCCTTAGTCAAAAAACAGTAAGGAGATTAGTGTCGCTGGACCTTGGAGTAAGTGGAAAGTGGAAAGATATAAAGTATAATACGACTGGAAATGGGGGAGGTATAGAGAGGGAGGGAGGTTAAATTGGTCTTCAAATACCAAAGAATTTTATATTTGATTGTTGGGTTGCTAGGGAGCCAGTGGAGTCTGAGTAGAGAGAAGAGGGGGTGGCCTGTGCTTTAGGAAGATCCCTTTGGTAACTGAGTGGAGGGTGGACTAGAGGAGAATGAAACTTGGCAGGGAGACTAGTCACTCAGTTATTGCAACAATTTAACCATGAAGTGATGAAAGAGTGGACCAGGATATTGGCAGAATCAGGAAAGATGTGTGTGACCTGGGAGAGGGCATTAACAGTTATGGGGAACAGGGAAAGACTTCATATACAGAAGGTGGTGCTTGGGATTCTAAGAGAAGTGAAGAGAGATGGGGGTCAACCAGTACAAAGACAGGAGACTTATAAGGAGGATTAACAGGAAAGCCTGGACAGTACAGGAAAGAGAGTAGTGTTTTGACAAAACGGAGGATAGGGCCAGATGAAGGATTTTATAAGTGAAATGTAAGTTTTGTATTTAAACGAAGAAAACATTGGAGTCATTGGATTTACTAGAGTTGAGAGGCCCCTGCACTTTAGGAAATCATGTTTGCAGCTATATAGAGGATAGAATGGAGTGAGAAGAGACCTGAGACAGGAAGACCATTTGTACTAAAATGTAAAAATGAAACTATTCCCAGAGTTTGTGTATATCAAATACTAATGAACCCAAATACAAATCAGTCAGTTACTTTTTATGGCATCATTATAAAAGAGGGAAAAACTTATTAAATGCAAATAGTCATGTTAGGAACTTTATTTGGGGCTTTATATGGGGAAATATATGTACTTGCAATATATATGCATATAAAGTGGTTTCCATTTTTCTTACCTTGAAATTTGGTTTCCCTTTTGCTATTATAGCATACTACTATCCTATAGACATAATCAGTATTAATTTTTCATAACTTAAATGTGGTTTGATTTTTGTTTGCAGAAAGGAGAAGATAACATTTGGCAACTAGGGTATAGACTGAAATAGTTTGGGAAACAGGTAAAGCAATGTATAAATGCAAATCCACAAGACTGATGTGAGTTAGAGTAAAGATTAGAAATGAGATAGAGTTGGGGCAGTAGATAGTATAATGGACTCCAGGCCCAGAGTCGGGAGGAGAAGGAATCAAATTTTGCTTCAAGACTTCCCAGCTATGTGACCCCCGGCAAGTCATTTAACCCCTATTACCTAGCTCTTAAGTTGTTAGTAGGACAAAGTAAGGATGGAACCTGGACAGCATGATGAAGTATGCATGGGCCATCTGGGAGTTGGGTGATCTCAGTGATGATCAGTACATTAGGCACATGAACAATCAATCATTAACATGTTCTAGAGCTTCAGTGACAGCTAGAACTAGAATATAGGCATTTTTGTAATTAAGTGACTGTTACCTTTGATAAGTAACATAACCTCTTTGAGCTTCCTTGAATAGTTGATCTCTAAGGATCCTGGCTTTGCTACTTAGAACAGTGCTGGGCACATGACAAATAGGTAATAAGTATTTGCTTATTTGACGAATTATGTGATATTAAGTAAAACCTTTAAGACTTAGTTTTCTAAGTTGGATTGGGTGACCCGAGTACTCTTCCAGCTCTAAATCAATCATTCTATACAAGTCTGTGACTCATGTCTTCACCAGAATTTCTGTTTTTCCCATCTTCTCCTCTTTGTTACATACAGGTAACAAAGAATGTTTTTAAAGAAGAGAAAAATCAGCGAAACCAATCAGTACTTTGAAATAGTCTGTAAATATATGTAATGTAGCACATTTATGGATCTTCTATTTATGTAAAGGAGTAGGATGGAAATATCTTCTCATGTTTCTTTTTTTGAAGCCAGTAATGCTGCTTTGCACCATTTACTTTTTTTTTTGTCACAAAATGTCATTAAAATTTAAAAAATTAATTTAATTTAGAATATTTTCCCATGATTACATGATTCATGTTCTTTCCCTCCCCTCCTCCCTTCCCTCTCCCTTAGCCAACGAGCAGTTCCACTGGGTTTTACATGTATCATTGATCAAGACCTATTTCCATATTATTGCTAATTGCACTGGGGTGATCGCTTAAGAGTCTACATCCCCAGTCATATCCCCCTTGAACCATGTGATCAAGTAGTTGTTTTTCTTCTGTGTTTCTGCTCCCACAGTTCTTTCTCTAGATGTGGACAGTGCTCTTTTTCATAAGTCCCTCAGGATTGCTGCTAGTAGAGAAGTCCATTACATTCAGTTGTACCACAGAGTATCAGTCTCTGTGTACAATATTCTCCTGGTTCGCTCCTTTCACTCTGCAATTTCTGGAGGTTGTTCCAGTTCCCATGGAATTCCTCCAGTTCATTATTCCTTTCAGCACAATAATATTCCATCACCAACAGATAGCACAATTTGGTCAGCTATTCCTCAATCCAAGGGCATCCCCATATTTTCCAAATTTTTGCTACCATGAAGAGGGCAGCTATAAATATTTTTGTACAAATCTTTTTCCTTATCTCTTTGGGGGTATAAACCCAGCAGTGGTATGGCTGGATCAAAGGGGAGGGAGTCATTTAAAGCCCTTTGGTCATAATTCCAAATTGCCTTCCAGATGCATCATTCAATTTTGGTTTCTTTTGTGCTTTCCATTCACATTTTTATAGTTGTGCATAGTGTTTTCTTGTTTTTTTTACTTCATTCTTCAGATTATATGAAAACCTTTCCATGTTTCTCTATCAATAATTTTTAATAATAATACATACAATAATAAGTTTCTTACAGAACATTAGTATTGCATATATCACACAGTTTGTTTAGCTATTCCTCAATCAGTGGGTATCTACATTGTTTCCAATTCTTTGTAATCACAAAAAGTGCTGCTGTAAATATTTTGGTGCATATGGGGTCTTTATTCTTATTTCTTACACCCTCTTTGAGCTATCCTAGTAATGGAATCTCTAGGTCCAAGAATATTATCGTCATTTTATTTGTGTGATTCCAAATAACTTTTCAAAATGGTTGTATTGATTCACAACTCCAACAGCAATGCACTCTTGTGCACACCATCTTCAACAATGACTATTTCCATCCTTGGCCATCTTTGCGAATCTGCTGGTGTGTTAGGTGAAACTTCAGGGTTGTTAGTGATATATGGAGTATTTTCTTTCTTGAGAACAGTATTTTCATATCCTTCGACCACTTGTCTATTGAGTAATACTTTTGGTTATATGTGAGTCATCTCTATATCTTGTGTAACTAGAGATACACTTTTGGATAGATTATAAGTTTGAACACTTGAGAGATATTAAGTGCTTAAACCATGACAATTCATCTCCCCCAACTCAAACACTGAATAGTGTTTACTTCTAGTGCTCATGTATAATAGAATAATCATATTGCTGTTAAAAATGCCTTAATTAGTACTAGAAAAATACTAGAAGTGAGGAGTTATAAGGGGTATAATTTGGGTTTACATGAACTATTTAAAATATTGTCATCTACTGAGGAGACTGAGGAAAAATGAATATAATTATAGAAAAAACGATCCCCCTGGGTAAATGGAACTATAATGCATCTGTTTCATCATCGCTGGAGACAGGGTGTTTATTTAGCCAACATACTACTATGACTGATTTGATTAACCTTTCAATTAGTGTAAAAAAAGAGGCTGCCAAGAAACAGTCCTTAAAGATCTACAGGAGCTGTCGAGAACCAACTGGCTTTCACAGATGCTAAGCACTGATTAGGTAACTAGGAGAGGTTTGGATGTGAAATTCCAGGATTGAAGATTTCTGCTAGGAGTGTATCTTTGAAAAAATTTTGGATTTCTTCTGAAAGAGGTGATGCCATTATTTTTCACTTAGCTCTGTTGTTTTCATCAAAGTACAAAAAGAACAGCTGGTATATTTGAAGAACAGAAACAGCTGTGTGTAGCTAGTATAGTTGCAATAATGTATCTTAAAATGTGTTTGTAGGATTAATGAATATTTTTGCCAACAACTATACTGTAAACCTTAGAGAATCAGAGTTTAAGTTGTATAGGACTTGAATGCCAATATCAAAGTGTCATCTCAGACATGTGAATCAAAAGAAAATATGTGAGCACAAAGGATGTGTGTTTTTTTGTGATAACATGTTGGAGAAGAGTTTTGGGAAAGAAGCTATCACTGTTGCATCATATATTTAATCAGCCAATCAGTAAACATTTATTAAATGCCTACTATGTTTCAGGGAGTGTGTTAGGCACTAGAGTCACAATGACAAAAATAAATCTTTCACTTTAAGGAACCTATATACACATGTAAATAAATACCAAATAGATGATTTGAATGGTGGGAAGAGGCCTTAACAGCTTGGAACAGGGAAGGGGGATCAGGGAAAGTGGCAACAAAACAAGTGAGCAAATACATCACAGGTTGTGGGGGGCAGTCTGTTCAGAGGGGATCTGTATGTAGTTGGGAGATGAAATGTACTGTGTAAAGAACAAGCCTAGTTTTGTGGGACCAAAATGTGTCTGAAGGGAAACAATGTATTGAATCTGGAAAAGAAGGCTAGAGCCAGATGGGACTCCTCAAGGCAGGAAACTTGAATTCTATGTATTTAGTTGTGTCTGGAGCTAAGGCCCTTAAATTCTGTCTTGCAACATTTATGTAGAGATGTTTGGTCTTGTTTAGATGCATTAGTGGCCATAGTGCCTTCTATTTTAATGTCTTCCCTGTTGACTTTTTACTTGTGCTCTAGGTTTTTAACCAAGTTTTCCTCCTGAGTTTTTTGGTAAGGTCAAAATTTTCCCCTTTTATTCTTGTATCTTTCACTTTATGTCTCCTTCCTCTTTGATGGTGGATCCTGTGGAGGCTAGACCTCAATGATGTCTTGGCTTCCTCCCACATTGGGGAGAAGAGGGCCATGTGAATTTCAGGTGGATGCTCTTTTCTTCAGGGATGATGCTGATCCCTCCCCCAACACATACTGTGCTTTGCCCTGTTCTCTCTTTGGTTCTTTGGCTGAGGGCACCTATAGCCATGGAGTTGCCACTCCTAGTACAGTGTTGTTCTGCTCTCCTTTGCCTAGTTGTCAGGGAGGAGATACTGAGAAGGAATGGAATTGTTCAAATATCCTGAGGCTGGCAGTTTCTTCCTCACAGGCTCGTTGAAGTTTGGGGCTTCTCAGGCCTTCAGCCCCTCAGGCATGGGGTGCTGCCAGCAGTATGTGGCAGGGTCCGGGCTTTGGTAGCAACCAGGCCCTTGAGAGTCTCACTGAACACAGAGATACTGTGATTAGTCAGATTTATTCCCCTCATCCACCAGGATCCGAGGTTTGCTCACGTGGCATTCCTAGCCCTCAGGGTTGTTGACCACACCAGTTGGGTCCATTCTACTACGGTGGGTGAGTGATGGTCAGCCATGGAGCCCCTGTGCTCAGCTAGGGCCTAGCAATAAGCCAAGCCTCCTTGGATGGCCTCCTTTTATATGGAGAGGTGAGATATCTAGAGGGGTGAGGGCAGAAGTAGGCTGGGCCACAGCAGCAGAAACGGTGGTTTCTGGGTGGTTTCTTGGGTGGATTCCCAAGGCCAAGCCTTAGGTGGTCAGCCTCCCCATAATTAGGTTATTCACCCTCATTAGGTGCCTTGGCTTGTGGAGACTGGCTTCAGCCACTTTGTTTCTTACAAGTTATCCCTATGGTCAGGAGTTTGGTCCTCCAAGTGACTGGTCACTGCCTCCAAAGGCCCCTTAGCCTTATTTTCTCTATTAGCAGAATGGAGGACATTGTTTAGTGGCCTCTTCCATTCCTAACATTCTGATTCTGTTCACGTTCATACTATATTCTTTGTATTCCTGTCTTCAAGAAAGTTTGTCATCCTTATAAGGAATACACATTGTTGAATTAAAAAAAAAAGCCCAACAAACCCTTACCTTCTATTTTAGAATCAATACAGTGTATTAACTCCAAGGCAGAAGAATTAGAAGGGCTAGGCAATGGGGGTTAAGTGACTTGTCCAGGGTCACACAGCTAAGATGTCTGAGGCTATATTTGAACCCAGGACCTCCCATCTCTGGGCTTGACTCTCAATCCCCTATGCTTCCTATGTGGCAGGCTCTGTGCTGAGTAACGCAAATATACACGAGTCAGGCCCTGCTCTGAAGACACTTGGGTTCGAACATAACCAACACAAGGGAATGCTGGCCAGGGAAGGGAGCTTTGCTCTGGGGAGGGACAGGAATGTTGAGTTAATAACAAAAGTGTTTCACACAGTGCATCAGGGTTGGCCATAGAGCATGAAATGCTTGAGTGGAGGAGCACCCATGCCAATGGAGTCCAAGTCCCTTGAAATGGGTATGTCTTCTTCCTTCATTCCAGTCTGATGCCTCGGCGTTGAGGAATGTAACATGGATGGAATGAAGGTTTCCATGCGGGAAGAAGGGAAGGCTTGGATGTTTATTTTGGGGAGAGTTAGAGGTGTGGTTGGGGAGAAGCTTTCAGTCACAGACCAGGGAATGAATGGGGAGAAGAGCACTGAAGAGGGAGTAAGAAACTGCCTCAGGCAGGAACTCTGCTTCAGAATGCCAGTCACTGAGGGGATGCCAGATTTTCCTTTCTAGGGGTTGGTGAACACAAATGGATTGATTTCTCTAGTTTGTAGCCTTCCTTCAAGCCCTACTCTGTTTTCTAAGGATCAGCCTAGATTTGGGCAAGCTCCTTACCAGCAGATGATCCACTTGCAAATTAATTTGGTCACAACAACGTATAAAGTGAAAAACAAAAAATGTCCCTCTTTGGGGTTTGGTCCCCATCTGCGTCTGTGATGATGGGGTGGTAGGTTATAATGACCATTTTTAGACGATCTATAAACAGAAAGGCAATGTAATATAGGGAAGAGAGGACAGGCAACAAGTAAGTCCTGGGTTCAAATTCTGCTTTTGAATGTAATGGCTGTGTGACCTTGAGCAAATCACTTAACCTCTCAATGCCTTTGGCAACTCTTTGTTTCAGAGTTTCAGAGAATGTGCCAAATTGAGTTGGTAGAGGAAGGGTCCACCTGGAATTCCCTATACCAATGAAATGACAGGTCTAGTCTGTGTCTTGATAAACCTTATATTCTATTTAGTGTTGCTCAATGAGATGTCTCTTCCAGGTTTTGCACTACTGGAGGAAATATAACATTAATCTTGGTATTCTCACTATAACTCGAGCCAAAAGATTACAAAGGAAATTGTAGTTAAATAGAAGAATGGCTCACAAGTTCTTCTTTTAAGGGAAAATAAAGGAGTTGGTTTTATCCTATGTCCAAAATCATGAAAAACTCAGTTCATGAGACATTTGGTCGTCTGATGTTGTAGAGCTCATGATCAAGATACTAAAATGAAAATAATTTCATCTTTGTCTCAGTATCAGGTATAGCAGATTAAATGGAGAAAAACCCATACTAAATGTATGATATTACAAATTAAACCTATATGTTCTTTAATACTTAATTCAGTGCAAAGGTGAAAATAAGAAAGGGTTGGAAAATGTGTTGGATATTATGGTTTAGGAATAAAGAATGAGAAACTAAAAGTTTTTAGTTTCACAGAAATGGAACACCTAAACACAAATGTTTTCTTTGAGAAAAATTGAGAGACACTACTGTGGAAAAGGGATTGGTCCTGTTCTTACTGGTTCCAGAATACAGAATTAGGAATAATTGATAACAGAATCAGATTTAGGCTTCCATATAAAGAAAAACTATTAATTATTAGAGCTTTATTAGAGTGTAACAGGGTGCCTTGGAAAGTAGAGGTATTTGAACAATGGCTAAATTTACCACTATCAAAGTATCTTGTGGAAAAGATTTTTGAGGAGTCAAAGAAATAAAATTTGAAACTCAAAATAAAAAGAATGCTTAAAAAAAAACCTGTTTTATCCTCTGACTCTTATCTATTGGTAAATTTGAACCCATTCCTTTTATACTTTGGATATTAAAGCTTTATCAGAGAAACTTGCTGCAAATATTTTCCCCAAGTTTTCCATTTTCTTTTTAATTTTAGCTGCAATAAATTAAATTTTTTTTAAAATTTCACATAATTTAAAATTTCCATTTTTATTTTCTGTGAACTTCTCTGCTAGGCAGTATAATCGATAGAGTGTTAGGTTAGAGTTAGGAAGACTCAAGTTCACAATTGAGTAAAGACACTTAACTAGGGCTATTAAGATAGTATAATAAAAATAATTGATATAAAAACATTTTCCTCAAAGGGTAACTCTTAACTCTTTGAAGTACTTTTGCCCAAGTCTTCACCTTTAGGTATGGTGTAATTTTTAAGCTAGTCTTTTTGTAGGGCCTTTGTAGCTTTACTCACCTGAAATAGTTTGTTCTTGGGTCCTAAATGTAGACACTGTTGCTAGCCACTGCTATTTTGGGTTTCCAGTGGGAAAATAAGAAGTCCTAAATCCTTGTATCCTTTGAGACTCAAAGGGACCTTCCTTGGTCAAGAAGAGGGTGGAGACTGAAAGGAGACTTGGACCAACACTGAAACTTATGGCTCTGATCCTCTCTCCCCACCACTGCACCCCTTTGAATCCTCAACATTTTAGCAGGAACAAGATCTTTTTGATGCCAGATACTGAAATAGACCCAGTTGTGTTTTAGCTTTATGGTTTTATACAAGCCCAGGATGACCAAACCCCTCAGCTAATGCTAATAGACTTTTCACACCTAGAGAGGTGTTCAGAAGCATTCTAGGTGTGTGATAAATGAATAATTCATCTTATCACTTATTTTTAGTTGTGTAGGATAATTGATGATGAGGTTGCAGCATGCATTGCCAGAGCTAGTTCATTGTTCAGTAGGCTCCAAGGGAACACGTGGGAGAAGAGAAGAGAAGAAGGCTGCCAACCAACATGAAGATCTACAGAGTGCTGACCTTGTATACCTGTGAAATCTGGGCCATCTTAACAGCCTCTTGCCAGGAAACTGAATCACTTCCATCTGAATTGTCTTAGAAAGCTTCTGAAGATTGCCTGGCAAGATTAGGTACTGGACACTGAGGTCATTTCCCAAGTGGAAGTCTACCACAGAGAGCATGGCTCTGTGGAGCTGGCCACATGTTGGAAAGCCAAATGCGTATCCCTAAAAAACTTTGGAGAACTTGAAGAAGGCAAGCACTTACATGGAAGTCAGAAGTGATACAAGGACACTCAAGGTTTCTTTGAAGAATTTCATTTTCTATTGGGAGATATGGGAGATACTGGCACTGGGTGGTCCAACATGGTGCCCTCATCAAAGAAGATTCTGTACTCTATGAGCAAATCAGAAATGTAGTAGCTCAAAAAAGAAAAAATCCAAAACACGAGATGGACAAATTTACAAACATCTCCATCAAAAATTTCATAAAAGCTATTTGTGCTCAATCCACCACAATTGGACACATTGTGGGCTGACAATGTCATTTTGGTCCTCTTTGAGTACAAAGGACAATGGCCAACCAATTAACCAACCAACCAACAAATGTACAGGAATTTAGCATTTAAAGGGTAGATTATGAACTAAGTGGAATGTTTGGGGAATTAAAATGAACTTCAGATTTGTCTTAGTTTTTAACATTGTTGAATGAGCATCTACTATCTGAACCTATTTTCCTCCCTTTGAATTCAGAATTCTGTTTGAAAAAATGTTTTTAATATTAAGAATTCTTATGGTTACAAGGTTAAAATTCTGAAGACCAATAGTCATTGTCCATAACTGGAGATGATAGGATCATAGATTTAGAGCTGGCAGATATCCAAATTATTCCAGCTCAATCCTATGATCCTATCATATAGCCATCTTGTACAGCCCACTCATTTTACAGATGAGGAACTGAGGCCAAGAGACATTAAGTGACTTGTTTAGGGTTGTACTTAAGTACCTGAATCAGCATTTGAATTCAGATCATCTCAACTTCAAGTCTAGTACTTTGTCTACTATTGCATGCAATTGCACATGTTGACTTAAGTGTAGGAAATCAGATTGATTGTGCCAAGTATGGCTGACTTCATGACCCCTTCTGCCCTAATTGTCCATGAGGTTTTCTTGGCAAGGATACTGGAGTGGTTTACCATTTCCTTCTCCAGTGGATGCTGTGGATCCTTTTATCAGGCAGTCAGAGGTTAAGTGACATTCCCGGTTCACACAGTTAGATTTGAATTAAGGTCTTCCTGACTCCAGGCCCAGTGGTTTAGCCACTGCTACCTCCCCAGACATCTAAAAAGTTGCTTTTTCTATGATTTTTTTTTTCCTGCTTGTGAGGTGAGGACCCAAGTATCCATTTTAGTTCCCAGAAGGAGTCTTGCTCTCTGGCCCTATCATCTCTGAATCTCAGTGGGAACTCAAATAGCTGACTTGGCACATGTCACCCTTAGAGGCTCAGGCATTTGGCTGCCCACTTCATGATAACTCTTATTTGTATGACATTTTAAAAGATTACAAAGAATTTTCTATAAAATAGCAGTGAACAGTAGGCAGAACAAGGATTGTTATCTCCATTTTATACATGAGAAAAACTTGAGGTCCAAAGAGGCTTTATTCCATTTTTTTCTTGCCAATCTGTTATGGGTTTCTGATGCAGACACTCTTGCCAGCTACTGCAGTTTTGGGGATAATGCTAGGATTTCAACAGGAAGATGGGAAATTCCAAGTCTTCTCTACCCTTTGATAATCAAAGTAACCTTTCCTGGCTAAGGAGAGAGAGAGATGTCTAAGGTCATAGCACTGTGAAGTGTTAGAGCCATACTTGAACCCAAATCTACTAAATTTCAGTCCATATTCCCATAGGGATCATGGCATCTGAATTTTCTGTGGGATTACCCTATGTCTATCCCTCGATTAAGTTCAGGATAGTTTGGGGAGGGAAGTGGTAGGTTTATTGGCAGGAGAATAAGCAAGGGTGATAGTGAGGATGCAAATGTACCAAGATAGGTGAGGCTGACTACCTCCCCCTTGGAGCATCCTCCCTGCATTTTTCTTCTTTTCTGATGATGGATCTAACATCAACCATTTATTCCCTACTTTGTTGATAAATCAGGATTTTCATTTATATATATTCTATATATAAGTTTCACATATATGTTCTATAACTGTAAGTTATTCTCCTGTATTTAAGCTTTTTGTTGTTTTGATTATCCTTGATAAAGAGCCAGTTCTCTGTGAGATTGTAAATTCTTATGCTTAAAGATAGAAGACCCCAAAGCCAGTCATTGAATCTAGTGATAAAAAAAGTAAACACTTTTGAGAATAATACACTATATGTATCATCAGAAATGGCTTTATGTGTGGCTCTTGCATCAGCCTGCCTTTGTTGTGTTGCTCTTGATGGGGTTTTGTGACAGTGACAATGTACATGAATTCTTGCTGTCTCACAATCCAGATATCCTACTGAATAACTTTCATGAGCTAGATTAGTATTAATTCTAGGCAGTGGCCTTTCTGCATAGTAATCTTTTTGTGAATATTTGAAGTCAGGATCTGATCACGATAGCTTTGAAGATTCTATGTTGAACTTTTTTCCATCCATCCATCCATCCATCCATCCATTCATTCATTCATTCATTCATTCATCCATCTGTCTCTTTACTCAGTAGGAATTTATTAAGTACCCACTATGTACCAGACACTGTACTAGAGATACAACAAAAAAGAAATGATCCCTTAAGGAATTTATAATCTACCTTGAGGAAAATCACTTCAAAATATACAGTTATTTGTGAGGGGAGGGTAGAGAAGAAGGAAGGAGGAAGGAAATGAACATTAATTACCCACTATAGTCCAGGCACTGTACTAAGCACTTTATAAGTATCTCATCAGTCTTCACAACCCCGAGGTAGGTGGTAGTATTATTTTCATTTTACAGTGGAGGAACCTGAGGCAGAGGTTCAGTTACTTGCTCAGTCACATAGTAAGTGCTCTTCACTAGCAGAATCAGGAAATCTCTCTTGAGGGAGATAACTTAAGCGGAACCTTGAAGAGACAGGAGATTTGATGGGGCAGAGATAAAAATTAAATGTAGTCTAGGTAATGAGGGTGATAGATTTTGTCTTCAGAAAAGTGTGATAGCAAAGTGAATGTTAGCCAATTATCTGTTTCCTGCTATAGAGGAATAGTTGGTCCTTGACCATTTGGTTTTCTACCCCCTTTCCCCTTGATGTCACAGAAAGTCAGAGACAGATAATAAGCAGTTAAACTAATAAAAAAAAAAAACATGAAAATGTGACTAAATCAATTATCCCTTCTCTATACCAAACAAGTTTATCCTTGATTGGATCCAAAGGGAAGCCTAACTTTTGGCAAGCAAAAATGGCCACATCCTTAAAGAGGAATCAAAATTGCTAAAGTCAATAGAACTGGAATCAGTCCATGCTGTTCGAGAGTTCAAGGGAGTCTATGTATCTAGAGGCCTTCCTCTCCTTCCCAGCCTCCCATCATCCATACCATCTAATAGCAGAACTTTTTGCCCAGTAGTAGACACCTCATTCCTCTCTTTGGTCAATAGGAATTTTGCAATAGAATTGGAGGCATAGTTGAGTGATGCAGAATAATGATAGACTAACTACATTGAGAGGCTGTGTGGAAAGTGGTCAGAGAGCTGAGTTAGAATTAGGAAGATAGTTTTAAATCCCACCTGAGAGACTCATTAGCTGCATGACCCTGAGGAAGTCATTTTCCTCTCTGACTTCAATTTCTTCATCTGTAAGATTAAGAGATTGGACCTGATTAGCCTTAGGTCCATTCCAGTTCTACATCCCTATTTTCAAAATAAGTAAGACTTTACTGCTGTATTATGTGGAATGGTCAGTAGCCAGTTTTAGCTGTTGATCCTTTATTGAGCCTGCTATTAACCCATATTCGTGGCAATCTCAGATCCTTTATCACAACTGACTCCAGGACAAATGAAAAGAAGGGGCCCAGAATGAGTCAGAAATCTGCAGTGGTAGCCAGAATAAAATGGTAGTCGTCATGTGGAAAAGGAATTGGACTTGATGTGCTTGATCCCAGAAGACTGAATGAAGAGCAGTGGGTGGAAGTTTTAGAGAGGCCAGTGGAGGCTTGATTTCAGGGAAAACTTCCCAAGTTAGAATTGTTCAAAATTTCAATCATTGACTGCCTTGAGTTGTGTCTTGCTAGAGTTTTCTTTCAGCTAGGAAAGGCTGAATGAACACCTGCCAGGATTGTCAAAGAGGGGATTCTCATTCAGACATGAGTTGGACCAGATGGCCTCTGAGACTTCTTTCAGCACTGATGTGCTGTGATTCCTGGGCCCTTACTACTAATTAAGACATCTGATGAGGCTTAGAGGGGAAGAGGTGGCGTAAAAGCTTGTCACTTAGAGAATAGTCAACTATAGAGGACATCATTCATTCTTGGAGCTCTCTGCAATTGTAAAAGTTTAATTAGCCTGCTGTGTTTGCTTTGGACTAGATAGCTTTTCTTCAGAGGAAGGTTAGCTTTGCCAGCACTACTCTAATTGCCTCCAGAAAGTAGGCAGAAATAAGGATATCAAAGGGGGGAATGATGAAAAAAAAAGTACTGCATTGACCTACTGTCTGAAGAAAGTCATTCCAAGGTTTATGAAGAGGTGAGCAGGTCTCATAGGATTTAGATCCTGAAGGATCTCAGAACTCATCTAGAGATGGATAGAGAGCTAGACTGTAAGAATTAGGAATAAAGCATAAGGAAAACTGACATTTATAGCACTTTTAGGTGTACAGGGTATTTTCCAGAAATTATTTGAGCTTTGCAATAATCTCACGAGGGAAATAGTACAATAATTATACCCATTTCACAGAAGAAAAAAACCTAAAGCTTAGAAAAGGTGATAAGACTTGCCTGGGATGCACACAACTATTGGGAGCATATTCCTAGTCTCTTTGCTCTTTCTGAAGAGTGTCAACTGAATTCAAGTGCTATAAACTAGTATCCAACCCAGGGAGTTGGGACCTGAACCCCAAACTATTCCCCATTTCCTACAATGAGAAAGATTTTTCTGCCTCCCCTAACAAACACAGAGGCAGGAGGTGAATGCCTTGCTTGCCTCTAAAAGGGATGTTTTGGGCAGTGAACATATTTACAACACAACAGGACGATGTTTGCATATGTTGCTTAGAAGAATTAATGATGCATCTCCAAGGATGTTACATTTTACATCTAGTAATACACCTTAATTAAAATAAATTGCTCTTAATTATGTTCTGTGCCACATAATTTATATCTGTGTTGATGCAATAAGCAGAATATTAATGTACATTTATATCAGAACATAAATTTAAATTACCAGACTTTATTTCATAGCCACCAGAAACACAAACATACCCTTTGACTTTTTTTCATTTTCTATTTTTTAAATGGGAAGATAATAAATGCCTGCCTGTCTTACATTGTTGGCTTAGGACTCACTCTGGTTTTATCTGCATAGTATTCAATTCAATAGCTTGTATTGTACCTAGTTGCTGCTATGTACAGAGAACTGTCCTTAGTACTGGGGAAACATGAACTAAGGCAAGGTCCCTCCTTAAAGGAACTTATAATGCAATAAGGAAGATGAAAAATACATGGCAAACAATGATACAAATTGGGAAGTGACAAGTGGAGAATTGAGGAATTCAGTTTGTGGTGCTGGTAGAGCATCCAGATGGAGATGCCCAGTTGGGAAAATAGGACTGATATTTATAGTAGTTCATTTTTTTAAAAGAAGCAAAGAAATGTGTGCCTGGCATGTAGTAAAGGCTAATTAGATGACTGATTGGAAATAAGGTGGGTGCCCTTCTATTTAGGAAGACTTGGATAAATTGTGGCATGCCCTGAATGGGATGCTATTGCACTGTAAGAAACTGTGCATATTACAAATTTAGGGAAACCTGGGAGAAAGTGTATGAGCTATCACAGACATAAGTAGAAACAGGAGAATAATGTTTACAATGGCCCCAACAATATAAATGAAGACAACTAAGAAATAAAAAAAAAATCAAGTGACATGCTTAACACAGTGAGCAGCTAAAACATTCTTCCCTCCTCTTGGCAGAGAGGTGGTAGACTACAGGTGCCAAAGAAAGCATATATGTTGGTTCATTTTGCTTAGTTTTCATCATGAAGGAGAGTGTCCATGTGTGGTAGAACAGAAGTCATTGGGAAATGGAAATAATGTAAGGAAAAGCATCTGTAAAATATTTATTGAAAAAATATGCAAAAGAAAATACAGAACGTTAGAGCTGGAGACATATTTGATTGGGGTGATAACTGAGCCTGGGAAAATAGAAATTTGTTTTTTTTCAATTACATGTAGAAGTTTTTGACAAATAGAAAACAAATGTTTTTTAACATTATGATTCAGATTCTCTTCCCCTCTTCGCCAGGCTGTAAGTAGTCTAATATAGACTATACCTATATTTCCTTACTGTTCATGCAAGTAGAGGTTTTTTTAGTAGACAGAGTGTAGGGGAAGAGAGTCAAAGTTAACTCTCCCAGCATTTTTTATCTCCTTCCCATTCTCTAGAGCTAGAACAGGACCATCATGACCATGCTCTAATTGGAACCTGGTAGCAGAGTATATTTTTCTTATTTGAAGGATGCTTACAATCCCAAATGGCTCCACTCTTTCATCCTGACCTGTGTTGCCAGTCCCAAGGTCCTGTGGTCTTAACACTGCTAAGCCCTTCCCCCTGAGGCTGTGACCTGATGCTTCTTTGGTTGGGCTTGAGGATCATTGTCCCAGCAAGACATCTGGAGAATCAGCGTGGATTGGACTTAGAAGTATGATCAGTAAGTAAGCAGCAGCCTAGAAGAGGGTTACTCTGCTCCAGAAGTGACCGTAGATGTCCTTAATACATGGATCTCTTTTTTTGATTATTAAAAAATATTTTATTTTCTCAATTACACGTAATAACAATTTTGAGCATATGTTTTCCAAAATGATACGATTCAAATTATCTCCTTCCCTCTTTTCCCTCCCTGTCTCAGAGATGGTAAGCAATTTGATCTGGGTTATATATGTATTATCATGTAAAACAATACTTTTATATTAGTCATTGTTGTAAGAAAATACTCGTAGAAAACCAAAACCCCCAAATAAAACTATAAATAAACTAATATGAAAGATAGTGTGCTTTGATCTGCATCTGACTCCAATGGTTCTTTTTCTGGAGTACATATAGATCTTAAATGCCATCTAATCTAACTCACTCCCAAGGCCCAGAGTAACAAGAAGACTTGTCCCATAACGCATGACTAATGAGAGCATTGACTTAGGCTGATCAGGCACCTGGATCTAGAACTTGTTCTATTACTCTGAATGATTCCAGCTCCAGTTTAATGTTCTCGAAAGATGCCTGTTGAAAGCTTCCTTGCTTTTGGTTGTTTTGGTCTGCTTGTTACTGAGTTTTATGCCAGAACATCATAGATAATAAATGTTTGCTTGATGAATAAGAATGGGTGAATGATGAAATATTGTCCACGCATATGGTTATTTCTTATAATGTTTTAAAGAGACTGAAATAAAGAATCTCATTCTACTATAACCAAGAAAGAAATTGAAGTGGCTGGAATGACAGGTCCTAATTCCCCATTGTAATAGATCATAAAATGCAATTGGTGACTCCTTATTCTTCAGGTTTTGAGTTGATCAGGGTCTCCACTGATTTAACTGTTTCCTTTTTCATTATTTCAACATGTTTGAAAGGGTCTTCATCACTAAGGTACTGAGACATGGGAACAGAAAATTCCCCCATGTTAGGGAATAATAGCGGCATATTAGAAAGGAATATTTACTTGGATATTTCAGGAATCTAAAATTTCACCAATGTGGGTACTCCTTTCACAAATCCCAATTGCAACCTTTGTGCAACATATTAGAAGATCTTTGAGAACGATGATGGCCAAAAATGCATCACTCAATCTCTCTGAACGTAGCTAAGCTGGTTTTTGGACAACAGATAAACAGTATGGAGTCCGTAACTGGACCAATATAGAAAAATGATACACCGATGCTTCCAATTCCTTTCTCAATCAAATTGCTCCTAGGTGCCAAAATTCCTAGTTAGAAAACTACCCCCATCACCAAATAAATGTGCATGACGAGAGTGCTGGACTATATAAAGTAAATATTCTTCAGCCTTTTGTTTGTAGGACAATCTATCTCCCCAGTACCACATGTAGGGGGAGGAACCACGCCACTATGAAAAACAGTTGTAGAAGAGAAATGGAACTAAATTTGAAGGTAGGAGACCGGAGTTCTGTTCCTTGCTCCACTGCTATCTAGTTGTATGAAATTGGGTGAATCACTGTGTTTCTCTAGACCCAGGTTCAAATCCCAGTCCACACTGTGACCCTAAGCAAATCAGCCTTCTTGGTTTTGGCTTGATCATTAAAATGAGGGACTAAAGCAGTGGTAGCAAACTCAGACAGAAACCACTAATCTGTATGTAATGATTCCTATGGGATATGTATTGACTTTGTTTTAAAAAAATATAATATTTTTTGTTTCTTTGGGTATTTGTTTTAGAGTTTTGGTTTTATAAGATTATTCACTTGTGAAAATGAATAATATGGAAACATGTTTTGCATGATAATATGTGTTTAACCCAGATTGAATTGCTTGACAGTTCCAGGAAGGGGGAGGAAAGAAGGGAGGGACATAATTTGGATTATCTAACTATGGGAAACTCATGGAAATTTGTTATTAAAATATTTTTTAAATAAATAAATGTTAAAAAGAATATTCTTTATGTTTTATTATATTTTTATCTGTTAAATATTACCCAATTGGATTTTAAACTGGATCAACACACCTAGCCTAATACAGTATGTTTGACACTGTAAAGATTAAAATTTAGGGGAGACTGAGGCAGGTAGAAATTAGTTTCTCTCTACAAGGAGTATTATATTTTTAGAGGTTTATTGAAGATTAAGGATTAAAAGAAAATACAGGATAAGAAAAACGTGCCTAGGCCAAGGAGGCCTAGACAAGACCTCACCTACATTATGGAAAGAGCCAAGTCTGCCCCAAAACGGAAGTCCAAAAGAGAGACAAAAGCCTTTGCAATCAGCTTAAATCCCTTCTCGATCTCGCCCACCTCAGAATTCCGTGAGATTACAAAGCATTTTGGGGAAGTGGAGCAAGGGCTTGTGGGGATTGAAGTCCAGAGTTCAAATCTCAATTTTACAACACCTAGATTAGGGATTAGGTTAGGATCTCCGAGGAATACAAATATTATCTCATTAATCCTCACAACAACCCTATGAAATATATGCTGTTATTATCCTCATTTTATAAATTGGGAAACTGAGGCAGTCAATAGTTAAGTGAATTGTCCAGGGTCACACAGCTATTAAGTATCTGAGGCCATATTCGAACCCAGGTTATAGCCACTCAGCCACAAGCTGCCTCTAAGATCTCTTCCAAGCTCTTTGACCCACTCTACTTATCTTCTTCCCTTTCCCCCCAGGATTCTCATGTGAATCAAATGAGCTGATGGCTTGAAAATTCTTCAAAAGATGTTTTGGCATAGATTCTTGTCCCTACCAAACTGCTTATTTAGTGAATGAAAATTCACCAAAAGGCTTTAGTATTTCTTACTGAGAAGTACTTATTAAACTCTTATTTTCCAAACATCATGTTAGATGCCACGATTGATTGAGAAAAAGGAGAAAATGCTAAACGAACAGTCCTCAAAACGTCATCTGGAGGCTGTTGAGGCTTCTGGAGACCCTTTCGGGCCACCTGGGAGGTCAAAGCTATTTTCACAATAATCCTAAGAATTTCAAATTTTAACCCAGTAATTTTTTTTTATATACAATCCACAGAGCTCTTTAATGGGGGGAGAGGGGTCCTTAACAATTTTTAAAGTTATGAAATCTTTACCCATTTCTAAGACCAAAATGTTTGAGGACTATTTCTGTAAGCAATCTCGGGGCTCTTCCTCTAGGCTTGGGGTAGCAGTAGGCGAACCATTCCAAAGGCTAGGGTCGGTCATCTCAGGTCCCAAAGCTCGTGTACCTAAGGGGTGATGGAGGTTTTGCTCCCTAAAATTCAGAAATCCAGATCTCAGAAGTAGAAGAAGGCTTGTCTTTGGATAACCAGAAAAGAGTCTGTCTCAAGGGGACACGAAACCGTTTCAGGTGTGCATCTAGTAAGCTGTAGAGTGCTTACTTGGGAGGAGACTCTCAGCCATCCCTAGTCCCAAGCCTCAAGGCACTGTGAGTTCCAGGGATTTCGAGATCCCACTGTGGTGCCACAGTCCCAGACATTTTACCACGATGAGTCTCTGGCTTGAGTCTGAAGAGTGAGTTCAGCCCAACCCCAAGGGGCTCATTTTTCTTAAGCCACTGGTGTCTCAGAACAATAAAAAATGCCACCTATAAATAAGAAAGTCCTTCTTTGATGCCTGGATCACAGACCCTAGGGGGTGGGTATCCCCTATCAACTCAGTGGCCCATGCTATTGTGGACAGATTCTCAGCTCCTGTTTTCCTAGTCTCTCTGCTTCAAGAATCAATTTCTAGTGTGGTTAAATTTTCTTCTGTCTCTTTTGTTGTTCTCTACCTCATTTCTTTTACCTCAGTCTCTACTGTCTTCAGACTTCTGTTGTAATGTGCTCTCTGGAGTCCTCACTTTTTAAAAAAAATAAACTCTCCCTTTTCCTATATTCCTTCACTTCTCCCCTTACCATTTTCTTGGACTGCTGGGACGCTGGATCTCCCCAGAAGACTTTTGCTTTCCATTCCTGGGAGAGCTTCTCATGCCCCCAAAGCACTGGGACAAGAGATCCACTCTATCCATCTTTAACACCCTGTACATCTCCTTGTCAAAATGAGCTCCCAGCCTCCAGGGTAATCTTTCTCCAGATTTATGGACCAGCCCTACAATTTATCCAGGATCTCATGGCCAGTATTGAAGCAGGTAGGCAAGAAGACACATTGTCAGCTATGTGGAACCAACTCCCTGGAAAGCAAGCTATCATTGCTAAGTTTCCTAGACGCCAAGCACGATTCAAGAATTTTGGCACAGATCACTGAGCCCAGCTGGAACTCATAAATGAAATTTTACAATGAGCTGTTTAAAAACAATAAGGAAAACAAGCTACTACGAGCCTCCTTTTCCACTGAGATTTTTTTTTTCTCCTGATGGCCCAGCTTTTCATGCTGGATCCCCAAATAATTTTTAAAAATCGTATATATTTTCTATTTCTATTTGTTATGTGTTGGCCTTTCTCTGCCTCTAATAGAATGTAAGCTCCTCGAGGCTAGGGGATGTTTTCATCTTGTCTTTGTTCCTAGCACACAGAAAGAATGTGCCTGAAAAATCGAAGGCTCCTATTAAAGGCCTGTTGAACTGAAATGAATATTTATGATTGGTCTCTGCTCCCTCTTTAGGTATTTTCATTCAAGGAATATCGTATTCCATGCCTTTCTTTTTTTTCAGTGTGGATGCAGCCAGATCCTGAGTTATCCTCACTGTGGTTCCTTGGTATCTGAATGACTTCTTCTTGGCAGCTTGGAATATCTTTTCTTTGGTCTGATAGTCCTTGAATTTGGCTATAACATTCCTGGGTGTTGTCAGTTGGGGATTAAGTACAGGAGGTGATCTGTGGATTCTATCAATCTCCACTTTTCCCTCTTGTTCAAGGATTTCGGGGCAGTTTTCTTTAATAATTTCCTGTAATATAATATCCAGGCTTTTTCTTTTATCATGGTCTTTTGGTAGACCAATGATTCTTAAATTGTCTCTCCTTGAACGGTTTTCTAAATCCTCTGTTTTGTGAATGAGATGCTTCATATTTTCCTCAATTTTTTCATTCTTTTGGTTTTGTTTTATAGAGTCCTGCTGCCTTGTGAAGTCGCTCGATTCTAATTGTTGTATTCTGGTTCTTAAAGACTGGATTTCATCCTTAGTTTTTTGGTTGACCTTTTCTTTTTGGTCGGGTTTTCTTTGGAGGTCATCTTTCATCTTCTTCACCTCATCTTTCATCTGCTTTGCCTCATCTTTCATCTCCTTTGCCTCATTTTCCAGCTGGTTGATTTTGGCTTTCAAGACACTATTTTCTGTTTCTAGATAACTTATCTTAGTTTTTAAGTTCTTTTCCCAATTGTCTTCAGCCTCTCTTAATTGTGTTTTGAATTGCATTTTGAGTTCTTCCAAAGCCTGTATCCAATTCGCTGGGATTTCTGATTTTTTCTTTGCTGGGTCCTCCCCCTCTGTTTCATTTGCTCTTTGCTCATTACCTGTGCAGAAGCTGTCTATTGTAATTTCTTTCTTCTTTTTCTGTTGTTTGCTCGAGTTTACCCCTTCTTTGCTCCCCGTATTTGGCTGTGCTCTTGCTCCTCTCATTTTGTTTTGGTTTTGGGGCTGTCAGTCTCCCCTCTTGGAGCTTTGTCAGATCTCTTGGTACAGTCTCTAGGGGAGGAATGTTAGCTTCCCTGTCCTCTGGAGGCTTTTGACTGGATTGAGTTCAATTGGGTTGGGCTGTATGTGGTATGAAGCACTGAGGCTCTGAAGACTCCTGGAAGGCTGGGCCGCCCAGGCTCTCTCCAGTTCTTTCCAGCTGCTTCTCCGCTGTCCACAAGTGCCTTTGCCCGTCTCCCTAAACTCTGAGGAGTTCTTATTGAATTGGGTTCAGCTGGATTGGTCTGGATGTGCCCCGAGGCAAAGGTGAGGCTGGAGCCTGATGGAGGTACCCAGCCACAGCCCTTTTCTCCCTGGCTTCCTCCCTGCTGTCCAAGCTGGATGCTCCGAGCCCGGCGCCCCGCTGCTCCAAACCAGCACCTTTGCCGGCTCAGAGGTTCCCGCTGCTGCTGCTTCGGGCTCAGCGCTCTGGGTTGTGGGGGAGGGGTCCTGGGACCTTCGCTCTGCCTTCCCCTTAGCCCTGAGTATTCTCAGATTCCAGCTTTTCGGGGGCATACCTTTTGATTTGAGTCCAGAAGGAGGGTTCCCCGCTTCTGTCCTGTTGTTCAGCTTGGGTTTTGGTGCCCTAGGAGCATTCAGTCTGTATCGGTAAGGAAGGGTCTTCCACGAGGTCTGAACTTTTGCTGCTTGCTAAGCTGCCATCTCGACTCCACCCCTTCAGGTATTTTCATTCAAATAACTGAACAGCCCTCCTGCTACCACTCTACCCCCAACATATCCACAAACATATACCTGTTTTTTTTTTAGTTTGTTTATTTAATTAATTAATTAATTTAGAATATTTTTCCATGGTTCCATGATTCATGTTCTTTCTCTCCCCTCCTCCCACCCCCCTCCTAACAAGCAATTCCACTGGGTTTTACCTCATGCACCTGTTTTCTGCTATTGGAATATGGTTAAAATTTGGGAGTAATTACTTGGTTCTGCTACTAGAGAGGTGCTTGAAGATCCCACAAACACTTCTTATATTGGCGGTCATGCTACTGGGAATTCCCAAGTTGTTCTTTGAGGCAGTGGTTGGCCCAGTTAGAATACAGATGCTACAGGGGAGGGTAACATAGTAAATAAGCACCAGCAGTTCATCTAATAAATCAACTCTAGTAGATGAAGGGAGGATTCATTAGCTGCATGGAACTTCAGACACTGATTCTGAACTCTCCCCAATACAAGCCCTGTGGCTCATCACTGGAATTTATAATTTATATTTATATCTATAATATAATTATAATACTATATATTTATACATACATATATAATATTATATAATATACTAAAATATAACAATAATAAAATATAATATACATTTATAATCAGTGTCAGATATAAGTGTCAGGACTCTTTCCTTCCATTGGACACGGTGGTTCAGGATTTCTCTCAGACCATCAAAAGAGAGTAGGGAAACCTTTGAAATAAGATGAGGCACTTCAGGGAGGACCCAGCGGCTGGACACTGACTTTCCTCTGCCTCATGTAAAAGCATGAATGTCCTTATTGAAGCCCTTGAGCTTGCTGAGTCCCTTCTCACCTGCCCTCTTGCCCACATGCCCATCTGTTCTCAGGCTACTTTGGAACATCTCCTTGCCAACATACATATGGTGATGAAACTGGAGCTTGATTTTTTAAATCGAAAAAGCTTCAGTTATATCCTTTTTGACCTATTAAATCAGACCCTGTTATTAGAGAAGAATGCACTTAGGGGTAAAATTAGGGTTGTTGACTGAATATATTATTTTAGTGGTCGCCAGGGATTTAAATTAAATCCCAATAAAATACTCAAGTCAGTTTGGGATTTTTATGGTGGTTTAATTACAATAGTAGGAAGAAATTAAGAAGAGAGAGAGGAAAAGGTATGAGATTTCTTTGGCCTAGCCTAAGCTAAGGAAAGTTCAGAGGCCTCAGCCACGAGGCCTCCTCCAAGATTAAATCTAGTTTGGCTTCCAGCCAGGAGGCCTCCTCTGAGATGAGGGATCTTCTAGGAGGATAGTGCTTTTTTAGAAGGTCAAGGAAAGGAGGAATCAGCCTAACTGCTCACCAAGGTCACTCAGGGAAGATGCCTCATGACAAAACACTGCCCAGAGATCCCAACGCCACCGAGAGAGCCCAACATCGCCGAGAGAGAGCCAGAGAGAGGAAGTGACTTGAAATATGTAGGCAGCTCTTTACATCACTTCCTGCATCTCACATGTACCAATGGTAGCTTAAGCTTGGCTTAGGGCAGCCCAGGGGGTCTGTCAGTTGTTTCTGATTTGTCACTTGCTAGCACATGTCTGTCATAGGCCATACCTCCTCACAGTTAATCCTTAAGTGGGGGTGTATACATTCCTGGTTGCTAGAATTCTAAAGACTAAGCAGGGTGGAGTAAAACTAAAATTCACACTTAGAAGGCATGATACAGTGGAAGATGCCTTGGATTTGGAATCAAAGGACTGGGGTTTGAATGTTGGTTCTATTACTATTTGACCTTGGCCAAGTTACACTCAATCTTCTTGGATCTCAGTCTCCTCCTCTGTAAAACAAGAGTGGGAGTGGATCATCTTGTGTTTAAGATTCCTTCTACCTCAATCTTTTTTTTTTAAACCCTTACCTTCCATCTTAGAATCAATACTGTGTATTAGTTCTAAGACAGAAGAGTGGTAAGCACAAAGCAATTGGGGTTAAGTGACTTGCCCAGGGTCATACTGTTAGGAAGTGTCTGAGGCTAGATTCAAACCCAGGATCTCCCATATCTAGTCTTGGCTCTCAATCCACTGAACCACCCAGATTTCCCTACCTTGGTCTTTTTAAAGGTTTAATTTTTATTATAGCAATAGCTAGCATTTACATAGTGCTTTAATGTTTGCAAGGTATTTAAAATACTTTCTTATTTTATGTTCACAACAACTATAGGAGGTAGGTGATATTGTTATGCTTATCTTACAGATGAAGACACTGAGGCACAGAGTCGATAAGTAACTTGATCTGGGTCACATACACATTAATAAGAATAAGTGATTCAATCAAACATAATGGACTTCTCTACTAGCAGCAATGCAATGATCCAGAACTATTTGGAGGGACTTAAAAGGAAAAACCACTATCCACATCCAGAGGAAGAACTGAGGGAACAGAAACACAGAAGAAAAACATTTACTTGATCACATGGGTTGATGGGGATATGACTGGGGATGTGGGCTCTAAGTGATCACCTTAGTGCAAACATCAACAATATGGAAATAGGTCTTGATCAATAACACATGTAAAATCCAGTGGAACTGCTCATTGGCTATGGGAGGAGGGGGCGAAGGGGAGGGAAAGAACATGAATCATGTAACCTTGGGAAAATATTCAAATTTAATTAAAAAATTAAAAAAAAAAAAGAATGTGACGGAGGCTGAATTTGAACTCAGCATTTCTGACTTGAAGTTCAATGCTGTATTCACTTTTGTTCCTAAGTCACCTTTATTTCTGAGTATATCCCTTCCCTTCCTTCCTGAGTAAGTCATTCCTTATAGTAAAGAACAACTCCCTATCCCCCATTCCCAAAAGAGGGGGAAAAAGAGGTTCAGGAAAACTAACCAATTTGATGACAGTTTGTATAATCAAGTCTAAATCTAATGTTTCTCTGACATAGGAAGTGATCAGAGAATTTGCCTCATGATATGAATGAAAAAATTGTAGCCAGAAGGCTTTTTTACTCTGACAAGAGGATTTTATGCCTTCAGTGGTCAGTTCAAGGGAAAACTGTATAGAAGGAAGCTTAGTGTAAAGAAAAGAGGACTGGATTTGGAGTCAGATTCTGGGTTCTAATATAGCCTCTGATACTTATTGTCCAATGTGATGTCAAACAGGTCATTTAATTGATCTGGGCCTCAGTTTTCTCATTTGTAAAATGGGGAGATTAAAGAAGATGATATCTAAGCCCCACTCCACCTTCCTCCAAATCTCATGATTCTATGGTGACTCAGGAGTTCTGAGATCTAATTTTGGCTCCATCACTAACTTGTTTCCTCATATGTAAAATTAAGATATTAGAATGAGACCAGAGTTTTCCGGGTTAGAGAGGAGTCATGTCTGATTTTCTGTAATCCTCTCATACATTCTCCTACCTTCCCATAATAGGAGCTCCATTATGTTTTCCCCATCTTTACACTGTGTATGAGTTGTTATACATCCACATGAATGATCCTGTGCCTTTGCCACAAATGATTGTATGAAGTAGACTGTGCAAAGGTCATTATAACCAAGTGTCAGTGTCCAGATCTGAACTAGGTCTCACCTCCAAGCTTAGTGTCCTTTCTGCTACATCATGCTGCCCTTATCAATGTCCTAGCCATTCTAGAAGGCATGAGGTACCAAACAGAGATACTTCATTTACATGAACAATGGGGCAAAATGTCCACTAGGCTGTCTGAGAAACCATTCTTTCTCAAACTAATTTGGCCAAAGGCATGTTGAAGGTTTAAAATATGTTGATGGAACCCATAAAACTGGTCCAGGAGATCAAGGAGTATGCGGTACCCTTAGAATGAGAGTGTGGCAGAGAAATTTTGGAGGAAAAGAGAGAAAATTAAGTATTTTCATACTTGAATCGCCCCCCCCTCCCCAAAACTTTTGGAACATCATTTTATATTTGCTATTTTACAGGGGAACATATTACTGGCATCCATTTATTCTCAAGGAACACCCATTTGCCTCACAAAATTGTAGATGTGGGGACTTCCAAGAACTTCTAATCAAATGCATACTAGCTTGGAATATTGCTTAAGAAAGAGGGTGATAAATTAGTGTTAGTGGGGATATCCATCAGTCAAGAAACCAATCATCATCGTCTGCAAACATTTTAATGAGGTCTTTTTCTGCTATCCAATAATGGGAATTTGAGTCTGGGTAGGAAGGTGTGACAGTGTCACAGACAATAGAAGCAAGATTTTGGGAAACTGGATGTTGAAGTGACCACCTGGGCAACTGCTGGAGCCCCATGATTTGCTCTTCTCCAGAGCTTGTTCCTGATAGAGAAAAAGCTTCCAACCTCCCATTGCCGCTACCTATGGCTTCTGTGGGAACTGAAAAGTATGTTTGCCCAGAACCCTTCCTTTGCTGCCATCTTGTGTTGATTTTAAGATAACAGGAAAGCACTTTTAAAAAGGAAGAGAAAAAGGTCCCAGGAAGAGCCATCCAACAAAATGTAATTGAAAGAGACTGGTGAGAGCATAAAAGCATCGACTTAGAACTAAACTGAATTTTACAGGTCATCCAGTCAAATCCACAGAAGTGGGAACAAGCTCAGAGAGGCTAAATGTTTTTCCCAAGGTCTCTTATAAGCAGTAAGGGTAGGAACCAAGCAGAGAACTTTGTATCATATTCTAGAGATAATAGTAAGCCGCTATAAAGTAAGAGTGATGAAGCTAGAAAGAGCCTCAAGAGCATTTAGTTCAATATTACATAACACAGCTGATCCATGTTCTTCCCACTACCCCATGCATTCTGTCTAGTTCTACCAGCTTATTGTACAAATGGGAAAATGGAGGAGTAATCAAGTGACTTCCTCTAAATCCAGTAGCCAGTGGGGATGAGAGCCTAGAACCTAATCTAGATCTTCCAAGCCCAGAGCTTTTTTTTTTCTTCTCCCCATTTCAACATTTTGCCATTTCCACAAAGTGACTGTATGATCTTGGCCAAGTCACTTGCCTTCTCATTTCAATTTTACAGTTGATGAGGAAAAAGGAGTCTATGAATTAGATGATATTCAAAGTTTCTCAGCTCTGTTACCCTTTTTCAAGGATTTATCAAGATAGCAAAGTACAGACATGACAACAATTTAGTGAAAAGACTTTTCCTTTTGGGACTTTTCCCCTTATGTCTTTCTCAGTTGTCTCATGAACCAATTTATCTATTTATCATTTTAAAAAATGGAGGATAGCAAAGCAGAGAACAAATATGCTTTTTTTTTTGCATGATGGGAAAATGGTAAAAATAAATATGTGGCTTCACTCTAAACACATTTTAAATCTTAAACCTTTAAAGTATCATGGACTAATAAATAGAACACTATTTATTGCTGAAGTTGGAATCAAAAAGACCTACAATTGAATCTTGTCTCAGACACTTAGTAGCTGTGTGACTATGGGCAACTCACCCAAGTCTTTTGAGCTTCGATTTCCTCAGCTATAAAATGAGGATAATCAGAATACCTACCATGCAGCATTGTGTGAAACTTGAGTGAGATAGTGTATGTAACATGTTAAATTTTAAAGCATTATATAAATGTGAGCTTTAAAAATTCTGTACTATAGAATATTGGATTAAATGCACAAGGCTTTTTCTAGTTTCATCACTTCCATTTTACAGAAGTAGCTTACTCATTATCTCTAGGATATTGGCCAAATTCCTCAGCTTACCATTGAAAACCTTTCACATTCCAACACCCATCTATCTTTCTAGTTGTGTTTCAGATTGTCCCTTATGTGTCCACTCAGTGTTCTAAGATTCAGCTCATATGCTATCACACATAGGAACCCTTCTCTGATGCTTTCTCTCTCTCTCCAAATATTGTGAATATATTTCTCTTTTTACATGTCATAACATACTTCCTCCAGAAGAATTTCAGCCCACAGTATCAATATATTGATGAATTCATTGATTTTTTATATTTCTGTTGTCAGATAGTAGGACTTTAAAATAAGTGAGAGTCCAGAGAGGGGTGTGTGTGTGTCCTTGATTTTCATTATCATTGTTTTGGTATGGCAGATACCAGGGAAAATGTCTCATGAAAAATGACCTGATCACCCGAATCTCTGAACTGTTTTATATGTGATTTTACCTTTTAGGATTGAAGGGATTAGAAAAAAAATTAAAGCCATTGTGGATTGGAATACAAACCTCCAAGATATTAAGAAGTGTTAGCACATGTGTGTGTTGGGAGTGTATGTAAAAGGTGGATGTTTGGGAGAAGGAAATGGGGATGTGGAGGAAGGGAGAGGGAAGAATGAGACAAAAGATGAATAAAGAACCTACACCCATGAAGACAAATCTTAAAATACAGGTGTTTTTCTTCAACTTAATAGTCTTCCAATCAACAAATCATACCTCTTATCCCAGACTGCATTTCTGGTGCAGGAATTGTTTAATAATTATACTGTTCCATAAAGTCCCAAATCTATTTGGTATAGAATAAAAATCCCTGGACTGAAAACTGGGAAACCTGGATTCCAGTTCAGAATCAGGAACCTATTAGCTGGTGTGACCATGGACAAGTTGCCTAAACTATTGAACCTGGATTTCCTCATCTATAAAATGGAAAGAATATTTGCACTGCTTTCTAAGCCTGAAACCTCTTCATAAGTGCCAACTGATTTTTTTCAAACCACTACCAGAGATATCTTGTAAAATAAGGAATTCTAAGGTTTACTTCAGTCCAAAAATCCTGTGAATGATCACAGGCTACTAGCCCAATTTGTCTGTGACATGTAGCAATAAGGGAGACCTCTCCAGGGTGCTGAATCGCTATTTCCTGTAGCACTAAGGTTAAGTCTGTAATTTTCCTTAATCACCCAACTTCAAGCTTGCCCTCAGGCAGAGTAGAGTATGTGGTGTAATTTGTGGGGTCCTGGGAAAACTCTATTTGCTAAAATAAATTCCTTTACCTGATTGTTCCCTATATGTTATTAGAGTTAGAGAGCACAGAACAATGGATTCCTGAAAGATTAGGATGGAGTGCCACTGCTAGAGAAAAAGGTTAACTATAGAATGAAGAACGGGGGAAGAAAAAAAAATGACCTAAATCAAAATTGTACTTATCAGCATCTTTTTCTCCTTTCAATCATTGCCTGAAGTCTAATTTTTTGCAAGCATAACATAAGTCTAAGGGAGAAAAGAATATTCTTGCAGTTAATCCAAAGTTGTTAGTATCTCATAATACTGATCACACCAACGTTAGCAATGTTAAGTCTCCAGGACTTGGGAACAACTAGGGCAAAGTAATATAAGGAGTCATATTGTATTTACCCGTAATGTGAATAATATTGGTAGTAACCCCCTATTTCTGGCAACAGAATCCCCTTTTCCTATTATATGACGATGTGAGGAATAAATTTCTGGCATTCCATTGAATGCCTATCACACTCTGAGGAACTTGGGCCCATATTTTGGTCACTTATCAACAGTTGGTAGTATAACCGTTTTCCAAAAGGTAATAAAAGACACAATGTTAAGACAATACAATAGGGATACAAACATTATCTAGGTAAGCTTAATTGCTTCTATTGCTGTTGACATTAGTAAATTTAGAGTTTAATTACAATAGATTTTTCTACTTCTCTCTCTGACCCTTTTCATTGCCCACAATAGTATACTTTTCCAGCCTACTTATTGTTAACATAATGAGGTGGGATTGGATGTTCACTAAAGTATTTTTCTATTCTAAAATCTTTATGATTACAATAAAACTTTTCTTTACCCCATAAGACACACACACAGACACACATGCCTGCCTGCTCCAATATATATATATATATTTTTTTTTTTGTCATTTGAATTTTTAAATTACTAGGAAGCTACACACATCTACACAAACCTTTAACCTTTATTTTCCAGGGTCAAAGGGTTTTTTTTTTTTCATTGTAGCTATAGTAAGGTATGGGTTTTTTCCCAAGAGATTAACTAAGACTTTTATGGGGGAAGAGATTAGAAAATAAATGGAAAGGTATTGCTTTTCTTATTCATACTTTCAAAAAGCTGACACATAACTAGCAGTTTCTGGGGCTTCTCCCCACTAGAGGGAGCATGGAGAACTAGAGGTTGGCATTAGAATTTGATTCTCTGAAAAACATTTAATCATCTCTTAACATTGTCAGGCTACAATATCATGTGCTTGCCTAGTGTTTCTGTTGGTGTCATAATTTAACCAGTGAGGATCCTTCCACTGATACAAGGTACACCCCTCCGATGTAATTCTTATTCATGGCTATCCATAATTCTTCTATAGGAAGATCCATTCCATTGAAAATGCTGAATGTCTTCCTCTATTTTATTCATATTTCAATAGTACCACTGTAGCAACCAGGCTGTCTAGCCATATAGTCTCTCTTCTCATTTTATGATGGTTCCTCTTTTGGCTGTCTATTTAGGCTTTACTTTGAAAAGATTTTGAATTCAATATTTCCAGAAGTGAATTCTGGCAAATTAATGGTACTAACTGTAACACAGAAAAACAAAAATGATATGACCACATGGAGTGAGGAGGTTGAAAATGATAGAGAAATGCTGTTAGAAAAGTTTATAAATGGTGCTAAAGAAATTTGCTGTGCTTTGCATACTGAAGGCTATTGGAATGACTTTATTGGATTGGCATTTTTTGGACTGTATACAAGCAATACTCTTTTTGAAACAGATGAGTGATATCAACATTTAGGATTCTCTGTTGATGATGTTGGCTGTTGTAAAGTGATTTGCCATAGTCTTTGGGGTACACATGTGGTTGTTGGAAGTATCTTCACTAATGCCATGTCTGACAGTAGACTTATGAAGAAATTAAGTGGAAACTATGTGTAAGCTGCATCATTTGTACTTGACATTTTGTCTATAAACACTGTCAAGAGTCTTCATTTAAAAAATACTCGTTTCTGCATAAAAAGTATTTATTTCAGCAGCTAAAAATTAAGAATTTATGTCATTTATGAGATTTTCCAAAAATGGCAAAATGTCCACTCCACATTTTTGTTTTATACATGCTAACTTTCTACATTGTATAAAAACCAGTAATTAACATAGATCTGAGACTGAATACTATATTACTTGTTTATATAGAGAGAATTTTGACTTTTTCTCCTTTACATTTGAAATTTTTAGTTTTACTTATATCCTTCCAAAAATAAATCACAAGTTAAGAAAAAAAACAAAAACAACAAAAAAGGTCTTATATGCCACTTCTTATATACATGCCATTACTATGCCCAACTTAAACCCTCCACTGGATTGTATTATAATTTTTATTCTTCTGGATATTATTGTATCATAGGAATCACGACCACATAGTATAATTGGAGGGGATTATTGATGTTAAATGAATTCAACAAACATTTGCTTATCACCAAATGTACAACTCACTATTCTAGGTGTTAAGATACAAAGAAGATGCTATGATGCTATGCTTCTGTAACCATTAATACCTCACTGAAATCTTTAGGTCCATGCTCATCCACAAGGAAGGGCCGAGATCAAATGCTATGTCACGACAGATCCCAAATTATGCTCTTTTACCTTTCATGGATGTTTTGATGTTAAAAGACTTCCCTGCCTCACCTCTTCAGGATGATCAAATTGCAAGCTTAATAATATGAGATTTAAGATGCACTCCTCTCTTAAAACTGCCTGAGGAATTTGTACACATCACTGGCTGTTACTGTGAACTGTCTGCTCTCAAATGCTGCCTTTATGGAGAAGACACATAGCTATTCCGTAAGTTATTAATGCATTACCTTGGCCGTACTATCTGCTGCTGATCCAGAGATTATTGTCATAAAAGCTTTGGCAAGAAGTGATGTCTGTAGACCTGAAACTGATTCTGATCTTGAAAAGACTATAAGGGAGAAGAATGTATGCTACTCAGGTTAGCCAAGAAACTTTGGTTAAGACTCAATATTAATTTTGTAAGAATTTCATTATGGTGGACTGATTTTCAAAATCAATCACTGAATCTCCAAAGTAGAAAGGACTTTGAAGACTCCTGAGTTCACCTAGAACATCTATTGCAGCAATCAGAGCTTGGGATAAATTATTTGCAAGTCACAGATTGCCAGGAATTAATGAGATAAAATATGTAAAAAGCTTTTCAAAACCTCGATATGCTACATATATGTTAGCTACTATCATCATCATCATCATCATTTCTGATCATGCTTGCATTTTCCTCGCTTCTTAGAGGGGCTTCTGGACAGACAAGCCATTTCCCTGCTATTCTTAAAATTTCACTTAGGGGACCGAATGCTAGTTACTCTTCTTTGGCTTATTTTGCAATTACCCAACTCCTTTTTAGATCTAGCTATAACAAAGCACTGGCTATCATATTGTAGTAAAGAAGGACAGTGCAATTGAATTAGGAAAAGCATGATAGTGTCAAGCAGAAGACACAATTAACACAGAATGAATCACAAATAGATATTGTGAAATTTTATCATCATCCTAACGTCACATTCTTCCATAGTCTCAGTTTCCAACTTTAAACAGCTACCTGCCAGGCTCAGGGGGTAAAGTTTGCCAAAGCTGAATGTAAAAATGTGCTGTATTGTGGTATTTAGGCTGCTATGCTATTTCCCTTATGGATTGAATTCTGACAGAGATTAAGTTCAAAGTATTCTGGGCTGCCTTGCAGATCATTGAGGTATTAGGAATCAGATGATGCTATTTCCATGAAGGGGTGGTAGAAATGAAACTCCTCTCAAGGGTCGGCAAGCCATGGGAGGGTGACCTTAGTCACTTCTTTTGCTGGAAAGACTAGGGGTGGGAGAAAGAAAATTCCCTGCAATCTCATCAAACCATAGGTCACCTCCCATGCCCATTACTTCCTCTTTCCTCCCATATTCTTTCCAGCATTAATTTAGAAAATATATCACCATTATGTGCTCAGAGTCCATATCTCTTGGGGATTAAGCATCCTGGGAAGAAAAGGGGAGAAAAAGCTAAAACCAACCATTAAAATATTGGCAGGGTACCAGAATGCTCCTGTCTTAGTATGCATTTCAGACATTTGTGGATAGGTTCATGAAGTACAGCTTCTTCCAGAAGAAGAGTTTGGGAGAGAAAGCATTTACAAACCACTTGAATGAGGCTTGTCTCAGTAGGGCAAAAAATATAGCTGCATATAGAGGAATATCAACTGCCTGTGAGGATTAGTCTTTGCAGGAAACAATGGGACTGAATCAATTCTTACCACTATAATTAAGATCATGGCACATATGTCATCCAGGGTCCAGTGAAAAGAGTCAGTCTGACATTTCCCTGTTAGTCAACTGTGAAAGTGTTCTCCCATGATGGCTTGACAATTTAACTAAATGATTAAAAATCATTTTCTCTAGAGCAGGGTTTCTATACATTTTTGTGTGTGTGTCATAGAACCCCTTGGCTGTCTGGTAAATAAAGCTCATGGATCCCCTTTTCAGAATAATCTAAAAATAATTGAAGGATATGCTAAAATTCAGTTAGAGGTTAGTGAAAAGAAAAATGTAATTCTTTCCCCACTCAAATTTATGTATTTCCTGAAATCTACCTATGAACTTCTCTGGGCTCTGTGGACCCACAATTTAAAAAGAGCTTCTTTAGAATCTTCTAGCAAGTCCTTGGAGTTCACCAGAGCCTTAAAAGGAAGGTTTTTCTGACTATCACAACTGTGGAAGTGAAAGCACGTGGCATTTCTATACCCAATAGCAGAACATAGGGACAGTTTCTCAAAGGCTACTGTCTTGTTGGCTAAAATATTAGGATACATAATGGGGAAGAAGGGGCATGATTCTGCTTTGGATTCTTTGGTGCAATGCAGTGATTTCCCCCACCTTTGATTTCCTTAGTGTTTTGTATCTTTTGAAATTCCATGGTTGTATACTGCAGGGACTCTAAAGCAGTTTCTGCAGCAATAAAGTACAGTTATGTTGAAGGTCTGTTTCCTCATCCTTCGTGTGTGCACTGATGCCTGATTCAGCACGTTCCCTATGCCTTCGTTTGTTTGTTTGTCTTTAAAATGGAAGTGTTTGTCATATGCCTTCCTTTTGGGGAAGTTATGAAGATAAATGGGATTTGAGTTTCTTGAGATTTCAAGACATTATTATTGCTGTGGGTTTATAGATTCATAGACACTCCTGTCCTCCCCAGTGGCCTATGGTAATTTGTGTTCCTTTAATGCACTCCAGATCAAGGTGATCAAAATAATCACCTGCATCAAATAATTCCTTTGTATACTTAACCCTTCACAGGATTGGGCACCAGCGAGTAATCTTTCCCTAATACCTCCAATTGTTGAGTCTAATGAAGCTCTACAATGTAGTTGGCAGAAAAATAGCTGCCCTGTCTACTTCACTGGGCTGTTGTCAGTTTCAAATGAAAATATATACCAGCCAGAAGTACACCGGAGCCAGCTTAAGGTGGCTCTCAAGAATTGATGGTTAAATGGCAGCTTGAGCATTTTCCCCTTGGAAATTGTCAAGGGCTATAGATTAAGGCTTAATTTATTGTTCTGTTGATTGTCCAGACATAAGAAAATGATGGTGAAAATGTGACTAGTGCAGGTTAAACCCCAAAGTGTGTTGTGCATTTTTCTTTTTCTTCTGAAAGTCATTTGTTTAAAATTTACACCACTGACTAAAGATGACTTGAAAGTTTGCTCAGAAGACAAAGAAAGCTACTGTACCATGTGATGGACTTTATGGGTATCAACACTGGAAAGCAAGGGAATATGTGTTTAAAAAGTTGTTTTTTTAATGCTGATTAGACTTTCTTTGCTCTTGCTTTCTGCCTGGTTACGATGAGGAGTTGGTATGCATTGGAAAGAACACAGTGGCTTTGGAGTCTGAATATAGGCTCTGTCACGGGCTTCTTTTAACAGGACACTTTGCATTTCTAGACTGAATCTGCTCATCTATAAAATGAGGGCATCTTCCTCAACGATCTTTAAGGTGCCTTCTAGCCCATTCAAAGTCATTTAATCAAGGCAGCTAGGTGGCTCAGTGGATAAAGCACCAGACCTGGAGTCAGAAGGACCTGGGTTCGAATCTATCCTCAGATACTTCCTGGCTATGTGACCCTGAGCAAGTCACTTAACCCCATTTACCTAGCTCTTGCCCTTCTTAGAGTGTTTATTAGGATATAAAGTAGGGTTTTAAAAAATCTTTCAATTGGCTCCCTCCCTAACTCCTTTGTTTTACAGATGAACTAAAGCAACTCTAATGGATAGTATATTTCGCTATCCACGGTGCTAAAAATAGAGAGAAATTGTTAGCCTGTATATAGTAATTTTTAAGGTTTGTAAAAACATACATTTGATCCTCACAATGACTCTTTAAAATAAGTGTTAGTATAATCCCCTTTCGACAAATGAGGTAACTGAAACTAAGAGACATTAAATGAATTTCCCAGGATTTCTTGGTTACTACATGTCTAAGGTAGAATTTGAATTCAAGGTTTCCTGATGCCAAATCCAGCACTCTATCTATCTAGTAAAAAAGACGCTCCACTAAGATCCTAGCCTATGTAATAACTGGTTTTAGAGTTCATATTTCTAATACATATCAATGTGATGAAATACAATTAAACCAATATTTATTGATACTTATTATGTGCTCAACACCATAGGGCATACAGAAGAAGTACATAGAGTCTGAACTCAGGAAGGCTGGAGATAGTTTGGGGAAGTAAAATGTTCACACATGAAATATTAACTTAAGAGCTTCGATGGTTAAACAACAACTCCCTGATACTTCTGGTCTTTTTGACTCTGGCAGAAGCAACTTCTCTCTCTTCTTACATTTCTGGTATCCTTACCTGTTCCTAAGAGTCAAGTTTGAGGTCTAGTAGTGAATCCAAATAATTCCAACAAACAATTATTATGATTTATAAAATTATAGAATCATATAATGTGAGAAATAAGAGAACTCTTAGAGCTCATTTAATATAAACCTTTTCTTTCCAAATGGAGACTCACAGACATCTAGCCACCGCCCAACGTCACAGAGCCAGGATTTGAATCAAAGTTTTTTGTGTCTAAATACAAAGCTCTTTCCTTTTCCCTCACTTCCCCAAATCTTGGTGATTCTGCCTCCACATCAACCATCTAATCTTTCTCCTTTCATCCCTAGTTTAAGCATTCATCACCTCTTACATGGACCACTGCAATAGATCCTTAGTTTGTATTCCCTTCTTCCAGTTTCTTTCCACTCCAGGGCATCCTTCACAGAGCTACCCAAACCTGTATAATCTTCTTAAAGCACAAGCCTTACAATGCCACCATCATTTTTTTAAACCCTCACCTTCCATCTTGGAATCAATACTGTGTATTGGTTCCAAGGCAGAAGAGTCAAGGGCTAGGCAATAGGGGTCAAGTGACTTGCCCAGGGTTGCACAGCTAGGAAGTGGCTGAGGTTAGATTTGAATCTAGGACCTCCCATCTCTAGAGCTGGTTCTCAATACACTGAGCCACCCAGCTGCCCTCTCAGCATCCTTCTTAAAGAGCTTTTTATGTTTCTCTGTTGTATCTAAGATTTAAAAAGCTCCTTATCTTCATTTTTAGTTATTAGTTTATATTTCCAGGCACATTTTATATCTCCTCTTTCCCCACCCTCTATAGGAAGGAAGGAAGGAAGAACAGAAAAAAAGAATGAAAGAAGGATTTACAAAGTGCCTATTATACACCAAGTACTGTAGTAGGTATGGGGGGTAGATAAATTAATATGAGTCAAAGAGTTTATATTCTAAGAGGGAAAATCAGCCCTGTATATAGGGAAGTGACCAGGAATGGAAGTTTTAGTTTAGGGAACCCTGATAATGGTGAATGGATAGAGGCAGCTAGGAGGCACAGTGGATAGAGAACCAGGTCTAAAGTTGGGAAGATCTGGCTTCAAATTTGAACTCAAACACTTCCTAATTGTGTGACCCTAGGCAAGTCACTTAACCCCATTTGCCTAGCTCTTGCCTGTTTGTCTTAGCTAGAAAGTAAGGGTTTAAAATATAGTAAGTGGATCCATAGGACATAAAAAACAACTTGGAATAAGAGATACAATGCTAGACTTGGAGAAAGGAAGACCTAATTTTAATCCTCCCTGTGCCTACTTACTAGCTGTGTGACCCTAGGTAAGTCACAACCACCCTGAACTTCAGATTCATTTGCAAAATTAAAGGATTGGACAGATGTTTCCCTCTAGCTCTAAATATGTACTATAATTGTCATAATCTTTTCAACAGCAATGATAATATTGATTATATATTCCCAGGGCAAAAGAGGGGGTGAGGTATGCTAACAGTAGAGGGGCTGAGGGCCAGTTTTCCAACATGGATGAATGAGAAATGTGGTTTGAGGCTACTTGGATATAATGGATTAAATGAGTTTGAAGGTGACTCCATTACAGAGTGGAGTTCCAAAATGGAATGGATTAACTACCACTAAATGTGTAAGTCCCTGAAGCCCTGGTCTAGAGAGTACCTGGGATTTTCTTCTGTTCAAGGTGGGGTTTTCTAAACTCTACATTCCATCTCCAATTCCATTCTATTCTACTCCATGCCTAAAATGCCCTCCCTCTTTACCTCTAAGAACCTCTTGCTTGATTTGGGGCTCAGTTCATGAATCACATTTGATGGGAAGACAGTCATGATTCTCCCCTAGTTGATGAACCTTTCTCTGACATTCACTAGCTGTATGACTGTGAGAAATCACTTCACTTCTCTGTTTTCACCTCAGTTTCCTCACTTATAAAATGAGAGACTTGAACTTGATGAGTTTTAAGGTCTTTTTTAGCTCCAAATTTATGATTCGATGCTTATTCTCTTCTCAAATTATTACAAATATCTTTATCTATTTGTACTTATAAGAATCCCTTTTTTATTTCCCTAGTGTTAATATTCCTCCCCATTCCTTTAAATTTGTTTTTAATATATAACAAATATATTTTAATATAATGTTTTAAATAATAATATAAAATATGTTGATGCAATAATTTAATGTAAAGCTATTTAGATGTTTTTAATAATAATTTAATATTAATATATAACAAAATATTTTAAATATATCTGTGCACATGCTGTTCCCCTCTAAGTAGAATGTGAACTCCAAGAGGGTAGGTACCATTTTGCCTCTATATTTTCAGTGCTTTGAATACATTTATTAAATATTATCTATGTGTAAGGTATTGTGCTAAATTCTTGAAGTTTAAATAGAAAAGTATGACAGGTCCTGATTCTGAGGAGTTCACATTCTAATGGGAGAGACAACATATAAGGAAGATCTCAGTTGCAAGATAGATGGAAATTTCCAGGATGCACTAGCAAGACAGAGTTAATGCCTCTTATTTAATGTCATTTTTAACATAAAATGATCCCAGTTTCTAATACTAAACCACAGAGCACTGAACCACAGAACCACTTTGGGGCAAGAATTTTCTTTTCTAACTCACCAACATCTGTGGCTATAATACTTTTAGGAACAGTTGCTAGGCTGCATTTCCACAGGGGATGCTTCCCAGGATGATGGCTGAGGGCATCAGGCCAGAAACATTGCTGTTCCTAAGGCTTTTGGTTTTAGGATCCTGTGCTCTCTCCCTTAGAGTATAAGGGGAGATGATGGTCAAGATAGTAGTGATGGGGATGTCTGGTCCCTTCTCCATAGACATTCCTTTTCCAGGTGATGGGGCTACATCTGATCTTACATGTGACTAATAAATGACTTGGGTTTTCTATGAACTATATTTCTACATAACAGCAAGATCCTGATAATTTTTTACTTTCTCTTCTTGAAAAGATGTGCAAACATTGTCTTTTTTATCATTTGCTAACAGAGATTAATTTTTCTTGGCTACTTATTTCCTTGTGTGTGGGGGGATGTGTGTGTGATGGAGGGAGGAGTGTTGATATTAACTTGAAAAAAGTGGTCTTTGGGGGGTTGAGTCTGTAGTGACTTTTTAGTCAACTGACAAGTATTTATTGAATAATTACTGTGTTAAACTATTAGTAAGGAAATAATTATCAGCTATGGCAAGAAAATGCCCCAAAGCTGGGATGGGACAGTGTAGTAGTGATATAGGAGAAAACTCCATACAGGGACTTTCTGCCAAAGTAGTGGGCTCAGTCCCCTCAATCACTGCCAAATCTGTGTTCCTCCCAGGAGAATCCCAAGTTGCAGACATTAATTGGCAAGTCTTCAAATGAATGTAATACCTTGGCATATGTACATAGGCAATAAGATCATAGGGCAGCTAGGTGGTGCAGTGGAAAGAGTGCTGAGTCTGGACCCAAGAAGACTCATCTTTCTGCATTCAAATCTAGCCTCAAAAACTTACTAGCTACCTGACTCTGGACAAGTTGTGTAAGCCTATTTGCCTCAGTTTCCTCATCTTTAAAATGAGCTAGAGAAGGGAACGGCAAACCACTCCAGTATTTTTTCCAAGAGAATTCCAAATGGGGTCATGAAGAGTTGGACATGACTGAAATAACTGAACAACAAATAGCATCATTGCATAATAGAGCTAGAAGGGACATCTTGGACAATTTAGTGTAATGCCCTCATTTTCAGTTTTGGAAACTGAGGCCCAGGGATACTAACTTGCCAATTGTTACACAGATAGTAAGCAGTAGAAGTGGGATTTGAACTTTAGTACTCTGACTCTGAATTAATACTTGATCTCATTGGTGTGAGTAGTTGCTCCAGTACTATAGATCATAATTTATTCATATCTTCTTGTCTAATGTGATGCCTGCCCATATCATTCAACAAAGTATCTACAAAACCTTCTGGAGACGTTCCTCTGACTTTTTTCCTGTCTTAGGTCTGCTAATGCAGTACTCAGACTATCTGTCGTCCTGAGATATAAAAGAAATAAAAAACATAATCCTTGTCTATCAGGCACTTCTTGCTGAGATAAGGGAGAGAAAACAAACATATGGAGAGCAGAGTAGCTTTGTGCAAAGCAATGTGTAACAAAATTATGTGTGCCTACTTAAGTGTGCACTTAAGCACTCAGTCATGTGGAACCAAGAAGAGGACCATAGTTGTACACCATTTTGTGGTTGTTGAGTTGTTTCATTTGTGTCTACCCTCTGTGAACCTATTTGAGGTTTTCTTGGCAAAGATACTGGAGTAGCTTGCCATTTCCTTTCCCAGCTCATTTTACAAATGAGGAAACTGAGGCAAACAGGGTTGAGTAACTTGCACTGGGTCACACAGCTAGTAAGTGTCTGAGGCTGGATTTGAACACAGAAAGTTGAGTCTTTCTGATCCAAAGCCTGACACTATCCACTCTAACACCTGGCTGCAGATAGGTAAAAAAAGAGACAGAGGGAGAAGCTTAATGTTTCTCTGGCCATTTCTAAACTTCCATGAACTATTGGAGCAGCACTAGTATCTTTTCAATTCATCTATGGTTCTCCTTGGACACTGTAGATACTGGTAGCAGCTATTTTCTGCAGAGCGTTTAAAGGTTTATCAATAAGGAATCAGACCAGAATTTTCTTTTATTGGGGCTGCTCCCTTTTGTCAATATTTCACTCTTCTCTAAATAGACAAAGAATTACCTGGAGTATTTGTAGCCCCTTTTCAGAATGAAATCCCTTCATTCCTCTAGCACTATTAAATATCTTCAGTGGCTTTTACCAAGAATAGGGTCTTTGTGTGACTCCCACAGTGTGACACCTCAAACCCACCTTGGAGTTTCTTAGCTTAAGATGCTTCCCTTTAAAAAATTGCTTTTATTTTACTATTGTCCTGGGGCTGGAGGTAGGGGCAAGTGCATAAACTCTGATTCTGTACCCAGTTACATACAACCTATTTGTTCTCATCCCACAACCTATTTGTCCTTCTAACTCTGCTAGGAAGAAAGGGGAGGTGCACGCTTCCTCAAAAGACCATATCTTATCTCTGACAATCTGCCAACCATAGTTGGTAAGTTAACATTTCTTTGGGAGGTGGGGAGGACATGGCAGAAGAGAAGGATCTAAGGCATGTCAGGACACTGGGATTGATATGTTTAAAAACTTTTATTATCATGCAAAACACACTTCCACATTGGTCATTATTGTAAGAGCACACTCATACAAAACCAACCCTCCAAATAAAACCATAAATACACTGATGGGAAAGATGGGATGCTTTGATCTTCATCCATCTGACTTCAACAGTTCTTTCTCTGCAGATGGAGAGCATTCCCCACCATAAGTCTTTCAGGATTGTGGGACTGAGATTTTGGCAAGATATCTCTAAAGAATGGGTTCCCTGATGCCATTTGTCTCCTAAGGGTTGCACATTATTTTTCTACACTATGATCATTAGTAATTTGGGGAAGAGCAGTCTAAGTAGAATGGTGGGGATAGAATAAAAACTGAGTTATAATAGGCTGAGAAGAAAGAGGTTGATATAGAAGGGGAGGAAGTTTTGGTAGGTGAGAGAACAGATCACAAAAAGTTCAGAGGTTCCATCTATTATGGTGCCACAGTAGGAGGTCCTGGGAGTCAAAAACAGTTTAGGAACATTGAGTTTCTAGGATGGACAAAATTTGTCTACTTGTTAATTTTGTATAGGGCTGACCTTGGTCTCACTATCCACTTGCTGAGCCCAAGTTCCATTCTTATATACTTCCTCTCATGGAAAATAAGAATTTCCCCCATGTGGAATTAGGAAAAGGATTCCTAGGATCGAGACTAGAGAGTCATTATGCTTAGGAATGAAGACAAAAGACAATGGTTACAAAAAAAAGTCTCGGCACACATATAGGTTGACATTGGATACCAGTATTCTGGGGATGGGGTTATGGGAATGATGTGCTGAAGGATATAATAGGAATAAGCATTAGATAGAAAGACAGACACATATAGACATATAAAGGTAGCCAGGTGGATGATCTACGATAGATAGCTAGATCATTAATTTAGCACTTATTATGTGCCAAAGTTTGTACCAAGTCTTGAGGATATAAATACAAGCAACTAAGACATTCCCTGATCTCAAGGAGGTTTCATTCAAATGGGGAAAGATTACACGTAAAGGGGGGCTGCAGAGGGCTGGTGTTGGTGGTAGTATGCATGGGGATGTATACAAGAGATATTGCGAAGGTAGAGGGAATGAGATTTGATAATAGGTTGGACATGTGGGGTGAGAAAGAGTCCAGGATGGTATGAAGGCTGTGAGCCTCAATGACAGGAGGATAATGGGATCTTGACAATAATGGGGAAGTTGGGAAGAGGGTAGGGTTTGTCAGGGAAAGATAATGAATTTGGTTTCAGATTAGGGCAAATCTCTATAGAGAGATCTTTAGGAGAGAGTATACACATTCCAACTCTTCTTTTTCCTCTCTTCCCCCCACCTTTGTGGGGCTGACTGAGTAGCATCTATAACTCAGTGGATCGAGTACATCAAGAAGACCCTATTACTAGCTGTGTGGCCCCGGACAAGTAACTTAACCTCTTGGCCTCAGTTTTCTTCTCTATAAAATGGAGATAATTACCTCCCAGGGTCATGGTGAAGATCAAATTAGGTAAACTTGGAAGGTGCTTTGGAAACCTTAAAGTGCTATATAAATGCTAGCTTTTATAAATCTGCCTGCCAGGTAATAAGCGTCTTCAAATATTGAGTTGGCTTCATGCTATTTATCCTCTCCCCTGCCCCCCAAATCTGAAATTTACTCTTTTTCTCTCATATTTTCTATGTGAAACATTCTGTTTCACCACATTGGTCTGAGTCACTTGCTGACTGCTTATTTATTCCTGATAATAAGCCCTTGTTCTTGTGAAAATGAGAGTTTTCCCCTCCCAAAGCCCTATACTTCCCCTCGATTATATGCTGGCATCATTCTGTGGAATCCTTCAGCACCCTGCATCTTCCTTTTTGCCAAGAGAATGTGTCATTACTAGGATTGCTGCCACCAATAGGAGGCTTTAGTGTCAGCTAATTAAGCCTGCTTGAAAGGGAAATAAAATGAACCAGGATGAGGAGAAAGGGCAGATATCCTTTGGCTTCAGAGCCCAAAAGGAAGGAATTGAGAACTAGCCTTTTCAGTATGTGCTTTTTAGACTATGGGGTTTGGAAAAAGCTTCTTATTAGCTAATGGAATGGGAGATCTTTTTGAGGTCCAAAGATCCTTTTCTTTTCTCTTTTCCTGAGGTTCAAATCTTATTACTCTTGTCAAAATCTGGCAGTGTTTCCCTCTCCCCCCATATTTCCACACAATCCAGAGTAGTTAGGAGCAATATATTGTTAATATCTATCCCACTCAATCCTTATCCTGATCTAGATTGGTTTTTTAAATTTTAAAATTATTCATGATATGTAACTGGGCAGAATTCACCAGAGCCAACCACCTCTTTGTAGGCTTCCAATAGGGGATGAAAATAGATGATCTTGAAGAGTAAGGGTACTGAGATATATTTTTTCATGATCCATTGGTACATCATAATATAATGGAAAACATTCTGGGTTTGGGAGCAAAGGATCTAGGTTTAACTTGTCTTTTCTGCAGCGTTATACATGTTTGGGATTTCAGAGATCGTGGAAAGACTGCAAGATTTCTTAAATAGAGCAGGTGGTCATGTACAAGTGGTGCATGGAGAAATGTGCAGTTGGGTTCACTTTGTAGCCACTTTCTCAGTCCCTATCTTTATCTGGATTAGGAAAATGAGGTCATATATTTAATTACTCCTAGCAGTTCCACTACATTCACAGAATAATAATTCCAAACCTGATGGCCTGCAGATTTTAGGGGCTGTGCAGTTTTATACAAAGGGAGATGGATGCTGCAACCTAGGATAAGCAAAGCTCATCCATGTTTGATTATTCTAGTCATGAATAGAGCAGATAAGGCTAAAGACAGAGACTGGTAAAATACCTTTTCAGTTAGGGACTACCCTCATGGATATTTATAAATCACTTAGCTTTTGTCATTTCTCCTTTGAGAGGAGATGCTTATTCTAACTGGCCTGGGCAAACAATTTACTAGCCATATGGCTGTGAGAAAATAATTTAATTTCTCTGCACCATAGATTCTTCACCTGTAAAATGGGGCTAATGATAACTATATATTTTACCAAATGGGTTCATTGGAAGGAAAACATATTGCAAATTGTATAGCACTAGGTAAACATGAACTACAAGAATAATAATTGCTATTAATATTAATGTCTTAATAACAGCCAGGCCAGCACTGGTCAAAATCATCATTTAAAGTATACTTACCCTCTTTTATTTACTTATATTTTTATCCTCTTTCCCCTCCATTAAATACCTCATATTCTGAAGTATTAGATATGATGTCTCTCCTACGTCAGTTCTGGCTGGACAGTGTTCCATGTTTACAATCTTTTCTTCTATCAACATTTGCATCTTCAAGCAATGGTTTTGGTGTCAGGGACTTATGTTTGAATCCTGGCATTGCTCTCAACTATTTGACCAGAAGCAAGGAAGGAAAGAAATAAAGATTTATTAAGTCTGATTATGTACCAGGAACTGTGCTATATAAACCTCATTTGATCCTGAAAATAATCATAGGAGGTAATCCAGAGAGGTACTATTATTATTGGCTTTTTGTAGTCAAGGGAAACTGAGGCAAGCAGAAGTTCAGGGGCTTGCTCAGGGAAATCCAGCTAGTAAATGTGTGAGGCCAGATTTGGACACAGATGAGATTTTTTTGACTTCATGATTGGCTCTCTATCCACTGCCTCTAATTCAATTACGTTTCCTCACATATAAAATGAGGGGATTGATCTCTGAAGTCACTCGAGCTTCAGATGATCTCATATTGATGACATCGGTTCTGTGCTCTGATAGGAATTAGAGGTACTTAATAAATGTTGATTGTTTGACTGATGTACACTAAGGTCTCAATGGCTTTGTGTGTTGCAACCTTTTTCCTCCTATTCCATTTCTCCAACCTAGCTAATATTTTTACTTGAACAGGAGGACAGGTATATTTGGCAAGGATGTGATGGTAAATATTTAACTAAACCTCTCCTCTCCAAAAAAAAAAGCACGTACAACATACTTTTGAGTTTCATTTACATCATTAACATTTTCATCTTCACTTTCTTAAGTTAGACAATCAACAAAACAATAAATCAAGCCCAAATTTGTAGTGTTCTCTGATTTCTAAGAGAGGAGGGGGGTGGAGACAGGGAGACAGACAGAGAAAGGGGACTGGGAGAGAGAGAGAAAGAGAGAGAGAGAGAGAGAGAGAGAGAGAGAGAGAGAGAGAGAGAGAGAGAGAGAGAGAGAGAGAGAGAGAGAGAGAGAGAGAGAGACAGGGAGTCAGAGAGTCAGGGAGACAGACAGAGAAAGGAGACAGACCAGGAGAGAGAGAAGGGGGGGAGACAGATAGGGGCAGAGGGAAAGAGAGAGAGGAGACAGAGAAAGATAGAGAAAACAGACAGAAAAAGGGGACAGATGGGGAGAGAAAGAGACAGAGACAGATAGACAGAGAAAGGGGACAGAGAGAGAAGAGAAAGAGAGGAAAAGAGAGAAGGAGAGTGAGTGAGCACTTCTATGATGTTACACATTACTATAGGGAGGTAAATTGAGACAGTGTTACCTCATGGCTTTGCTCCAAGAAAGCACATTCCAATTCTTTTGATGTTACTGTGAGCTTTGGTGCTTAACTGGCAACTGAAGCCAGCTCTGAGAGTGGGCATGTTGGCTACTCTGGCAGCGCACATGCTGCTCACTGAGAAGGGTCACTCAAGGTACCAGACAGATTCTGAAGCTCCCAAGCTTGGCCCTTTGATGATAATAGAATAAAGTTTTAAGTTTATTAGAAAAGTCACTTTCACCTCTGATCTAGTCACTTTCATCTCTCATCTCACAAATAGAGAGAGAGATGGGGACTGGGCATTGCTAAATTCTGGACCAGTGATTTCATTGGTTGGGAGATACTTTGGTGATCAAACTTTCTCTACTAATGCAGGACAGCACATTCTCTAAAACTCTTGTTCTTAGAGAATTGGATTATACACTGAAATGTGAAATAACTAAAAAGGGTTAAAAAGTCAATATGTATAAAAGGCAGAGCTTGAACTCAGGTCTTCCTGTGTCTGAGCACAGGTCTCTATCCTCTATTTTATGTTGTCTCTCCTTCCACCATGAATAAGTCCTTTAAAAGCTCAACCTCTAAACTTCAGGGAAGCTGTTCTTTTACCTTACATTAAACAATTATCTTCTTATAACCAACTGGCAATATGGTTGTTCTCTTAGGGGAGGAGCTCAACATAATGCTCACAAACCCTCAAGGAGTCCCTGGATAGATATCGGGGGTCATGAACTTAGATGGGAAAATTTACATCATTCTTTTCAACAACCTCTTACTAAATTTTTTTTTCTCCAGGACCAGCATTCTATCCACTGAACCATCCAGCTGCCTCCAATAATAAATGATAATAGCTAACGTTTATATAGAACCTAGTACATGCCAGGCACTGTGCTAAGGGTTTCATAATTAATATATCATTTTATCCTCACAACAACTGTATAAGGTAGGTGCTATTATCATCCCATTTTAGAGATGAAGACAATGAGGCAGACAAGCTGAGCAGTTGACTTGCTTAGTGTCACATATGTGGTAAATGTTTGAAACTGAATTTGAATTCAGATGTTTTTGACTCTAAACCCAGAGCTCTGTCCATTATGCCACCTAGCTAGAAGAGACCTCAGAGGTCAGCTATTCCAGTCACCTCATTTTACAGATGAGGAAACAGAGACTCAAGAAAGTTGAAATGACTTGTGCAAAGGTAGACAGGTAGCACAGAGCAAGAGCTGAGATTTGAACCCAGGTCCTTACAGCTCCACTCTTTTTCACAGACACTGACTGCCTCACTCGACTTAATAAATGTTAGTTGAAAATATTTATAGCAGTTGGAGCAACAAAAAACTCAAAACAAAATACATGCCCATCAATTGGAGATTAGCTAAAGAAATTGTGGAAGGTGATCATGATGGCATGTTATTGTTATCTAAGAAATGATGAGCATGAAGAATGCAAAGAAACATAAGAAGACATGAACAGAGGCAAAGAGAAGAAAACAGAACCAGGAAAACAATATACATGATGACAACAACAAAAGAACAGGATGGAATGCTGCAAAACTATCAAGACTGGTCTTAGCCCTGCGAAATGATCTAAAAAGACACCTCCCTTTGCATCTTGGCAGATGTGAATGACCAGAGGTGTGGGATGTTGCCTATAACATCAGATTTTTTTAATAGGTTACTTTTATAAAACTTTTTTTCCTTCTCTCTTGTTTCTTCTTCTCTATTATAGGGGATGGCTCTTAAAGATGGCGTGGGAAGAGGAATACCTATGGGAAAAGTAAGTGCTCTAAAAAAGAATCAGCATAAAGGTATTAAAAAATGCTTGTTGAATTGATGTCCCACTCTCTTCATGACCCTGGACTCCTGAATAGAACCAGGCAAAACTGAATAGACTCCCCCAGATATTTACTGAACTGGGTCCAGTCCATGTTTCAAAAATACCCTCCTCAAAGCAAATGATTAAATTATATTGTACTGGGTCCACTTAGATGTGCCACCAAACTAACCTTTTAAATTTCACTTATTCTCTCTACTTTTATAAGTTTTATTGGTGTTTTCTTTTTTTTTATTACAGATTACCTGCACTTAATGAATACAAATAAGCAAAACTACTTATCTTGACCTCATCTGAAAATGCGAGTACCATTTCATTTGGGACCACCCATCACCTCTTTATTTCTAAAACATAAAACTGTCCCTGTACTCTCTTAATCCCTCTCCACTTCCTTTTGCTCTTTCTGGGTAAAAGTAAAACTCCAGCCTGAAACTTCATAAGCACCCTACAAAGCAAATCCCTCCAGTGACTCCCTGTGTTTCATCTGGTGTCTTTATCCATCCAAAGAGCTGGGGGGCTGGGGGAGGAGGGAAGTGATGGGGGGCCCTGTTGTGCCTGCAGGAAGAGGTAGTATAAAAATTTCATGCCCTTGCCCTGTGAACAGAAGGCTAACGCCACAGGGGCTCCAGCTCCCTACTGGCCTGCCCTTTCCCCAAGCTGAAGAGAAGGTCCATGGTGTTTGAGCAAAGGATTAATAGAAAGCAAAAGGTCACAGGCAAGCTGACAGGAGCCACTGTAAATCCCATATGGAGTTGGGGATGGATAAAAGCTGGGCTTTCTTGGAGGGGGATTCAAGAAGATTTTTTTAACTGGAGAAAAGCCAGAAGTAGTGGTTTGCTTGATATCTAGTGTTTGTGTAAGGGGACAAATCCGCTATTAGCTTGTGGCTCCAGTTGCAAATGTGTGCTCCTTATTTCCTCTTTCCTGCCTCAGGTGTCTGGTTATTGCATCTTTCATATTAAGAGCTGGAATTAATGTGAAAGAACATTTGGTTCTCCCCTTCATTTTGCAGATGAGCACCAATGAGGCGGTGAGGTATATCATCCTATTTATCACTTTGTATAGCAGAGTAATAATTGCACATGTAGTACACATGCCATTGTGTTCAGATGGGTGAAAGATCTCTGGTTCTGGAGTGAGATATTGTTGGAACACTGGACAAATCAATTCAACAATCTCTCTGAGCCTCCGTTGCCTTATTTTTACAATGGGGACAATAATGCCTGCACTAACTGCCTCAGAGGGTGGTTATAAAGACTATAAAACTTAAGGCGGGGCAGCTAGGTGCCTCAGTGGATTGAGAGTCAGACGTAGAGACAGGAGTTCAAACTCATCTCAGATACCCTCTCTCTGTGGGACCTGGGTAAGTCACTTACCCTCCATCGACTAGCCCTTCCTGCTCTTTTGCCTGGATATCAAAATACAGTATGGATTCCAAGACAGGAGGTAAGGGATTTAAAAGAAAGTGCGTTAGTCAATAAACATTTATTAATCACCTCCCATGTGTCAGGCAGGCTATGATAAATGCTGAGGATATAAATAAGGTGAAAGATAAGATGATCCTGTGCTGGAGGAGCTTGAAATCTAACTGGGGACACAAAAGGCAAACAGCTATTTACCAACCAGGCTCAGGATAAGGAGGATGTCATCATCAGAGGGGACAGTTAGGTGAGGCAGTGGAGAGAGCACTGGCCCTGGAGTCTGGTAAACCTGACTTCAAATCTGACCTCACACATTTTCTAGATGTTTGGCCCTGGGCAAGTCTGTTTCCTTATCTCTAAAAACTGGAGAAGTTAATGGCCAACCACTCCAGTATCTTTGCCAAGAATACCCCAAATGGGGTCACAAAGAGTTGGGCAGGACCGAAAGGACATCAACAGAGGGAAGGAACTAGAACTGAGGGATTGGTAAAAGCTTCCTGTAGACAATGAAATCTTAAACTGGGATGGTGCAATGTTGGCCAAGAGGTAGTTACTGGAGAAGTTAATGGCCAACCACTCCAGTATCTTTGCCAAGAATACCCCAAATGGGGTCACAAAGAGTTGGGCAGGACCAAAAGGACATCAACAGAGGGAAGGAACTAGAATTGAGGGATTGGGAAAGGCATCCTATAGACAATGAGATCTTAAACTGGGATGGTGCAATGTTGGCCAAGAGGGAGTTATTGGAGCCATTGACTGTAAAAGGGAAGAGATTTCTCCCAATGGAGGTGGAAGCTTAGGGACCCTTGCCAGGAACCATTCCATGGTTTCTGACCTCAAGGAACAGGTTGCTGCTGAGATAGGAGACTTGAGACTGGAAAGCTAATCTGAGAGTGAGACTAGGAAACTCTCAGTGGAGGCTAGAAAGCCTCAGCTATATCCTTTCACTTCTCTTGTTCTGAGGAGGTGGGCTGTGGGGTAGACCCCTTCCACCTAGGAGGTGGGGTAGTTGCCCGAGAATTTCAAATAGAAACCTGAGGAGTCCTTGCATCTCCTGAGGTTCTGATCTAATTCCCCCAATGCTGAGAGGTTTCCATAGCTTGGAGGAAGTTCTCTTTTACAGTCAATTCAATTTATTGGAGCTTCAAATAGGAGAATGTTTGTGGTCCCTTTTTCAGGTGGTTGAAATAGTTATTCACACCTGGCCTTGTAAAGATGAATTCCTCTTGCACTGCTAGTTATCTGTAAAGCTGGAGGTGGGAGTGGGCTGAAGTTCCTACAGGAATATTAGATTTATAAAGGCACCCCCTCCCCAAAACCTCTCACAGTCTTATACCCATCCAATGTGGGGGCAGGGGGAGCAATGAGATCCTGCCTTCCACCTGGAAACTCTACCTACCATGGCTTCAGACTTTAACTAATCAGTATCAGCCCCCTCCTAACAAACAATCATATATGGGTAAAATTTGAGCAGAAAACTAGGACAGTTGTGACTTGGGCAAACACTATTATCCATGCAAACAGACTCTGGAAATGGGACGAGAAGTCACAGAGCCTGATGTTGTCCTACTAGTGAAAGCTGGCTCCTGAAATATGGGGTTGAAAGAAAATAATTGATGGTCAGATTATTGGAGTGCTTGTAAAACTGCTGGGAAATTAAAGAGGAAGGAACTAGTCTCTTGGCCCTTCTTAAGGCTCAGAGATATCCTTTAAAGCAGAAGTGTCGAATTTATGGTGGAAAAAAAAGAATCCAATAAAAGTGCAATTAGGAAATTTTTAACAAAATAAATAAAAAGAGGCAGTTTGGTAGTTCAGTGGATAGAATGCCAGGAAGCACCTGGAGGGGGGGGGGACACAATTCAAATCTGATCTCAGACATTTATTTCTCAGCTGTGTGACCCTGCGCAAGTCACTTAACCCAATTGCCCAGCTGGTCTTCTGGTCTTAGAACTGATACAAAGGCAGAAGGCAGGGCTTAAAAAATACAATATGAAATAGATAATATTAATTTATGATTTTCTAAGTCAACCTGGAGCCAGCAGAGAGGTGTTTATATTTGAATTTAACAGCACAACTCTCATGGCAATGTCCCATTAGACAATTCAGTGGAGACTGCAGATGGCATTCCATGGAGGGAAGGAGTAATGGGCTTAATATCTGTGGGGGCTTTTTCAGAACCTTTAGTTGCACAGAGTAGTCACTCACTATACCATTTTAGAAAAGCATCTACTTGCCTTTTCCTGGGGTCCTAATTGCCCCTGAGTAGTTGATGTAGTCATAGAGTCACTTTTTATTTAGATCTGACGATCATGGTTTTGGTGATGAAAAGATGGTCCCTCTAATAGGATGAGGAGAGGAGAGGAAACTTCTATTGCTAAATGGAAATGGTATAAAGTATTAGGAATGACCTTTACCTTTTGGTACTTTTGGTGTTAGTCTCTTTCACAAACAGGTAATAATTCTGCATAACAATGAGTCCTCTAGACCAGACCCTCAACTCTTGCCTCCTCTGCTGCCTCAGTGGACCCTCACTTATAAGGACTTGGATCCTGAGAAATGCCAGCTTGCCTGGTTGACTGATGGTTCCATCCTGCTGCAAGAGAGGCATATTCAATGGTCATAAACAGCCATTAATTCATCCATAGATGATAGCCTAGGAAATAAGGGTCCTGGCAAGTCCTTTCAGTCATTTTAACTCCAGGCTCCATGACTGGCATATGAGAGTCGTGAGGGATGGGAGAGAAAAGATCTTCATCTACACAAGTTTCTAAGTAGTGGCCATGAACCTGACCAAGTGTTCCAGGGTCTATGGAACAGGATAGACAATAAAACTCTCTTCCCTTTGGGGTCAGGAGAAATAGAGGATTTTTGCTAATGTCTCCAATTGCACATGTTTTTTTTTTTTGTGTGTGAGGAATGTCAGCATCCATCAGAGACATCATATGCTAAATAGCCAAGTTGAGCTGTTACAAAGGCAAAAGAGGTTGGGAAGTGGGTAGTTTTAACTGGGATATTTGGATATTTTCCATCCATTGAGAAAGGAAGAAAAAAACTCATTACAAATATATATAAACATGATAACAAATATCTGCATTAACTATGTCTAAAAAAAGAAAATAAAATAGGATTTAGTCTGTACTCTGAGCCCATCAGTACTCTATCTTTTTGGCATTGTGATTGGTCATAGTGTTGAATAAAGTTAATTATTCTTATAATTTTGATATTATATAAATTATTCTCTTGGGTTTGCTAACTTCACTTTGCATCAGTTAATTTGTTTTGTTAGATTTTTCTTGAGACTGTTCCTTGATGTAATGCTTCAATCTGCACTCAGACTTCATCAGTTCTCTCTCTGGAGGTGGATTCCATTTTTTTTTTTTTGTTATGGATCATTGTTTTGATTAGAATAACTAAGTCTTTCACAGTTGATCATCTCTGCAATATTGCTGTTATTATATGCAATGTTCTCCTAGATTTATTAAATTCATTTTGCATCAGTTCATACAAGTCTTACCAGGTTTTTTCTAAATCACCTCCATAATTTGTAACACAACAGTGTCACAATTATATATCACAACTTGTTCAGACATTTCCTAATTGATGGGAATTTCCAATTTCCAATTCTTTGCTACCAATAAAAAACTGTTATAAATATTTTTGTACATAGAAGTCTTTCCCCTTTTCCTTTGATCTTTTTGGGATAGCAGTATTGCTAGGTCAAAGCGTATGCAGTTTAATAGTTCTTTGGGCATAGTTACAAATTATTCAACAGAATGAATGGACCAGTTCATGATTCTACTGATATTATATATATTAGTGTCTCTTTTTCCCCCAAATCATTTCTAGCATTTGCTATTTTCCTTTCCTGTTATGTTAGCCAATGTGAGAGGTTTTAGGTGGTACCACAGAGTTGTTTCAATTTGTATTTTTCAAATTACTAGTGACACGAAACACTTTTTTATATGGCTATAGATAATTTTTATTTCTTTCTCTGAAAACTGCCTGTTCATACCCTTTGACTATTGATGAACTGGAAAATAGTTCTAATTCTTATAAATTTGATTTAGTTCCTTATATATACAAGAAATAAGACATTTATCAGAGAAATTCACTACAAAGCCCACCCCCCACCTCAGTTTCCTGCTTCTCTTCTAATTTTAGCTGTTTTCATTTTGTTTGTGCAAAAAAACTTTAATTTTTTGGAATTAAAATTGCTCATCTTACCTCCTGTGAATCTCTATCTCTTGTTTAGTCAGGAATTCTTCCCCTATTCACATATGTGATTGCTAGTTTCTGTGTTCCACTAATTTGTGTATGATGTTGCCTTTTATGTCTAAATCATGTGTCCATTTTGAGCTTATCTTGGTATACAGTGTGAGATACTGATCTATATCTAGTTTCTGCCAGATTATTCCAGTTTTCTCATTAGTTTTTGTCAAATAATAAGTTCTTTCTTCCAAAGCTGGGGTCTTTTGGCAACAAACAATAGGTTATTATGCACATTTACTTCTGTACATTGTGTACCTGAAGTGTTCTGCTGATCAATTTTTCTATTTCTTGTTATTGTTCAGTTGTTTCAGTCATATCCGACTCTTCTTGGCTCCATTTGGCAGTTTCTGGATAAAGGTACTGGAGTGGTTTGGCATATTTTTCTCCAGTCTATTTCATAGATGAGGAAACTGAGGCAAACAGGGTTAAGTGACTTGCCCAGGGTCACACACAGTTAATAACTGAAGTCAAATTTGAACTAGGATTTTCCTGACGCCAGCCTACTCTATCCACTGCACCACCTAGCTGCCCTTTATTTCTTATCCAGTACCAATTTTTTGGGGGAAATTATAACTTTATCATATATTTTGAAATATGGTACTATTGGGCTACTTTCCTTCCCTCTCCCCCCCCCCCATTAATTCTCTAGATATTCTTAACCTTTTTTAATTTTCTAGATGAAATTTATTATTTTTCTCTAGCTCTATAAAGTAATCCTTTGGAAGTTTGATTGGTATAGTAGTGAATAAATATATTAATTGAGGTAACATTGTCATTCTTTTTGTATTGATTCTGCCTATACATGAGTAATTAATATTTCTCCAGTGATTTAGATATGTCTTTATTTGATTAAAGAATGTTTCATAATTGTGTTCATAATTGTGTCTTTATCTCTAGGGTTTTTTTTTTAACTCTTATCTTCCATTTTAGGATTCTACTAAGTACTGGTTCCAAGGCAGAAGAGTGGTAAGGGCTGTTGGGGTAAAGTGACTTGCCTGGGGTCATATAGCTCGGAAGTGTCTGAGGTCAAATTTGAACCTAGAACCCCCTGCCTTCAAACCTGGCTATCTATCCACTGAGACATAGTTATTTTAAATTAACATTTTTTTCAATCTCTTGCTAGTTTTTTTGGTGTACAGAAATGGTGATAATTTGAGTGGGTTGATTTTATATAATGCAACTTTGCTGAAGTCAATAATTATTTCTGTTAGTTTTTTGAGTCTCTAGAATTTTCCAAGCAAACCATATTAAATACATAAAAGTGATAGTCTTGTTTCCTCTTTGACTCTGCTTATTCTTTCAATTTCTTTTTTCTACTATATATTTTTTAAAACAGGAATGGGGTGTTGTATTTAATCAAATTATTTCTGCATCTATTGAAAGTCACATGATTTTGTTGTTTTTGTTACCAACATGGCCAAGCATGTTTATAATTTTCCTCAAACTGAAAAGTCCTGCATTCCTGATATAAATCTAGATTTGCCATAGTGTTAATATAACTTTGTGATAGATTGCTGTAGTCTTTTAATATTTTATTTAAAAATTTGCATCAATAATCACTAAGGAATTGGTCTATACTTTTCTTGCTCTTTGAGTCTCTCTGGTTTAATGTAGACCATATATAATAAATATAATAATATAGACCATATTTATGTTATATAAGGAATTTGGTAGAGCCCTTTCTTTATTCTTTTTTAGATAGTTTATGTGTATTAGAATTAATTTCACTTGCAAATCCATCTGGACTTGTTTTGTTATTGTTTTTTCCCTTAGGGAGCTCATTTATGGTTTATTCAATTTCTTTTTCTACAAAAGGGTTATTTAAGCACTCTTTCCTATTCTGTTAATCTGAGTAATTTATATTTGTGTAAATATTCATCGATTTCATTTCTATTTCCAGTTCTCTTGTCATATAGTTGGACAAAATAACTCTTAAAAGTGTTTTCATTTCTTCATTTGTAAATTCTCTTTTAAATCAAATTTGCTAATGCCTAATCTATTTTATTGGTTTTTAAAAAGCAGTACTTGGTTTTATTCATTAGTTCATTAGTTTGTTCCCTTTCCCTTTTGTTAATCTCATTCAATTTTTAAGATTTCCAATTTGGAATTTAATTGAGGCTTTCTAAAATTTTTAGTTGCTTGCCCAACTTATTAATATACTTTCTTTTACTGATGAAAGTGTCCAATGATATAGATTTCCCCTCAACTACTGATTAGCTTACATTCCACAGATTTTGGCACGTTGTAATTATCTTTTATGAAATTGTTGACTGTACCTATAATTTATTTTTTGATCAACCTATTATTTAAGACTAGATAACTTAGTTTTCAATTTTTTTATCTTTGCTTCAAGGGTTCTTTATTCAATGTAATTTTTATTGCATTATGATCTATAAAAGATGCATTTAGTGTTTCTGCTTTTCTGCATTTGTTTATATGAGGTTTTTGTACTCTAACACATGCTTAATTGTTTTGAAGGTGCTATGTGTATTTGAGAATTAGGTAAACTATTTTCTATTCCAATTTAACATTCTCCAGAAGTCTATTATATCTAACTTTAACATTCTATTCAGATCATTAACTTTTCTTTTTTCTTTTTTGGTTAGATTTATCTAGGTCAGAAGAAGGTAAAATAAGAGCCTCTCTATTATAGTTTTACTGTCTATTTTTTCCTGTAACTCATAAAAAAAAACCAGAAGCTATACCATTGAGTGCATATAACTTTAGTATTGATAATTGATTTATTGTCTATAGTATCTTTTAATAAAATGTAGTTTCCATTTTATCTCTTTTAATTAGACATACTTTTTGCTTTTTGCCTGAAATTAGAATTGCTACCAAAGCCTTTTTACTTTATCTGAAGCAGAATAAATTCTACTCTAGTCACTTATTTTTTCCTTTTTTTTTTAAAATTTAGGCTATTTTTTCTATGGTTACATGGTTCTTGATTTCCCACCTCCCCCTTCCCTCCAGAATGGTTGGACCAATTCACAATTCCACCAGCTGTATATTAGTGTCCCAATTTTGCCACATCCCCTCCAATATTTATCACTTTCCTTTGCTGCTATATTGATCAGACTGTTAGGTATAAGGTGGTTCCTCAGAGTTGTTTTAGTTTGCATTTCTCTAATCAGGAGATATTTAACTCTTTGAGTTTAATTCTATATTGATCTCCAGAATGATTGAATGAGTTCACAGTTCCACCAACAAAGTGTTGGTGTAGCATCCCCATTTTTCCACATTCCCTTCAGCTTTTGCCATTGTGCCCTTTTATCATTTTAGCTAATCTGATAGGTATGAGATGATATCTCAGAGTTATTTTGATTTGCATATCTCTAATTAATAATGGATTCGAATACTTTTTCATATGGATATATTTGACTTTGATTTCTTCACCAAAAAACCATCTTTTCATAGTGGGACACTTTTTGAAGAGAGGTATTCTAATGGTGCATTAGAAAAGTGACTTAGTATTTTTTTCCTTGCCCTGTAAGAAAAAAGATGAATTAGAAAGAAAACATTGTTAGGAAGAAAAGTTAGAAGACTATTAAAATAAGCAGTGTCAGTAGAAGAGATGAGGGACTAAACTTTGGTGCTTGTAGAAGGAACAGAAAAGTGATAGCTATGAGAGATACTGCTTATCTTCCTTGGCTTTTGAGTTTAATACAAGCAGAGAAGTAAGGAATAAGTACAGTCTGAGAGAGGGAAGACAGTAAGTTCAGTATTAAACATGTTGATGTGGTCATACCAGTGGGATATCCAATCAAAATTTATACATAACAATTGGAAACAGGGGACTTGAGCTCCAGAGAAAGGCTGTACTTGGAGAAATAGATTTGATGGCAATCAAATTATCTGTCAAAAATATCCGCTCATTTGCAAATATTAGAGGAGTTGTTACCAAGGTCTTCTCCTATTTTGTGTGAATTCTTTTTTGTTATTACTTAATCCCATTCCTTCTCTGACATTTCTTCACTGGCCACTTTAGGGAAGCTGGGTGACTCAGTAGTTAGACTTGGAGTCAGGAAGACTCATCTCAGGAGTTAAAATCTGGCCTCAGATACTATCTGTATGAGTATGATCCTGGGCAAGTCATTTAACCCTGTTTGCCTCAGTTTCTTCATCTATAAAATGAGCTGGAGAAGGAAATAGCAAACCACTACAGTATTTTTGCCAATAAGATTCCAAATGGGGGCAGGAAGGATCAGATATGACTAAAATGACCGAATAACTACAACTTTGGGGCAGGTGATGGAGGTAAAGGACAACTAAGAAATTCCCCTAAAGATAGAGACCAAAGATTTGGATGTATGTTGGAAAACTCTGGTGGCTATGCTGGTAGCAGGTTCAAAGCTAAGATTATCTGAGGAGGTGATTGAGAGTAGAGATCTGGGGTCAGGCTATAGGAAGTTCAACCTCCTAGGTGAGGCAAGTCCTTCTATAGGTGCAGATTGTCACCTTTTCTGCAACTTGTAGTTTTAGAGAGTTTCTTAGAACACTTAGATGTTAGGAGATTTGCTCCCAGTGACACAACCAGCGTATGTCAGGGTTAGGACTGAAGGTCATCTTGGCTTTGAGACTGATTCTCTATTATGCCAGCTTGTTTCTCACATGAAGTAGGCATAGCAAGTATTTTCCCCATTTTGCAGATGTGAAAACTGAGACTAGGTAGGTTAAATAACTTGCTTAAAGAAGATCAGTCAATGAGTGACAAAACCATGCAAACTCAAAGACTCCAGCTCCAAAGCCAGCTTGTGTGCTTTCCACTACATCATGGCGTCATAGTCAGTATCTCTGGAAAGGGTGTACTATATGCTCAACACCATGCCATGCTGATTTGGGGCACAGGCAGTCATTTGCATCCTTGGGAAGCTTACAAGCATTTTGGGGAGTAGGCAGCATGGGGAGAAAGGTGATATGTAATCAACACTAGATTATGTGGAGCATACAAAATGTGATAGTTCAGAGAAAGAAGAGATAACTGTGAGGAAGGCTTCAAGAAGGAAGTGGGGTCTTTAGCGAGGTCCTGAAGGACCAGTAAGGTTTGGAGGAGGAAAAGAAGAGAACAGTGGGAGCAAAGATGTAGATGGGCATGCTGTGTGGGGGTGGAGGAGAGCCATTTAGAGAGGCTTTGTTTGTGGAGCTGAGGGAAATAAGGTTGGATGGGAAAAGGGAAGTCAGATTCTAGAGCATATTGAATACTTTAGATTTGATGGAGAAGGTAGTGGGAAATATTGTTGGCTGTGGACCAGGCAATGATCTAATGAAAGCAATATTTTAAAAGCTTTAGTTTGGTACAGGGTTGGATAGGCGTGTGATTGGATACATAGGATGGGAAGACAGAGACAAGTTAGGAAGCTATTGTAGAAATATAAGGATGATGTTCTGGAGGGCAAAGGTTCTAGGGACAGGAAGGCAGAGATGGAAGTGATATTGGAAAGGAAGAATGGATGATAACTGGTGACAGTGAACATTTTGCCAGTTTTCATTCAGCATCCCCATTTCCTGAACAAATATAAAGCAGTCTTCTAGGTTTCCTCCCATTTTTCTTCTTTTTCCCTTCTCCCTATTCTCTTTCCAAGCTTAAAATGCATGGGGAGACTACATCAGGTATGGGAAGATCATTTTTGTTGATCATTAAGGGCCAAAGGTACTACCCTAATTTTCCCTCAAATATATTTGATTATTACATGTACCCTAGCATGAGCCAAATGTTCTGAAATTTCTAGTTCATAGCTTTGTTTAGCAATCATGTAGTTATGAAATGCCTACTATGTCCCAGGCACTATGCCAAGAACTGGGAATACAGAGCCATTTAATAAACATTTAAATTTGTAGATTTTTGGAATTAGGATCCTACCCATTTAACTCCAGGCCAACCCATCATTTTGCAGATAAGGAAACTGGAGCCCAGAGAGGTTAAATGACTCACATATATTGAATACTGACTGATTTAGACTCTCCCAGTTTCCTAATCTGTAACCTCATGCTCATCTTATTCTACCATACCATTTCTGCTTTCTTTTTCTTATGATCTGTCGATCAATTAATTTTATTCAATAACAACAAAAAAGCATTTATCAAATACCTACCATGTTCCAAGCACTAAAGACTCAATGCAATTCCAGAGCTTGAATTTTGGATTGAGAGATTAAAAAATGGAATTTAATCTAAAGAATTGAAAGAATGTTTAAATATGCAGAACACTTGTTTAAACAAAGAGGCAGCACATTATAGTAGAAAACTTGAACCCTGGACTTGGATATGGAAGACCTGAGTTTAAGTCTTGGCTCTATCTCTGTCTCTGCATGTCATCGTGGGCAAAGCACCTAATCTCTTTGATCTCATCTTCTTCATCTGAAAAATTATCTCACCAGGTTGTCATGAGAATCAAATGATGAATGTGATAACTTCTGTAAGGTAAAGCTAGGGAACTGTAAATATAGGCTGTTCTCCTATACAAGGGCTATTATGAAGACGACATTGATGGATTGTTCACTCTCAAGAGAAGACAAAGTGAAAGAACAATGTTGTTAGAGAGACATTTGTTAGATTCCTGGAAAGGTGATTGATTACACATTGGAATAAGCTTCCAAGGGAAGTTGGATCACAGAATCATAGAATTTCAGAGTTAGAAAAGACCCCAGAAAAAAGTAGCTTCAACTTTTACTTTTGAAGACCTCATATGAAATAGGGTCTCCCTGTTTTCTGAAGAAGCCTAATCTACTTTGGGGGGAGCTCAAATTGTTGAGATATTTTTTTCTTTTGGGGAAAATTATGCCTTTCTGAAACTTCTATCCATTATTTCAAGTTCTTTGATTTGATCAAACAGAACATATCTAGTCCCTTGTCTACATGACAGCCTTTCAAATACTTGAAGACAGCTGTCATGCCCCACCTGAGTGCTCTAGGTGGAATACACAGAGTTCCTTCCACTCTACCAATTCTCATGTGGAATGGCTTTGAGTTCCCTCACCATCCTGGTCTCTCTTCCTCACATACTCTCCAGTTTGTCAATGTCCTTTCTAAAATTGGTACCCAGAATGGCATACGATATACTCCAGGTATGATCTATTAGTGTGCTGTACTGCAAAACCATCAGTTTTCTCATCCTGAACACAATTAATGCAACTTAACATTGAATTCGTTTTTTAGGTGCCCCATCACATCCTTGGATAATTTTTCATTTTCCATTGTCCATTCCCCAGTATATACTGAAGTATCATAGCCCTGACTGTGCTGATACACATGTGTTCATGTGTTTGGAATGATGGATGTTCAAACCACTGTAATTGCCAAATTGCTTATTATGAATAAGTTTCCCTGGCTCTGGGCTGCCGTAAATATGGTGATGTAGGGAGCAGCTAGATAGCACAGAGGATAGAGTGCCAGGTCTGGAGATGGGAGGACCTGAGTTTCAATTTGGCCTTACATACTTCCCATCTGGGCAAATTACATATCCCTGGTTGCCTAGTTCTTGTTGTATTTCTGTCTTAGAAAAGGGGTGCTACTTGCCCACTTTGTGAGGTTGCAAACCCAAGCTAGCCATTTAGGAAACTACTCTTGCTTTCCTCGCTCTCTAATATGAATCCACTGAACCAATCACATTGCTAATGCAGACCTAACTTGAGACATAGACCAGCATCCTATCTCATCTTCCTCCTCTGCTCCCAGACCTCGCTGCAAAAAATACCCCTCCAGAAATCTCATTAGGATAAGTTCTAAGCCTATCCATTGCCCTCATCCCTGTGTAGAGTGGTTGGTTTATCATATCCAGGAAATGATAGGAATCATTAATTTTTTTCAATTATTTTCTACCAAACTCCAAATAACTGTAACTCATTTGGGAAAAGGAGTAATGGGATTAAACCAAGAAGTTTTTTTTAAAAAGAATGTGGTGAAGTAGTGGAATATATTCTGCATATGGAGCCAGGAGAGAGATCTAGGTTTGAATCTCCCCACTTAACTTTTAGTGATTATAGGATCACTTCACCTCTCTGGGTCTCAGTTTCCTTATTTGTGAAATGGTGATAGTCCTTGCTTTATCTTCATTAAGAGATGGCATGGCAATAGTGGAGTGGCCTCAGAGCCAGGAAGACCTGAGTTCAGGTCTTGCCTCTAATATATACTGGCTCTGTTTTGGGGGGCAGGTTTTCTAACTTCTGAGTGCTTTTGGCATTTCTAAGACTCTGAGATTCAGAGAGGGTACTGCCTTGCTAGAGAAAGTCTCTCATCATAGAGTTAGTTCCCTACATTAGAGAAGCCACAGGTCTAGTCCCTATCCCTATCTTAGTCCCTTCTATACTAGGTGGTTGTAAGGATTGACTGAGATGCAGATAAAGTGATTTGTAAACCTGAAGGCTTTTAATAAAAGTCAGCTACTATTGGGCTTATTACAGATATTTATTATTTATTGTTGTCTTTAAAGCCTGACACAGTTTGTAGTACTGCCCTTATTATTTGTTAGTTATATTATTTGAGATATCTTAATTCAAGAATCATAGCTCTGATTTCCTTTCTCTGGTTGGCTCATTGGCCAATTAGGATCACATCTGTGACTTCACTCATCATGTGAAGAGATGACACCACAATCCAGCCAAGATGACTTGAGTGTTATTAATTGGGAGGCAGGGAGATGGACCATTTGACCTCTTAAGATGCCTTTCCAGTTACCTTGATTCTGTACCTACCTTTGATTGCTGACTTTTGCATCTTGGTGAAGGACTTGCTCTCTCTTCATGCCCTTTGGCTTGAGGAAGTATTTGCTGAGGACACATAGAAATTTGTAGGACCAGGAGTTGCTTTCTAGTTGCTCTTCCCTTCCCTGTGGCTTCTCCATTTCTCAGAAATTAGACAGTTTCAGTTACTTGAATTGCAGATGTTGGAAAGTCTTTATGGATTTATGTATGTATTTCTCTCCATCATACTAAAGATGCGTCAGTCCAAGGTTTGTATTTCCTCTTAGCATCACTTGGCTGAATCATCAACATAGCCTCCTAATTAGACTCTAGGCATTGAGTCTCTCTCCTTTCAACTCCTCTTTCAGAGGTTGTCCAAATGATCTTCCTAAAGCAGAGGACTGGCCTTGTGTTCAAGAACCATCAGTGGCTGCCTGTCATCTCTGATATCATATAAAGTCTTTAGCTTGGCATATGAAATCCTTCAAAATCTATTTCTAAACTATCAAGACTTATTGCATTTTTTTAACCCATTGTATTGTCTATAGAAATGATCCTGCTTGCTCTCCCTATGCTTGATTTAATCTTTAGTAATCCACTTTCTCAAATGAGTTAGGGTTATTTGGAGATTGGAGAAAATAATTGAAAAAATTAATTTGATTCCTATCATTTCCTGTATATGATAAACTAACCATTCCACACAGGGATGGGTGCAATGGTACATAGGCTTAATTTATCCTAATGAGATTTCTGGAGGGATTTTTTTTTTTGTAGCCAATGGAGGCATGGGAGGAAGGGGTGGAAGATGAGATAGGATGCTTCTCTGGTCTATGTCTCAAGTTAGGTCTACATGAGCAATGTGATTAGTGCAGAGGATTCAGATTAGAGAGTGAGGAAAGCAAGGAGAGTTTCCTTAATGACTAGCTCAGGATTACAACCTGAAAGACTGGGTAATAGAACAAGAGGTATTTCTGTTTCAGGACAGAGGACTAACTGGAGATATGGTCTCAAGGGGGTTGCAGTCCTCAAGACTGGACAGCAGCACTTCAGATGAGAGACCAGCATCCAAAATGTCTCATCAGCTTTCTCTTTTTACATAGAAAAAAACCCTTCTCTGGCATGTGGACTTGGAGTCCTGAGTTCAAATCCTACTTCAGACATGTCCTAAAGGGGCAAATGTCTTAATCTTTCTCAGTCTCAAGTATCAAATGATATGACATGACTTTGAAAACCTAATGCACTATATAAAAGCTAGCTATTATTATTTTCACTTTTGTACTTTCCAGTTGCCAGGGATTCTGAGACAGTAGTTGGCTAAATGAGATGTTCAAATGGAGAAATTCAATGCTCATTTCTGTGTAGAATTCAGAAATCAGTCTGTTATGTATAATCCAGGAACAAGGTGCTACCAAAAGGAAAAAAGCCCAAATGCAAAAAAATCTTCCCAAACAAAAAGAACCCTGAGATAATCATTGTTATGATTTTGGAACAGAACAAGATCTTCCCTGGAATTTAATCAAAATAATGTCAGACACAGGCTACCAGAATAAACCAAGAGTAGGAACTGAACTCAGCAGAATCCTTCCATTTCTAATTTGGCCATGGCCGAGGAGGAGGGGGTTTGGGGTCTTTACTTTTGGTTAAAAGACACTAAAATCTCCCCTTTAAGGAATTCAGATTTTCCCTTCATGTGTTCCTAGTAAAGAATGTAAATTCATTCAGGAGCAGAGCACTCATAGTCTTAAAAGTCTTAAGTCACAGACATTCTTATATTATGAAAAGGGATATAAACTTGGGTATATAGAAGAATATAGAAGTCCATTATGGCAGCAACACTTCCGTTGACTCCATTATAGCCTCCGTCTAGAATGTACTTTGTCCTCATATCTGGCCCCCTAAAATCCTTCATTTAATTCCAGACTCAGCTCATGTAATAGCTATGAGAAACCTTTTTGAATTACCCAGTTGTTATTGCTTTCTCCCTCCTCAAATGATTGTGTATCTATATGTGTGTACATACTAATGCATATAAACACATGTGCAGAAATACATACATGTATATTAACACACATTGAAATATATATGTAGGTCAGAACACATAAATGTATATCACACAATGCATACATCACAATAAAACATCCACACATGCACACACCAACATGAATGTCACAAACACACACATGTGTACACACATGTGCATATATACATGTGTGTGTTAGTATGTATGTTCATGCCTCCAGTGTCCTCAGTAGCACAAAGGCAAATTTTTGGGCAGGGACTATTTTCTTTGTGTCTGTTTATCAATCAACAGTCATTTATTAATGCCCTACCACGTACCACGTACCATACATTATTTTAAGCATTGGCACTCTACATATGCAAAATGAAATATTCTCTGCTTTCAAAAAGATTACATTAAAGATATGACATGTACACATGGAAGATTATATAGAACATGGGGCATCTAGATTGCTTAGTAGAAATAGGGGATCCTGGGTTCAAATCTGACCTCAGATATTTCCTAGCTGTGTGACCCTGGGCAAGTCACTTAACCTCCATTGCCTAGCCCTTACTACTCTTCTGCCTTGGAATCAATACTTAGTATTGATTCTTAGATGAAAGGTAAGTGTGTGTTTTTTAAAAGAATATACAGAATAAATAGGACTAAATGCAAAGCACTTAAATACAAGGTAGGTGGTGATGGTGGTAGAGACAAGGTACAATGTACAAAGTACAATGCTTTGTACATACTTAATAAAGGCTGCTTGGATTGGATTGCTACTACAAAATTATTTATCAGTCAAATCTATTTTGGATGAAGAGTGATGGTTGAATTATTTTGTGACATTCAAAACATCTCACTGGATGTCACCTAACCTGGTTATACCATCCTCTGCTCTGGAGGCTCAAGTAGATAACTAAAAATAGAGCAAGGTCATAATTCTTATCACAGGCTATATTTACCAAGAGGCATCCTTTCCCCCTCCTTCAGGGCGGTATGGTATTCTAGCCATTGAATACATTAGCAAAGATGAGTGGACTAGACCAAGCTCTCATCTTGGAGATCACAGGATTTTAGAGTTGGAAGGAACTTTACAGATCATCTAGTCAAACCCCCTATCTAAAAGATGAAGGCTAGCTGCTGGAATGGGCACCTGAAGTGATGCAGAGAGTATGGAGATTCCACATTCAAATTCCTTTCCTCTCTATCCACAATCAGTATTCTCCCCCCTCCCACACCCACACATAGGACATCCACTTTGATGGAGGAATGGTGTGGAGAAGGAAATGTGTAGTTTCCAGAACACCTATAGGCTTTGGAACAGATAGTGTGTGTGTGTGTGTGTGTGTGTGTGTGTGTGTGTGTGTGTGTGTGTGTGTGTATCAGTCAGTGTATCAGTGTATCAGTAAAACTTCTGCAGTACAGATTCATACAATCATAATATTTGAGAGCAAGAAGGGACCTCCATGGTTTTCTACCCAAAAGGAGTCCCTACTACTTGGGCTAGTCACATGGAAGTTTGGGGTTGATGTTAGCGTAAAATGAGGCACGTGTAGATCATTAAATAGTTTTTTAAAAAGAGTTATTTAACCATAGCCAAAAAGGAATATTCAACAAGTATAGACATTGATGGCATTTTGAATTGATTCAGTAGAGCAAAGCCCCTGTTGAGATTCACCAGGTACACAATGGAGAATCTAGCTCCTTGTGGCTTCCTTTTATTCGGACACTGAAGAAGGGTCAAGAGACTGAGCCTTTAGTCCCCTGAATCAACCGTGTCTCCAGAAAGGTCTCCATACCTATTAAGGAAAAAAATAACCTATTTTGCTTGGGGAGAGGAGCTAAGATATTTCTTTTATCACCCCTGACAAGTTATCTCCCTTTCTCTGCTTGAAAATGTCCTGGGAGGGGGAACCCCTTATCTCTCAAGGTAGCTCATTCCACTTTTGCACAGATCTGAGGGTTTGGTGTGGCCTCCAGCCCAAATTGGACTCTTTGCAGGGGAACTTGACTGCTCCTGACTTATTCCCTTGACATCTAGTCAATGACAAAGTCCCATCCATTTTTTTTTTCCATGAAATTTCTCATCTCTGTTCCACTTTTCCCTTCTCATTCTCATCACCATGGCCATGTCCTTTCAGGTTGAGTTTGGGTTACTGCTTCAGTCAAGAAGCTTGTTGCAAGTAATATCTGGCTTCCCTAATTCTAGTTTCTCTTTCTTCAGCTTTCTTTCATATGTCTGCTAGAATAATCTTTCTTTAACAGTGATTTCATGGTGAAAGATCTCAGTTAGTCCTAGCTCAGTCACTTACCATAACATGACGAGACGGTTTTCTTATCTATGAAATGAAGGGAAGGTGGACTAGGTTTCTTTCGAGGTCCCTTCTAGCTCTAGACAGGTGACCTTGTGATGGTGGGATCCTACCTCTTTTCTGTTCACAAATCTTTGTGATGGAGATAACCTATCATAGGGGTTAAGGCATTGAAGTATGTAGAGATTCCATACCTGGGGTTAACAGTCTGCTTCTGGCTATGCTTAGTTGAAGGGCTTCTACTGTGTGATGACAAAAAGTCAGCAATTGTACTATTTGAACTGATGACTCTGGGGTAGTTGGATCTCAGTGGGTTAATATGAGAAGTGAGCTATCCCATTGTTATTTTCTTTCATTGATCACTTTAAGTAAAGGAGGAGTACTTTGAGTTGTGTCCTGAGGGAGCCAGGTGTGAGGAATATGGCTACCCATTCTCCCATTTGGCCGTGGTGGCTATAAGAAAATGAGCATCTGCCCCTTTTGTGCTTGTTTTTTCTTTAATAGCTCACCAAGCAACAACCTTTATATGGACATTCCCTGATGAGTTTGGAAGATTCAATTAGAGGTCCCATTGGTAATCAGATGCCAATGGAGATTGAGAATTCCATTAGAGAGGAAGTGGCTGACAGTAACATCTATACTAGGAGCAGCGAGCTACTGAAGACAAATGGGACATAGAGTAATAGTAATCAAAGGAAAATCCTGCAGAAGAGAGAAGTACTAGCTATAGACTTAATAGTGGCATAGACCCTAAGAATACAGTTAGCTTGCTCTCCTAGCAGGGAGAAATACCTAGTGAGATCTTGGTAAGGACTTAGAGAGAAAGGACTCTCAGTGCCAGGAGGAAGCCCTTGCCTCAGTGTCTAGCAAGGAGCTTAGCATACAGTTGTCATTAAATAGCATATAGGTGCTCAGTGAAGATTTGTTGATAGATTGATATCTCAGATGGTAAAGTCATAGGCACTTGTCTCTAGGGAATCTGAGTTTAGAGAAGTGATGGATTGCTGAGTGTTTAGGGAATATCTCTGACTTTTGGCCAGGTATACATAGGCTGGCTCCCTTGAGTTTTGTGTGCTTTTTAAAGGAGAAGATGGAAAGGTGAAAAGTGGCTGACAAATGCAGATTCTCTAGTGGTTTGGCAGGGTTGGAATTTTTTTCTGGTACCTTCAGTTTATTTCACTCTCCTGGGTAGGTGTGACATGGGGATTAAATAAAACAAACAGCTAAATTGTTCCCCCAAAATCTCCTTTGGCTTGA